>NC_071389.1:104764120-105364120 GCF_022682495.2 Desmodus rotundus | reverse complement strand
CTCTTGAACAAATACCAAGGGTCTTGAACAAAAACACTGTACTAGAGATAGTACAGTGTTTCCTGGTACTGCATTTTTAAAAAAGAGAAAACCTTTCTAAATCTGCATACTTTATGTATTCAGAGGTGGTGTGGTAGATTTTTTAGTAATGACAGTGATGCTGAGGGTGCTGATGGCTGGGGCACTCCTCTGGGATGGATTCTGCGCTCTGTCCTGTGCAAGAGGCTTTGCAATGAGATCCTATTGACCACTCCCAACAGGAATGGGCAGCCCACCTCTTTCAGAGTGCTGTGGGTCAGGGTCTTGTGTGTGGTCAGAGCTCAGAAGAGGAAGAACCAGGATCTTAACCATGATTTGCCTGCTTCAAAGTTTGTACCCGACCACTTGGGTCAAGGTCTAAGACCAGACATACCTGTTGACTATACAGAGACTGAGAGTTCCCCTCCCCCTCCCCCATGCACACTAGAAAGCATGGGGCTCAGGGATCAACCAATGTTTGATCCCTGAGGGAAAGAATGCACAAACAGGGCCACCACCCACTTGTCAAAGAATGTGAAAATGGCCATTGAATGAAGTTACTCTTTATTTGAGAAAGTGACTTTGGGGAATAAGCGTGTGGGCTTTTGGGGTGGCTCTTATTCTCTTGTGGTCTGCAGTCTCTTAAAAGGGGGGAGCTTTAGGCCCTGGAGAGGCTGAGGGGCTGTGTTGCCCAGAGGAAGGACACACAGGAGATGAATAGCTGACTCTAGACTCTGGTCTGGACTCAGGAGCAGGGACTGGCACATTTTCCCTGTAAAAGGTCAGACAATAAATATTTTAGGCTTCGAGGGCTCAGCAGTCTCTGTTGCAACTGCTCGCCCTGCTCTTGCACCCATATGTCAACAAATGAGTGTGGCTGTGTTTCAATAAAACTTTATTTACAAACTCTGAGCTTTGAACTTCATATAATTTTTACATGTCATAAAATATTACCTTTTATTTTTCCAACTATTTAAAAGCATTCTTAATCATCAGTGTACAGAAATGGGCAGCAGGCTGGACTTAGTCTGTGGGCTGTAGTTTGCCCACCCTGCTGTGGAGTCAAGGTCAACTGGAGGAGTGGATCTTTCCATCTAGGGGGTCAGTTCAGCTCTGAAATGAAAATGACAAGTGTTTTTCCATTGTACCACTTGTGTAACTTTGGGCAAGTTACTGGAGCTCTGTACTGTGTGCCTCTATTTCTCCTTCCACAGAATGGGAATATGAATCATTCCCAGCTGGGAGGATTAAATGACGTGATCCACTGAACACAGAACAGTGTCTGGCCCAGAGAAGTCCTCATTAAGTATCAGCCATCATCACTATGGATACTGTCATGGTCGATGCTGTAACAGGAGGATGTGAAATCCCAACACTGCTTGGCTCGTTTGTTTCTTCCAGGGGCAGCAGTGACTTGGAGGGTGTTATGAGTGGGGTTCTCTGGGCCATCTCTTTGCCTCCCAATCTACTCCCAGTGGTAAGATTTAGAGGTAGAAGGGTTCTCAGGAGCCTTCAAGTGCCACCTCCCATCCAAGGCAGAAATCTTATCTGCAGCCACCATCATACCAATCCCATTAAAAGTTCTAGTGACATCGTGTACCTAATCAACACCCCCATACTGGCTGCCCTCATGTCCTCATCCTTCCTTATCTATGTCTTCCTCTGTCTCTTCCTCCAGCACTTGTAGCTGGCTTGATGTGGGGACTTCAGCATCTTCGTGCCCAAGCAGCTAGCCCATGCAAACTCCCAGTCAGTGTTTGTAGCACTGAGTTGCACCTCTGTTCCCACAACTGGTTCTCATCCACAGACTCACTCCTCTCCCACCATTTGTGCTTCCTTTAGACTCACCATGTGTGGATGCTCCCAGCTGCAGTAATGTCCTAACTCACCTGCGCCTCAGCGCCCACAACCCTCAGTGCCGCACCAGCAATCAGAGAGACTAAGCAAAGTGACCATGACAGAAGAGGACTGGCCAGGGTGGGTTTCCAGGCGAACTCTGCTTCAAGAGGGAGTGTTTACTTGGGTAGGCAGGAAGCAGTGAATTCAGAGAATAACACAGCCTGAGCCCAGTGAGCTAAGCGTACAGGGAAGAAAGTAAAATTTTCCATTCTATTTCAGCCATGACTACAGTTGTCAGGAATCAGTGCAATCACTTCGAATTTAAGCTGATTTGCATGGGCAAGGCTCTTTGCAGAGCAGGGTTTTCATTTTCCCACATGTTCTTTAGCTCTCATAGGACTCCAACAGACAAGAGTGTAGAAAACTGATCTGAAGCACGTTCAGTGTATTTTGTTCATTTACTTAACACTCAGTAATACATATTATGTCAGATACCAGTCTGAGGCTGCCATTTACTCACTCACTCAATAAAAATAGACTGGATATAGTCTGTAAGACCACACTGTGCTAGACAAAAAGGCAGAAGATACAGTTTTTTCCTCATGTATTTAGTGGGAGAGACATGCCTGTAAATCAGTAATAATGCCTGTAATAAGGGCATACACAGAGTATGTCATTTATCCTGGGGACCAGCAGGAAGGCCTGTCACTCAGCCCTAAGGAGGTGATGTTTAAATCGTGTCTTGAAAGTGAGTGAGGATCTTGAACAGTGAGGAGGCCAGTATAGCAGGAACAGCATCTGCATAGCACTGAGTGAGGGTCAGCTTGCACCTTCAGGGAGCTGCAAACCTAGTCCACCAGCAGCCTAGGGCACAGCCCTGAGTCTGCTCTGTCCACCATGAAAAGTACCACAGACATTTATTTTTGTCAGCCCGCGGCCGGAAGTCCAAGATCAAGATGATGGCATTTTAGGTTTCTCCTGAGGCTTTTCTCTGGCTTATCAATGGCTGCCTTCTTACTGTGTCTCCACATGGTCATCCTTCTGTGCAAACATGTCTGGTCCCTCTTTCTCTACTTCTAGGGACACCAGTCAGATTGGATTAGGGACCCATATAACTGGCCTCATTTTAACATAATCATCTCCTTAAAGGCTGTCTCCAAATTCAGTGACATTCTGTGGTACTGGGGGGCTAAGGTTTCAACATACAAATTTGAGGGGGACACAATTCATCCACAAGCCAGGAGGAAAAGGGATTGAGGGGGTTGGGGCTGGTATGATGGCTACTGGAATAGTCCAGGGGAAAAGTGATGGAAGGATGGGGGAACATCTGCAATGGAGGTGGGAAGAAAGCAAGGGATTCCTGAGGTTTGTGGGAACCTCAGAAATGGGCTGTAAAAATGTTTAAAAAATATTTTTTGTTTAAGAGGGAGACACCTGTAGATATTCATACAGTGACAGGCAATCTAAGAATGAGGATAGCGGTGGTGGAGAGTTCGTTTTCAGTCTGCTATGGGTTTGGTTCATGTGAATCAGGGTCTCTGAGTCTGCCTGTGGACCTCCAAAACGGAGCCTGTAACTAGTGATGCCCCTGAAGCACTGTCACCCCAGTGGAGGCACATGGGGATGGCAAGATCATCACCTTGTCTTCCTTGACTGCACACATAGCCGCAGACTCACCCATGGGCTACTGCTCTGTGATAAACAGACTCTAAGCCTGAATAGTAACGTCATAGCTACTTGTTAGTACATAGCATTGAGGTGCGATGCCCCTAACACCAGAGGTTTAAAGCCAAGAGAACTCACTGCTGGTGAGAAAACTGGTACAATTCTTTTGGAAGACAATAGTGTATTTTTTAAGATCCTCACACATTGTCACACTACTTGTCTCCATAATGTCATTTCTGAGAGCTTGGATGCAGAGACAAATAAAAGCGCAAAGGTACTCACCACAGTGTTGTTCATAATAAGGAGAAATGAGCCAAAGTTGCACATGTAAAGAGACGTCTAGTGTCCCCACTCGATGGAAGACAATGTGGTGGCTTAACCTATAACTTAGACAATTTCTGTGACGTGATATCCACACAGTGTTGAGTGCAGGATAAAAATTCTAGAATATCAACACAACTGTACATAAGCCAACAACATAGAAAAAGACTAAAAATCTTCACTAGCAGTGATTTTTGTTTGCCTGGTGATTACTTTGATAATGAAAAGTTACTAAACATAGAAAGATGGCTACAGCTCTTCACTGATTAGCAATGGCCCATGACAACCAATGCTATTTTTTTTCTGTTCACTTTTCATATTGTTCTCTGGGATTTTGGTAGAGCACAAATTATCCAAAAAGAAATGCAGGTGTTTTCCTGAAAATGCATCAAGTGAAACCTCTACATAACCCATCAGGCAAGCGTCTTTGGAATGTTTTTATTCTGTGCTCAACATCGTTTCATTGTACAAACCATGCACTCATTTGGAAATGCAGAAAAATTGTAAAGTCAGAGGACTATGGAGAAGCAAAGAAAAATCTCACTTAATTATTCTATTTGGGTAATGAATGTTGATATTTACAGTAACAGGAACAGATTTTGATAGGAGAAACTGCTATGTTTATACTAACCAAGTCCATTTAACTCTGACATAAGCTGATGTTACATTTCACCCCTCAACAAAGCCAAATCGTCCACAGACGGTGCAGGTTTAAGGGTGATCAACAGTATTGAGCTTCATCTATGTGGTGTGGGGCGGAGCTACACTGTAGACCTGCCCTCATTGACCTTAAAGTTGAGAAGGCAACTTTGTAGCTATTGTTGAGAGTGTATTCCATCAGTAGAGCCGATAAATGCTATACCCAAAATGTGAGTAGACTTCAGCGCGAAGCCTAGACATTGTACCAGATGAGCTGTGCTGCTCCCTGCAGTCCTCCTCATTGCAGAAGCGCGGGGCCATCTTCTGTTTGTCACCTCTGAGTCTCCAGCAAACCTCCAGTCCTGGAACACAGCAGGTACTCGATAAACACTTGTGGAAATAATCTAAAGCCTGGGGTCCAAATTTCTACCCTATTACTTCTCTAGCTTCAACTCCTGTTTTCAAGCTAACGACTTTGCAATTTTACTCATGAACCCTGTCCTCCCTCCCAAACTGCAGACCCAGCTAACTAGCGGCTCCATGGACTTTTCCACTTGGATGTTCCATTAGTAGCTACACCGTCTGTCTAGCAAAAGACTGTCTCTTCCCACTACTTTGTCTCACTGTTTCCTCTTCCATTTATTTGCTCAGCAAATCCTGCTGACTCTAGTTCAAATGTATCCCAAATCCATCCTGTCATCTCCATTCCCACAGCTGCTGTGTAAACCAGTTCAGACCCTCATTGTGTCTTACCTGGATATCTGCTAACTGGTCTCTCTGTGTCCAGTTTTCCTACTTCAAAACATCATCTCTGTGGCCATAACCAATAGTATCTAAACTCAGGTGTAGTTATACCACTTCCTCCCTTTAAAACAGTCAAAAATTCCCTATTGCCTTAGAATCGAAGTTCTTAGACAGCTCAGAAGTACCAGAAGTGCTCAGAAGTACTCCTCTCACAGTCTGGCTCCAACTTCCCTTTCTGGTCTCATCTCTTATAAAACTCACTCTTGCCCCAAACAGGCCTGGTCTGCTTTAGCCATATAAAGTTCCCCATGCCTCAAATAGGACCTTCTCTCTTTACAAGATAGACTGGTCTAGAATCTTCTCCCCAGTTTCTTATTGATGGTGCTCCTCCACCTGAGAGCTCTTTCCCTGTATTCAGAGTCCAGCCCACTTATCACATCCTTTGAGAAGACTTCCTGGGGCCTCCCAGGTAGGAGCAACCACTCTTTGGACCTTGCTCTCAAAGTACTTAGTCCATACATCTATTATAGTACTCTATATACTATATACTATACTATATACTATAGTATAGTATAGTATTTGCTTTGTTGTTGCTGGTACTTTCAGAGCTCAATATGGTGCCTGATGCATAGCAATGGCCATGTCCATGTTTGAACTGAGAACGGACAGCTGTGCAGAGTGTGCAAGGTCTAAGGCACCACATGCCCCCACCCAGTGAAAGCAGCCCCAGTCTCTGGGTCCTGCCAAGGCTTCAGCCCACCTCATACCCATCCTCTGTGCAGTAGGCAGGCTTCACTTTGCCAAAGAACCCCTTGGGCGCTGGTATCACAGGCCGATTTGCCCTACCGCTCTCTCTGTAAAAGGTTGATTCAGTTGTGATCAATGCATGCTGGGTGATTTAGATTTGTTCAGAGAAGCGCAACAGTGGGGACTGAGCCTGAGGGAACCATGTCTGTAGGAAGGACTTGGGAATGGAACTTATTTATATTCTGGGATTTAAGTGAGATATGACAGGACTCTTCACTGGACTTAAGTCTATGGATGGGTCCATGCTGAGCACATAAAAAGACAAATGAAAGGTATTTTCTAAGTTGTACTCAGCTTTTAGCTTCGATTTCTAAATTACAGGACATCAGGAAGCCTGCTGCTCAGCTCCTCACAACTGGGCTGGATTCTCCTCCCATAAATCCAGGGACCTCCCCAACATTGCTTTTCATTCCGTGGGTTGTGGTGGTGGGAAAGCTTGGGGCCGCGCCACTCCCCACCCTGCATTACACTGTAAATTGGGCAAGGGCAGGGCTTGTGTTTATTTCTTCCAGTCTTCTCAGAACTCAGTTGATTATCTGGCTAGTAGATGCTTCAGAAATAGTTGTTTAATTAAATTAAATGAAATTGTCCTCATTTCTTACCCCAGGAGACTAAGCCATTCAGTGTGTCTGCAGAATGAGCACTCAAGTATTTATAGACCAGCAATTTTCAACCTTTTTCATCTCATGGCACAGATTAACTAATTACTAAAATTCTGCAGCACACCAAAAAAAAAATATTGCCGACCTGACAAAAAATAGGGATAATGTTGATTCATTAATATTGGACGGCTATTGTGTTGACTGTTGTCATTTTTTTTTTTTAATTTGAAAATCTAAGGGAAATGGGTCAGTGCCTCAGACTAAATAGTCAGGTATTGCATGTTTTAAAAATTCTTGCAGCATACCGGTTGAAAAGCGCTGCTATATATTGACTGCAAAAATGAACTTGTTGGGGACTTGCAGAGGCACGCAGGAGGGAGCTCTGCTGGTCCCCTCCATCCCCATTATTGGGCCGACACCCTGTGGCCTGTGGTCCCCTTGCAGGAGAAGCGAGGAGAAGCAATGGGATAAAACCCACAGGGGATTCACAGAGGCTTCATGGAAAAGTGACCTGAGGACCGTGGAATCTGTAGAGGAAGGGAATGCGGGGAAGAAACCAGTGCGATGAAAGGCTGAGCGGAGGGAAAACGTAGGGTACGATCCGGAGTGAAAAACGCAGGAAACAGGCTCTGAGACAAGGGCTGGCAGCTGGCTCCAACCTGCGAGGCGCCATAAAGTGGGGATCAGAGGTCCGGCTGCTTTCCGATGGCCCTGTGGCCCAGGTGCGGAGAGAGGGTGAGGGACGCCCACCCCCACCCCTACCCCCGCACGCACAGGTGCGGCGTCTTGGGCCTGGGTGGATGCTGGCGCCCTCCCCCTCCCACCGAGGGCTGGACTCCACACCGGGGCTCCAGCCCCCACGCCGCCGCGGGTGTCCGCCCAGCCCCGGGTGAGGAGTTGGGGACCGGGATGGGATGAGTAACCGTTGGCTGCAGGCCGCGCAGCGGGGCGGGAGCGCGCCAAGCTCTAGTAGTGCTCGGCCCGGACGCCTGGGGTCGTGCCCCCGGCCAGGCGGGGCGGCACCAAGCGCGATAAAAGGGCCGCGCGGCGTCAGGCCGGCGTCTCCACTCGCGGCTGCGGCTCTGCTCGCGGGTGAGCGGGCGGTACTGGAGCAGGAGGACCCAGGACCTCCGCGCGGCGGGATGGCGGCGGCGGCGTGTGCACCCCCAGCCAGGCCCAGCCTGACCTCCATCTCGTCCGGGGAGCTGCGCAGCCTGTGGACGTGCGACTGCGAGATGGCCCTGCTGCCGGTGGCCCAGCTCCTGCGCCTGCTGCCCGGCGCCCTCCAGCTGCGCGGCGACCAGCTCACGGTGCTCGGGCCCGAACAGCCAGTGGCCGCGCTCGGGGGCTTCAACGTCTTCGGCGACGGCCTCGTGAGCCTGGACGGGCAGCTCTGCCGCCTCAGCCGCTACATCAAGAGGTGAGTGCGCCCCCCACCCCCACCCCTGGCCAGCAGGTCCCCGGGAGCCCCCGCTGCCCTCCCCTCCTCAGTGCCGCACGCCGGGATTGTTCTCATTGAGGACGTCACCAGAGCCAACAGCTCTCCCTCCCGGTCTTTAGTGCCCTTCCCCTTGACATTTGCAGCTGCGCTAGAAGTCGCCCGTGGAGGCACCGGATGGGGGGGGGGCAGTTGGAGAGGAGCGTAGGGTGGGAGGGAACCCGGAGCACGTCACTGGCGGGTGCTTTTCTCTTTCTGGCTCCTTAACTGGGTCAGATGAGCTCAAACTGGGGGCACACCCCTCGGGGATGTTTACAGAGGACTCACATCCTGACTTTAGATGGGGGGTGGGGGTGAGGGGTGAAAATGCTCAATTTTGTGCACTTCGAGCCTTACCCAGTGAGGAGACCCAGTGGAGAAGCTTGTGAAAGTACAAAGTGTCCCATCTTTGGCCTCCCTTAGTGTTTCAAATAAATGAATAAATAAACCACAGCTGAGAAGGAAAGAAAGCCCCATGAAGTCCAACCCGCGGTCCTGTGGGTCTTCGTGTGGGCAAAAGTAAGTGCTGTGTGGGAGTGTGCCGGTGTCTTATGTTTGTGCAAAGAACTGACTGCCAGGAAGCAGGCGAGTGCAGTCTGGAGCGTGATTCAGAGATGAGTAAGCCCGCCAGCTATTACAAAGCCGTTGCTCCTGGGAAAGACAGAGGCACTGTGCCACCCTGTGGGCGAGATGGAGCCAAGAGGGGCAAGCAAACAAAATGGCATTTAAAATGCCTTCTTCAGGCTGCTTTTCCACAGAAAGAGAATGAAGGCTTTGAATGTCTGAAAAACCATTCCCAGACAAGAATTTCTCCCTTTCTTAGTGAATTGAAAATTCCAACCCATAGGCAGGGACCTGGGAGGAACTGAATTAGAAATCAGATTTGCGACAATTTAAAGAGAAGTTAACCAGTGCATTTGAGAACAGTATGAAAAACAAAAATGCCCAGAATTAATTGAATATACAGGTTAGGCTTTTGACAGAGCCAGCTCCCCTAGTCTTAGCAAACAGTGCTGCAAAATTTTAAGTGATGTTGAAGTCTGGTTATTAAACTCTTGCTTTGAATGCCACCTACATAAGAGAAAATTAAACAGCAGTGGAACCCTGGCAGTTTAGAATCCAGAATAAATAATGACCAGGCCACACAGACCAGGGTGCAAACAACCAACAAGTACCAGATTCTTGTCTAAGCAATTGTGTGAGGGTTTTTGTACCATGGGAACAAGCAAGGAGCACCTGAGAATAATTTGGGTGATGGAAAGAACCACCTGTCTTCCTCTCAGGAACATCCTATGTCAGGGGCTTTTGTAACTGGGTGTGCAGTCATGAAGGATGACTGGGCGGGAACCTGGTGTGAATGGAGAGAGCCTGCCAGAAAGAGAGGAACACTGAGTTGTGGGCAGCAGCGAGAGGTTTGCTTTCATGGATCAGGAGGTAGATGCATAGTCAGAATTCAGACTTCCAAAGTTGTGACTCCTCAGCTCTGCCAAATTTACTCAGTTGTCTTCGGTCTTGGGGCTAGCATACAACTTCCTCTCTCAAATCACTTGTTCCAAAGCCTTGATTTATTCCCTCCCTCCCTCCTTCCTTTTCTCTCCTTCCTTCAGTAAGCTTTGACCAGTTTTACTACAAAAATATTTTTGCATGACTTGCTTTTTACCTGTCTGTTCTGACAGAACGTTAAAGGTCACATGATCACCTGGGTCAATACCATCCAGTGTGCATACTGGAGTGTTTCTAGCAGGCTATGCCCAGGTCACTATTATTTCCAGGGTAGGGCTGGACACCAGTTTCGGCCAACATGGTGCAGTACTCTGTTCTGGATTTCCCCAAGGTCGGGCAGTTGTTGGCAAGGGTACCAGTTTCTGTTTGCCTTATCTGTCATCTTTGGAGTTGGCTGTACCCCTGCATGTACTTCACTTTTCATAATGAGTTGGGGCCTAGAGCAATGGACTCCATGACTTTTTCATCTTTGCAGCCACCACATTCCTGCCTGAGGTATGGTGATCCCCATTCAAGAGCAGCCAAGAAGGTGGCCGGTGGGTGGTGGGTCGGGAAAGCAAAGCGATGATTCTTAATCACTTTGGACTATAGAACTTTGGGGAATTGTATGTAGACCTTCTCCCCAGAAACTTGGAGATACAGCCAATGTTGCTGACCATTTGAGTGGTTTATGGCATAGTTGGAACCAGGTTAAGAATCGTTGCTCTGCTGATTCCTTTTTTTCATTGCACAAATATTTTTGGTGTGGGATAAGTCCACAGGGTAAGCAAGATTTCTTTTCAGGGCCTCAGTAGCATGCACTGTGGTTTTTATGAGGTCCTTTTCCAAGGAACCTGAAAGGTTAAGAGCTACTGACCCTGACATTCCTATGGTTCACTCGCTCAACTCAATCTGGTTTGTTTTCTGATACTTGAACATTTTTCTACATACATACCTGCTCAATAAACCTAAGGAAACCTAGGGTGGTGGGAACCTTTCAGGTTGGCCCCCAGGGTTTCTTCAACACTCCTGAGAGCTTGCTTTAAAAATATTTGTCCTGCTTTGTGGGATTGATGGCAAAACCTGTATTATTATTTTTCTTTCAAGCTCTGGATTTCCATTCGTGTTACAAACAAAACCTGCTTAGGATACCAGGTGTAACTTGCCATTAAGTATCACACACACACCTTTTTCCTGTAATGTAGCCTCTGATTGAGGTGTAATGGCAAACGCTGGGCAAAGAGGAGCTATAATCCCTACTTTTCAGTGTTCTTCTAGCATGAAAGAAGCTTCTTGGGTAATAAAAATAAGCCCAACAATAACAACAGTGGCCACTAATGTTTGCTTCAGTACCAGGAATGGTGCAGAGTGTTTCACCACTATTATTTCACAAAAGCTTATGAAGTTGGCACTACCTTGTCCCCTTTTTGCAGATCAGAAATTAGGATTCGGTGAGGTCAAGTACTGCACCTAAGTAGGATGCTGGGGAGCATGGAGCCAAGGCACCTATACAGCCTCATCTAACTACGAACATGCATGTTCAGCAAACCTCTTCAAATCTGCAATCATTCTGCCTTACTGTAGACAGCAGCAGCTTTCTCATGAGCTTCCTGGACCTACAAAAAAAAATAACTGAAATTATATCAGCCAGTACTCATCTAGTATAATCAACCTAAAAGCAAAAGTCACTTTTGCTTTTTGTAAAGAAGCCACTAAAAGCAGAGAGGTTTCTGTTCCTGCCTGTGTCCCACCGGCTGTTGGATGGGTGACAGTTATACTTGCCTGGAGGGCAGCTGCCAGGGGCAGAGAGTACAGGGGGTTGGAGGAGGAGACTCAGAGAGGCAGGGCTGGACCATAGATTTGTGCTGGGGAAGCATCACCCTCACCCCGAAATGGGAGGTGTTTGGGCTCCATCTGCTGGCCCAGGTCCACCTCTCAGCATCAACCTTGACTGAGGCCAGGAGGTGTGGAAGCAGTGACAGCTCCACGTGCCGTGGGCAGAAAAGTCACTCTTGCTGCTGTTACACTCAGTGGGCTCCTGTCCTGCCTTCTTGACCAGTCCTTGGCCTTGGTCCCCATGTCTGAGTCTTGGGTTTGATGACCTGCCCAGTTCTGCATTCTGTTCACAGGACACGGAGTGCTCCTGAGAGGTAATTGTCATTCTGTTGAGATGTGACTTTCATGAGAGTCAGTCTTAAATAAGTGTGCGTGGGCAGGAGGGCCAGGACCAGAAGGCCTTGGTTGGAATCTGAATTCTGTGCTTATTGGCTAGATGACTTGGGAAAGTTACTTTGTCTCTATGACTCAGTTTTCTCAGCTGTAAAATGGAAATGATAATTCATCACCCTCATAGGGTTGCTGTTCGGAATGAAAATTCATAAAGTCCTTAAAACAATTATTGGTGCATATTGCTTACTTCACAAATGTTAGCTTTTATATTATTATTATTAAGCAGTCCCCAAAGCTGAGTGCTTCACACATAATGTGTAATCTTTTAGCTACTTCATGGGGTACCTTTTGTTAGCTACATTTTACAGGTAAGGAAGATCTTGACACCATTAAAAGTCACAGAGATAGAAACCAAATCCAGATCTGATGATTGAAAAGCTATGAGACTTTGCTGCCTTCCCTCCTGCCTTCCTCCTTGGGAGCCTTGCTCTGAACTTCCAGACACACTCTGGTCTACTTCTTGCTTTCAGCTTGCCTGGTCCTTGCTACATGCCTACCTGGAGGCCTGGATGCAGCCACCCCATTTCCCCTGAGGCCTGGCTAAGCCATGACTCCTCCTCTCTTCTGCTTTGCCCACCCATCGGTGGGATATTGGGCCTGACAGAAGAATCACTCTTCCAGTGCTTGTCTCAGCTCAGTAAATGGTTCTAATTCTAGGACCTTCCGGCTTTGCTCCTTCTTATTTAAATAACTTGGACATAAACCTATGGAGAGTGGACACTGAATGCAGAGAACTGTGTATTCCTCCACCATTTGGGTGTTTAAACAATTAACTAGTTTGTAAGCCTCTGAGTGGGAGGGACCATGTCTTACACCAGTGTTTCCCAAACTTTAAGTAAGCACACCAGTCTCCTGGGCATGGTGTGGATGGATGTTCCAATGGAATAAACCTGGAGAGGGGCCTGAGAATCCACAGTTTCACAAGCCCCACGTGATACCATTGCTGCTGGTCCAAAGCCACACTTTAAGCAACAAGGCCTTAGACAGTTATCATTTCATATTGAAATGGTGCACCTCCTTACCTGTCTCCTCAGTGGACTGTATGCTTCTTGAAAGCAAGACTATTTCCTTTCTCATCTGTGTCCCTAGTGCCTAGCACATTGTTAGTGCTTAGCAAATGTTTATTGCATGAATGAATGAATGAATGAATGAGTGAAGAATTGTTCTGTGCACTGTCACAGTGTTTCATGGCACTACGCATCAATAATTGATGGCTGAACGACTAAATGAATGAACAACTGTGGGTATCCTTGATTTGTGGCACAGACAACATAGTGATAAATCTAATTTGTTTTGCTTAATTTCACCAGAATAGGGACAAAAGAAGAAAACTGTTCAAGAACTTAGGTGAAGCTCTGCATAAAGCTATCACATTAACACTAGAAACACAGAAAGGCCATCCTGTGTGTTCCCAAGGGCAGAAGGTCCCTGCAAGCTTTTGCTAGTACCACAGCAAAGGATTATGAACTTTCAGGCAATTTCTGGGCCTTCTACACAAGGACTATTTCAACATGTGTTTCTCTTTTTCTCTTCTTCTCTCTCCATATTTTTTAAGTGAACACACACACTCTCAGATGGAAGTCATAGGTTTGAATTCCCATTCTTCTTTGAGCAGTAAGTTGTCAGAGCCAAGGGAAATTGGGAGCAGCTTTCAGATGCTACAGATGATGTGAACCCTGAAGGGACTCCAGAAAGAGTGAGGTGTCTTAGAAGGTGGGTGGTCCTGATTCACTAGAACCAAAAATACAGTGTTCTTTCCTGGCCCCACCTTTCAGATACTGCCTTCATTAAGCTGTGCTCTTTAGCCTTCCAGCGGGAAAAGATGAGGATAGAAATTGGAGCAAGGAAGGAGAACGTCTTGCTCATTTATTTTTCAGGTACTCAGTTTGTCCTCTTTTCCTTGTAACACAGATGAAGCCAGCCCTAATTTGGTGTCAGAAGCTTATAGAACTCCATTCACCCTGTGGCCAGCAGAGTTGGCCAGGATCATAGATACTAATCGTATCTGTGGAGCATCTACTATGGGCCCAAGTACATACGTCAACAGTACTTGCACTACACTGAATTGTTAAGCAGAAGGCAACACTCTTGTACCCTTTATAGAAGAGAGCACAGGTTCAGGTGGGTGAAGTAATTCACCCAAGGTTACAGTGGGCTGTGGCTGTGGGACTGAGTTCATACAGTCAGTTAGGGCATGAATTAGATCTTTTCATTTCAAATCACTATGCTATCCATCCAGTGTTCTGCCTTTCAGTCTTTTGATTGGAGCCAAGTGTAAGAAGTTTCAGCCAGGGGACTGGCCAAGATGGAGGCGTAGGTAGAAACGCTTTGCTTCCTCGCACAACCAAAAAAAGGATAACAACCAATTAAAAAAAAAACAGCCATAACTGCCAGAATATCATACTTCATGGAACTCTGACAACCAAAGACATAAAGAAACATTCATCTAGACTGGTAGGAGGGATGGAGATGGGCAGCCGGGAGGGCGGAGAGGACCGGCAGCAAGTTGGTGGACCATGTGGGCAAGGGGTAGCTGGCTGACCGGGAAAATAAGACTCAAAACTTCTAGCTGTAAAACACTGTGAGGGTTGCGAGGGCAGGAGAAAATCCTAGTCTCCCACGAGAGTTTGTTGGAAAGTGGGGCTAGAGCAGAGCAAGTGAAGCATAGTTCCCTCTCTGACCCCTCCCCCACAGACAGTGCCACAACGCAGCAAAGAGGGTTGCCCCACCTTGGTGCATACCTAAGGCTCCGCTCCTTAACACATAACAGGTGCCCAGCATCAAAGAAATATGGCCCAAATGAAAGAACAGATCAAAACTCCAGAAAAAGAGCTAAGTGATGAGGAGATAGATAACCTATCTGACGGAAAGAGTTCAAAACACTGGTAATCAGGATGCTCACAGAATTGATTGAGCTCGGTTGCAAAATGAAGGAAGAAATGAAGGCTACACAAAGTGAAACAGAAAAATATGCAGGGAACCAACAGTGAACGGAAGGAAACTGGGACTTAAATCAACGATTTGGAACAAAAGGAAGAAATAAACATCCAACTGGAACAGAATGAAGAAACAAGAATTCAAAAAAATGAAAAGAGGTTTAGGAACCTCCAGGACAACTTCAAGGATTCTAACATCCAAATCATAGGGGTGCCAGAAAGAGAAGAGGAGGAGCAAGAAATTGACTCATTTGAACAAATATTGAAGGAAAACTTCCCCAAACTGGCAAAGGAAATAGACTTCCAGGAAGTCCAGGAAGCTCAGAGAGTCCCAAACAAGTTGGACCCAAGGAAGCATGTACCAAGGCACCAAGGCATCATGATTACATCACCCAAGATTAAAGATAAGGAGAGAATCTTAACAGCATCAAGAGAAAAGGAAACTTACCTACAAAGGAGTGCCCATAAGGCTATCAGCTGATTTCTCAAAAGAAACCTTGAAGGGAAGAAGGGGCTAGAAAAAGTATTCCAAGTCATGAAAGGCAAGGACCTCCATCCAAGATTACTCTATCCAGCAAAGCTATCATTTAGAATGCAAGGGCAAATAAAGTGCTTCCCAGACAAGGTAAAGCTAAAGGAGTTCATCATGACCAAGCCATTATTATATGAAATGTTAAAGGGACTTACCTAAGAAATAGAAGATCAAAAACTATAAGCAATAAAATGACAACAAACTCATAACTATCAACAACTTAACCTAAAAAACACACACACAAAAACTAAGCAAACAGCTAGAACAAGCACAGAATCACAGAAGTGGAGATCACACGGAGGGTTATCAGTGGGGAGGGGGAGAAAGGGGGGGGAAGGTACAGGGAATAAGAAGCATAAAACAGGTAGGGGGGGAGGGTAAGAATAGTATAGGAAATGGAGAAGCCAAAGAACTTATATGTATGACCCATGGACATGAATTAAGGGAGGGGATGCTGGAGGGTGGTAGGGTGCAGGGGGGATAAAGGGGAGAAAAAAAATGGGACAACTGTAATAGCATAATCAATAAAATATACTGAAAAATTGGCAAAGAAAAAGTTTCAGTCAGCATTTGGGTTGGGTGGGCCCAGGGTAAAAGCCACAAAGAAATGAGAGTTTGAAGGAACTGTCTTCAGCTGTTTGCTTTTCCTCCCTAATGATAATGCCAGCAAATGTAATAAAGTACCCAGTACAAAAAAGTGGTATTTGCATTAGTAACTCAGAAATGTGCACAACTAAATATAATTAGTCCCTAATACAGTCTAGTAAGGCTCCTCCTTAACAACTTGGTCCTCAGTCTTCTTTTATTTTGGTGACTTACATATACAGATTTTATAACAGCCAGTTCCAAAAGAATACTCATATTTCTTTATTTCACTGGAATTCAGGAGGTGTTTAACAATGGAACCATAACTGGGAGACTGGGAATAGATGGTTTGAGGAGGTAGTTCTTTTTGTGCCCTGGTCTAGTTGGTAGGGATCTTGCCTCTTACCTGTGCGTTCTGTTACTAGAGGTCCCTTGTAAGCAGCATTTCTGCACATCTGAGTTGTAGGGATAACTGACATGCTCTGCCATGACTTTTATAGGCTCATTAACATTCTAAACATGCCTCTAAATCATCAAAGGAAGATTAAATTATGTTGAGCATAGTTTTTATTATTCAGGGTATCTTATCACATTCACACTCTAAAAGGATGAACTCAGGTGTGGGTGCCCCATTAAAGTCAGTGTGTGACTGTCAGAAGCCCCCATTTACTGAGCACCCCAAATAGCCCTGTGAGTCCCAGAGCGTTCCAGAAAGCTTTCCACAGAATTCTGGAGCAAAGTGGTTATTTTCGCACCCAGCAATCATTTCTCAGTTGAAATTTTTATCTTTTTCCTACTGATGATACCTTGAATTGGATGTCAGTTGATTGTATAGGCAGAGGCAAGGATTGTCATTTGTGTCATCAAAGTAGCAATCAAAACTACAGATTTTCTGGCTATGCTGGAGAATGACAATCAGACTGTGGATGTTGGGAGACCAGAGGAGTCACTTTGAGGGAAATATTACATGCTTAAGTACCTATCAGTTAACTCCATGATAAACAAGGGGGGAGACTGTGAAAATCCACCGTGGATGGCTCACAGGTGGCACCTGACTCCTGCCTTGACATCATGCACCTATCTTTCTGGTGTTTAGTCCGCTCAGTCTTGCCCATTTCCTCTATTGCTACAAGAGTTTTCTTCCCCCTTTCTCTCTCTGCATCTCTCACCTCACAACCCCCCAACCCCCAACCACAGCCTTCACTGGCCTCTCCTCTTCCAAGACCGCTCTTGCCTGCCAGGCCAGGTCTTTGGTAGCTCAATACATGGATGGCAGAGGGTGAGAGAGAGCCCTGATGTGACCCTGTACTGCCACCCTATTCCCGATTCCCACTCTAGGCCCCAAGCTCCTCAGATGTGATAAGGCCCATGTGAGTGCCTACCCGGTACCCCGCAGTCTTAGCCACTCAGAGTGTGGTCAAACGGGTGAGAGTGAGTGAACCAGCAATGGTGGCCCCTTTCTCTTTCCTTCTCCTTTGCTTCCTTCCTCTAGTACCTTTTGACAGTTGGTCAATTGGGACAAAGAAGGACAGGAAAATTCTGTCTCTGCTGATATGGAATACAAGTGTCTCTCCTTCAGGTGCCTCACCTCATCCCATTCTCCTTCCACACTGTTCTGTGAAGGCAAGGGCAGGGAGTGGACAGAGAAAGGGTCTTACAAAATCCCTGGTCTGCATCTCATACCCAGTCTGTCCCCGTATTGCTCCCCAGGTCCCTCACCCCTTCTCCACTCCCACTCTTCTACCCTACTCCTGCCCTTCTCACCAACACCCCTGAAAATCAAAACTTGCGCCCCTTTTCCTCCCCAGCCACCTGACCACCACCCATGCCCAAGGGCTGAGAGGTGGAGACTGCCATTAAAAGCCTGGTGAACCAGAAGGCAGGAAGCATTTTAAAGTCTCCATCAGGGATTAGGTTTTAAAAGCTCTCAAAATTAGGTCTGACAAGTGCAGAAAAAAGATAATGACATGTTTGTAAGAAACCAAGCTGGGAGACAGATAAGTGGAAGCTGTTTTTCTGACTCAGGGGTAGGTATTCTCCCATGTGCTCTTGACCCATGTTGTAGTCAGGGTCTTGTGCACTAGCCCCTCTAAGTGGCTTGTGGGTCGTAGGCGAGGGGAGGGAGGCTGCAAGGACTGTGATGCCACTGCTCCTGGCTGCCAGGAGCTCTCCAGGGCTGTGATTTTCATGTCAGACACTGAAGGACAACAAGCCAGAGAGAAACACTGGAGCTGTCTCTGCCTTTGACTAGGTGTCAGAAGCAGACACAGCACATGCTGTCACTATGATGGCCGTTCATTTGGCGCACATGTCTCCACAGCTGGGCCACCTGTGGACCCAGCTCCATGGAAAAGAAGGTCCGGGGCAGTGTGTCCTCCAGCCTGCTGGAGTGGGTGCCATTTGGACTGCCTATGTCTTCATGGCACAGAGCTTGGGTTTGGTTAGAAAATTAGCCATCTTCTTGGCGGAAACTAATTTACATTTGGATCAGCTTTATTTTTTTTAAATCAACAATGTAGGTAGAGGCCTAGAAAGACAGCTTAGAAAATTTGTAGAGTACGGAGAGAAAGCTGACATATTAGATGACAGAGTCAAAATGTAAAAGCTCTTCCCAGGCTCCAATAATGAATGCAAACCAAGGGAGCTCAATTAACGGGACCCCGGACAGAAGTCTACCATTAGTTGTTTTTCTTTAATTGTACAAGCTCAGGATCAAGGTGATGTGAATTAGTTCATATGAGTATTGGTTTATGTGTAATCTGTGGAGGGGGCTGGGTTCATTTTGGAATTAAAGGGAAGAGGGGAGAAGGAAAGGAAGATTGTAGACCCACTAGTGATATGGATGACTGCACTGGGGAAGACGCAGCTAATTCCACTTACTGAGTGTACTTCGTTCTCAGCCAAGACAGACACAGAACTCTGGTGGCTTCAAAGGAACTCTTACAGCTCCAGAAGTAGATGGTACTCGTTATCATCTGAGGACCAGGTGTTGGTGTCAGGCCACCCCAAGGACCATGACCACCTTTGGGTTACACATTGATCTCAGGCTGAGCTGAAGTGGGGGACGGAGGGAGGAAGGAAGGGAGGGGGAGAGAGAGAGAGAGAGAGAGAGAGAGAGCGAGAGAGCGAGCACGAGCTTTATTTATATGATACAAAATACGGTTGCCTCCGCAAGGACATATTTTAGAGGATGTCTCTCAAAGGGACTATGGATGTGGCAGGCACCTGTCGAGACATCCCCTTCCTTAGATGGGTGGGTACATACATTTGCACCTGTCTCTGGTTTTCTCATAGATATGTGGAACTGACCAACTACTGTGATTATAAAGACTACCGGGAAATGATACTGAGTAAACCGATGCTGTTCTTTATTAATGTACAGACCAGAAAAGACACCTCAAAAGGTTGGTATCTAAATATTTTGGTTTGGTTGTGTCTTGCTGGGCTTTTTGACTGAGGTGTGCTAATGACGTAGAAATTGGGTGTGGAGGCGGCAGGGTGGGTGTCGGTGTCTGACAAGGCTGGAGCACGAAGCCTGCAGTGTCATGCCGTCTGAAACACAGCACAGGCCTGAAGATTAAACCCTATGAGAGCCTGAAGCAGTAGCCATCTATCTCTGAGTTTTCTTTCATACTTCCTACCATCGCAGAGAGCGATTTGATGTTCTGAGCCTGCAGTGGTTGCAAAAATAACTGGAGGGGTGAAGATGATGGTATGGAATACTGTCTGCCATGTAGGAGATACTTAGGTGTTGTAGGTCTGCTCTGCAATCAGCTGGCACGCAGCCTGCAGGGCTTTATGCCATTCAGATGCGAACATTTTGAGCATGAAAGTAGGCACTGTTAACAATTCCGCTGGGACCAACTCAGGCAAACTAGGGTGCATGGTCATCCTACCTGGGAGGTACTGAGACTGTCCCCATTTTATAGATGAGAAAACAAAGGTAAAATAAGTACCTGTAAATGCTTTTATGTCTCATGCTATTATATTAGAATTTCAATTTTAGAAATGTCTCTGTATGGTTTCTTTCAAGAAATCAGACTGACTTTTAACAGCTACATTAACTCAAATTCCACAAGGATATAATGAGAGAAATAGAATTTCTGAAACTTACTTCTAAATAACATTCTTAAAGTGAGTCCAAGGTAATGAAGGATCTACAAGTTCCAAAGAAACTTTCTCAAACATTCAGTCTCCTCCAGGTTCCTGGAGCCAATTCTCTGCTCATTTTAATCAGAGTCACTCAGACTTTCTGCTCACTTCATAATTCAAAGTTAAGAGGGGCCGGGAACAGAACACACATTAACTGGTAACGCTCATTGGAACATCTGAGCCCCTGATGTTATTTAGCTTCATGATGGCCAGGAATCCAGAGGGTTCTCTAGGGATAAAATTTGTAGATGTATAAGTGCACCTCCTCGTCCATCTCTCAGGAGGAATCTTAGGTAAGAATAAGAGACCTCTCCATTTTAAAATTTCAGTGAAAGTGCAGGGAGTGGCACAAGGAGGTACGTGTGGGTGGCCTACAGAAGGTGCACAGTTGTGAACTATTGTGAAAGGAGGCACAGAAGCCCGGCTCCGGTTCATTGTGAGGAAAGCTGTGAACTGTAGAGATTCTGTGATACAAAAGCTTAATTAAAATGGTAAAGTTTGAATTATGAACATTGTGATTAAGGTAACATGATGTTTGGCCTTGCTGCTATTGTAAACTGTACTTTTATACAATACAAATTAGAAAAAGCCACCGTTAACTTACAATTTACTGTTATCCCCAGAAGTTTGTCATAATAAATATACAAGTAGTCAAGGTCTGTGAATGTAAAAGGCATCCTTCAGGGTTGTGTGGTGCACAGTCTGTGCAACCAGCCCAGCTGTGGCGTGTGCAGGCCCTGAGTGTGCAAGGAGCCTAAAGGTCCTGGCTTGGTGTGTGTAAAAGTTAATTCAAGGTATAAAATTGTTTACTTGTTTTGTTATATCTCATCTCAAAGAGGGTATAGATTAGTTTATATCTAAAGTGCCTAAAAAATACTTTGCGAGAAAGACAGGGGTAGGAAAATTAAGATGAATAAGGCCAGTGCAAAGGTCAGTTCAAAATGTGTTCCTCAGGGATGTGACACTGTATTGGTGGATCACAGGTTGGTGCTCAAAGCCAAGGCAAAATGTTGAGTTCTCAAAATTACCTAATGGCTGGGCCCTGGTGTTACACAG
This sequence comes from Desmodus rotundus, assembly GCF_022682495.2. Lineage (NCBI taxonomy): Eukaryota > Metazoa > Chordata > Mammalia > Chiroptera > Phyllostomidae > Desmodus > Desmodus rotundus. The sequence continues at coordinate 105,343,036 of NC_071389.1, read as the reverse complement.
GCTAAATAACAATCTATTGGGTTGGCCAAAAAGTTTGTTTGGGTTTTTTCCTTTTTTTTTGTAAGATGGCTCTACTAGTGCTTAGTTGTCTTTAATTTCATTTGAAACAATGTTATTAGATTGCATTGTGACCGCTGTCCTTTTTATCAGTGTACATTTACAAAAAATGTCAAAATTAGTGAATATTAGGAGCCATTCTAATATTAAAGATGGAAGAAAATACACATTTTCAGCATATTATGCTTTATTATGTCAAGAAAGGTAAAAATTCAACTGAAACACAAGAAAAGATTTGTGCAGTGTATGGAGAAGATTCTGTGACTAATAAAATGTGTCAAAAGTGGTTTGTGAAGTTTTGTGCCAGAGATTTCTCACTGGATGGTGCTCTGAGGTCGGGTAGACCAGTTGAAGTTGATAGCAATCAAACTTAGACATTAATTGAGAACAATCAATGTTACACCACATGGGAGATAGCGGACATACTCAAAATATCCAAATCAGTAAAGTTATTGGTGAACATGAAAAATGTGTCTTTCATTTTACAAAAAATAACTAAACAGACTTTTTGACTGATCCAATATGTTATGTTTCTCCCTAGAAAAGGCACTTGAGAAATTAAGGGGTTTCTGGAAGCGGAAAAGTTAAGGGGTTGTTGGTTAATAGTGTTTCAGATTTCCTAGTGAGTAAACAACCTTCCTTTTGTTTACATTGTATAGAATTGGACAGAACTGGATTTAAGAGTTTACCAAAAAAACAAACCAAGACAAACAAAAACAAAAACCCATCTGTGCCAGGACACAGACATGGTATAATTTCAGCAACCAGAGGGACTTTTCCCTCCCACTGGGGATTGTTGAGGCCTGGTCCTTCCCTGGACTTGGATGAATTTTTGCTTTGCAAATGAAGACAAGTTGGTGACAGCAGGGCCATGGCATGAAAACTGGCTGGCCTGCATTTCTCACTTAGCTCCCTAAGCTGCATACACAGGTAGAGGCTCAGTTCTCACTTCTGATAGTGATGGAACAGGACTTCCAACTTCCAGTTTCCCAGACAGGAGCAGCAAAGTGCAGCCTTGGGGTCCTGCTTCCTTCACATATACAAAAATCTCAGAAATGTTTCTAGAAATCTGGTGAGGCTTTGCAGTGAGGGAGCCTAAAAATGAATGAAATCTGCAAGTAAGGCGGGAATCACTACTTTGTCACACACGCACACTTCTCTTTGAATTCTGCTTCCAAATTTGTAGAAAGAACATATGCCTTCCTTGTGAACACGAGGCACCCTAAGATCAGAAGACAGATAGAGCAAGGGATGGACATGGTCATTTCCTCAGTGATTGGAGAAAGCTACCGGCTCCAGGTAAGTGTTAGCCTGTCTGAATCCAGGATGGCGACCAAACACAGAAGGTTTCAAGCAGTTCATGTAGGGCTGAGTCCTGAGAGCTCAGCTCAGCTCTGTCTGTATCCAGACACAGATGTTTGCTCTTGCTTCATCATCACTACCAATAAAATAGGTGGAGTTTCTAGCAACTTATTAGAAATGGGATAATAATGAATGTCAACTTGACCAAGCACTCCAAGGTCTGTTGATGTAATATGATACAAATGCATAGGTCTGTTTTGAAAAAGTTAAGGCAACTGTTTATAAGTATTTGTCAGAATGAAGGAGAAATAAGGGGTGTGACATTTTGGACCTTTGGGCAGTTGTTATTTCTGTAATATAATTCTGTAGTAACATAGAATTCTAGGGTATAACATTATCCTTATATACATGAAATTCATCACATGTTTCTCTTTCAGTTTGATTTTCAAGAGGCAGTGAAGAATTTTTTCCCTTTGGGAAATGAGGTGGTTAATGGAGAAAATTTGAGCTTTGCCTATGAGTTCAAAGCCGACGCATTATTTGATTTCTTCTATTGGCTTGGGCTCAGCAATTCCACTGTACAAGTGAATGGAAGAGTTCTGAATTTGTCAAGTTCAAGTCCAGAAAAGAAGGAGACAATTAAACTATTTCTGGAAAAAATGAGTGAACCACTGATCCGAAGGAGCAGTTTCTCTGACCGAAAATTCAGTGTAACTTCCAGAGGTATGTTAAAAATTCTCATAGTGAAATAAAAGCATAGAATAGTATAATGAGGGAAGAGAGCCAATGAATGGAAAAGATAAGGCCTCTTGATAAGAGGGAAATATAATATACTACATTACTCAGAAAGTAAGAAGTGAGACTACCAAAAAGTAATATAGTGACTTTTCTTTTTGGGCTCCTTAAAGTTTTCTGACATAGAAGCTACCTACATTGTGTAGCATACCCAGAAAATAATTTTAAAATATATTATTAATTTAAATACATATTAATGCTCATTTGAATTTTATTAACATTTATTTAAATATTATGAAAGAATTGTGCTTCCCTGATGTGCATATTCTGGGCAACAGAATGTGAACGGAAGTGTCAGCTGGAGGAGGTGCGTACATGGTTGATCGCTCTCAGTTTTATGTCAACAAAAACAGGCAGGGTTCTCCAGAGTTTGTAAGACCACAAAATAACTCTTGAGAATGTTTCACTGAACAAACTAAATATTATGTTGGTGCCTTCTGGGAGACTCATCAGACCGGTGTGGCAGAGCTGATCGCACCCGCCCATCCACATCCTCTCTGAGCCTGTTCTCTCTGTCCTGTGCCAGCTGGCTGGAAAGCAACTTCCTTGAATTAGGATTTTTGCTGCTAATTCCAACCAACCAACAAACAAACAACAAAAAACACCAGTCTCTATGAACTGACAGTTTTCAAAGAGTTCAAATGTAAAATACAGAGTCTTCAATTAATTGTATTTAATGACAGTTGCTTTCTTCCAATGTTTATAGCAAAAATGTTTACTCTAGCTATTTCTTACCTTGGAAGTAGCCCATCTGTCTCTCTCTCCCTCTCTCTCCCTCTCTCTCCCTCTCTCTCCCTTTCTCTCCCTTTCTCTCCCTCCTCATCCCCTCCCTCTTTCCTTCTCTTCTCTCCCTCCTCCCTATATGTCTTTCCCTCTTCCTCCTCCTTTCTCTCCTTTTCTACCCTCTCTCCCTCTCCCCTTCTCACCCTTCCTCTCCCCCTCTCTCCCTCACTCCATGTTGCTTTAGCTTTCTCTGTCTGGATGTTCCTTACAAAGATTCCTCTGCACTCTGCTCCTTTGCAGCCATTTTGGGGGGCCATGTTATATGCTGATCCTTTTGGGGGAAGATGAGCTTGTCTAATTGTGGCAGTCCTGGATGCCTGGTCTTTCCTGTGACATCCCTCCAGCCTCATCCACTGACCATAGCAGCTTGGGCAGGGGTTTGCTATTTCAGCATCGCTCACCCTCTGTCCTGTGGCTGTGCAGGGTGTCCACTGCCATCCCGGGGATACCAGGGACATGTGAAGTTGGCCAATGCTTCCTTAAAATCAACTCTGAGGCAACCCTGGGGCCACTTCTACTCCAGAGCAGTGGGGAAGCTTTCTTCAAGGTTGACCAGAGTCATTATGCTTGGCAGGGGCACAGCCAAGATGCCCGGTAGCCCTGGCAGGTGTGCCCAGCCTGGCCTCCACTGCCCTGCCTGGGGTGATCCATTAGCCCAGCTCCACCTCCTTCTCAAAACTCAACCTTTGCCTGGGCTGTCCCGATTGTGGGCCTTTTGTCATCAGTGAGAAAGGGTTCGTGAAACTTACTGCAAATCTACTCCAGCCTGGAAAAGCAAATGACACCCCAGGTACTTCTGGTAAACAAAATGCTACCCATTTCTATTGAGCTTTTGAGCATTTCTGAGGAGGTCAGGGTTCTCTCTTTTAGTATTGAAATTGTTCGTTGTCTTTTGTGAGTCATAAAGGCACTGTGGGATTGCTTCTGTTTTCCAGTGATGGTAAAAATGCCCGATTTACGTCTTTCAGGTTCCATAGATGAAGTTTTTAACTGCAGTCTGTCACCAAGATCATCTTTGATGGAGCCCCTTTTGGCAGAATTACCATTTCCAAGGGTTCTGGAATCTGAAGAGGCACCTGACCAGTTTCTCTGATTGGACGGGACCTGTTCTAGTTCCTCCTGCACTCCAGGCTGACTGAAGGTTGAGGGGAGTTAGGAGGTGGGCGGAGCTGGGGGGGCAGGCCTTCCACCCGCTGGTCCACCCTCTGCTCCTTGGAGTGCTCCTTTCCCTGTTCTGTGGGTGCCTCCCCAGCAGGCCCCATGCAGCTGATTTCAGGATGGGAGGGCCCTGGCTGCATGGTTGGAGCAGCCCCTTCTTTGAACACTTCTCCGAAGAGGCAGAGGGACTGGCAGGGTCCTGAGTGCTTCATGTGCAACCTTGGTACCCTGGGAGCTTCCCTGGCAGCTTCTGAGGGACAAGTCTGGATTGGGGGTTGACCATGATGCTTCATAAAGTGGGGTTTGGTCCTCTGCTTAGGACACCCTTGTCTGAACCCAAACTCAAGCCAGCTTGGGGTGAGCTGTGCTATTCTCTTGCAAACCTGGCTGTCAAAAGCCTATGACAACTTTCACTGGAAGGCACATGTGTTTCTCATCCTGCCTTTAGCAGAACCATTCCAGGTAAGGTTTGCTGGGGGGTTGGCCAGCTTGGTAGGGTGGCTACCCCACCACCCACTGCCTAAAATCTGAACTCCTCGGCCTCACTCTTAACAAAGTGGCCTGTGTAGAAAGAGGCCAGGGGGTGTGCAAACAGCAGCAGGAGGAGGATCTCGATCACGGCCGTGTCCTCCTGACTGAAAGCACATTATGTCAGTTGGATATTGTTTTTTACTTTTTTATTGAATTTATTGGGGTGACATTGGTTGATAAAAGTATGTAGGTTTCAGGGGTATGGTTCTACAATACATCACCTGTACATTGTATTGAGTGTCCACCGCCCCACATTGGTCTCCTTCTATCACCACGTATCCCCTATACCAGTTGGTTATTTTAAATAAGCTTTTAGCAACCCTAACACTAAAAGCAAAATAGAAAAAAGCTATGCAACAATACCACAATACATTGTTACATCAATGCATTTTTCATCTCACAGCTACAATGGAATTCTTCAAAAAGAAAAAAAAAATCTCATCTATATATAAAACCTACATGAATGAATCACTCCATATGCTTATAATGAGGAAGACTTCTGGGTCCTGAGTATAATTTTTATAACATTTAAAGAAATTTCATGTATTTTGATAGCACTACCCATTGTCTTTTATATTTGAAATGTTACATACTACCTTTGTGCAATTAAATTTTTCCTATCGTTCAACACAGAATTGATTAAATTTGTAATCAAGTATGTATGATCTTTCCATTGTGCTTTGTATGTTTGCCTGCTATCTTACTAAATTACAGGGAGAATCGTGGTTTTCACAGACACTTTCCAGAGCCTTTTGAAGAGCTGGATTATGCAGTATTTGGAGAAAAGAAACACAGTTTAATATGATCTTTCAGAAAAGAGAATGCTTCTTAGTAGTAGAAGAGGATAAACAGTTGCTATTCAACTCAGTGCCGAGTGAGGAGTATTAACAATAAAATAAGTTTTATAACCAGGAAAAACCAACCTTGGGTGGATATCAAATATTAAATGCTTTCCAAAGGAAATAAAAACTCTATTCACAAAAATTGACAAAGAAGATTTTTTGAGAGTATCTGAGTTAAGAAAACCCATCAGTAAGCATTCCAAGAACGAACTAAAGGTCTGGAAATTTCTTTTTGTCATTAAAAAAACTTGTCAACTACGAACCAAATGCATTCAGTCATTCAGTATTCACTCAGCAAAATTTTAGCAACTGTCTATAATGAAATCTACACTGTGCTAATGCATTTTATTAGCAAGTGTTACAGAGAAGTGATATCGGACAATCTTTAAAACTGGACCTTCCTGGGTAAAAGCGGCCTCAATCTTGGGTGTAAATGGCCAAATTCAGATGTTTTAAGATCAGTAGAAATCTATAGGACAACAGTGTCCTAAGCAATTCATCCATTCAATTAATTAATTCACTCATTCATTCATTCAACACATGATTGAGCACCTACTATGGGAGGTTTACTGAGATGGGTGCTGGCATAAGAAGGTACCCAAAGCAGGGCCCGAGCTTTCCAGTAGCTTCCAGTCTGATGAGAGAAGACGGGTCAGGGGTACAAGCCATCAAGAACATTAAGTACTATGAGAGAAGGTCCAAAAGGAAAACACCCACGATGCTTATGATCCAGTTTTGGAGATAAAATTAATGGTGTGAAACTATAAAACTTGTTTTAAAACAAATCTGTAAGGATTGATTTATCAAACTGGCTGATTTAACTAAGCTCTCAGTGAAAGGGTCACCTTGGGGGCTTTTAATTTATTCCAACAAGAATGCAAATCTGGCATTATCTACAGAATGAGAAAGTTTTCTTCTCGCTACCTCATGGGAAAGTTTGATTTTTGGCTAAAGGATAATATTGTCCAATGTGATTGCCTACCTTAATTATCAACTCAAATGTCTTTTTATTGTTTCAAATACTCGATATTCTGTCAAAGAGCAAAGTTATGTCTCTACTTAAGAAATTCAAAAGAATGTACATCCATTTCTAAAGGGAGTTTCTAAGGAATTTTTAAAATGCTTTAAGCAGTGGCAGTGTCATTAGAATAAATTACTACTTTTGAAGATGAGTACATTCATTTGGATGGATAAATGCTGGCATATCTGATTTAAATTAGTGTTCACACTTGACGTTCACCACTTGAATAAACTTGTAAGAACTCACGGCATAAGGCACTGGTAGTTACCCAATGGCTGGCCTGGCCAGCTGACTTCCTAAGAGTTCAGAGATGAGAAAAATAGAAGAATCCAGGAGAACAGGAGGGCCCAGGAAAGAGGTGACATTTATACAGGACTGACAAAATTTTGATAGAATCAACAGTCTATACTTGCTGTTATGGCTTTATTTGGATAAAATGCAAGTTTAGTGAGTGGACAGTTAGAATCAGAATTTAGAATTTTCCACATTAAATTGGACTGTTCCAATAAAATAGAGAATATTATAGAATGTTTTTTCTGGATTTTTAAATAAAAAGATAGTAGTCATTCTTGGACTACTTCACCATAACCTTTCTTAGTGTAAGGTAAGAACTAGATGACCTCAGGAAGACCCGAGTCTGAGATGGTTAATTTATGGGTCCACTTGACCGGGCCGTACATAGTCAAACATTATTCTGGATGTTTCTATGAGGGTTCTTTTGGATGAGATTAACATTTAAATCAGTGCACTTTGAGCAAAGCAGATTGCCCTCCATAATGTAAGTAGGCCTCTTCCATCAGCTGAAGGCCTGAATAGAAGAAGAAAAGACCGACCCTCCCCTGAGCAAAAGTAAATTCTGCACAGATAGCCTTTGGACTTGAGCTTCAATATCAGCTCTGCCCTGGGCCTCCGGCCTGTGACATCCACTCTGCGGCTTTCAGACTTGCCAGGCTACACAGCTGTGTGAGCCAATTTCTTAAATCTCTCCCCCCGCCCCCCCCCCCCAGTTATGTTTCTCTAGGGAATGCCAAATAATTGAGAATCCATCACAAAAATTCAGAAAGTGTTTTAAGAGTTAATCAGCTAAAACAAAGAAGAGAAAGTAATATATTATTTTTTATAAGAAGATGCTCAAAGCACTGCATACTGCCTAGTAATAGAAAGTCTTTTGTGCAAATATAACCACCAAGCCAGAGAAACTTCACTCAGAACAGTCATATCCAGAGTATGTGGACATCACTGTAGATTTCCTGAGACCTCCTCTGGGCTTTTGGAAGTAGCCACCTGTCAAGCCCTTTATATATCCTACATCCTACTTTCTCTTTAAATTCTCCCAGCAACTCTTCCTGTTCTCCCTCTCATCAGGAGACGACGTGGCCTCATTACCTGGAGCAGAACTTCTCAAACTTGAATGAACAGAAGAAACTCTTGGAAGTCTCATGAAGCTGCAGACCTGATTCCATAGGTCTGGGCAGGGACTGAGCCTCTGCGTGTCTAATGAGCCCCCTGTTGATGCCCAGGCTGCTGGTCCTGGGACCGGGCTCTAGATCTGTCCATCTCAAACTCTAAGTCACCTTTGATCCTGTTAGATAAGCAGAGTCTCGGGCCCCAGCTGACTTACTGAGTGGGGATCCGTGGGGCCTCCTCCTTACCCTTGGCCTAAGAACTTGTTCAATCTTCTCTACTGTTAAGTAGTAACTCTCTACCTGACCCACTCCCTTTCCCCAGCTGGAGACTTTCTTCTTCACAGACAAAAGTAGAATGTTCTATACTTGCTGTCTCTCCTCCCTCCACAACCCACCTGTCTTTACTGTTTCACATTATGTTTCTCTGTGTCCATGTGTATGTTTGTGTGTACATAAAGGCATTTACCATGGTCATTTAAACTGGATGCAGCCAACCAATAATTAACCCATTCAACACAACTTCTCAATAGTTTTTAATCACAGGTCTGTAAAAGGCATGTTAGTGACCCAGATGTCTTTGTTTCTGAATGATTAACTTATTCTGGCAAGTCATATGGATACTTGCTTCTCTTGCTCCTGGGAAAAAGAGGCCAGGGTGTACTTAATCTTGTGACCTGACCCCTTCACTCTGTTGCTTAACCCACTCCAGTCAATTCTCAAGTTTGAGCTCCATGGCCTGGCCTGCAGGGCCTCCACTCCAGCTGCCTCTCACCTTCCCTTCACTCTTTCCAATCCGGAAATGCCACGCCGCTCAGGGACTCTGGAGTAATAGGCTGTTACATGCATCCTGGGCCCCTGCTTGGCATGCTGGCACCTCTTCCTCTTGCCCCGACTGCCTCCCAGACATCTGGGAGAACTCAGCTCAGACATTTGCTCTTCTAGAACAACCTCCCCAAGTTCCCATGATACCTAGGGCGTTGCCCTTAATGTCCTGGAGCAGCTCACTTCTAATGCACAATGTTTGCAGAGGGAAAAAATGAACCAATGCTACTTTATCATTGAAAAGGATTGCCTCAAGCAATCCCACTTCAAAGCCAGGAAGCTTCCTGCTCTGTACTATAGTGCTCACAATAAAATGAATCTGTCCCAAAAAACCCTTTTTAAGGCAGAACTGAAAGACAAAGGAATGAAGATCAGAATAGCAGGAAGACAAAGGAGTAAGACATAAGTTTGTGTGGCTTTACAGTTTATAAATTGTCACTGAGAAGCATTCATTTTTACAACATGGTGAGGTGGGTACTAGTGGACTCATTTTACAGAGAAAGAAACTGGGGCTTAAATAAGTTTCTGCTTTATCCCATGGGCCCCAGGCAGAAAGTACAGGGAGCTCTCCATTCCACGTGAATCCCATTTCACAGCTCACCCAAGAGGAAACAAATGGAAGATATTAATAAGAACTTACTTTTAAAATTCCTTATGCTCACTGCTCTATTTAAAAAAAAATACATTTCTCTTAAATTATGCTATGGTAACTAGCTCTCCCATTTCCAGACAGTAATCTGTTATTGGGTGTTACTTTCTTAGTTTAGATGCCACTACTAAATCCTAACTTAGACTCGCTGCTTTTAATAACATCGACAGAAGCCTATGTCTTATAATGTGTTCCACCATTCACTGCTATAAAATTTGAGCCCAAAATGTGTCCTATTCATTCCATTATATGGATAAGACTCAAATCTCAGAAAATGCTAGTAAGATCCTGATTTTAAAGAACTTCCCTGCTTATGTACTTGGAATCCTTACTTTGATGCCTGTTCTGTATCTTTTGCAAACCTCCCTTTGTTCCAATTCACTGTTCCCCTAAAATCCTGTATTGGAACAAACACTTTAAGGATAAGAAATGGTGTAAATTATATGCTCAGCATGCTGCCAGCAGTCTCCACCTAATGTCTTCTCTTTGCATCCAAGCAGGGAAAGGCTGTGTTCTACCCTGAAGACAGCTATTTCGTAATATTCAGTATTACTAAACACCTACTATGTGTCAGATTACCAAGTAGTTGCTAAGAATATGAAGATAAAACCCTGCCACTTTCTGGGAGAACTCTAGTACGTGGGGTGCAAATCGCAGTTGCAGCTGCGGGGGCAGAAGAATGACAAAACACGACGGAGCAGGGCCTGTGAATATCCAGGTGTCACACATGTCCGCGGGCTCCTGTTCCCCAGGACACTGTTCACTCTCCGGTCCTCTTCTAATTCCTGTGTGCGGATGACCTGCCTGGGAGCATGCAATTTTCTCAGGAACTATGGTTCTGGCTCTACCTACCAGAGGATCCCTGTGACTTGGTCCTCTTGCTTGGCCCCTGCTTACTGCAAAGATCTGTGACACCTTTGCCCTCTTCTGCTTCAGCTGAAAGTTATGAGTAAACTGCCGTTGAGAATCTGTTGTCTCTTTCTTTTCCATCTACTTCCCTTTTGTTCATCTCCCCAAATACACAAAACAATGTTCAGGAAGGCTCCTATACAAATACATGAAAGCAAGGTATCAATATTACTAGAAGCACATCTTGCTTTTCACACCTGGTCCCCTAGCCAGCTGTGTTAAGTGCCCTGTGCCGCCTGAACAGGTTCGCTGGGGCAGAACGGACAGGCGTCTCCATGGCGACGCGTCACAAAGTATCCTAGCACCCGCAGCCCTAATCCAGCTGCAACAAGGACCCTGACGACTGCTTGTTGAGGCACCAATGGCACAGCCTGGGCCAGAGGCCCCTTACCCCTCTCAATGCGGCCCAAAGATCCCGCCACGTAAGACTGTGGACCCTGCCAGCCCAGGGGTGGGGTGGGGGAGGCGGTTTCTTTCCTGGAGGTAGGTAGGATACACAAGAGCAAAGGCTGCTTTGGTCTTTCTTGTATCTGCCTCTCCCCTCAAAGATGGGACTCAGTTTAAGGGGAGGCTGGGAGTCAGGGGAGCTGAGAGGGCGTTTATGACCTTACCTCTATCTAACCTTCACCACTCTTTCTGCCAGTCCCGTCTCAAAACGTTCAGGTGCTTTTAAACATCCCATGAAATGCTTGGCGTGCAGCAGGAGAAAAAGGGACTAGTGCTTTAACAGGAGAAGGGAAAAAAAAAAAAGCTAAAGCAGGAAGCGAGGTCGGAAGCTCTGAAGACAACAGACCCAGCAGGAGTCCTGATCCCCTGGGAAACAGCACAGAAAGTGGGGGCAGGGGTACAGAATGCAGGGACAGCCCCCAAGGGGATCCCCAGAGGCAGCTGTCCCATTCACAAGCCCCAGCCCCCCTCACGTGGCTGTAGCAAAGGCTGAAAACTATGGCCTTCAGCTGTTGCTTGTAACCTTTGCTGATTTTTCTTTCAAAGTGATTTTGTATTTAACAGGTGTAGTGCTTTTAAAACTAATTTTGCATGCAAATGCAGCAAATTTACTCAGCTTTTTGTGTCAGTGGAGAGAGAGCCACTGTAGCTGTGACGCTGGTGGCACAATTGCTGTGCAGTCAGCTCCAGCCTGGCCCTTCCTATGGCAGTAACAATTCCTTGTAGCCTTCTAGCTGGGTGACTGGTTCCACGGAGGCTCCAGAGCAATGGGGATTGTTCAACCGCAAATTCCCTAGAACCACAGTCCCACAAGAATGCATGAAATGTGTTTTCCATTCCGTTTACTCTCTGTAAATTGAGGCTAGAACATGAAAATAATTAAGAACAAAAGCTATGTAAAACATTCAGTTTTTATATGGTGGCAGGGCAAAGGGGAGGCACAGCACTCCTGGCTCTCCTCTTCCCTTTCCAGCCACTGGTCTTGGTTTCTCTCACTGTGTCCTCTTCCCTTCTTGTGGGGGAAATATGGGCATCCCCTGGATGTACACTTCTCAGTTTGCCTCCTCTGTGAGTGGCCACACCTGCCACAGGACTTCAAGTTCATGAAGAATCAATGGATCTCTAGTCTGAACTCTAACTGGGATGTTCCTCTTCCTTTCGAGACTAAAATATTCAAGTGTCTACCCGATCCATTTGGATCCCACAGAAGGTCCTCAAACTCAACACAAAATTATCTCCTTCCAGACTTTGCCAACTCAGTAAAGAGGGTCCCACCTACTCAGAGTAGAAGGGAGCGCAGCTTTGTTGACAACTTGGTTTGATCACCAGGCCTCATTGGTCCTGTTCTGAAGTTCCCTTCCCCTGGGTGAGTTTCCTCTTCACATTCAGTCTGGGGTCTCTACATCTTCCCTTCCAGAAGTGGCACTCGTCAAAAGCTGGGTCTCTTGTGTCACTGTCCAGCTTCATCCCCAAACAGGATGAAGTTGATGATGACTGCTATGGACTAACTACTATTAAAATACTACTATAGATTGAGCTCTTAAGTGCTGTGTTACTTCCAATGACTGCCATGTATTACCACAAACTGGGGGCTTAAAACAACAGAAATGTATCCTCTCCCATTCCAGAGGCCCGGACGCCCAAAATTAAGGTGTTGAAGAATTGCTCTCCCTCTGGTGGCTCTAGGGGAGAAGCCTTTCTTGCCTTTTCCAGCTTCTGGTGGCTGTTGGCATTTTTCAGAGATTCCAGTCAAGTTAAAAAATGACTTTTTTGAAGAGCAGCACTTTCTCACAATTTCTTCCCACTTATGTGTCTATGCTCGAAATTCTCTTAACTTAGACCATTTAATTCTGCTGTTGGTAGAAAATGCTTCCAAGCATAAAATGATTCCCACTAAAGCAGGGGTATCAAAGGATAAGGTTGTTTCTTGTAGAGGGGGATCAGAACGTGGATACCAGGAGTCTGTGTAAGCAGACGTATGGGGTGCGACACGTAGGGCTGAGGCTTTAGTTGACCGGGGAAGCCTCTGGGTGGAGGCGAAACTTGACCTGTGTTAAGGCAGCAGGTAAATAGTCACAGGTAAGCAGATCTCACTGCCTGGCTGGACCCATGGGCCTGTTCAATTAAACACAAGCCCTGGTGGGGAGAGATGGAGTGGTGAGCAATAAGAAGTACACAGGTGGCAACAATGAAATGTTTGGTCAGGGGTCTGTATGCTTGGCAGTGGCATACAGATTTTAAGAATATTTGAAAGTTGAAGAGGTATTTGAGAAATATCCTTGGCAGACACTGTATTTAGGATGTGTGAGTGGGAGCAAACACACAATAAGTGTCTACAGTGTTCTAGGGATAAGGGGATGCACTCCAGACAGTGGTTTATTTAAACATTAAAGGGCACATTCAACCCAGGTTCTAGTGAAATATAAAAAAGCACCAGGTAACTGCCAAAATATGAAGAATGAGAGGAGGATGGAATAAATTTAAACCATACATTCCCAAGAAATTTGGTGGTGCTTTGTTGACAGTGGGTGGATGGGGCAGATGAATTCTGTTGTTGCTAGTATCTGCCTAATGGTGAATTCTTCCTGGACCCAGCCAGCAGCATTTGCCATAGGTGATCTCTTCCTCCTGTAAATACTTTCTTCTGCTAGGTTTCAGGACACCCCACCCTCCTGGTTTTCTTCTTACCTCGCTAACTGCTCTTCTCAGTGTCCTTCCCAGGCTGCTTCTCTTCTCCCCAACCTCCTGATATTGGCATGCCCCAGGTTTCATTTCCTTTAACGATGCCTCCTCCCTTGTTGATCTCAGCCAGTCTCAGAGTTTGAAACAACATATATACTGCACAATCTTGCAGAGTCATTATAAAGAATGAATTAGAGTTACACTGGATGAGTTTGAGGGGATTTCCATATGACACTGTTATGTGACAGAGAAGAAAGGGACACTTTGTATAATATGAGCCCCTTTTAAAAACTTTTTTATTTAATTTATTGGGGCTACATTGGTTAATGAAATTATATAGGGTTCAGGAGTCCCTTTTTAAAAAATGGTGGGAACTAAAACCCCACATGTCAATGTATTTATATATATATGTACATTTGTATGTTATTATATCAGGAGATATAAAACTCTGGGAAGAAACAGTCACAGTTGTTAACATGAGTGAGCTTGGAGGAGGCAGATGATAATAAGCAGAGAGAACAAGGAGCAGGAGAAGGTGTCCAGGATGAAACCTGACATACGGACTTCTGACCAGATGGAGGCATAGGTAGATATACTTTGCCTTCTTATACAACCAAACAAAGGACAACAACAAATTTAAAAACAAAAAATAACCAGAAGCCAGAACATTGAACTATATGGAAGTCCAACAACCAAGGTGTTAAAGAAGAAACGTTCATCCAGACTGGTAGGAGGGGTGGACACAGGCAGCAGGAGTGGAAAGGACTAGCAGCAAGGTGGCAGCTGCTGGAGTGGGCAGTCCCACATTTGCATGTGGATAAAAGGGAGGAACAACTGGGGATCCAGACAGACCACACCAGGGTTCCAGCACAGGGAAATAAAACCTCAAAACCTCTGAATGAAAAAATATGTGGGAGTTCAGACTGCAGGAGAAACTCCCATCCTCACAGGAGTGTTCATTGGAGAGAACCATAGGGTCCTAGAATGCACACAAAACCACACACCTGGGAATCAGCACCAGAAGGGCCCAATTTGCTTGTGGGTATCAGAGGAAGTGACTGAAAGCCAGCAGAGAGCTGAGCAAGTGGCATTGTTCCCTCCTGAACTCCTCAGCTACACACTGCACCAAAACACACCCGCCTGGGTTGTCCCACCCTGGTGAACACCTATGGCTCCACCCCTTACTACATAATAGGTGTGCTGAGAGAAAAAAATATGGCCCAAATAGTAGGACAGATCAAAGCTCCAAAAATAGAACTAAGCAACGAAGAGATAGCCAACCTATCAGGTGCAGAGTTCAAAACACTGGTAATCAGGATGCTCATGGAAATGGCTGAGTATGGTCACAAATAGAAGAAGTGGAGGCTATGAAAAGTGAAATAAGTGAAAATGTACAAGGAATCAACAGTGAAGGGAAGGAAACTGGGACTCAAAACAATAGTTTGGAGCACAAGGAAGAAATAAACATAAACCAGAACAGAATGACGAAGCAAGATTTCAAAAAAATGAAAAGAGGCTTAGGAACCTCTGGGACTTTAAATGTTCCAACATCTGAATCATAGGGATGCCAGAAGAAGAAGAAGAAGAAGAGCAAGAAATGGAAAACTCATTTAAAAAATGATGGAGAACTTCTTTAATCTGGCAAAGGAAATAGACTTCCAGGAAGTCCAGGAAGTTCAGAGTCCGAAACAAGTTGGACCCAAGGAAGCACACACCAAGGCACATCATCACTAAGTTACCCAAGATTAAAGAGAAGGAGAGAATCTTAAAAGCAACAAGAGAAAAGGAAATAGTTACCTACAAAGGAGTTCCCAAAAGACTATCAGCTGACTTCTCAAAGGAACCTTGCAGGGAAGAAGGGGCTGGAAAGAAGTATTTGAAGTCATGAAAGGCGAGGACCTCCGTCCAAGATTACTGTATCCAGCAAAGCTATCATTTAGAATGGGATGGCAAATAAAGTGCCTCCCAGATAAGGTCAGGTTAAAGGAGTTCATCATGACCAAGCCCTTATTATATGAAATGTTAAAGGGACTTATTGAAGAAAAAGGAGATGATCAAAAAAACAAACAGTAAAGTGGTAACATACTTATAACTATCAGCAACCGAACCTAAAAAAACAAAAATAAAAATAAACTAAGCAAACAACTAGAACAGGAACAGAATCACAGAAATGGAGATCACATGGAGGGTTATCAGTGGGGAGGGAGTGGGGGGAGAATAAGGGAAAAGGTACAGGGAATAAGAAGCATAAATGGTAGATACAAAATAGACAGGGGGAGGTTAGGAATAGTATGGGAAATGGAGAAGCCAAAGAACTTATATGTATGACCATGGACATGAGCTAAGGTGAGGGGAATGATGGTGGGGGGGGGTGGGTACAGGGCAGAGGAAAATCAAGGGGGAAGAAAAAGAAACATAACACATAAACTCTTATTTGTGCACAGTCATTTCATGTGTTTATAGGTTTGTCTAATGTCATGTATAAAAAGTTGCTCACTAAATCAGAAACAGTGAGCATTTTAAGATAATAGAATTTCAAATGAATTTTTGCTTTATATTTTTTCATGTTGCTTAAACTCATTAAAATAGCATGTATAAATTCTCAGGAAAAACAATAGACCTATTTTTATGTAGGGGGAAAACTCAGATAATTGAATTGAATTTCCTCTCTTAGTGGAGGACACAATTTGGCCTTTATTCCTTTAGACTCAAAATTACTGTCTGCAGTGTTTTTCTCTTGCAAAGTTATTTTAATTATTAAGGCAACATTTGATTAATATATGCTGGTCTGTCCCTTTTAAAAGTGTTTTATTGTACTTTTAGCAGGTGATACCCACTGGGACTCCTACGCCACCACGATGAAGACTGCGTTCACGCCAAAGACAGGAGCAGTGCCTGCTTCGATTCGGTACATCCCTACTTGAGTCAGACTGGCATGCACACTTTAATTTGTTCACTTCTATTCTATTATCCAGAATTTAAAACAAATGAGAAGAGTACCCAGAGAGGGCTTATGAAGAATGCACTCAGGTAGGACCTATTGCATGCACAATTCTCCCGCAGGGACCAGAGAGAGTTCCCTCTTCAAACAATGCCCAAACCTCCTGCCGTAAACTGAAGAAAATGGACCCATGGATTCTTCATCAAGTTACTGTGTATCAGGACTTCCAGCCAAGATGGAGGAGTAGGTAGATGTACTTTGCCTGCTCACACAACCAAAAGAAGGACAACAACAAATTTAAAAGCAAAAAATAATCAGAACTCCCAGAAAATTTAACTGTATGGAAGTCTGACAACCAAGGAGTTAAAGAAGAAGCATTCATTCAGACTGGAGGAGGGGCAGAGAGGATGCATGTCAAGGTGGTGGCTGGCAGACTGGGTGGTCCCACATCTGTGTGCAGATAAATCGAGAGGAACAACTGGGAAGCAAGACAGACTGTGCAACCCAGGGTTCCAGCACAGGGAAAGAAAGCCTCAATACCTTTGACTGTAAAAACCTGTGGGACTTGTGGAGGTGGGAGAAACTCCCAGCCTTGCAGGACAGCTTGTTGGAGAGACCCACAGGGTCCTAGAATGTACACAAATCCATCCACCTGGGAATCAGCACCAGAAGGCCCCATTTGCTTGTAGATTGGGGTGGGGGAGTAACTGAAAGCTGGCCGAGAGCCAAGCAAGCAGCATTGTTCCCTCTCTGGCCCCTGCCCCACAGGAAGAGCCACAATGCAGCAAAGAGGATAGCCCCACCCTGGCAAATACCTAAAGCTCTGCCCCTTATAACGTAACAGGTGCATCAACACAAAGAAATATGGCCCAAATCAAAGAACAGATCAAACTCCAAAAATAGAACTAAACAATGAAGAGATAGCCAACTATCAAATACAGAGTTCAACACACTGGTAGGATGCTCACAGAAATGGTTGAGTATGGTTGCAAAATAGAGGAAAAACTAAAGCCTGTGCAAAGTGAAATAAAGGAAAATGTACAGGGGACCAACAGTGAAGGGAAGGAAACCCAGACTCAAATCAACAGTTTGGAGCAGAAGGAAGAAATAAACATAAACCAGAACAGAATGAAGAAACAAGAATTCAAAAAAAAAAAAAATGAAAAGAGGCTTAGGAACCTCTGGGACAACTTTAAATGTTCCAACAACTGAATCATAGGGGTGCCAGAAGAATAAGAGGAAGAGCAAGAAATGGGAAACTTATTTGAAAAAATAATAAAGGAGAACTTCCCCAAACTGGCAAAGGAAATAGATTTCCAGGAAGTCCAGGAAGCTCAGACAGTCCCAAACAAGTTGGACCCAAAGAGAAACACACCAAGGTACATCATAATTGCATTACCCAAGATTAAAGATAAGAAGAGAATCTTAAAAGCAGCAAGAGAAAAGGAGACAATTACCTATCAAAGAGTTCCCGTAAGACTATCAGCTGATTTCTCAAAAGGAACCTTACAGGCAAGAAGGGGCTGGAAAGAAGTATTTGAAGTCATGAAAGACAAGGACCTCTATCCAAGATTATTCTATCCAGCAAAGCTATCATTTAGAATGGAAGGGCAGATAAAGTGCCTCCCAGACAAAGTCAAGTTAAAGGAGTTCATCATGACCAAGCCCTTATTATATGAAATGTTAAAGGGACTTATCAAAGAAAAAGGAGATGATCAAAAATACAAACAGTAAAGTGACAACAAACTCATAACTATCAACAACTGAACCTAAAAACAAAAATAAAAATAAACTAAGCAAACAACTAGAACAGGAACAGAATCACAGAAATGGAGATCACATGGAGGGTTATCAGGGGGGGGATGGGGAGAGGGCAGAGAATAGGGGAAAAGGTACAGGGAATAAGAAGCGTAATTGGTAGCATACATAATAGACAGGGGGAGGTTAGGAATAGTATGGGAAATGGAGAAGCCAAAGAACTTATATGTATGACCCATGGACATCAACTAAGTAGGGGGAGGAATGCTGTGGGAGGGGGGTACAGGGCAGAGGGGAAAAAAGGGGAGAAAAAAATTGGGACAACTGTAATAGCATAATCAGTAAAATATACTTTAAAAATGTTACTGTGTGTCTTGATTGACAATAGAGCTGTAAGTAGGCTAGTAGAATTGTGCTGTCTGAACACTGAGGATGAATTGAATCCATTACCTAAGCCATAGTAGGCAGGCAATGACAACTGAATGGATGAGTGACCAATTGTTAACACTTCTATCAACACTACTAGTGTTGGAAGCTGGAAGAAGGCCACGGTTACTTTACTTCTACATTCACTCCTCCACTTTTTGCTTCCTAAAGCAATATTGGCTGGCACCTTCTCCAGTTCCGACAGAATCACAGGTGGTGGGAATTTTTGTTGGTTGGCTGCCTCTCTGAGCTCACTGGTGGGTGAGCGAGAGTGGAACTCGAAAGCCCTGGCATCTTTCAGGACATCGGGGTAGGTGGGAAATTAGCATGGAGAGACTTCACTTGCCTGTGTTTACTCTGTAAATTGTTTCCAAGAAGGAGGATCTTTTCATCTTAAAGTTTAGATTATTGAGAAGTCAAGCGGAGTATCGGCAAGACCATGGCCGTGGAGCCAGGCAGAAATGGATTCTGACATCCGCTCCCTGCTCTAACTTAATTTATCTCTGCTACCCGAGGCAAGTCACAGCCACCTGTGGCTCACTGTTGTGGTTGGTGGTGGTTCTGATCACAGCATGAAAGTACTAGCACAGTGACTAGAACTAAGGATTTCCTCAAAAATGTTGCATTCATTCTCCCCAGCATAATATGTGACAGCCTCCCAAGACGTACAGGGCTGCAAGACCCCCGACTTCCTAGTTATTGGCTATACTGCTGAGTCACATCATGTCCCTTCCCTGGTAGATTTATCCTCTGGCGGGAATGATTCCTTCAGCTTCCCGTACAGTAACAGTTGTCCGAAGGAGAAACATTTGGGATGAAAGCCAAGAACAAATGGAGTCTAGGTCAGTGAGCCTCAAACTTGACACGTTTAAATTCACAGAAAAGTTTTCATCATAAACTTAAATAGTTGAAAAAGATAAAACTTCAAGCCTGTCCTAAACATTGACATTAAAAATAAAACTGGTAAGTCATTTCTTTGAATATAACCAATGGGTAATCTAACCACCTTAGCAAACTGATACATGCTATATGATCCTTTCAAACAACACACACACAGGCTCTTCCTTAATAGATAATTTACTTCATTTCTTTTCCTTCTTGAACTCTTAGTCCCACTCTACTTCTTCCACAGAACTTTACCCTGCTGTAATACATTTTTGTATCTGAGAGCAATTTATTGATCTCTCCATTATACTTCTTGGTAACTATTTTAGTATATTAATTGAAATTAATTTTTAAGCATGTTATGTGACCCTAAGTATTGAGTTATCACAATTACTTTTAGTACACATTTGCTCTCAAAGCAATAAATACAACAACAATGTTAATAATTATTAGATAGAAAAAGTAAAATTTTTGGAACTATATCTTAATGAGATAAATGGGGTGTTTTGTTTTCAATTAGTTTATGTTTCTAGTTTTGAGTGTTATTACTTTTAGAATAAGACCACATTCGGCATTAATTTTTTCTGCTTCTTTAAAGTTTTTTAAATTTGTAGGTGGTACTGTTGAGAAACCTTGTTCACATAAGTAAGTAGACACGAATGAAAGGCATCTTTACTGTCACTCAACACTGTGTTGTATTTCTAATGATTGATTGGCTGACATCATGGATGGGTACTCATTCAATTTTATTGAAAGCAAATAACTGGATGATTTGTCATCCAGTTATTGAGTTATTTCCTGTCTCATTTTCTGAGAAGTATATTGAAAAGGCATGTCTTAACAAATGGCTATAAATTACATGTTACTCTTTTACTTGGAGGAAACCTGTTTAATATTATATTCTCCAAAAGGACTTAGAAAATGGGAACATCAGTTTCAACAAAAGTTTTCCAATACAATTTTTTTTAATAAAAAGTCTATGTCATCACGTACTTAAAATATATTTTTATCAAAATCTTGGAGCTGAAGATTTAATTCTTACAATTTTCACCATATTTACCTCATCAGTAAAATCAGTCCTTATTGTCAAACCAACAAGAACAATTAGGTTTGCTTACAGCCACAATAAAATACAACTATACTTCCAGTTCCCTCAGTGTTAATGTATGTTTTGACGAATATTATGAAAACTACTGATAAATTGTGGAATGCATATTTTAGGGAAGATCATTAAAAGTAGACAGGGCAGTATAAAAAGATTCAGGTCTAATATTAAATATATCCAAGAAATAAAAATAATGCAATGGAATGTATAAACTACCTGTGAAGAGAGGAGTATAATAAAAAAAATGTTCCTTAGTTAAATATGTTCTCAAGTGTCTAGAACTTTAGTGCACTTAACATTTGGGAATAATTAAATAATAATTATATATAGAAATCAGAAATAATTTCACTGAATTCTTTAGATACCAACTCAAACATTTATTATGGGTTTAATAAAAGATAAAGTGGTAAAAATTAATTGGTTTGGCAAGCCAGCATACACTCTCAGATATTGTTGATAGTTTACCACAAAAAACAAAATGAAGATCGGCTGCACTGGGGTAAATATTTCATAATATGATTGGGTTTAAAGATGAGATTTAAATACCTGATTGAATGATGAACACAAAATTGAAAAATATTCACAAGATTTTTATGTACCACTTTTATCCAGCGAAGCTTTAAAACTTTGTTAGCTTTGGAAAAGATTCCAGTTACATTTAAAAGAATCAGCATCACCCCCCTCTCCTTCTCCATCTACTCAGAAAAGCTTTTCTTTCAAGCTGAAGATATATCCTAGAGATTTTTTAAAAGCTGAAAAAAAATGCTTTAAATCTATGGGGGAAAGAGACATTTTAAGCATTCTGTATTCTCTGCTCTCTTCCCAGAAGCTTCTCCCTAATGAGGAATGAATGTTTACCATTTTTAGAAGATGGAAAACTAGACATTACTCTGAGAGATGCCACAACAATGCATCTAAATTCAGATCGTCCTGCAGAGGCTATAATGCCCTGGTTATAGTGTCACCGTTCACTCTCTCAGAAACAAGCATGAGACCTAGGCAAGGGTATGGAATTGGATGACAAGGGGGCGGCCCTGAAATCTAGGACAAAGTTTCCCTCCACTGGGCACTGCTCACAGTTGGGGATTTAGCCCAGGTGAGGTGTAATGCACCTTAGTAAGACCCTATGGTGCAGTGGGGAAGGGAGAAACGGCTGTGGGAAAGAAAGGAGCCATAGCTATGCAGGTTTGCTCTCAGGAAGGTGCCTGTTAGGAAAGGGTGTTCTCAGAAATGGAGATCTGAAAATCAGTCCCTTTAAAGCTACTTGCGCTCTGTCTCCTTTGGAGAATTCTCATGTACCTGTGATCACCTCTGTTTGATTTAGTACCATGCATCTGGATGACAAGTAAAATAGTCATCATCCAGCTGTATCCCACTTTCCAGATGTATGATTTCTTACAGACATAATCTGCACCTAATCTAGCCCTCTTGTTTTAAAAAAGTCAATATGAAATATTTTAGATATATTTGTACACAATGAATCTCCAGCTATAACCCAGCTTTGATAATCAAGAACTCACTTTATATGTGCACCCTCCACCCAGCCTCCCCACTGGATAATGTTGAAGCAAATTCCAGGTGTTATATATAATTTCAATTCTAAATAATTTTTACATCTCTAAAAAATAAAGACTCTTTAAAAATGTAAAACAATACTATTATGGCACCTAATTTTTTTCTTAATATCGAATACAGCCAATCAGAAATCAAGTTTCCCAAATTGTGTCATAATTAAAAAAATAGTTGGTTTGAAATTGAATCCAAATAAGGTCTACACATTCCATTTGGTTATTATATCTCTTATCTCTTTTAATCTACAGGCTCTCCCCTTTTTTCTCTGAGATTTCCTTGTTGAAGAAATGGATTCTGGATTTTTCTGATTTCACTCCCATCATGTCATTAAAATGTTTCTAGTTTCATGTTTTTCCTCTAATCTGACATTCCAGAAACTTCATCAGATTCAGGTTGAATATTTTAGCAAAGATGTTAAACGGGTGGTGGTGTACATGTCTGTCAAGAGCACATCGAAGCTGGTGGTCCCCTTCTCTTTGAGCTGCAAAGGGAAACGGCTGATTACTGCTTGGATGCATGATTTCCTCAGGGACTTGCAAAGCTGTGATATTCTAATGCTTATATTTCTTCCTTTTATTAACGGAATACTTCTATAGAGAGAAACTTTTCTTCCCTGACTGGTGACACTGAAGTGCTATTTTACAGGAGAATACTCAGCTCTTTAAGAATGAATTTAAAAAATTAGTGAATTTCCTATTGTTATTCTTTTAAATTTCATTTTAGGATCCATCCTAAGATACAGGATTGTTTCTTTTTAGGGAGTTCTGGGAATTAAATTATTTTTGGCATAAAGTCTTAAGCCAATCTTTAAAAAAATGTAATGAGTAAAATTCTTTGAGAATGGTGTACTGTTTTGAGACTTAGTATTTTAATTCTTTACTCTAATTTTCACTATCTTTTCTTGTAGTCAAAAAAGCATCCGAAGATTGGGATATACATATTCACTTAGTGATCCTCTTCCCAATCAGACACATTACAATGATGAGTACGTTTGGAAGTTAGGTTCTAAGGAAGATTTGATCAAAGCTGGGACTCCAAGAGAGATTGGGAGCCACAATTCTCACACCAGTCAAGTAAGATAATACCTGTATATCTGTTGAATTTAATACTGTATCAATAATCCATAACTGAGAGTTTGAATGTATCCCAAAGATCCTTCATAATCTACAGTTATGGTTCTTCTTAGACTATTTTTGTCCACGTTTTCACATTTATTTGTAACTATTTCTTCCCTATCCCCTCATTTAAAATAAAAAAATAATGAAGTGAAATTCACACAGAGAAATTATAAGGGGAGGAAGGGGTGGAATGGGAACCTGAACATTAAAAAAGACTTGAAAGACAAATTTGGGACAGTGGAGTGTTCTTAACTCTTTTGAGGAATTTCAGTGTAAAGGCACACTGAGAAATATTTTAGTAACTGGAGAGGGAAGTAGAGTGAAGGGGGAGTTTTCTTTTTAGGATGGGAGAAATAAAGGCAGGTGTGGATACCAATGGCAAACATCCAGGGCAGAGGGAGGAATGGGAGTTGCAGGAGAACGGTGGGAATAATTGGGGGGATGTCCTAGAGTAGACCAGACGCAGGCTGTAGGGAACCAGGTGGGGTCAAGCCCTGCTGGGTGGCCTGGCAGCTCCTCTGCCATCACAGATGCGGTGGCTGGGAGGTGGTGTGGGGGCTGTGGAGGTTCTCTTTGTTGGCTTCAGTTTTCTCAGGGAAATAGGAAGCAAGAGGGAAGAGAGGGAAGATGGAAAGAGGTTGTAGAGGTTCCAAGTTTTATAATCATAAATCTCTTTGGAGGCAAAGAGGAGAGAGGGCTTGGAGCTCCCAAGACAAAGCAGCAGCTGTCTCAGCTGTGGCCAGCCCTAAAATTCACAGGATCTTCTCTTCTTCTGATCTTGTCTTAAGATTCCTAGTAGAGACACAATTCTTTGGACTTTGCAATCACATTTTCTTTCACCAAAGAAGTGCCAAAGTGCCTGTGTAAAATGAGAGCTAGGTAAACTGATGGCTCTTGTGGACAGGCTCCTGCACACACAGCATCCACAGTGAGGTACCTGGGTGCACACATGCACACACCATTAGGTGAACCCATGTGAATTTTCTCAAAAACTGTGTTTGTATTGACAGGACACTTTTCAATGGACGCTACCTCCAGGTCACTCCACGTCAGCGAATAGCTACCTCCCTTGGAAAATCTGTGCTTCAGTGGATGAGGTCAGAAAGGCCATATCAAATCAGTTTATTTCCCATACCAGGAGAGACTTTGTGGACAGAGCCGAAGGTAGGCATGTCCATTTCTCTTCTTTCCTGCTAATGTGCCAGGCACTAGAGTACCAGTTGCCTCTTTTCTCAAGGAACTCACAGGATAGACATAGAAAAAGGCAATTTACCAACAGAAACAGTCAAGTATAAAAAGGTGCTTGTGAGAAATGCAGTGTACTGTGGGCGTGCACAATAGGAAATCTAGCTGAATGTCCTATCGTGCACACCCTTTCTAGAGGGGAGGTCAAGGAAGGCTTCTTGGACTGAAGGACAAGGACAAGTGAGCCAGGTGATGATGAAGGGATCAAGTTAAATATCCTGTTCCTAAATCTTAACTGTTTTTTAAATATCTTTAAAATTAAAACTTGCATTAAACCAGTTCATGCCTATACTTAAAAATAGTTCCCTGCAGTCTCATAATGAATAGCAGCAGTTTCTTTACCCATGCCTCCAAGCCCAGTCCTACTTCACAATGACAATTATTTTCAGTTATTTGAACTGTTTTTTCTTATGTCATCCTCTGTATTTTAAAATAATGTGCTCATACTGCTATTTTTGGTCCATCAGTTTTAGACATTATTACTGACTTCCTGTTATGGCCATTGAGGATTTGGCTCCCCTATAACTCTTTCTCACTCTTCTTCCATCCATCCACTCAGTATCACAAAATTTTGGTTAATTCAATTGCTAGGGTTTATATTATGATTATGATGATATGATATGATATGTAAACATTTACTGCTGAGCCAGGTGGTATTTTATAATTATGTTTCTTTTTATTTTTTGTTTTGTTTTTTTATTAGAGTTAATAATTGTTTTCATTTTAGTTTTCTATGTGCCTGTCACTAATTTTCTTGTGTTTGTCATTATTTTTTTTCAAATATTTTGTCACACACTTACCAAGATTTTTCCCCAAATACAATTTCAGACATTCTTATCAGTTTGAGATTTTCCTGGAGAGCTGACACCCTCCATCAATCTCCTCTATCTAGAAGAGTTACTCTGTAAATGTGCTGCCCAACTGTTCCCTGGAACTTCCTTTTCCATCATTCCGGGCATTTCTTTGGCTCTTTCCTGCTCTGAGTCCATATATTCCTCTGTGCTGTTCCCACTCTCATTTTGTTGAAACACATCATTTTGTTCTTCCATTCCTATGAAAGGGAATGTGGGAAGAACTTTTTGGGGTATGTTCTTTTCAACAGAAAATGTCCTTATATTTGTTTGATAGTTTGTCTGGGTATAGAATTCTAGGATGACAACCATTTCCCCCCAGGTCCCCCAAATGACTTCTAGCACCAGGACTTGTATGTAAAAGACTGATGCCATTTTGATTCCTGACTCTTTCATAATTTTTTTCCTGGACGTTCTCAAGATCTTCTCTTTATTCCTGACACTGTAAAATTTCACATTTGCATGCATTAGTGAGAATCTCACTTATTATGTTAGATAATCAGGACCTTTCAATCTAGAGACATATGTCCTTTGGTTTTGTAAATTGTTCCCATAGTCCCTTTTCCTATGTTTCTCCCATTTCTTTTCTCTGTTGTCTTCTGGGACTCCTGTAAGTTGGTATGAGCCTCTAATTTTCTTACATCTTCTCTCCTAGTAGCTTTCTCTTTGTATTTTAATTATGTTTACTTGAAATATTTTAAACTTTTAAACCCAACTCTTTACTGAATTTTTAATTTCAGCTCTTATGTTTTTAATTTCCAAGCTCTCTTTCTTCTTCTCTCTGATTATTTTGTAAAAATAGCATTCTGTTTTCATTTTATAAATGCAGTAGTTCTCATAAATTTTAGGATATTTATGATTTACTTAATTTTTAGTGTTTTCATCTGTTCTTTGCTTCATTTCTATTTTTTCTGTGTCTTAATGGTCTAATGAAAATCTTTTTTTTGGTTTGTTTTTGTTTATATCTACAAGGGAATGAAGGCAGATTTACTGAAGCTAATAAAACTTAAGTCTCATTTCTGTGGGCTCTGTTTTTTTCTTTAAATGATATACTCAAAGTATTAAGCTCCAAGATTCACAAAATATATAAGGGAGGTACTCAAATCTGATTGGAAACTATATACAAAGATGGGGTTTGTTAGCTGGTGGTTGACTTAGGTGATGAGCTCTCTTTTTTGTTGGGAAACCCCCAAATGCCAATATTTGTAGGTCAGTTTTTTCAGAAAGGTAAATGCTTGGCTGAGAGCAGGACTAAGAGCAGGACTAGGGTAGAGATTGAGAGCTCCCTGCTTGCTGTGCATATTCTACCTGAACCCTCTTTTTATTCTGGTCCAGAATCTCACTCAACCCTCCTCCTGTTACTGGCATACTGGAATCCAGAGATTCTTTGGCTCAATTTTGCACTGAATAAATCTCTGGTCAGGAAGGGGATGGAATCAAAAGACCTCCATATTGCAGATAAACATTAAGGGTCATGGAAAAATATTTGAAATGTCAGCATTTTTTAGTACTTTTGTTTTTAAAGATTGATTTATTGACTTTTAGTGAGAGAGAAAGGGAGAGAGGGAGAGAGAGAAAAAAAAAGATCAGTTTGTTGTTCCACCCATCCATGCATTCATTTGTTGATTCTCCTGTGTGCTCTGACCAGGGATGGAACCCACACCTTGACTCATCAGGACGATGCTCTAACCAAATGAACTACTCAGCCAGGGCCAGAAATGCCAACATTCTTAAAAGATGTCATTGCACTTCCAATCAAAGCTGTTCTTTCAGCATGTGCAAATTACCATGTCCCCTAATCTAAATAAATACCAAAGATTTGTCAAAGACACCCTTCTAAATCTCTTAATTCCATCTGTTTCTCTCCCTCCCTGCAGCTACTGCCTTCGTTCAGAGTACCAATGTCTCTCCCTTGGATGACCTGTAATCCAACTCCCTTTTGTACCTTTTGTCTCCTCTAGTACACTGTCCATACTATAGCCATAGTGAGTTTCCAGGTGTGCAATTGACATCACCTTCTAGCTTAAAACTCTCCAATAACTCCCCACTGTCCTCAGGGTTCTGTACACTATGGTCCTTGCCCACTGCTCCAGCAATTTTCCTTGCCAGTCCCCACACTATGAGACTGATTGCCTTCTGTTCTCCAGACTCACCAAGCCCCCTGCAGCCTCACACCTCATACACACCTCTGCTCCCTGTGGACTGCCTCTCCCTTACTTCTTTTAGCCCATGTCCATCCATCATTTAAATCTGAATGTAAGCTCCATTTCTCTCCCAGGAGTCTTCTCTCATCCTCCAAGTTTGGATCAATGGCCCTCCAATATGTTTTTATAAATCCTCTTCTGTAGCATTTATCACATAATATTGTAATTATCTTTTTTGTATCTGTTTCTCTAAATATTTTAAGCTTCAGAAGCTCAGGGACCATGTCCTACCTGAGTATCCTCATTATTGAATTATGGTGAATGAGTGAGAATCACTAAAAGGTGCTTGTTTTCTTGAGAAATTCAGGCATGGAGAACTCTGCTTGGATGATTTAGAGCAGCAGATAAAAGCAGCAGAACTGGTTCTCACTTGGCTATAGGTTTTGTGCCAATGGTCCTAGTGGTTTTGGATTGTACTTGCTGTAGATTTACATTTGGACTAGGCCTTTCAACAGATGTCATACCTAATCTTAAAGGGGCCTGTTCCTCTCTTTGGGCTATAAGGGCTGTAGTATATGTCACCATTACCAAGCGGAAAATAAACAAGTATGACCTCAGCTCCTGAGGAGCAGGAACAATCCAGGCCTTGGAGGGGTGGTTAGCGTTGGGCCAGGTTGTCTTGTCTGTCCGTACTTCAACAGCACTAAGGGTCCTTCAGGTGTTGGTTGGTCCCATATGTAGCAGGAACTTCTCTCCTTAATAATGCCAAAGGAACTCATTAACATGAAATATTATACAGGCAATGAAAGCATTAGTTGAGAACTAATAATGAAGAATTATTTTAAGCATACATCACATAGGCAGTCATTAGTGTGTGCTTTAGATTAATTGCTAATCCATAGCAATTATGTTCTGATTTTTCTTTTCACTCATTAACTTAGTAAATATTTAATGAGGTCTAATACTGTGATAAGTACTAAGGATCGATGAAGAATACGACTTAATCTATATCTTCGAGGGAACTTGTAGTAAGTCTAGGCTCTGATTATTGTCTTTTCTGGGTCTTCATCTCAATCACTCTAATTCTATGCCAGTCCATTCTGGTCCACACGGGCCAACCCCTCCAGACCCTAACTTGTCTCTCCTGCTTCATCCTCAGCTACTTCTCCCCAAGGAATGCATACCTTGCATTCCCCCCAGCCAGATTACATTTCATGAATACATTGTGTACCTTTTGCTTCAGTGTTAGTCCTTTGTCAAAGCATGCCCTTTGCTATGTCTGCCTTTTAATTCTTGTCTTCCTCCCCTTCCCCTAATAGAGCTCATTACTCTCTCTGGGCTTCTGCAGCACCTTATTCAAGGCTCTGAGTCAATGATGCTTAAGCATATGAGAAGCTTGTTCACAATATAAGTGCCTGGGTCCCACTTCTAGAGACTCTCAGTGTCTGGGATGAGGTTTCAGCAGGCATGATTTGGAAAAACCATCCAGGTAATTATGATGGATTATCTCCATGTGCTAATTATTGTTCTAAGTGTTATGCTTTCAAGACATCACATTCCATATGTGTTTGTCCAGTATCTATCTTTCTAATCATACTTGTTTGAGGTTGTCTTAAGGTAAGACAATGGCTTAATTGTCTTTAACCTTGGCACAGAACACATATAGGAACTGAACACATTTGCTTTTGTGTAGTAACATCAAGTATTTCAACAGGAATTTTTCTCCTATAAAACTATTAGTAATTTACACAAACCAAGTTATAGATGGTACTTGCTAGGAACAATGCCAGATAGTTTTCCAAAAATATGTTAAGGGATCTCTGATTTTGAGCCCTAGAGTTTCCTCCTCTCTGTAACCGTGTCTTCTCCGTGGGCAGCTTATGGCTTCATTGTGAGGGCCATTGTGTACGCACACCCTCCCTTCCTGAGTCATCTGAATCAAAAGCATGCTGATCTAGACTGAGATCATTTTTTAAAAATCAATAATAAAATGCTCCAGGGTGCCAGTAGATGACATCACATACTGTTTGATATACAATGTACATTTGAGTGTATTTTGAAAAGACCGCTTGAAAAACTAATTGGGAACAAGAATTGAGTTTAGTTTCAATAGTCCTTGGCACTGTTTGGACACTGCTTGTGACATCCATGGTTTGAACATTTTTGTCCCAAAAGAAGCTGGGGTTGTGTGACGTGCTTGTGCACCAATATTTTGTAGCAAGAATTAAGGGTGAACTCATCTAAGTGAGATGGCTTATGACTGTCTTCTCTGTAATCTGGTAGAGTGCTTATGAGACCTGGTGTTCAATCAGATTATAGATTTAATGATTATAGATTTAATGAATGTTTGTTAGCAGAGTTATTTCAAGGAAATAATAGTGCTTTTGTCCACTAATGACAACGATGTCTCTACACCTCCATCAGTAGGGGATAAGCTTTGAGTGGTTCTTTCCAGGTAAGGGTAATGACATGTAATGCTCCACCTAGGGCTGCCAGATGCAGCCCATAAATATATAGGATGCCCAATTAAATTGGAATGATACACAGATAAATACCAAATACTTATATAATCCTTCACTAAAAAATTATTCATTGTTTATCTGAAATTCAAATTTAATTGGCATCCTGTGTTTTGTATGGCAAGCCTAGCCCTATCTGAAATCTCCCTCCCTGCTCCCCACCCCTGCCTTCTGCGTCCTAAGAGCAGAACAAAGAGCACTCCTAACCAATATAAAGTGCAGTCATTAGGAACTACTTCTAATCACTTGAGCATATACTTCTTGTGCCTAATAAAGCAGAAAATTATTTCTTGGTTGAAATTGACCGTACCTCTGAAAACAAGAAGAGTGAGGTTTAGTGGGATAAATTGGAAGCTACTGCCAGAGCAAAATGGAATGAAAGTATGACACTATTTAGCAATAGCTGTGAAGGAGTAATCATTGACTTTTGTTTCTACCCCTACCGCAGTTCAGAAGATTAAGCAAAGTTCTCCGATGTTTCTGGAATGGAAAAAGTTACTTCCCCACCCCACAGACACTGAATTTCGACGTAATTACCAAGTTCCAGCTAAAATTCCTGAGTTTCAGGACTTTAGTTTCAAATATGGATGCTACTCAAGCCTACCAATTGCTTCTCAGGGTCTAGGTAAGTGCACCTATAGCTTTTAAAGCAACTTCATAAATATCTTCCCCTTGCCTCAAGATTCCTCTTGATCTTTTTAAAAAAATGTTTTTATTGTTGTTCAATTATGGTTGTCCCCATTTCCCCCCATTACTCTCCCCTGCCCTACCCACCCCCATCCTACATTCAATCTTTACCACCCTGTCCCATTGTCTTTGTCCATGGGTCCTTTATACATGTTCCTTGACTTGACCCTTCCCTTTCTTTCCCCTGTTATCCCTCTCCCCCTTCCCCTCTGGTCTCTGTCATTTTATTCTTTATTTCCATGTCTCTAGTTCTATTTTGCTCACTTGTTTGTTTTGTTGATTAGGTTCCACTTATAGGTGAGATCTTATGGTATTTTTGTCTTTCACCGCCTGGCTTATTTCACTTACTATAATGCTCTCCAGTTCCATCCATTCTGTCATGAAGGGTAGGAGCTCATTCTTTCTTAGATTCCTCTTGATCTTAATAACAGTGGCAAAGAATGCCAGTGATCCCTACATAGAATTAAAGCTATGCCCCTATGGTACCTAGCCTCAACTCAGGAAATGAGTAAATCTCAAAGAGAACTGACTGCTTATTCCAAGAAATGAGTATATCCTCAAGAGGATATCCTGGGAGGAGCAGGTGTTGGAATTGGGGGACACCGCCCTCCATTATTATGTGAAAGGAAGGATTTAGTTGCTATAAATGAACAGAGGAAGAGATTAAGTGGGAATAAAATTAGTCTT
The DNA here is from genome assembly GCF_022682495.2 of Desmodus rotundus. Lineage (NCBI taxonomy): Eukaryota > Metazoa > Chordata > Mammalia > Chiroptera > Phyllostomidae > Desmodus > Desmodus rotundus. The sequence continues at coordinate 105,311,694 of NC_071389.1, read as the reverse complement.
GTCAATTACTCACTGAAAGTTTGTCCACAAGGCACAACTTTCAAGCATCTTCAGATTAGAGGGGTGTGTATTTGTATACATATGTAACCCAGATTTCTATTGTTTTCAACAGAGAAGTTTTTAAAAGTCCCATGACCCAGCCACCTCCAAGCTGTTGGCTGAGAAGATTTTTGGGTGTCATTCTGGGATAGTGGTTAATTCTTGGTATGGAGTTGGGACCAAGTAGTACTTTACACTGAAATCACTGAATAGACACTTAGTATCTGGGGTTAGAAGGTAGCTGAGAAGTTACTTGGTCTATCAGGGTTGTCCAACCTCTGGCCCACAGGCTGCGCATAGCCCAGGATAGCAGTGAATGTGGCCCGACACAAAATTGTAAATTTACTTAAAACATTATGAGATTTTTTTATGTGATTACATGTCACAATGTATTCAATGTGTGGCCTAAAGATGCCAAAAGGTTGGACACCCCTGGATCACCATGTCCTATGTGAGTCACATCTATACCATCCTTGCCAAGGAGTGATATTATTTCTGCTCGAACTCTTCAGAGGAGTGCTCATCCCCAAGGAGGTCCTTCATTCTTAGATATCTCAACTGTTCGAAAGTTCTGAACAGCTAGAATCTTCCTTGTTCAACTTCTAGCCATTGGTTCTCTTCTCCCTCCAGAGTATAAATCATTCTATAAGAACCTTATATACGCCTTCTAAGTCTCCTGCACTTAAAGCGTTTCCAGACCCTATAAACACTCTTCTTAGGATGTGGCATCAAGTCCCCTCACCAGTCGGTCCCTCCATCTGGCCAATGGTCCATTTCAAGGAGACACCTGGAACCTAAGCAGTATTTAAGGTATTCTTAAAGTTTACAAAGATTGGACAAGTTGTGGACAGATTCTCACATCATCTTCATTGCTTTTTAAAAAAATAACTCATGACTATCAGAACCCACATTAAATAAGCAACATTCAGAATTGAAGGTAAGTGGTCTGCACCTCACACCTCCATTAGCCTGAGAGTGCAATGCGTGCTGACTGCAGGTGTCATCCTTCTTCCAAACTGCTCCTCCTAAGGCACCTGGGGGAGGGCCCTTCATGTGTCAGTCCCAGTCTGCCCAGGAGGTGGCATGAAAGGGTAACAAAGCAAGTGTTGAATTCTACCATCCTAACACGGGGACCTGCAGAAAAGGCAATTCCAGGGAAAACTTCTCTGAAAACAGTGGTCAAACACAACCTTCTGGCTATCATCTCCAACCCTTTCCACCCCCACAGCAACAGTGCTGAGTCCCAGCCTCTCTGCCTGCCCTGAGTCACTCACACAGCACCTCCCATTCCAGAGCCCTTCAGGATGCTGATTAGGCTCGAGGTGGGGCTCAGGGCTGTGGGGACGTGCTCAGCAGATAAGGGCGGGAGTTCCTCACTCCGTGACAGCCTCCATGTCTTTCTTTCCTGTGTGTCCCTAGTTCCTTCTGTGCTGCACAGCCACATGAAGAGTCAGGCCCGCACAAAGAAGCAGACCACATACCAGAGTGATTACGGCAAAGCCTACCTGGATTTCTTAACGATCTTGAACTCATTTACTCCTTCTCAAGTAACAGAGTACCTGCAAAGTGTTTCCTACACAGGTAAGATGAGGTCTTGAGTTACTTGTTCATGAATTTACAGGTCATAATACATCGCTTTACACCAAATAGAAATTGTTCCAACTTCCAACCATGGAAGTTAAATGTTCACACACACACAAAAATATTGCCTCAAAAAAATCCATAGTTTTTGTGCAAACCTCAACCCATTGAAAATAAACTTTTCTTAAAAGAGGCCCTAGTAACTGTATCTCCACTTATTAAAAAGAAAACAGAGCTTTCCGTTCATTTCTGACCTCACTTGCCTGTGCTTGAATTGTTCCAGGGTGACTTTTTCTCATAGTCAATGGCTTTCTCCAGTGCCTGTTTGCACTGGCTCATAATTTTGTTTTATTTGGTGTAATCTTTATTTCCTGTTTGGTGCTACTTTTCTGTGACAGGCTTTTAGGGTACCTGAGCACCTTCATGTGCCATATACTCAAAGAGCGCAAGCACCATGCATAGGACCATGTTGGCTCACTCTACATAACGAGGACTTATCCCAGGTGGGGGCCTAGTGACAGGAATCAACTTGGGAACATCTCAGGGGCAACTGGTCAGTGTGAGAGTGTAAAGTGTTACCTCAGAGAATAAGAACTGGAGAAGAGGAAACCACACTCATCTGACAGCGGCCTCTCAGCACCCAATGCTAGTGTTTGTGCCTTTCATTACTCCTCACTTTTGAACACACGGCCCAATGCAGACATTTATATAAAGTATGTACATATACCACCAAACTAATGCATTATGTACATTATAAAGCAGACAAAATGTGAAGAAGAAAATAAGAAGAAACATAACAGAGGTTCTAGTATTTCTCCCTGCACCCAGCGGACCATCTGGTTCACCCTACCTGTGTTCTAGCCTGTGTGGGGGCTGCTGCCTCCTTTTGTGCCCTGTGCTGAGGCTTGAGCTCAGAACTTCCACCAGCTACTCAGCAACCCTCCCCCTGCGCTCTTCCTCCTCCCTCTCTCAGGTCCCCAATTCCCGTTCGTAGCCACGATCAGAAGAGCTGGCTCCTCTGAAACCCTTGCTGACACACTTTCTTTCATTCCTAGCTGGGCTGCCCCACACCAGACTGAAATGCTGCTGGAGGCAAGACTGAAAGGGGATGTGAGTGTGCTTATATGTGCTTTGTGTGTGCGCATGTGTGTGTGTTTGAGGGAAAGGGGGCGTTTTCCACCTTCACAGACTGAGGGCTGATGCCCCAAAGGCCCCTAACCGAGCTTGAGTGTTGAGCCTCAAGGAGATACCAGTAGTAGACGTCCTGCCTCTCTCTAAGCAGAAGTCTGTGTGTCCCACAGGGAGCTCATTCCTGCCAACAGATGCCTCTGGGCCTGTCTGACAGCTTATAAGGACATAGAGGGGCTCCTTGAAAGGGTCACTGCTCAGGTCTTCCCAGGAGACAGAGCAGAAACATGCAGTGTTGTCCCTTCTCTGCCCATGTGAAAACCATGCTGGCTACTGGGCCCCTTCATCTGTCATCTGTGCGTCATTTGCAATAGGAGCCTCAGCTGTATCCCCTAAGGGTGAATAAAAACTTCTTAGAGTGCTCTGGTAGCCTCTACTCCACTTGGATCGGCTTTCTCCAAGATTCCTTGGGTAAGCTGATCCTTCACGGAAACGCTGTTCCCTCACTGGGCTTTTCTCCCCAGACAGTTGAGACATGACCTGTTACTTGACAAGGCAGCTTTAGGGCTGGTCCAGGCTTTGGTTTCTTCTTAGTTGGCTTGCTTCCCTGGTTCCCTTAGGACAGCACTGGGGGAAGACACTCCAATGCTCCGGCCCCACAGCCTTGCCATTTTGCACTGACTTGGGTCCTGTAGGATCTGCTTCCAGTTGGTTCTAGTTTTACTTTCATAGCTCTGTTTTAGAATGGCCTGCTCATCAACGCCAGCTGTGCCAGAGGCTGATAGGCACATAGGAGGCTCGCTTTGAATTCTGAAGCCCCAAACCTCTTGTATTTTCCACTGTCTGGGATGATGCTAATGCTTTTCAGATGGTGAATATCTCAGCTGAGCTCTTTTGTGGAGTGGTAGGGCTGAGCAGGTACACGAGAGAATAATAAAAACTGGCAGATGTGTTAACTGACTTATTATCACCTCAGCTTGTTATTTTATGGGATTATCCCTTTTAGAATATACAGAAGCCCCTCCAGGTATAGATTGAAAGAGAGAAGGGAGGGGGAAGGATCAGCATAATGGCTCAAGCTGGGGGTGAGGGTGGTGCTGGGAGGTGGCAGGGTGGGGGGATGGAGAAAACTTCAGGAAGACACAAAATAAAGCTTGGGAAGAAGGAAGGAGGAGCAGCTGATGGTGAACCATTTGTTCCTACTCCCTCTGTGCATCACTGTTTGGTATGAGTTTCTGCATATACAACGTGAAGAAGCTGAACTAGATGTCTGTAGTGGCCATTCTGTTTTCAAAACGGTTTTAATCTTCAAGTGATTCAGACACCCAACACCTTACCCTTTGGGCCTCTGTATCGGTAAAGACAGTCATTTCCCCACTTATCCCCCCCTTGAAAGACAAAATGATCTGAAATCTGCTTTTCAGAATTGTTCAGCTATGACTCCTTCCCCAACTCTTTCTCCAATTAAAATTCCCATGGATATGTCTATTCAAGGGGTATTTCTTCCTAGGGTGTATTCAGTGTTGCTAAAAATGCATTTATGTACCCATTCAACCTGCTTCATTGGTCGAATATCTATAATGTTCACTTGATACAAAGATACATAAAGAGCAAATCCTCCTTCTCAGGGGACTGAGTGTCAGGGGTGGGAGACAGTACATAGTTACCCTAGCTCTGTAATTGAAGTACTCTTTAGGTCCATTAGAAGCCTGCAAGGGGTGCACCCAAGCTTGTGAGTTGACAGTGGGTTAGGGAAGGCTGCTCAGAGGAGGCTTTCTTCAAGTGTCAAGGATGAATCACGTGACAAGGAGAAGCAGGGCCATTCCTAAGCAAAGGGAACAGCATAAACAAAATCACAGGGGCCTAAATCTGCATCTATATGTAATAAATATGGATATTTGGATTACAACTGGCAGTCTTTCTGAACAGTTATTTAAAATGACATTAAATTTGACACAATCTCATCTTTTTATTAATTCATGCCAAACTTGATTCATCTTATAACAAGCTTATCTTTGGTATCAACAAAATTTCTTTTTGTTTCTCTTAAAATCAATTCTTTGGTATAAGATTGAAAAATAGAGACATTTTAGGCTTAAAACGAAAAGGACTGACAATAGTAAATATTGACACTATGGAGCGATGCATTGCTGGTAGTTGTACAACGGTATAATCAATCTGGAAACAGACCTGGTTGTTTCTCATAAAGTTAAACATATATCTATTCAATGACCCAGAAATTCCACTTCTAGGTATTTACCTAAGAGGAAATAAAATACACAGGCCCACAGGAGGACTTGTACAAAAATGTTTAGAATCATTGTATTCTTAATAGTCCCAAACTGGATACAACCCAAATCTCCATCATAAACAAACTGTGATATACTCGTATAATGAAATACTACTAGATAATAAAAAGAATGAGTTCTAGATATATTCAACACAAGGCATGAACCTCAAAAACAGTATGCTGAACAAATAAAGCTGACACCAAATCATACATTGTGTATGATTTCATTTATTCAAAGGTCTACAACAGGCAAAACTTATCTCTGAGGAGGGAATCAGCACGTTGCCTGTCTTGGGCTGGGAGGTGTTGACTGGGAAGGAGCGTGATGGGACTTCCTGGGCGGTGGACATGATCTACACTCTTATTGGGTGTAGGTTGCACGTATGCAGGTGTCAAGCCATCAAGTTGCACTGGAAGATCAGTGCATTCACTTTTTTTCATAAAGTGTACATTTTTAATTTAAAAAATGCTGGGGTCAAAAAAGGTCTGGATAGTGCAGGGATGGTTCAGGATTAAATGGAGGCCACAAAAACAAACAAATGCAAACCTAATTGTAGAGAAAACAGGGACACACACACACACACACACAGCCAAGCAGCCATTAGAAATGGCAGCTATAGACCCCAGCTGCCATTTCTAACATAAACCAGGATAGCATGTTATCACTTAAATTCTTCCTCTCTTTTGGTTCTTCTGGTTTAGGCTGCACAGGTGATGATTGCTAGGCATGAGCAAAGTTTTACAGTTCCACTCTGTACTATTTAAAAACATAATTAGAATTAGGGAACCACAGATGTTCAGGCCAGGCATGATTCTTTGTTTTCCAGATGAGGGAATGGAGGCAAGGGAGTTGAAGGGCCTTTCCACAGTCATTTATCACACAAAACCAGCAAAGCCTACCAATGTTGGTGGAAACAAAAACAGCTCTGGCTTCTGTGGAACTCTTGGGTTAATGGTCTCTGTTATTTATCACCACTATTTACTACTGTGAACCCAGTAATGGAAGGGTAAAACTACAGCATTTACTGAGTGTCTTTATGGACCAGGCACTGTGTAGGTGCCTCACACACAGCATTCCTAATCCATTCCCACACCTGTGCAAGGTGAATACTATTGCTTGTATTCAAAGAGGAAAATATTTTTAAAAAGGGGAGGTCAAATGACTTGCTAATACTTGCCAGTGCAGAACTGAAACCTACATCTGTTTTATTCCAAAATCCATGCTCTTTCCATGAAGCCTTGCCAATCCCTTGAATATTAAGTTTGCTCTTTTAAATCAATAATCACACAACTGTGCCTTTTTAGTTATTAGACACAATATCCTGTGATTATTTTGGGCTCATCAAATTTGTACACAGAGTTCTATTATCAGATATCTGCCTCCCTCCTAGAATTTCTCTACTTAGCACTTAAATAGTTAAATGGAAATTTTCATCCTGTTTTTCTTCATAATTTTCAGACAGGAAACTTCTTGAACGCTTTGTTCGCTCTCACTGTGATGCTGACAAGGGGACGGAGTGAGAAAGGAAGATGGTCCAAATGAAGAAAATTGGGGGAAGGGTCTACGGGGCCATTTCATCAGAAGTCAAGGAAAAACAATATTCAAATTGCTCCAAACATGGTATTCCTGACTTTGTGTGATTGTCTTCTCTCAACACTACAAATCCCCACCCCAGCCCCGACATAGCTCTAACTGTATCCAGTAGGTTTTGGTATAAAGTTTCTCCTATTCTCTTTTGGATGCTTAATTTGTGATTTCAATTTTGACTTCCTCTTGAACCAGGAATTATGTGAAAGAGTTTTCTTAATTTTCTAATAATTAGAGGATTAAAAAAGATCTTTTTATTACTGATTTCCTGTTTGAAAGTTAAAAAAAAATCTCTGCTTTGGAAAATTTAGCAAAATCTTCTCTTATGTCAACTATCTAATTGATTTGTATATTACAGGAACATAAGAAAAGAAAAATGTATATTTTATTGTATTTTTCAAATCCATGTATCTTAAATTATATACTCGAATTGGCAAATTCTGAAAGAATATTTACAACATTCCACAAAAAATATTTTCATCAGTATCTCCTTGTATTTCTGGGATTTGCTATATATGTGACTGCTATATTTTTTATCTAATGTTTATGAATTATACATGACTTCTTCATTGATTAACTTTCCCTCATTATATTTTCTTCTTTGACCTTATTAATGCTTTTGTCCTTGAGTTACATTTTAGTTGATATTTATGCTGAGTTCATTTGTTTCCCTTTTCATTTGCTTAGCATATGTTTGCCTTCCCTTAATTTCCAATCTTTCTTTGTAACTTTGTTTATGTGTATTTCTAGAAATGCCTTATGTCTGGATTTTATATCATAACTGAAATCAGAGTCTTTGTTTTTGATAGGAGAATTTAGTCAGTACGCAATAATTGTGATGCCTGACATACTTAGTTGTATAATCTCTATATTGTTTTTGTTTGCTATTCTTTGTTGTTCTTTTTAGTTTTACTTTTTCTAATATTCTTCATTTCTTAATTACACACTGTTAAGTTTTAAATAATATTGTTTTTCATTGCACTAGTAATTGTTTTAATCACACTTTATCTTTACTAAATTTGGATTTCTCAACTAATAGATAAAAACTCTATAATCCCTATGCTCCCAGTGCCTTTTCCTCCGCGATTCTTCCCATCCCCACTTCCTGAGACGTCTGTTTTCCCTTCTGTGCCGCTCCTCCCGCTGCGCCCCCTGCCTGTGCATGTGCACATGGACACGCAGGCATCGCACTGCATCGCTGAGATAGTGGGACATTTTTGCTTCAAGCTCTTATTAGGGATTTCCTTTTCTGTTTAAATAAGCCCTTAAACATATTACAAATTCCTAGCCACATCATTGATATCATCCATTTATATTTAATTGTCACTATTTCCTGCAGTCTATTATTTTCTCAAATCCTGAGATTCATGTTCTGATTTACTTTTATTTGGTTAGAGTAGTTTCCATGTATTTCCTCAGATGGGTTCCCAGGACAGCAACACATTGAATTCTTACTTGCCCCAGAATGTTCTTTTGCATTAAATTACAAGGAGGAGCCCATAACCCCTTGGAATTTATTTATAAAAATTGTGTATTTTTTCTTACATGTTTAAATTTCAGTCACCTTCAAAGCTCTCCATTTGATGCAACATCACTTTGCAACATCGAGACTTTTTTCACCTGCTCAAAACAGTTTTTGAATTTGTCACTTCGATGCCTTTTAGTGCTTTTGGTGTTTTTTGTTTGTTTGTTTCACCTCTTCCACATCAGCAAAATGTTTCAATTTGAGGACTTTTTTCATCAAGGGAAACAAAAAAACAAGTCACTTGGGGCAAGATCAGGTGAATAGGAAGGGTGAGGTATGGGGGTCATGCCATTTTTGCTCCAAGACTGCTGAACATTCAGTGTGGTGTGGGCAGGTATGCTCGTAAATCACCCATGATAAAATGGGCAAATGTGTCGAGTCTTAAAAAAATTCACTGAAGCCAAGGCAGCCTCTCACAACAACACCAGCTGGTACACTGATACAGATGGGTTCCTAGAACACTCACTTAGCAGGAGAAGCCTGTGTTACAAGGGGCCCACCCTCCAGAAGATAATTCTGTTTTTTTTGAGGGGGGTCCTGCTTCATTTTTCATGGCTAGGTATAGAATTCTTGGATCTTACTCCTATTTTCTCAATAGTGCTTTGTCATTCCATTGTCTTTTGATTTACAGTATATATAATTGATGTCAGATACCAGTCAGATTCAATTACCATCATAAGTGATCTGAGGTTTTTTTTCCTTAAAGTTTATAAGATTGTCTCTTTAGCCTTGGAGTATTTCAGTATTTTTTTTGAGGTTACGTTCAGTTTCATTTGGACCCTTTAATTTAAAGAAATTTATTTTATTTTGCCTTTTTTCTTATCTATGTTACTCTCTGTGATACATTTTTCTCTTTCTGAGTGTAGTAATATTTGCATGTGAGGCCTCTTGGATCTGTCCCTCAAGTCATCTTTTTGTTTATAGCTTCTAGGTTTTAATGCTTTTGACTACTCTTATGTGATTTTTTTCCTTTTGCTTACTCACATCAGAGCTGTTAGCAGTGATTGTTCTGTTTAACGTATTTTAAAATCTAGACATTGAATTTTATTTTAGCTTTAATTTTAGAAAGTCATCCTTTTCTCTACAGCTGAATCTCCTTGAGTTACTATTAAACTTGTCCTCTACCTTGTCCACTGACTCTGCCATTGGTTTCAATAGCATGGACTCTCATTCTATAGTCTCAGTGTTCCAGAACATACAATACATTTCTGCTGATTCACATTGTGGCTCACTCGTGGGCATGGTTGGGTTTTATGCCCTTCCTCTTCTTCACACTGTGCTAGCAAAGCTTCGTCCAGGACTAGAGTTTTAAGCCACCACAGACATGTCATGGATGCATCCCCAGCTTCCTACCTACCTTCAAAAGGAGCAAGCCGCGCATGCTGGAAGTCCCAAAGGGAATCCTTCATCTCCTAAATGGTTTTATAAAATATTTATGCATTAAAGTTCACTCTTTGTGCTATAAAATTCTATGGGTTTTGACAAAAGCATAGGTCATATAGAAGAGTTTCAACATTCTGGAATATCCCTTGTGCATCACCATTCAACCCTCCCCTCCAGCCCCCACACTGCTTATTACATCTTTAGAGACAGTTTTGGTGTTCTAGAGGCCAGGACAGTCAAGAAGAGCCAAGAACACCCCCTCCGCCTTGTGGCAGACAGCCTATGGATGAGTGTCACCCTCCTTCCAGCTGGACACAGAAATGTGGTCCTACTTGCAGTGTTGGGACACAGTATTTGACAGTCATTCTTTCTAGGCACTGTGGTAAACTGAATTATTGTCCCTAGTTCTTAATCTCTCCTTATATCCACTTGGCTCTGTAATTTTGTAGTCCTTACTTCCTCTGTGGTCATGAGGTTTGTAAGAAGACATGTCCAGAGCTGCCTGTAGTTTTTCTTCCAACCCCAGGGGAACAACCAACCCAAGAGAATGGACACATGAGAGAGGACCCATGACAGAGAGGATCCTGCTGAGACTGGAGTCTGTGTGCCTGACATGTGCTCCACCCCGGCTACATGAACCAATTCATTTCCCCATTCGAATAAAGCTGGACTGAGCTGAACTTCTGCCACTAGGAATCAATAGCATTCTACCTGATACAGGAAAAAAAAATGTCAAACTCTGAAGAGTGGTATGATAGAACTATGTGTAGAGTGCTATGGAATTTCTGAGTAGCTTGCTTAACCCAGCCTGAAGGGTCAGGAAAGGTTGCTGGAATATTATAGAATCCAGATATTCATTGGAGGTAATGGAACTATATTAGGCTATTTTCAAAAATAAGAATCTCAAATGCCTACAGGGCTGGTAACCTAAATGAGGGAAGTGGGTCACGTGGGAGACCATAGGGAGTGGTGAAGACTATGATGAACTGAGAGTGTCTGCCATGTCTAAAAGGGCTGCTGAAGCTCTCTCTAGTCAACAGTTGCCTGCTCAGACTATATCAGTTAGGTAGGGTTTTGGGAAAACCCAGAAATATTTTTGTTTAATTTATGTACAATAAAATTCTTTCTTTTTGGTGTACAGAACTATGGATTTTGACAAATGCCTGAAGTACTATACCCAACAGCAGAATCATGATACAGAATAGTCATACCCCTTGTTTTCATCCCTCTAGTTTTGATTTCTCTAGAATGTCCTATAAAGGGAATCATATAATACATAACATTCTGTAACTGGCTCCTCTCATTTAGCAAAATGAATTTGAGATTATCATTCTTTTTGTGTAATCCATAGTAATTTGTTTCTTTGTGTTGCTGAGCATGGATGTACCACAGTGTATTCACTAGTTGAAGGACATGGGGGTTGTCTCCAGTTTGGGGCAACTTTCTCCACCTGGACCAAGCTCATAACAAATTCCTAGGTTATGGGAATTCAGGAAAAGAAATGTATGTCCATGGAGCTTATGGATTGAGGGGAGAAAACATAACTAATAAACAAATACAGGGTCCAGTATAAATCATGCCCCCTTTTTATTACAAAATCATAAACATGTAATTCTGTAACATAACAGTATCACACTCAAGCATATTTATGACATTTTAGGTGAAATGTGCAAATTAAACCTATAAATTATTACACCCATATTATTACCCTACCAACCATACTCAAGTAGGCCTTACTTCTGCCGGACCCTGTATATACAATAATGACAGTTACAGAAATGAAAAGTGTACATGTGTGGAGGGGCTCCACCCACAGGGTCCCCCCATCTGCCATGGATGAGAATAAGTCTACCAAGACATGATCTGCTTGGGGAGGGAAGGTGACCGATCTCTCAAAGAAGAAGGGCCATAAAACTTTGGGAAACAAACTCATTTCATGCTTGGACCCTTATCAGAGGATTGAGGGCATTCTTAGCAAAGCAGGTTTCACAGGATTTTATGTATTCTTTCTTAAGCCTGATCACCCCGGGGAATCATCCTTTCCAGCACAGGACTGCACGGCCCTCTGTCATTGTTTCAGGTTTAAGTCAGGCAGGGGAAGTAGCCAAGAGATTAGGAGACTTCTTGCAGACAGAATGAGGACTCAGGCTATATCAAAGCCAAGGGGTGAGGGTCCATCACCCCCTTTTCTATAGCCCCCCAAGTCCTTCCCTGAGGGCCTCTTCATGATTGTGCCTGTCTTAGGTCGTCCCTCCGTTGAGGAATCTTACCCGTCATTGGCTAACCGGTCATGCACTGGGGACCAAGCAGGGTGAAGTAAAGTGGGCAGAGGTGGTTCCCTGACAGGGAGATAAGGTTTGTCTTCTTAGTGGCTTATGGTCCCAAGGTCTCTCGCTCAGCCTTAGCCATGGGGGTTTACAGCTTCTGAAACCAGGCAGGGAGGTTCCCAACATACATGTAAATATGCATTTCGTATATAATATACTGTGTAAATATATAATCCAATGTTGAATTCAGGAGTATGCAGAGAAACACAGGGGCCAAGGACAGTGAGGCATGAGGGATGGGTGAGGAGGCCTCTCTAATATGGCATCAAACTCATTCCTGACAGAAGTGAGGGGCAGGGAAGAATCTGTGGGGACCAGGAGGAAGAGCCTTCCAAATGAATGTGACAAGGGCCAGGGAAGATGACAGGAGGGGAGGTCAGGCAGGCAGAAGGACAAGTCACAGGAGCCTCTGAGGCCATGGTTTTACTTTGAATGAGATGAGGAGTACGGACAGGGTTTGAGTGGAGAGTTGACATTTGCAGGGTAAATGGAGTCAGTCTGGCTCCCTCACCCAGATGTCTGGGGAACTAAGATAAGTAGTGTTCTTATAGCCTTGAGACTGGGTCCAATAAATGGTTCCCATAACATTAAGTATGCTCGCATGAGCAGAATCATGCTGTATTATACAATATTCTAGCTCCCTGCTGGCTTTGTCTGCAATTAGTACATAAGGGCGTTTGGACTCCCCTTATATACTTGAACACGCACCTTGCAGCATTCATGGATCACCCACCCATTAATAAAGGCATGCCAAGCATCCCCATGGCTCCAAGACTTTTCTTCCGTCTGCCTGAATCCAGAGCCGACCTGCCAGGCCTTGACAGGCTGCAACAGAACATTATTAACTTCTGTTTTTAAAAGGTCACTCTACATAGAATATTTTGTATGGGGGTAGAAATTACAGCAGACCAATTGGGACGCTATTGCCCTAGTCTCGGTGAGAGACATGATGGCTTGAACTAGGAGGTGCTGGTGGGAAAAGTGAGGCGCGGTTGGCTTCTGGGCATACTTAAAAGGTGGAGCTGACAGGATTTGTTGGTGGACCAAATGTGTGTTTAGGAAAGAGGGGACGGAGATGACTTTAAGGATTTTTCCCTAAGCAACTGGAAAAACGGAGTTGCTCTCTGAAATGGGGAAGGTAGAGGAGTGAGATTGGGTAATCAGGGTTCAGACTGGGGTGATGCATAGCACCCACATATAATAATTATTGTTAACTGAACCCTGGCAGGGCAAGATGATGAGAGCACCTTTAATACCAGAGTAATTTTCCTCTTCGTTCACTCCCTCTCATCTCCTGCCTAGTGTGCACCTCCCAGCTTCAGCTTAGCATCAGTTACTTTCACATGTGATGGGACTAGTGTACTTGGAGAGGAGCTGAGAGAGGGACTCACCCTATTACTCCAATTACAAACCCTGGCCCAGAGAGGTAAGCAGCCCTCCCTCATGGCCAGAGCTCAGCAGCCTTGCTGCTCCCACCTTGAAAGCAGCAAGATTTTCTTCACCTGCATCTCTCTGATCATCAGTAAATGCTCCAGGGGGCCACGTGAACCCAATTCTAATTTGTAAAAGAGCACCTTGCAGGTGTTTCTGTCTAATAGCATGAATCAGAGAAGAAGAAGAGCAGATTCTGTTTTGGGAAGGTTAGAAACATCTAACATTAACAGGTAAGAAAAGGTTATCCTTATTCCATGCTTTTTCAAAAATCATATAGAATTTTCTAAAATTCTGCTTGCGTATAGGCAGAAAGCTGTTTACTGTAAAAATGAGTATTATAAGGTAACTGTGTATATTGTCAAGGACACAGATTTTGCTCCTCAGAAGGAAGGTGAGGAGAAGCCTGTCTGTTCACTGTGGGGCCTGACCACACCGTCCTGGCCTGGCAGGTGCGCCAGCAAGCAGCCGGCCAGGCTCCTGTGCTCGTGTGGCTGTGGGTGTGCAATGTTGTCTCTGTAATCAGAGCCTCTGCCTTGATAAGCTAATAGCACTTAAAAAACAAAACCTTGAATTTGAGTAATTCCTGAGATTATCGTGAGGGCTTTAATATAAAATTGAAGCTCTTTCAGAAGCATTAATTGACTAAAAAGAACACTATTCAAAGAGCTGCACAGACATCACAAACTGTTTGGTTATAGACTCTACAGTCAGTATCTTAAATCTGGCTACTTAATATACTAAGTGTCATCAAACATTTTAAGTTCAGGATACTTTATATATATTTAAGTTTCTATAAATTTTATGTTGTCCTGACCATTAGGTATTTATTGTTTTTCTTACATTGCCCTATCATGAATCTTGTTTTTGTATGTTAGCAGGAAAATAAGCTTTAGAATATTTCCAACTCAATCTTTCAACTCATCCTTTCTACTGGCCAAGTGTTGATGAAATGCTGTAATTAAAAGAGATCCACTTGTATTTATTTTAAATATATTTATTGATTATGCTATTACAGTTGTCCCATCTCTTCCCCTTTACTCCACTCCATCCTACCCACCCTCTCCCTCCCACATTCCCCCCCTATAGTTCATGTCCATGGGTCATACTTATAAGTTCTTTGGCTTCTACATTTCCTATACTATTCTTACCCTCCCCCTGTATATTTTCTACCTACCATTTATGCTACTTATTACCTTTCCCCCCCCTCCCCCTCCCACTCCCCTATTGATAACTTTCCATGTGATCTCCATTTCTGTGGTTTTGTTCCTGTTCTAGTTGTTTGCTTAGTTTGCTTTTGTTTTTGTTTTAGGTGTGGTTGTTCATAACTGTGAGTTTGCTGTCATTTTTACTGTTCCTATTTTTTATCTTCTTTTTCTTAGATAAATCCCTTTAACATTTCATATAATAAGGGCTTGGTGATGATGAACTCCTTGAACTTGACCTTATCGGGGAAGCACTTTATCTGCCCTTCCATTTTAAATGAAAGCTTTGCTGGATACAGTAATCTTGGATGTAGGTCCTTGCCTTTCATGACTTGGAATACTTCTTTCCAGCCCCTTCTTGCCTGTAAGGTCTCCTTTGAGAAAGCAGCTGACAGTCTTATGGGAACTCCTTTGTAGGTAACTGTGTCCTTTTCTCTTGTTGCTTCTAAGATTCTCTCCTTCTGTTTCATCTTGGGTGATGTAATTATGATGTGCCTTGGTGTGTTCCTCCTTGGGTCCAGCTTCTTTGGGACTCTCTGAGCTTCCTGGACCTCCTGGAAGTCTACCTCCTTTGCCAGATTGGGGAAGTTCTCCTTCATTATTTGTTCAAATAAGTTTTCAATATTTTGTTCTTCCTCTTCTCCTTCTGGCACCCCTATAATTTGGATGTTGGAACATTTAAAGATGTCCTGGAGGTTCCTAAGCCTCTCCTCATTTTTCCGAATTCTTGTTTCTTCATTCTTTTCTGGTTGGATGTTTCTTTCTTCCTTCTGGTCCACACCATTGATTTGAGTCCCAGTTTCCCTCCCATCACTATTGGTTCCCTGTACATTTTCCTTTGTTTCTCTTAGCATAGCCTTCATTTTTTCATCTAATTTGTGACCAAATTCAACCAATTCTGTGAGCTTCCTGATTACCAGTGTTTTGAACTGTGCATCTGATAGGTTGGCTATCTCTTCGCTGCTCAGTTGTATTTTTTCTGGAGCTTTGATCTGTTCTTTCATTTGGGCCATTTTTTTGTCTTGGTGCGCCTGTTATGTAAAGGGGCAGAGCCTTAGGTGTTCACCAGGGCCGGGTAATGCTGGTCGCTGTGCTGTGACGCTGTACGTGGGGGAGGGGCCAAGAGGGAGCAAAGGCACCCACTCTCCTCTCCACCAGACTCCAATCCCTCACTCAGCTACCCACAATCAAACTGGGCCCCTCTGGTGCTGGTTCCCGAGTGGATGGGCTTGTGCACGCCCTAGGCCCCTGTGGGTCTCTCCAATGACCTCTCCTGTGAGGCTGGGAGTTTCTCCTGCTGCCGCCTCAACCCCCATGGGTGTTTTCAATCAGAGGTTTGGGGCTTTATTTCCCCGCACTGGAGCCCTGGGTTGCATGGTCTGCTTTGCTCCCCCCGCTGTTTCCTTCCGGTCTATCTATGTGCAAATGTGGGGCCCCGGGGTCTGCTAGCTGCCACACTGCCTCCCCTGTTCCATAATCTGCCACCTTGCTGGGTCCACCAGCCACCACCTTGCAGCAAGTCCTCTACTCCCCGCCTGCCTGTCTCTGCCCTGGCTCCCCGTCTCCGCCCCTCCTACTGGTCTGGATGAATGTTTCTTCTTTATCTCCTTGGTTGTTGGACTTCCATACAGTTTGATTTTTTTGTCAGTTCTGGTTGTTTTTTTGTTTTTAAATTGTTGTTGTCCTTCTTTTGGTTGTGCAAGGAGGTGCAGTGTGTCTACCTATGCCTCCAGCTTGGCCAGAAGCCGAGATCCACTTCTGAGATGGTTAACATAAAACATGCGTTTTGCTTGGCAGAAGATTTTGTGTTTGGGCTCTTGAAAGACAAAACTGTAAACATAATATTAAACTAGTATTAAGAGTGACAAGCAAGACATTTAAAAGATTGGGTAATTGCTATTCCCCCAATTAAGGTGAAAGAAACCATTAAGTTGCAGGCTAAGCATTGCCTGTCACCTTAGGGCCCCTGGCATAATCATGTTACCAGTGGGTGTGAGTTACCTTGCTTTTTGTCTTGTAAAACCACTGGTACCACTTAGGTGTTTTGTGCTACAGGTTATAAAAGACTCACACCCCCTAAACACTTAGAAAATTGATGACCTTATGTCATAAATTGGTTGGTAGGGAATTCTCCAAAGTTAGCTTATTTAACAATTCAAAGGTGTAATTTAAAAGAAATATTCTTGCTATCTTTGATGCTATGGATTTTGGCCTCACATTTGTCCTGGTTGCAAGATGGTTGCAGCATCTTTATCCAGAATTCACATCTGAGGGAGGAGAGGAACTTGGTTTTCTCCTTTTCTTCATTTTATAAAAGCATGGAAACCTTTCCCAAAAGCTACCCATTGGACTTCCACTCCCATTGGATTGGCCACAGCTGTGTCACATGTGGTGACTAAACCCAAACCAGCAGGGAGAGCAGGTTACCATGGTTGTCTTTGACCCCCATAAACATGGCCAGAAGCCATACTTTCCATTAAGGGTGTAACCCCCAACACCCACCCAAAGGCAACATTCTGTCAGCGAAGGAAGGGTGTGGGTAGAAATGCATGCAAACCCACCAGTTTTTTCCTGGTCTCACACTCTGACTTTCTTTCCACCTTTCCAGCTGCTCCATTGTAGTCCCACTTGCTCACTTCTCTTCCTCTGCCTGGCTTTAATATTGGGACCCTTCAACACTAAGCCACTTCACTTCTCTTCTCTGTGTGTACTCTCTGCTCAGGCCTATGGTTTTAAATGCCACCTACTTGGTGGCAACCCTCCACACCGCTGTCTTCAGCCCAGACCTCTCCTCTGATCTCCACATGTGGGCATCTAACTGCCCACTTGACCACTTGTACCTCACTTCCAAATCTGTGAAGTAGCTCAAACACGATCTGTCCAAAATTCAATTTATTATTTTTACCAAATCAGCCCTTCCCCAGGCTTTCCCATCTTAGAAAATGGAAGCTCCCCCTTCCCAGTGTTTCAGAACAAATGCCTGGGAGTCAGTCTTGATTCATCTCCCTAACTACCCACCACAACCACTTGTCCTTTGTTTAACACACCTAGCATGCCACTTCCAGGGCCCGGCCCACAATGTGTGCAATAAACAGTTGTTGAGACCTGGCCAGATGATCCAGTTGGTTGAAGTGTCATCCCGTGCACCAAAAGATTGCAGGTTAGATTCCCAGTCAGGGCACATACCTAGGTTGTGGATCCAATCCCTGGTCAGGGCGCATATGGGAGGCAACCGATCTATGTTTCTCTCTCTCTCTCTCCCCCTTCCTCTCTCTTTAAAAATTAATAAGCATATTTTCAGGTGGGAATTAAAAAAAAAACTTGTTGAAAATTATTGGATGTGCTTGTGTTGTACATGCCTTGACTGGAGAGTAGAAACATGGAGGTGTACAAAGAGCTGGTAATAATATGTGGCATTCTGTTAAAAGTGTTCATTCTGGGATGAACTGATGGAAACAATGACTGCTTCCTGCGAGATGTAATGTCACACTTCCTCCCCAATTCAAACATAACCCTAGCAGTCTTCTGGCAGGACTTTGATGAGCACTGGGGAGAAGTGGAGATGGAATCCTATAATTTACTTAGAGCTTCTCTCAGATGCACTGGCCTCCCCATAAAGTTCCATAATTAAAAGAAATGCCATAATTAAAAGAGATCCACTCCTGAGATGGCTAACATAAAACATGCCTTTAGCTTGGCAGAAGAATTTGTGTTTTGGCTCTTGAGAAAAAACTGTAAGCATAATATTAAATTATGGTAGCAAATTGTAATGTATGATATGGACTTTCTCTCAGTAAGGCTTGTGATCAATGACCACTGAAATGGAGAGCTGAGGGATGTTGATCTTTTCTTTTCCATCATCAATAACACTGATGGCCGTGATGTTGGAAAGATGGGGGATAATAATAACCAGTTACCGCAGCCTGACGAGCAGGTACAAAGCCTTGGTGGCATATGGCAGTGAGCATTTCTTTTCCATGCTTCTGCAACATGGCTGAAGGGGCTCATCTAGGCTGGATATTGATATTGATCAACTGGGTTTGGTGGGACTGACTCTGCTCTACATTGTGGGTCCCAGCTGAAGGGGTGGCAGTTACCCAAGGGAAGTTCTCATAGTAAGGACAAAAAGCACTGGAGGGCCTGTGGAAACACATGAAGCCTCTTAAAGCCTAGGCTCAGAACTGGCGCACTGCCAGTTTGGCTAGTTGTCAAAGCAAGCAACAAGATCAAGTCCAAAGTCAAGGGTAGCACATCATGCCTTGTGTGGAAGGATCTACAGCGTTATAGGTCAAGGAGCATGGATTCAGGGAGGGGTGATGACTGGGGCAATATTTTAGTCTGCTGGAGTATATACGACTACCCACCAAAGAAAACAGAAGAGAAAGCTTGGGCTCAGCTTGAACTGATCAAGTCCATGGTGGGGGTGAATCTCCCTTTGTTCCTGTCTGCTTTTGCTGTGATTCAAACTACATTTGATGGTCCCTTTAGCAGAAACTCCCCAGTATAGGTTCCATCCCTCCCCGATCCACCCATTTGTTATCTGTTCAATTACGCCCAGACCATTTCCCAGGCTGGTGCCCTGGATATGGATTCCTCTAGTGTGGTTGTTAGGGGAAACATTTTGTTTCTCATGTGCTGACACAATTTTCTATCTCTCTGAAATTAAAAAAAGAGAGAGACAGAAACAGAGAAACGCATACTCTGATGGTTGTAAAGGATAACGAGTAATTTATTCAGAGCTATAAACAAATCGAGCTGTCATCTTCCAGACAGAATCAATAATATAATTTTAAGCCCACACACATTTACAAATGCTAACACTCCCTCGCAGCTGGGTTGCCATTGGCAACCAGGGAGTGCAGCTCGTGATCTGAAACCAGCCTGGTGAGTACATTCTGCAGACAGACTCCAAGGGAGAAGAGGATGTTAGTGTTGGCTCTGATCTGGCCACCACACGAATGCACCCCTTTGATGGTTTAGATTAGTTCTGGTTTGAACTGTTCGGCTTTTTAAAGCCCCCATTTGCACAAGACTTCTTCAATATCCCTTCTGTGTTTATGTCTAAGCAGGCTGAGGGCCAGAGTGGGGAGGCAAGGGAAGGAGCTGTGTGGACTAGAGCAGGTGATGAGAAACTTACCCATAGCTGCTGGTGGTCAGAGCAAAGAAAGGTGGTGCTCAGGTCAGAGATAAGGGGCAGGCGGGTTGGTAACCAGGAAAAGTGGGCTCAATGGGTCTTCCCCCAAAGAGGGTCTGATCACATGGTTGTTTGTTGGAAAAACAAGGGGAAGAAACAGGAAGTTATGAAGGGGAAAGAGAAGGTGGTCTGAGCAAATACAAACACTGAGACTGGGGTGAGGTCAAGCAGGTCCCACTAAAATGGCTGGGGTATGATGGGGTGGAACACAGGAAGGACCATTTAACTATGTCAACACAAACTTAAATTCACCATCAAAGGAGTCTGTCTTCATTAGCTCTGGCTGCCACCACAAAATATCATAGACTGAGGGCTTCAACAACAAACATGTATTTCTCATAGTTCTCGAGGTTGCCAGCATGGAGGGGTTCTTGCTGAGGGCTCCCTTCCTGGTTAATAGACAGCTCAGTTCTCCTTGTATTCTCACATGATGGAAAAAGAGGTCCTCTCTCTCATATCTCTTCTTATAAGGGCACTAATCCCACTCATAAAGGCTCCACCCTCATGACTTAATAACCACCCAGTGTCCCATCTCTGAATAGTGTCACAATGGGGATTAGGGCTTCAACATATAAATTGGGGGAGGGGCAAAGCTATGAACTGTGGGATGTCCCTGGTGAGAAAGCCATGATAGTCACAAGAATCATGAAAACATTTAGTGAGGAATGAGGTGGTGTTTGATGACACAATAACATTACCTGCCCACCCTCACTGGCTCCAGGCCTGACCAGACTCAGAGAAGAGCAAGCTGGTAGAGAGACCTGGGTGACATGCCACACCTGGCACTGAGCAGCACATGCCTCCACCTGCAACTGAGGCTTCTACCTCAGTTTACACACCTGCTGCAATGGGCTGTACCACAGGTGGGAATAGTGTGAGCAGAAGGTCTTTGGTGAGACTAGACTGTGTGTTCCTAGGTGGGAAAGAAACCTGGGATCCAGAGGGTTTATGTGATTGAGGTTGGACCCATCAGGAGAGTATATTTTCCCCCTACTTTTTTTTTGGTAAGAACATTTAAGTTCTCTGTTAGCAAATTTCAATTATATACTATAATGCCATCAACTATAGTCACCATATTATACATTAGATCCTTAGACCTTATTCACATTACAACTGAAAGTTTGTACTCTTTTAACACCTCTCCCTATTCCACACCCAGCCCCTGGCAACTATCACTCTACTTTCTGTTTCCATGAGTCTGATTAATTTTTATTTTTAAAGATTTTATTTTTAGAGAGGGGACAGGAGGGAGAAAGAGAGGGAGAGAAACATCGGTGTGTGGTTGCCTCTTGCACACCCCCTACTGGAGACCTGGCCCACAACCCAGGCATGTGCCCTGACTAGGAATTGAACCACCAACCCTTTGGTTCACAGGTCGCCACTCAGTGCACTGAGCCACACCAGCCAGGGTGATTTACTTTTATTTTTAGATTCCACATATAAGTGAAACCATACTATATTTGCCTTTCTCTGTCTGACTTATTTCACTGAGCATAATGCCTCCAGTTTCACTCATGTTGTTATAAATAGCAGGATTTCCTCTTTTTAAAGGCTGAATAATATTCCATTTTATATATACCATATTTTCTTTACCCATTCGTCTGTCAGTGAATACAGGTTGATCACATTCTTTGGCTATTGTGAATAATGCTGCTATTAACAGGGAGGGGTGGTGCAGATAATCTCTTTGAGATAATAATTTTGTTTCCTTTGCCTATCTACCAAGAAGAGAAATTGCTTGATCATATGATAGTTCTAGTTCTAATTTCTGTTTTCCATAGTAGCTGCATTTATTTACATTCCGAGCAACAGTGTATAGGGTTCCCTTTCTCCACACCCTTGCCAACACTTATCTCTATCACTTTTTGATAACAGTCATTCTAACATGTGTAAAGTGAGAAGAGTAAAGTACAGTAGGCAACCATAAAAAGCACCTGAGTGATCACCTGACAATCTCACTTTACAGACAGGAAAATGAGGTTAAGTGATTTGCCCAAGGTCAGACAACCAGAGAGTGGCAAGTGTGCACAGACTGTGGGGCAATGGAAAGTCCCTGGGCTCCAAGCAGAGAGTGGCAAGAGCAAAAGGATGTTAGAGAAGGAAGTCTGGGGTCAAGAGGATTAGGGGAGACCCAGAAACCACCAGGGTTAGGGTCACAAAACTGAAAGATAATAGGAGAAGGACTGAGTGACTTGGTGACTGAGCAGATAAAGGGGATGGAGGATGAGAAGGAGCAAAGTAATGAGAAAGTTTCTGAGTTTGGGCAGCTGGTCAAATGGTTGTTCTATCTCCAGGAAAGTGGGGAGTAGAAAGAAGCCAAAAGGCCTTAGGCTCTGAGGCTGGGGTGCTGGCTAACTATGGTTCACAGGGAAGTGAGGCTGGAGGGGAGTTGGTCATGCTGGGGTCCAGGAGCCAGCAAAACAACCATGAGGACAGACCCTGCAGCCACTGGAGGCTGCCTGGATCTCTGGGAGTGGAGGGATCCTCAGCTCCATCTCCCAAACTGAATGTGAGGGTGAGCACCAGAGTCTGCTTCCAGCTCTAGACTCTCTTGTTCTGAAATCCTTGGTTTTATATTTCCCAGTATCTATCCTTGCTCTGATAATTTTTTTTTTATTATCCTGTGTGTACAATCTCCTCTGAATTACTAACCTTGACCATCAGCCCTGTGCGCATGGTATTCAGTGACACCAACATTTCTGAGCGAGAACAAGACACTCTATACAAGCCTTCAGCGAGTCACCTCATCCTACAATTTCCTGTTTTTACAATGTCTTGTGGATGTGCCTCTTCATTTCTTAAAGACAAAATCCAACCTCCTAAGTATAACATAGATTTCTTCGAGATCTGACCCCCTATAACCTCATGCCTCCCATCTCCCAGGCTGGCACCAAAATTTCCCCTGAGCTTACTTACCTACTTGCAACTCCATGACGACACCCAGCTACCAGCTCATTTTTGCCTGTCCATTGTTTTATATGTTCTGTCTTTTCCTAGAAGGCACTGCCTGTCTCACCTGTCTAGAAAATTAATATTCTTTCCAATGGCTTCTCCCTTGGAAAAATACAACTGCTTTCCAGCCCTCCAGCCTGAGTTAAATGCTTCCTCTCTGTGTTGTTACAAGACTCCAACGAATACCCTTTCACGTGGCACTTTTCAGTGTTAAAATGATTGGTTCACTTGTCTGTCCTCTACTTTGTCTTCATAGTCCCAGCATCTAGCCCAATGCATGCTATAAGACATGCAGTTAATAAATGCCTATCAAAGGAAGAGAATGAATAAATGAAGGAATAGTTTTGCAATGCTTTGCCACCATGCACAACCCCATCCTGAAGGGTCAGGGCTTCCAGAACACTGAGTCTGACTCAGGAGAAAAACCACTGTCCTCACACTAGTTGCAGGTTTGGGGATATAGATGCTGCTAAAATGGATAAAAAGTAGGATAATGATAGTGTTTAGAACTGACAACAGATGGTTGTTGGCACCAATTTAACCCCAACAGGACCCCCTAATTTGGGGTGCATCCAGAAAGAAACGACTTAGTGCAAACAGCTCAACAGTGATTCAGCATGGCTGTGAAAATGGCACTGCTGTGGAACAGCTCAATACTGCTACAACACAACTGTGAAACCAGCCTGGCTGTGAGGCTGCCCCAGGGCCAGGCCCCTCTCTGGCTAGACAGCTCTGCCCTGCTCTGAAAAGACATCTTCAGTATTTCAGCTCAGCCAGGGAGACTCAGCCTTCACTCTTTGGTGGAAAACAGAAGTGTGCTTCAGAGCCAGAGGAAAGCTGGTTTATATGGACAGAAGTCCCGTCCCTGCTTCCTGACTGGCCCGTCCTCATGCAAACGAGGTCAGTTGTCCCATGCCAGTGCCAGAGTGGCTTGGCTACCAGCTCTGTTTCCATCTAGTCCCCTGATGGGATTCCTGTGGCAGGGCAATAACCAATAGAGTAACTAGAGCCATTAGTTTACCGAAGGTATCTCAGCTACCTGCCAAATTCAAAGATTCAATCTCTTAAAAAATGGCTAAAACAACTTAGAAAGGTTAGAGAACAACAAAGGCACTTAGTTCATGAGAGAAAGCATGGATAATTGACAAAAGGTATTTGGCATCAGGAGTAAAGATTCCAAGCATCATGATATGGAGGGGATACAGTGGCTTGATGGATCATTTCTATCCTTCCTACAACCATTACTCAAGTTTTTATAGGAGGTTTTAATCATTTGGTTATAGAGAGCATCAATAGCTTGTACTGTCCTGATTGTACAGATTAGAATAAAAAGCAAAACAATTTGCAAACTGGACCTTAAAAGTAGCTCCAAGTCCAGTTAGGAGCCAGTTAAAAAACATCAGAAAATTTAAATCCTAACCAGCCATTGACACTAGAAGCAAACTGGAATGCCCCTTAAAGGATCTGGCAAGATGAAAGAGTTTGCTTCTAATTCCATTTGGGAAGAAGCATTTATCCAGGTACAGCAAGAGGTATTGATGTATGGCACAAACTCTTCCTTGGGCTGTGAGCAAATAATCAAAATAGAGCAAAACAGAGCAAAAGTCTATTGTCCAGGACTACTCATGCTCTAAAGATGTTTGCTGGGCTCAAAGAGTTCTGGTGGCTGAGCAAGCAATTTGATTGATGGTTCTGGTTGGATTTTGCATTATATCTAAGCAGTACCAAGGCCACCCCATGATAATTACAATTCTGAGAAAGCCATTACCCTCATCTCCTGAAAATCCTGTTAGTAAGTCACTTTACTCAGAAAGGCCATGAAAGTTATCTTCATAAACAGAGGGATCCTTATCAGGGTAGTAATCTGCTATTGAAAAGGTCCTCTTTTTTCTTTGCTGAGAACTCAGAGGAGTGGTTGTTATCATTTTGACCCAAATGGCACTGTTCTGGTTGGTCAGAATACAGCCACTCTGGTTGGTAGAGGCTGCACAGCTCTGATTGGATGGTGAAGTTTTTTGTTCCTATTGGTTGAAATAGGATTCCAGGAACTCCTTTATAAGGGCTGGCTCAACCGGCAGGAACACAGAGCAAGCAGGCAGTTCAGTGCACGTTTCTCCCTGAAGTGCAGTTTGCACGAGAGGCCTCTGTGCAGAAATGGCTGCTCTGCTTATTAAATTGAGCACAGTTAGCCACAAGGATCCCTTCTTAGTAGGTGTCTTCTTTTTTTTCTTCCCCCTCAGGGTTCACAGAACCCAAATGGAACCTAGAGATTTCTTAGCTCACCTTTGCATTTTAGGGACAAGTGCACATGACTGGATAATGAGAAGGCCACTGAATGTAGAATTTAAAATTCCCCTTAAAATTTAATGGTAGTTCCCACAAAAACTTCCTGCTTGCTGCCAATAAGTGGGCCAATTGTTTGGTTTCAAAGCACTTTTTTTCATTACAAAATAAGTGTTCTTTATAAAATACTATACTCATAGTATTTGCATAGCAATAGCAATTGTATAGACTCATTGTAAAAAGATATAGAGAATAGAGATAACAACAAAGAAAATAAAATAGAAACCATGTGTGGAGCCTCCATCAGAGACAATTTGTTCTTTTAACTTAACTTTTTGGATCACAAGGAACAGACAACCCATCAAGGTAGCATAAGCCAAGGAACTTTGTGGTGGGGACCCACATGGAATAACAGGGAATCTCATGGAAATCCTCGGACAGCAGCTGTCTCTGAGCTGAGCCTTAATGAGGCTGGAGTAGGGAGTGGCTGTGAATGCAAAGGATAGCTAGATCCAAGGAATAATAGCTCAAAATCTTTACTCTGGGGCCCCACTATTCTCATAACTCAGTTCATTCCACATCTGTATCTTTCTGTCCTGTTGCCATTCCCTGAAAACTTTTCAGAAGTCCTCATTTATGCAGTGAGCCAGAGACTTGCCCTGGCCCAGCTCATCTCTTCTGTAGTCCTAGGGTTGATGGATGTCTCCTACTTCACCCAACCAGCTGTGGACAGGAGGGTTGAGCACTTGATCAGCCTCTTGTAGGATAGGGACAGGTAGGGCTGGCCTTAATAGTAATAATAACAAGACTAATAATAGCTAACATGTGTAGACCACCTATTGTGTGCCTTGCACTGCTCTGAAGACTTGACATCATTATAACATTTACTTGACTTTTTACCCTATGACGTAGGCACTATAACTAGGCCATTTCACAGTTGGGGAAGTAAAATATTAGAAACCATGTAGCTATATCTCGCTACCACCCTAGAAAAAAGATGATGTGTCTGCAGTGCCTCCATAGCCTGTGCTCCTCTCTCCCCTTCCTGCAGAGGCCCAGGGCTCTCATCTTAATTGCCTTTTACACATCTTTCCTTTTAAATCACATTTTAAATGCACTTCATTTCAATGCCCATGCTCTCAAGTCATCCCTACTCCTTCTCCCCTCCCCCGTACTTCCAAATTCTGCTCCATTCAGTTCACCTCCAGCTCTCCTCCCCTCCCTTCTCCTTGCCCCCGAAAGTCTGGCTGGACTGTTGTAGAGGGATTTCCATTATTAGAGGGACCTTTCCTCCAGAAAAAATTAAATGGTCTTTTGGTCACATGAAGTGAAATTTTAGGACACCAAGAATAAGTGACTCATCAAAGGGTTTCACAGGCTCTGTAGGCATGCAACATCCAGGATGCCCTGAAAAGAGGGTGCTCTTAATCACCCAATGATCCTGACCCCTGTCGAGGCCCCAAGGTCTACCTTGTAGCCTGTGGCAGAGCCTGAGTGGGATAACTGGTCTACCTTTTTGTTCCTTTTCCCAGAGAGGAAATCATGAGCACAATAAAATAAAATGAGATTACCAACTTATACTGCATTATTTGGCAACCAAAGAGATGAGTTTCTCTCTAATCTCTGTATTTCAAAAAGATCCAATAAGCAAGATCTTTAAGCCAAGGAGGTTTAGTCAAGGACTACCAAGTGTTACTCTGAGTACAGGTAAAAAAGAGCACAGGACTTAAGAAAGAAAGAAAAACAAACTAAAATCCATGATTACCTCTGTCTTTTTAAGCTTGAAACACTTACATGGAAAACCCAGCAACATCAGGCACCTTTGGGAGATTTTCCTGAGCAGCCTCCATAAAATTAATAACAATTAGGATTATTACTTAAACAACTTGTCATTTCTATCTAATTATCATGCACTACAGTAAAAATTATGACAGATTTGCTTTGTTGCAGGCTTTAATTACAATCTTAACTTCCATGGATTTTATACTAATAGCTTACTGATTACTTGTAATATTGTCTACTCAGAACTGCGAACATTTAAGAAACTAGTAGTTCGGGGCAGGGTATCTGGGTCTCTTTTTATTTTCTCTTTTCCTTTAAAAACTTTTTTTAAAGCAGAGTGGAAAGAGTTCAGCTCAGTGTCTCCTATCTTGGTCAATTAAGGCAGAGATCCTGCCTCCACACCCCCAAAGTCCTTTCCTACTTTAGGCGCCACCCCTGAGAAGGTGGCAACTTAGGCTGGTCAAAAGGAAATTGCAAGTGCAGTCGTGGCAATGCCCGTGAGGTGCGGTGGGACCTAGGCTCCCTACAGAGACCCCTAACAGGACTTTGTCCCCAGGTAGGGTCTAGCAGCATCCTGGCCCCAGCAGCAATCCTGGGGGAGCTGGTAATATATGGGGCTCAAATGTGCCCCACTGGACCTCACATCGGGGACAGCAGGGGCTGTGGGGAGCCGAACCCCCAGCCTGGCTGCTGCGGGCCTGCCTTACCCTAGAGAGGATGCACAGCCACTCCATGGGAGTGGAGGACTGGGCCCTGGGGGGAACGCTGCCACACCATGTGCAACTGGCTCATTACCTGAGCACAGAAATTTTAAGGAGGGTAACAAGCCCAACTGCCCCTGCGTGGGCAGTGGGCCTCTCAGCAGGGTTCTGGGGCTGGGCTGCAGTGCCCTAGGGCCCGTGGCCAGGAGGTCAGCTTTCTGACCATGACCCAGCTTAAAGCCAGGGTCCATACTGGATGTGTTGTGGCCTCCTCCCAGGTAAAGTTCTATCGTATGTTTGTTGATCCTTAAACATCTCTTTCCCCATATACCCTCCCCCAACCCAGAAGATCTCCCAAACCAACCATGGCTCTCTCTTTATCTACTTTCCATGTTTATCTACACTTTCCTTTTTTTTATGTCCAATGCCTTTCCAGTCTCATTCTTTGCTTTCCAAGGTCACAATTGCCTCCTTGGATAAATCAGATTAATGCTTATATGCTAAGGATATGAATAAATTTCAATTTCATTTGATTTCAATTCCATGTACTGAGCACTAGAGAAAACTCAAACTTAAACAAAATATAGGCCCTCAAGACTACACAGCTAGCAGCTAGCATGGTTTTCTCTCAAAGAAAGTGTTTTAGGTGTCACCATGATGAGATTTTAAAAGTGTTAATAATAGTATATTTATGTTACTGTGCACTAGAAATCTAACAAGCACATCACATGCATGATTTCATGATTACTATTGCTTAGAATAGGCTAAAGGAGGTAGTATATAAAATGAGCAAGTTTATTTAAGTAAAAATATTAAGTAACATAGAAATGGCAAAAATTTATACAGGTGATGGATTCATGACTAATTTTTAGGAAATAAAACCTTGGTAAGGAAGGAAGACGTGTATCCAAAAGACAAATGCTGCTAATAGGGAGACTTCTGGTTTGGGCAACCAGGAAGGCTTCATAGAGGAAGAGGCGTATGGGCTGTGCCTTTAAGGATGGCTAGGAGTTTTCCAAGATTGTAGAGGATGCTCCACATGGAGGAAACAGCACGAGCCAGGCCACACAAGTGATTGAAGCAAACAGGGCCTGAAGTGCAGGGTCATGAGGAGGTAAGAACTAGGTTTTGCTCGTTTTGCCATAGTGATCTATGCAGATCATCTGTTACAAGGGGCTTCCTTGGGGCACGGATCTTCATTCTGTGTTGAGATCAATTAATGGGTCAGGAAGTTGATATAATGGGATATGACTGACATCTGAAAAAATGACAGACAATAGTTAATATTCCAGAATAAGCATGAGTAGTGTGTTATAAACTTTTGTTTTCTAAGTGTTCATTGAGTCATGATGTAAAAAGGCTGAAGTCCAAAATATCTGGAACCAGTAGCCCCAAGTGATAAGACTTCCAGCCACAGAGCAACCTCGCAATCTATTTCTAGTCACCTCTCAAGTCAGCACATCCAGCATTCATCATGTAGGTTCTGCTCCAACCTTCCTTTCGCCCATCAACCCCTTTTAAGACTTCTTGGATTAAGGAGGAAGTTCTGGTCATCATCAGAGGATGGCAGAACTCTGTGGGGCATTTTAGGGTTAAGGGTGAATTGTTAACTGTGGCCAGCCTGGGTTTTGATCTTCTGCTGATTGGGTTAACCATTTTGGAAACTGCCGTTGCCCAAGCCATATTGCTTATGACTGGCTCTGTTTGATAGGTTATCTCTGAGGCCCGAAGCTCCTAATGGCCATCTCTAAACAGTGACAGGATCTGAGGCTCCTGGCAGGAAGTGTGTGTGGGCTGATGCAGAATCAAGGCTGTACAGGAGGACATGGGATGAAACCATATTCAAGTGTGAGGGATGGCCTAAGTGGCACATATTTAAATTAGCTGTGGGAAAACAGGCACACAGCAGCTATTTTTAACTTGTGCTAGAAACCACAGGAGCCAGAGTGGAATACTGGCTTGGATATAGGACACGAAGATATTTTTTAGCTCTACCACTAACTTCTTCACTGATAGCCCATGGGAAAGAGCCCAGAAAGATAGTAGGCAGCAGGACCAGCCCATTGTAAACTGGTTCAGGTTTACCATCACTGGGTCCAGACTTTGAGGGGCCATCTTTGAGGGCCCCAACCTCATTTTCACACCACTCTAAGTCAGCTCCTTCATCTAATATTTCTCCCTTTCTCAAGGCCTGCTCTCAGGAAAAGGTCTAGAAGTTTCTTTCTCAGTAGAGTATAAAAGACTGAAAATAGCTTAAATTTACCTTTGAAGAAAAAGAAGTAGTTCAGCAAGGCGAGTTCCTTCATGTGAAGGAGAAATCTTTAGCCAGACTCTCTGGTGTTAGTGAGTGGCAGTGGGTCCCTGACACAAATAAAGCACGGGGAACAGGCAGCTGCTTATCTCACCTGTGCACACACTCATATTTGGTTGGTGCTACTTAGAATCAGGATTTTAAAGCAAGAAAGAAATTCATCCAATTTCTTTCCCTTACAGATAAAGGAACTGAGGTCTAAAGGGATGAAGTAACAAGTTAAACTGAACAGGCAATGTTTTCAGCACCTGCTATGTGCCAGACACCATGCTTGACACAAGGGAAACAGTGGTGAATACTGGTGAATATGGTACCTGCCCTCCATCTTCCAATATCACATGGTCTGTCTGCCCAGGCTTGGGGTGGGGTCCTCACTTCTGCAGGCTGGTCTGTCACTGAGAGTCGGCAGATGGGGCACTGGGATGAGTGGTTTTGGAAAAGATTCTTGAATTTGATAGAGCTGTGAACTTGTACATGGTTTCTATTGAGACTGGAGAAGGAGCCAGGAGTCAGGGGTTCAAAGGCCCAGAGCAGTAATTGACAGGTCCCTGGAGTTTTGGGAGATAAAGGAAGATCCAGGAGGCAGGGATTAGGGAGGCAAACCCAGGGATTTTGTAACTGTAAGCTTCTCTCAGTTCAGTTGAACTCAACAAACCCTTGCTGCCTGTCTGTGGACTGAGAAGGGTGCCGACAGCACTAAGATGAGTGAGGCCCGTTTGCTAACACGAGAGAGCCTTGTGACAAGCATGTTGTGATTATCAGCCTGCAGGTCCTGGCCTGCTGGTGGGTCATGAAATCAGGTTAGTGGGAGAAAAAAGGAGATAAAATAGACCCGAATAAAAAGTAACAGAGTGCATGGCTTATATTAAGTAGTAAATAGTGTTTCACAAAATTATGACTTTCAAACTTTTTTTTATCATAATCCTCAGTGAGAATCTGTTAAACATATATGTATGTGCATGCTACAAATTATACACACACACACACACACATACACAATGCTTTGTGAAACTTTTATATAGTCATGGTCTTGCTCCAAGTGCCTCTTATCTTCTAGGAGACGGACTAAGTATATTCTCATGTTGATGGCATGAGTGAGAGCCATGCCCGATTTTGCAAACACTATTAAGACTGTTTGCACAATGTTTTCCTATTTTCCGCGAAACAAAACAAGTCACCCAGCCAAGCCCAGAGACAAGATGGGAAGGCACTGTGAGTTACTTGGCAAAGAGTGTGGGCCATATTGACAGTTCACCACAGCAGTGAGCAATAAAATTGGATTTGCTTCGATTCATCCTATCTTTAGACTGTTGGCCTTCCCTTCTACGATCTTGTTTCTCAAGAGCAGGTGCCCAGAACTCCAGAGGGCATGATGGAAGCCTTTTTCCCTTTGCAGGCTAACAGCTGGGAAAGTTACAGTTGGTAAGCAAGGAGGTGCCCTCAGGAGACAGACTAGAGAGGGGATTCAGGATGTGGGTGTAGGGCCCTAGCATCTCCTGCTAAGACTGGGCTGGGATGGAAAGCAGTTAAGCAGAGGGTGTGAGGAAGCCACAGGAGGTCCTTGATGATATCTGGAAATATCCCTGTTCTTCCAACTCCATGAAGTTTTAGTGAACTTGTTCCAGGAACAGGAAGAATTTGTTCCATTTCTAATGTGGTGAGAAGCCAGGTGTCCAGCCTTGACACTCAGTAGTTATGTGACCTTAGTCACGTTACTTATCTTCTCTGGGCCTCAGTTTCCCCACTGTAGAGGAAGGGTGATGACTCTGTAGGTTCTAAGGTCTCTTCCAGCCCAGTCCTTGTCTGCCTCTTTCCCCAGTGCCTTGCTCCTGGCACACATATGTTCTTCATGTTCTCACTGCCCGCTCTGAGGCTGTGGCAGACAGCAAATCCGTCCCTCACGAATGAACATTGCCTCAGAATCCTTCTCAACACAATACTTGACCACTGCATAAGCCAGGTCAGCTTTGCTGTGTTTATTTGGTGAGGCTTAAGGATCATTTTTCTTTTTTGTAAACCACTGGAAAGCCATAGAATTTACCCAAGCAGCTGAAAAAGCATCAATATATTCATTTTAGATTAATTTTGAGAAGCAAGCAGGGAAATGCTTGGGCTGCTTTTTGCAGCAACTTTGAATCCTCTTTAAACTTACATAAGCTGCCGTGGCCAGGTAGATCAGTTAGTTGGAGTGTTGTCTCCATATACCAAAAGGTTACAGGTTTGATTCCCGGTTTGGGCACATAGAGGAGGCAACTTACTGATGAGGTTTTTTTCTTTCTCTCTCCCTTCCTCTCTCTTTAAAAATCAGTAAACATATCCTTGGAAGGATTAAAAAAACTTACCTAAACTATAAAATATCCCAATGGCAAGAAGTCTTTAATATTCACGGAGGGTTGGTGATGGCTAAGGGGAAGGGGGTGTGGGTTTGGTGGCAGCAGGCAAAGGGGTGGGGGAGGGGAATGAGGACATCGGTAATAGTGTCAACAATAAAAATTTTAAAAATGTTCACTGAAGGAAGGGAGAGGATTTAACTCATTAAGTGTCACCATCACTTTTAACCATTAAAAAAACCCAACAAAGTAAGAATACTTCCAAATGTAGGGGAATTTGAGGTTCACTTTTAAGGGGACAAGCAACCTGGGTTGAAACACTTTACTCTGATTTTTAGATTTTTCAGAGGGGAAGAGACAAGAGTGATCATGGACATTAGAGTTGAAGTCTACACCCCTCTGAAGTCTCTGGTCTGTCTGTGCTCCCTTGAGAGCTGGCACTGGCCAGGGACCCCAGGCAGAAAGCAGAGTGACCTGGTGGGCAGCACAGATCACCTGTGTTTGGATTCTGGTTCTAATAGTTAATAGTTGTGGGAAACTGGGCAACTTTATTGGCCTCTCTGTGCCTCAAATTCCTGGTATGTAAAATGGACACTGTAATGGTATCTCCCTTACAGAGTTATTGGAAAGAGTATTGGAAACATGCAGGTAAAGTACCTGGCGAGGGGCTGGCTCACAAGTTTAGTGAAGGCTGGATGCTAGCGGCAGGGCTGCCTAAGGTTGCATTCATTTTAAAGGTGAAGCCCCGCCCCCTGCTTCATTTATCTTCCTGCTCCTAACATGGCTAAAGAGACAATCTTTCTTAACACCTTAGCTTAGTTTGAAAGTTCCTGGTAAAATCACCCAGGCTGTTTTTTGTCCTCTCCTCTTGATTATGCCATGATCTTTTCTTACGCAAGTGTTTCTACAATCTAGGTTCATTGGAGAACTCCCTATAGCTCCCTCCTTTTCCTCTTCATGGGACAATCTGCCATGGTCTCCCCTAAATTTTAATTCAGAGAACTCCCCAAACCTTCTAGAGTGCCTATCTCTTTTAGGATCTTAAGATCACAGGATTATATCTGTCCATTTTCCGAAGCTATAGAGACAGACTTAAGGAACAGATTTTCAAAAGGTTGCTTTATTCGATTAATTAGTCAATTCCCTTGTCATAGACATGAAATTACCCCTAAGCCATCCTGACTGAGGAGACTCTTACAGAGGCAAAGAGATGTTGAGCTATAAGTGTAAGAGAGCTCATTGCAAATAAGCAACCAGCAGGCAAATGAACCCTTATGGGAAAACCACTCTAATCATAAAAACCACTTGCTCTGGGGAGACTGCCATGCAATGACAAGCAGAACCATAGTGCCTCGAATTCCCTCTCATATAGGATATCAGAGAATTATCCAGGTAGGTTTCTATGAAATTGCATTTGAATAAAGACAAATGCATTGCTGGGCAGTAGATAATAACTTCAAAAACTGACTCCACAATTATGGGTTGAATTATTTATGGTTGTTACTATAGTGATGATAGTTTGGAAATAAAATAGTCAGGCTTCTCTCTCTGTTTTTATTTGTAGGGAAACAAGTCATTCAAGCTTTTCAGTGATACAGTATGACTTGCTGTTAATGGCAGTTAGGAGTTTTCTAGCACTGCCAGGCTCAGGGGTACCCAGTAGGGACATATGTTTTCTCTGCTTTGTGTTCCAAAATTGCCTTAAAAACATGCAATTATGTGAAGGCCTGGTTTATATTTTTAAAGGAAAAGCACAATGGCTCTGTTTTGTAGCTGTATTTCTCCAAAACAAATTTATGGTTGCCTTTTGAAAAGAAGTTGGCTAATGATCATTGGATTTTCACTTTTTGCCACGACATTTGGTGAAAATTTGATGAGATCTGTGGGATTTAAGAACCCACTTCTGAAGTGAAATGGAAACTTAGTTAACATCGTTGTGCACTGCAAGCCAGAAAAATCTTCTGTAGTTAACTTTCTCCCATGTCCTTATTTTCATGGATGGGGTGAGGCAGGAGAGTAAGAAGCTAGGGAAATTCCTTGACAAGTGGAATAAGGGAAACTGGACAAAATAATTGAACAAGGCCAAACGATGTGAGCAATCTATGGTGAGTTCGTGAATCACAAGGTTTTATCTTCCCTGACCGAGGACACTTAAGAGCAAATGGTTTGGACACATTCCAGGCTATCCAGGGACAGAACGCCTAGGTCCTGGCCCCTCTTCAATGATGTTCTTAAAAAATGAAACTAAGCAGAAAATACCTGGACCCCTCTATACACACATTTTGATGAATCCGCATATTAAAGGACACACCTGGAAAGCTAATGAATATTCTCTTAAGACTCTTCCCTGAGACCTCCCCTAGGATTCCTGTGGGCCAAACAAAGAGAAGAAGCCTCAAGACAAAGGACCCACAGTGTGCTCTCACTAGAGCACACCCACACCTTATATCTCTGCTTTTTCCTAAACTCTAAGGGGCCCTGTGAGACTTGCAACCAGGGTAGCACTGGGAAGAGGCAGGTTGTCCTGGGCTATTGCCCTGATCCTCTCTCCAAGACCCCCTTTTCTCTGAGTTCTGAGTGAGCTAACAGCAGCCCTGCCTTGGCTCACTCCTGTCACTGTGACTTCCGATCCTCAGTGAGCCAAAGCAGCCCCTCCTAGGCTCTCGCATTGATTCTTCTTCCTTAAGCCCTTCCTTTGTTTCACTGTCCCTAGCTTTAATGAACGTACTCTCAAAATCACTTGGACTAGTTTTGTGAAATCTTTCCTGCATGAAGTCAAGAACCCAGACTCTACAGGCCAGCCTGAGGCAGATCTGCTCCTGGCCAGCCCCTGTTTGGTAGCAGTGGGAGCTGTGGAGGCAGGAAGGAGGTGTGTTTGTAGTCAGGAGGCAAAGGTGGAATAGAATGCCCAGGGTGACAAAGAGTAAACCTTGGAAGGTTCTGGAGCCTGTGGGTGTGTCATGGTGTGAGTAGGAGGCAAGGTAGGGTAGGACACTTGTTAGGGATGAAGGAATGGCTGTGGGGAAAAGAATCTGGGAAGGGAGGCTTTTAGGTAGAATTTATTCATTTTTTCCTCAATCCCTCCACCCCCTCAACCCAGCCCACCAACTCTCCCCACCACTGAGAGCAGTCAGCCTGCTCTCTGTCTATGGGTCCATCTTTATTTTGCTTGATAGCTCATTTTGTTCATTAGATCCCACATACGAGTGAAACCATGTGGTATTTGTCTTTCTCTGACTTATTTCACTTAGCATAATGCTTTCTAGGTCCTTCCATGCTGTCACAAAGGGTAAGATTTCCTTCTTTTATATAGCTGAATAGTATTCCATTGTGTAAATGTACCATAGCTTTTTATCCACTCATCCATTGGTGGGCACTTGGCTGCTTCCAAATCTTGGTATTTGTAAATAACACTGAAATGAACATAAGGGTGCATATATTCTTTCAAATTAGTGTTTCAGGTTTCTTGAGATATATTCCCAGAAGTGGAATCACTGAGTCATAGGTAGTTCCATTTTTAATTTTTTGAGTAACCTCCATAGTGTTTTCCACAGTGGCTGCACCAGTCTGTGTTTGCACCAACAGTGCACAAGGGTTCCCTTTTTCCGCATCCTTGCCAGTACTGTTGCTTGCTGATTTATTGATGATGGCCATTCTGATGTGTGAGGTGGTATTTCATCATGGTTTTAATTTGTATTTCTATGATGATTAGTGACATTGAGCATCTTTTCATATACTCATGGGCCATCTGTATGTCCTTTTTAGATATACAGGTTGAATGTTTAGACAAGGGAGGTCAAATTTTATTCTTAAGTGAAAAGTATTGCAAAGCCCTTTATAAATTCTATAATCACACTGGCTTTAGATTTCAGGCCCTTCATTACTATTATTAATGATGACTTTCAGCCCATTCTCTCAGCAGCATTTCTAGAAAATTTATGGAGAGAAGCTGAGTTAGTCTTTTTCTGGATTGGGGAGCCCTTCCTGGGAGGCAATTTTTTGTTGTTTGTTCTTTTTTAGTAATGGAGGTAGAGAAAGGTGAAAGGTCAGTTTCTCGTAATAAGACAGTTAATGAACAAATAATTCTTACTATATAAAATTTCAGGAGATTTTGAAGCCAGGCAAAAAGACATTGTGGGGTAGTAGAAAGGTAGGAGTTTGTAATAAGGATAACATATGAATATATTTTGATTGCTTTGTACAAATATAGGGTCACTTTGTTAGTTTAGGAATATAAATGTCTTATATAACATATAGACTCATAAAGTATTTATATTGTATATTTAGAATTGTAAAGGCTCAGAAAAATGTGAAAAATGGAAATAATACCATTTCTTCCCCATAATTTTTAAACCTTAAGGGAAATAATTTTCAGAACCTTGAAAATTGTTTTCCCCTCTAAAATTCACATTTAGGGTGCAGGATAATAAGTCATGTGCTCTTATTAAGTCTCCGTCTTCTTGTTAGGACTCAAGTACCTTTTTCTCTTACGTGCTGTGTATGAGTTTGGTGTACTCTCACCTGCTTTTTTGAGTGCTGAAGAGGGTTTAGTCTAAGAAAATGTTGAATTTGTTTTGTGGTAATGGCTTCTGTTAAGGGAAGAGGCCCCTCAGTTGGATGGAATCTTCTCTCACACCTATTTGAATATTGTTGAGATCTTCTTCCTAGTCAGCTTTTTAATGTTACCTCCTGAGTTTAGGTCTTGACAGAAGAGCCCCAAAGAGAAATTTTAAGTAGGAACTTCAGATGTAGTGCTTTCCCATTCTAGAGCTAAGTTTCTGATTTTGTTCCTCAGTAAAAGAAAATTAAAAAGTATTTTGGGGATCATTCAAGACAGAATTTGAAAGGTGCTTCAGTTTTACCAATTGGTGGAGCTCCTAATAACTTTGGTGTCAGCCAGAGTTTTATGGTAAAGGCACCCCCCCAGAGGCTGGGACATAGACATTTCAGAAGATGACCCCAGTGGAGAAATAGCCAATTTATTTCTTTGTTTACTTCCTTGGGCCTCATGAAATGATGTAAGAACATCAGAGCTTAACTTGGCTCTAACCACTGGTGGCAGTTTATTCATTAGTTCTAAGCCAGAAGTTTACGATTTTCATTTATAAAAGCCATATTATTGAGACAGTGGCTAAGAGTCTAGAGGTGAGAAGCAGGCATCTTCTGGCAATCTGCTTATTGACCTGAGGACAGCTCAAACTGAATGATAACCAGTTTCTCTACCACTAAAAGCACCAAGTGCCAGAAAAAGATGGCAGATGAGTTCTCCCAAGGCCTCCTCCTGGCTCAGTCTGGGTGAATTGGGTTGGAGAGCAGGGAAGTGTCGGAAGGCATTTGAGTGCACAAGACCCCCAACAAGGAACATAGGGTCTTTGGAATGTGATGTGGCAAAATATTGTCAGTATTTCTTTTCTTATTTTAGTCCAGTTCCTGACCTTTTCTCTCCCAAGGCCATGCCTATCATCTCCTCTCCTTCTACCGTGCCACCTCTTCCTTCCTTCCAGCCTAGTAGAGCCAACCCTACCCCAGATTTGAAGGCCAAAGGATCAATTGAATTAGAGTAGAGAAAAGGAAAAATGAGGGTTGGAATATTAAATATTACTTGGATGCTCAGCTACCTCACTGAGCTCATAAAGAGTAAAATTTTAGGTTTCCAGAATTTGCATTTTATGGGCATTACTATTAGCATTATATGTTTTTAATTTATTTTCCTTTTTGTTTTGATGAGATTGAACATCAAATGACCCTGCAAGAGCTTCAGAACTTAAATGCCTTCTTTTGGGTAAGAATTGACCAGGTGAGCTTTCTAAATATTTACTACAAAAAGAGTAATTTGATTCTCTTTTTGATGGTTGATTTGTCAGGGAAAAGTACAATCCTTTTAATTTCTATAAAATAGCAAGTAAGAATAAATTCTCCTTAGTTGTCACTTCATAATGAAATTGGGAGCAGATTGTGAGTGCATCAGAGAAATGAACAAAAGGTATAACGTGTTAGAAGTTTACAGAATTTAGGTAGGTCTAATTAGACAGTGTCTAATTCTTTGGGTTCTTGCTCCTAGATGAAACACAGTGCAACTATGTCCATACTAATGATTGTTTTTCCTCCTAGGAGTATGAGAAGAGGGGAAGACAGCTGCTAGATATGGAAACTTTCAAATGCATAATGAAGCAGAATATAAAATCACAGAATAAAGTAAATGAGTTTATAAATGTTGGATCATTGAAACCACAGTTACAACTTTAACCATAGGAACCAATTAGGCTTGACTGATCTATCTAAGAGATCACTCTCAGCTCCAGACTGTGATTTCTGCTAAGAGCATCCAATTTATTGAACAGTCTACACTTAGCACACTAGACCAACAATATATTTAGAAACTTTTTAGAAAAAAGGCTCTTGTTAAATCCCTGATTGAAATATTATATGGGTTGTTTCCAAAGGGTTTGGGCGCTTCTCCCAACTCCAAGCTGTATGGGAATTAAATATATTAAACATTCTCTCTGTTGTCTTGGCAAGCCCAGTTATTAGCCCAGAATGTAAAATCTTCATGCATGTCTACTCCACCCAAGCTGTTACAACAGAATACCACAAACTGGGGGCTTACACATAGTAAGTGCATATTCTTCACAGTTCTAGAAGCTGGAAGTCTGAGATCAGGGTGCCAACACGATTGGGTGAGGGCTCCCTTCCAGGTTGAGACTTCTCGCTATATCCTCACATGGTAGGATGGGGCAAGGAAGCTCTCTGGGGTCTCATTTATAACAGCACCAATCCCTCCAGAAGGCTCCACACTCAGGACCTAAGCACCTCCCAAGGCCTCCTAGTACCATCATCTTGGGGGGCTAAGATGTCAAAATATGAGTTTTGGAGGGACACACATGTCCAGACAATGGCAATGAGCAGGGTTGTGTTTGTAAGATAAAATACATATTATAAAAGGAGAGGCTGTTTAGGCTCTACTAACTAAGGTTTCAGGATTACACCTTCAACTATAGAAAAAGGAATATTCAAGGTAAAGGTCTATGATCTTGCCCTTGGAGTTTGGACCACTCCCCAAAAAAAAACCAAACCAAAACAAAAAAACCCCAATCCCCCATGGGACAAAACCCCCACCATTGTCAGACTGCAGTTTGATGACACTTCCAATTGTCCCTTCCTTCTAAGGTGCAAAGCCCTGGGTGTCAATGGCTATCGGGGAAGCTTAGGTGTGATTAATGTTTTCTCTGCTATGGAGAACATGCTCATTAATTAGCACCTATTTAGGTCTTTTACCAATATCCCAGACCTTCTTAACCAAAGATATCTAATTACCTATATTTTTAGAGTGTCTGCCAGTCTAGTGATCTACTCATTCTCTTTTCCTGCCATTCATTTATTCAATACATATTTACTGGGGCAATATTTACTTAGTAAGTATTTACTAAGGCTTTGTTTTAGCCCTTGCAGCATACTAAGTTGGCCAAAACATGGTCCCTGCCCTTGGGAGGTCAGAGTCACTCTAGAGTTAACCTGGGTGCTATGGGAACATGTAAACCAGACCAGGATGTCAGGAAGCTCTCCTGGAGGAGATGAGCCTTGGGCTGAGTTTTGAGGGACAGAGAGGGAGCAGCATTTGCAGAAGCACAGAGGCAAGAGCCAGCATGATGCCTGACACTCATCCAGGGAAACTTGTGTGCAAGAGGGGTACGAGGAGAGGCATCAGTTATTTGGGGCAGTTTGCACCAGCTAAATTGTATCAAGTACACACATGAGGAGGAATGAAACCATTTCTTCACTTATTTATCAGGCAGTTACTGATTTTTGACTGTGTACCCACACTGTCTTAGGATCTTCATATATTTTATTTTCTTAGTCTCTGGAATAGCAGACCAGGACTATTCAGAAAGCATTCTTACTCTTATTTCATAGCTGAAAGGACAGAGGGTCAAAGAATCTGAATAACTTGCCTCAAGCTCCTCAGCTACTAAGGAACAGATTTGGATTCAAATTCTGGTCTGGTGCTGATGCTCAATATCACCTGCAGCGAAACAGAAAACTCCATTCAACCATGGAGGCTGAAGGGAGACAAGTTTTTCTCCCTCATGTAAAAAGTCAGGGTGTCAAGGGGCTTCATGAAATCATCAGAACCAGATTTAGCTCCCACTTAGCTGGTCTCCCACCCTCAGCATATGTATTTGTCCTCGTAGCTTGAGATAGCTGCTCAGACTCCAGCCAACATGCCTCATTCCAGGCAGCAGGAAGGCAGAAGTAGCAAAAAAAGATTCACTGCTTCCCCTTAAGGACAAATCCTGGAAACTGCCCATGACATTTTCAACTTTTTGGTCAGAATTAATCACATATCTAGCTGTAAAGGAAGCAGGTAAATGTGGCCTTTATTCTAAGGCAACATGTATCCAGTTAAAGGTTGGGTATTCTGCTAGTCAGGAAGAACAGCTAAAGAAACATCTAATACCCCCATACCCTGTCCATTATTGTAGAGTTTCTCATGCTAGTAGTACTTGCTAATAACCAGACAGTATTGTACCTCTGCTTTTCCTAAGAAATGTTGCTTTAGTCAAAATCCAATGCCCCAGAAGTGAGAAGGAGCTAACACTCAGGAAAAGCATATTGTATAAGGTAGTTCAGATATCAGTGGCACCTAGGGGAATGGGGCTCAGTCCTCTAGCACACAAAGCCCTGTGGTTTCCTTGAGAAACAGGAAAACAGAGGCCTATTTTCCCATTTCTACATCATTCTGTGTTCTGTTCCCTTTGCCTAGAAGACTTTCCTCCCAATTTTTCCCTGAGTCATAACTCTCTCTGGAGCTTGATTTTCTTTATAGTCGCAGAATTTAGCACCCTGCCTGGCACATACGAATGCCCAGTAAATGTTGCTGAGTGAATGAATGACTTATGGCAGTACAGCCATCATGGACTTGAAGGAATCTGTCATACGTTCCTAGAAATAATTACATGTCCCTCCTTTTAGCCTAAGAGTGGTCTGCAGTTCCCTGTAACACAGAATTTATCATTTTGTGTTACATTACTGGTTTGCTCATCTGTGACCCCACTAGACAGTGCATGCCAGGAAGGCATCTGCACAGGGGTTGGCATATCATTGGTGCTCAGTCAGTTTTGCTTCAACAAGTGACTCAATATGTGGAAGAAGTAGTTCAATGTTCCCCAGTGTCCTACATAATCATGCTGAGAAGGCAGTGTGCCCCTCAGCTCTGGGATGGAGGAAGGAAACTGGGTCTCTCTGGGCAGAGCCACAGTGCAACAAAACCAGAGAGAGCCCATCTGATGGCCTTGCCCAAGGCCCTACACCCACCATGACTCACCATGCTTCATGGCCTTTGCCTGATGCCACCTTGCCCAGCCTCCAAGGTGCCCAGGTGTGTTCACAGCTCTCCCAGGCTCTACTCCATGGTGACAGGGCTGATCCGGGTAGGCAGCCTGAGCCCAGCAGAGTTGCTCTCATCTTGAAATTGTCTGTTTTCTGTTTCACCTCTGATCCTAGACTCTTCTTGAGGCCATTCCTCTGGGTGTGTAATTTTGTTTGGACATTCATTTCAAAATATTCCAAAAATATTTATTACATATTATGGTGTTTTCTAGCCATCATGATGAAGTCTGTGCTGTCAGCCACACCCAAGAGTGTGAGGTGTCTCCATTTGAGCATGACTTTGAGGGACCCATGATTGTGCTTAGTTCCAAGCCAAGGTCTTTACCTATGACCCCATCACTGGCTCTGGTATTGACTTGCCAAGAGGAAATGCCCTGGTGTCTTGAAAACCAGGCATCATCTTGTTTTCTTCATTTTACTGTCATTACTGCTGAAAGGCAACACTTCTGGGACTTATAAAAGAAAAGCCAACATGTTACTACCCCAAATAGACATGTGACCTGACTGTCTCTGTTTGAAGCTGCCTTCTACCTACATTCCTGAAACTATAGAATCTTGGAATATAAAAGGACCTTAGTGGTCACTTTGTATATAGCTTCTTCAATGCTAAATTCTCTTCTCTGCTAAGCCATGAGCCAGCACACTTGAATGCTTTCAGCTAAAGAAAATTCATTATCTTATAAGGCAGCCCATTTCAAGGTTGGAGAGCTCTGACCTTAGAACATTTTATTCCCTTTATGAGTTGAAATTGGTCTTTCCTGACATTCTACCCATTAGTCCAATTTCTATCCTTTTGAGCCACTGTATTTGTGATCCATTGTACCATAATAAATTATCACAAACTTAGTAGCTTAAAACAATGTACATTTATTATTTCACAGTTTTTTGTAAGTCAGGAATCCAGTCATGGCTTAGCTGGACTCTCTGCTTTGGAGTGTCTCATGGGCCTGGTTCAAGGGGGTGACCACAGCTGGGGCTTCATCTGAAAGGCTGAGTGGGGAAGGACCTGCTTCTAAGCCCATGAGATTGTTGCCAGGGTTTGATTATTTGCAGGTTGTTGGACTAAGGCCTCAGTTCCTTGCTGGCTATTGGCCAGATGCTACCCTCAGTTCCTTGCCATGTGGGCCTTTCTAGAGGACAGCTTTCACATGGTACTGGCTTCATCAGAGCCAGCCAAGAAGAGAGCCTGTTAACCAGACAGAAGCGATGGCCTTATATAACCTAATCATAGAAGTGACATACCCTCAATGTTGGTTCCAAGCAATCTGCTCAAGACTATGAATACCGAGTGGCAGGGATCACTGGGTCCATCTTATAGTCTGCCTGCTACAGCCACACAGAAGAAATCTACTCTCCCTCTCCCACAGAGTAATCCTTCTCATACTTGAAAACAATTTTCATGACTTGCTCATCTTTTTGTCTTCAGCCATGCCCAAGTGAGTATTCTTACCATCCTAGCCATTGTCCTCAGAACTTGCTTTCTGTTTATCTCAAAGTGGAACCCCTAAAAACACAGTCCAGCCTTTTGGCCAGAACTGACTGGGGTGGAGAGGGATCTCCTGGGAACACAAGCACAGAGACACATGCAGCTCCTCATGCTAATTAGGGCTTCCTTTCAAAAATAGAAGTTCTAGACACCCCAGTCTCCACTGCGGAAGAATTTTGTTGTCAGTGCTGAATTCCAGTTCATCATCCTATTAATGTTTTTGGAACATACATTCCAGAGATCTTTGAGTTTTATGCATTTTTAATATGAAATTCATAAATTGGAAACATG
This sequence comes from Desmodus rotundus, assembly GCF_022682495.2. NCBI lineage: Eukaryota > Metazoa > Chordata > Mammalia > Chiroptera > Phyllostomidae > Desmodus > Desmodus rotundus. The sequence continues at coordinate 105,268,480 of NC_071389.1, read as the reverse complement.
AAGATTTTCTTTCCTTTTGTATCCCCTCCCCCAGCAATCTAGTGAATAGTTTGTTCCTGTGAAATATATAAGCATATTTATTTTTTTCTTCTGTTGAGCATTGAAAAAATAGAGCACCTTTTCATGAAAATAGAGTCTGGAGCAGTGGGCAGAATTCAGTGGGTATGTTGGGTTATGTTTTGTGAATCAAATTTGAAGTTAGTAAGGAAAACATAAAATGTTTGGTTCTGAGCTTGTTCCTTCCTGGAGTACAATTGCCCCTTGGAAAATTTGCCAACCTTAGGGGACATGCATGTTCACAATTTTCAAATTCTTGTAATGTCAAGTGATACTTGAAATAGTTTAATTAGGGATTTCAGTAGCTAAGGCAAGTTTCAACAACTGTATCATAAAACCAGGGGATAAAGTATATATATATCTACTACCTCATCCAAAAGCAACAGTGAAACACCTGTGAGCAAGAAGTCAGTCAACACATCTAAAGTGTTTAAAACAGGGGCCATCACAGAGTAAATTCTCAACAAATATTATTATCATCATTATTAACATTACCCAAATTGGGTTGTATAATGAAGAGTCAACACATCTGCTTTTAACATTCTCTGCCATTGTGTCTGCCAGGGACCTTCTATTGTTCCAGGATGAAATATGTTCTAAGATGACAAGTAGAGAAGTAGACGCATCTATTCAGTTCTCGGGCCAGTTCCCCAACAAAATCAAACATTATTGTTTCAGTATGATCTTATGCAAAAAGCAACAGTCAAAATTCCAGGGGAGAGTAGGGAAGACACTAGTGAAATGGGGCTTTAGGGAGAATGGGGAGAAAACGGAGATGGTCCCAGGCCCTACAGAATACCCCCCGCCTTCCCTCTGACCACAGAGTCCTTTTCCTGAGGCATACTGCTGCGATTCTACATGAGGCATATATCCTGGAGGGTCAGGACTTGTCATTCAGACCAATGGGACTCAAGTTTCTAGCCAGCCACATGCTAGTTGTTTGATGTTAGGCCAGTTATTCAACCTTTCTAAGCTTAAGTTTTCCAATTTGTAAAAATGAGGAGAATAGTACCTATCTCATATAATTAGTACGAGAATTGAGATGAAGGTCAACATTGCTTGAAACATGTATGGCCTCCATCATCACCATTATCACCATCACCATCATCATCTTCATATTTAGGGAAAGAGACTAGGAGGAGAGGAGAGCCCTGCTACTGGGTAGCAGACTTGCAGCCTCATGTGATTGGTGCACCCAGTTATCCTTGGGCTTTTGGCAGCCAAGTCCAAACTAATGAACTGGTTCATGCTAATAGTTTTGTCAGGAACAAGAAAGGTCTTATCCATGCACTCATGGGAAAGAGAATATTTGAAAGCCAGAAAGATAATGACTGTTTAGTGGATTTCCCTCTGTTCTCCAGGATGGCTTCTGCACATATCTGCAGCTAGAGAATTCAGAGCAAGCTGATGCTTTGGCCTGACAAAAAGAGGTTTCCTTCTGGCTGCCTGCTGTGCTGCAGGGACTGTCATATGGGGGTCCCATGCTGCGCATTCTCTCTATGCCTGACGACACCTTAATCACCATCAGAGAAGATGGAGCGATTTATTTTTGGTCCCTGCAGCTGAAGTTAAAAAGAAAAAAGAGGTTTTGTATGTGATTTTCATTTGATAAGGATGTGGAGTGCTCCAGTTTGATTTTATTTGCTATTTTAAACTGCTCCTCATGTGGCATGATTACAGAGATTGTGTCCTTGAATATATTCATGTTGGATTTTGCTAGTCTATGGGATGAAGATAAAATATTATCTCTATATGTAGAACAAGATAATTCTTCATTTTGCTTCTAAAATCAGATGGAGGAATGAATTACATGTTATTCCACTGTGTAACTTATCATATGTCTTAGTGAATGACAAATGGAAAAGACTTTTTAATTTCTCTCACTGTTAATAGTTATTCCAGTTTTGGGAGCTATGCTAGGGTTTTGCTCAAGACAATTAATTGATTCACAGAATCAAAAATACATAAGGCCAAAAAAGCATTCAGTAAGTACACTTAGGGTGGTAATAACAATGCCTGACCCAGTCCAGAATACATTTTGTCTTCAAAGTCAGTCTATGATAATCTCATTCAACAAATAGCTGAGCCTCTGGCATAGCCCTGGCTCTCTGCTGGGTGCTGGAGATGCAGATTCATCTCAGAAAGCTTACCATCTACACTACCAGTTGCAGCCATCTCCCCTCCTCCCCTCCCAGGCTGCTGAATAAGCCTTCCCTAGAGAGAGGGAATAAAGTCAGTTCTTTATCCTTAAAGGAGAAAGTCAACTAAAGAAAACTGTAATGTTAAGCATGGTATTATAGGTGTGAATGGCTTGAAACAACTGCAGTTGTCTTATCATTAAAAAGGTACATTTTTGTTCATTTCCATCCTTCAACCCTTCAGGACAAGTCCATCAGTCAGAGGCCCAGGTGGGTGACAGACGTCACCAGCATGCCACAGTGCAGCAAACTGATCATTAGGACTGGGTGAGTGCCTGCGACCTGGAAGTGAAGATGTTGTGTTATGAAATTGATTTCCATGTGCAGGTTTACGCACACACATTTGTAGTATAAGAACAAAGTCATTTCATGAATGAAATGACTTTCATTTCATTCTAGAATCCTAGAGTTCACATGTCAGTGAAAACTACTGTGTAAAGTTGTTTTGTTTGGCCCGTTGCGGGGATGTTGTCACTGCCTCAGACACAGATGGGGGCCTTCTTCTGAGATACTTCCAGAGTGAAGGTATGGGTCAGATGAGAAAAAATTACTCTTGTGACCTTCTAGCACACTTTGTTTTAGATTCAAAGTAATATTCCTATATCGTTAGCCACCAACATTCAGTCCAAAGTGCTCTGGACTGATTCAAAAAATAAAATCCCCAGTGAGAACATGATTATACTCACCACTGAAAAGCATTGGAAGAATGGGTTACAGGCTGGGAAGAGAGACCCTGGGGGTTTTGATCAAGGGCGACAGAATGAAAACGAATATGTGCTGCTTGTTAACTTCAGTAATGGACAGGTCAAAAGGTTGCGGTGTGATGGGTAGAAAATTTGGAACATTTGAAATCATGGCTGAAGCAAAAGCAAGTTCACCACTGGGGGAGGTTGAACTGTGATCCAGGGGTCCAGGCTGCAGAGTTAGGCTGTTCAGCACTGGGCTCTGGGTGGGGGGCATGGCCAAGGGAAGGGTCAGGGCTTGAAGGTGTTTCCCACATCCCTGCTTACTGAACTCACCCTTTTTAAATATTATGCTAAGAGAAACAAGTCAGTCAGCAAAAGCCAGGAACTATATGATTTCACTCATATGTGGGATATAAAACTGAAACTCATAGACACAGACACCAGTTTGGTGGTTACCAGAGGGAGTGGGGCAGGAGCATGGAGGGATACAGGGGAACAAACATATGGGGATGAAAAATGGTTTGACTTTGGGTGGAGGGCGCACAAAGCAACATGCAGATCATGTACCACAGAAATGCACACTTGCATGTATGCAATCCTGTTAACTAATGTCACCCCAATAAATTCAATAAAAAAAATAAATGAAAAATAAGTAAATTTATTTTTATTTACACATAGTTGGGTTACAATCTTATATTGATTATATTAGTTTCAGGTGTACAATGTAGTGGTTCAACATTTTTATACCTCACAATGTGATGACCCACTAATTCTAGTAGTTATGTGTCACCATGTAAACTTATCACAATATTATGACTATTCCTCTTCCCCTTTTCACTCACGCCCCTGCTTCTCCCTTCTGGTGACCAACCCTTTAGTCTCTGTTTCTATGAGTCTTTTGTTTTCTTTTAGATTCCACATATAAGTAAAATTATACAGTATTTGTCTTCCTTTGCCTGACTTATTTTACTTAGCTTAATATCTCTAGATCCATCCATGTTGTTGCAAATGCCAAGTTTTCATTTTTTATGGTTGAGTAATATTTTATTGTATATATGTACCACATCATCTTTATCCAATTATGTATCAGTGGACACCTAGGTTGTTCCAAAACTTGGCTACTGTAAATAATGCTGTAGTGACCATAGGAATGCATATATCTTTTCAAAGTAGTGTTTTTGTTTTCTTTGGATAAATACTCAGAAGCGAAATTGTTAAGTCATATGGTAAGTCTACTTTTAGCTTTTTTGAGGTAACTTCATGCTGTTTTCATAGTGGCTGCATCAATTTACACCCACCAGTAATGCACAAGGGTTCCCGTTTCTCCACATCCTCGCCAACACTTGTTTGCTGGCCTTTTGGTAACAGCCATTCTGACAGGTGTGAGATGATATGTGATTGTGGCTTTGATTTGCATTTCCCTGATAGGGATGTTGAGCATCTTTTCCTATGTCTATATGTCTTCTCATGTCCACTGTGGGGCTCCCCCATGGGTTTTCCTCAGCCCAAACCTAAGGGTTTGTTCCTCTGTCTCCTCCAGCAGCCCCTGGCTCCCTGGTCTTCAACAAATAGTTAAACCAACCTCAGGTCACAATTAAATTTAATGTGAAGTTTAATAATTAAAATGTATTCATTAATAGAGGTTTATATCAATGCAATTGATACTAACTATAAAAAGTAACAAACGTTGATTTATAAATTCAACATGGTTTGATTTTTCTAATCATGCTCAGTAACTTTATCATGTCTCTTACACATAGTTCAGAGGCTGAACAATCAGTCACTTATTAGAGACACTCTGAGGTTAGACAAATCAGAAGATGAGACAAGACGTATGATATCTGGAGACAGGTAACAACTTGAGCTGCATGGCAGGTGGGAAGGAAGTAGGAAAAAAGACATTAAAAACACCCAGGGAAAGGCAAGGCTTTGGAACTTAGTGATTGTGTGTTCCATGTAAACAGGAGGGGTTACAACAGTAAGTTGTTTTTCCTACACCACAAATTGTCCTTCTGTCAGTCAGCTCCAGGGAGGACAAACTAACACAGGAGGGAAGAGGTCAAGGGTATAGGTCAGGAAGGGGGAATTTAGGGGAGCACTGAGTTAACCCCTTAGTGAATGAAGGAGACCTCAATCCTCCACTTTGCAGATCTAATCATCTTTATTATTGGCAGCACATGACAGCTCACATCTTTGAGCACTTAGCAAGTCCCAGGTGCTGGACTAGTCACTTTCTCACATGTCCTCTCATTGAATCCTCATAGCTCTCCTATAAGATAGGAATTGACATGATTCCATTTGACAGATTAGGGAACTGATGGTGAGCTGGGATCTGAACCCCAATGACTGGCATCCAGAGCTCATGCTGTTGAAAACAGCACCAATCTCCTGATGGAGAAGGATGGGGCCCACAGCCAATGTAGAACCTGGCAGAGAGATGTCCCCAAACAATGGAACTGGGGAGGGCACCCCAGGGTCAGCTAGATGCAGTGTTTAGTAGGGCAGGCATTTCAAAACAGAAATGGAACAAAAAAAGTGTTCTACAAGAGTCAAGTGGGGAGCTGAAAGTTTACTCCAAGTCTGCTTGATCTTTGAACAGGAATTGTGAAATCCAGCTATATGAACTCTCCAACCTGGAGCCCTGCTGTCAGATGGGCAGCCTGGAAGCTGCTCTTCTGAAACTATTGGTAAGAGTGTCTGCAGGGCACAAGCCTCTTGTGGGTGCCGGGAACTTTCCCTTCTCCCCCCTTGGGCAATTGGTTAAATTGTGTTCAATCTGTAAATATCACGGCTTCCAGGCAGCCTGTCGTGATCATGTCACACATCACAGTAGTGTCCAGAATGGAGGAATCTTCCTGAGCCCAGAAAGGAAAGGGAAGCCCAGAAAGGTGAAATGATTTTTAGTCATACCATTATGAATCAATCTATGCTGTAAATGTGGCTGGATTAATTTGCCTGAAACTCAACTCTGACCATGTTGCTCTGCTTTTTAATGGTTGCTCATTCCCTCTCCAGTGATATCCACACCTTAGATGCCACTCAAGCTCCCTCCCTTTCCAGCCTTTGTCCCCACAAGACTTCAGGCCCCTCGAGAGCCAAACTAAACAGAGATCCCTCAACATGGGCCAGGCACTGTCACTGCCGTGCTGCTCCCAATGCTTCTCCCTTCCCCCACACCTATCCCACCATGTTTGTTGAACACCTACTATATGCCTGAGGTTGCGTGTGCAAACACACATATGAATAGACAGGGTACCCAAGTTCTTATGGCCCAAATGTTATCTCCATGGATTTCCCTGAACTTCCTTCATACCCAGAAGCCGACATGCCCCTGGGAGCTTCCCTGCCTCAGCAATGGGTTCCTATGCCTGGCACTGGAGCTCACACAGGATCTGGGCAACTCTCAGGCCTTAGTCCTCGCTGTGCACTTTCAGACACCTGCACACTGGTGGGCACATAGTAGGTTGTCAAGATATATTTAAGTGACCAAGTCAGAAATCTCTTATTTAAGTGTGCAAAAGGAGAATTGGGTTTATTTTGCCTATTCCTTCCCCTCTTCCTGCTCCTTCTCCTCCATATGAGATAGAAGTCTTTTTAGCTGCTCAACAGTTTCAGTAAAATATATTGGATTGGTCAAAAAGTCCACTTAGTTTTTTCCATAAAATAAAAGATACATTTTTCATTTTCACCAATAATTTTATTGATTTGAACATTTTGAGTATGTTGGCTGTCTCCAATGTGGTATAACATTGATTGTTCTCAGTTAATGTCTCGATTTGATCACTATCAACTTCAACTGGTCTACCTGACCGTGGAGCATCATCCAGCGAGAAATCTTCAGTAAGAATCTTCGCAAACCAGTTTGGACACATTCAGTCAGTCACAGCACCTTCTACATACACTGCACAAATCGTTTTTATGTTTCACTTGCATTTTTATCTTTCTTGAAATAATAAAGCATAATATGCCAAAAATGTTGTGTATTTTCTTCCACCTTCAATATCAAAATAGTTACACAAAAATTCACCAATTTTGATAAGATTTTTTTAATGCATGCTGATTTGACAGCTATCACAACCCAATATTGGGTTAGCAAAAGTTTGTTTTTTTTTCCATAAGATGGCCCTAGAAGCACTTAGTTGTCTTTAACTTCATTCTAAATAATTTTATTAGATTGTACTGTAACAGCTGTCATATCAGCATGCATTTTAAAAAACTTACAAAAATTAGTGAATTTTTGTGTAGCCATTTTGATATTGAAGATGGAAGAAAATATGCAACATTTTTGACATATTGCACTTTATTATTTCGAGAAAGGTAAAAACGCAACTGAAATGCAAGAAAAGATTTGTGCAGTGTATGGAGAAGGTGTCAAAAGTGGTTTGTGAAATTTCATGCTAGAGGTTTCTTGCTGGATGATGCTCCACAGTCAGGGAGAATTTGATCACAGTTGAAGTTGTGATCAAATTGAGGCATTGAGAATAATCAACGTTATACCACATGGGAGGTAGCTGACAGACTCAAAATATCCAAATAAATAAAGTTATTGGTGAAAATGAAAAATGTGTCTTTTATTTTATGGAGAAAACTAGTTGGGCTTTCTGGCCAACCCAATAGTAATTGTTCTATTTATTGAGAAATATAGAGAAAAGTTGATGGAAGAGGTTGAAAAACAGTTTAGAAAGAAAGGGTTGTAAAGAAAACCTGTCACCATGTGGGTTCTCCTAGAACAGAGTGAGGTGGAAGCATCCAGGCTTGCCCACCCTTCCCCAGTGCCCTCTGGGACCCACCAGCCCCCCTGCCTCGTTGGCTTCTCCCAGTCCTGTTCCAGTCCTGCTACCTACTCAGGAGGGCCTGGTGGTGGCTAGGCCTTTATGTGGTCATAGGGGGCCTGGCTATACTGCCTGACCCAGCAAAGGAGGTGCATGTTGAGTTTTGGGGTACTGATTGCCCTCCACTCAAGACATTTCAGAGTTTCTTGAAGATGATAGATTGTGTAATCATTGGCTTTTAAGAAAGGCCACTTTGATGAGAAAAGAAGACACCCCTGGGAGAATGCACATGTGCCCAGCAAAGCAAGTACCCCTCAGCTGGGGGGGTAATCTTCTCCTAGGGCAGCTCAGGGACCCTGGGAAAGGCAGGACTGGGTGATGGACTCAGATCTCAGTCTCTTTACTCATCTTAGAGGACCTGGGAAAGTTATGCCTTCATTCTCAATCTTAGGTGTCTCATCTGAGAAATAGAGTTAAGCCTTGCCTTCAGGGCCATGGTGAAGACAAGAAGGCATGCCATAGATAAGGGCATGACATAGTGCCAACAGGGCAGGGGCACCTCATACCCAGCCCCTCCCCCTTCTAATCCTAATGTGTGTGAGCACATGAACAGGCTCAGCAGCCCTCACAGCTTCTGTCCCCTCACCATGGCCCCTCACCATGGTCCCAAACCCCTCCATTCAGCTCCTTCCCTGGCTCTCCAGTGCCTGCCTCTCTGATCTCACTCAGCTCTTCAGACTTGTCTGGGTGTTCCTATTTAAGGCCATTTGCATGTGCTGTCCCCTCTACCTGCAACACCATCCCCACTTCCACCCACACTTTTCCCTTCAGGTCTCAGTTTAAATCTCACCTCCCTTGACACCTCTTTCCTAATGGCTTATTTTTGCCCCTGCCACACTGTCCATTGGTTTTATTGCACATATCACAGACTACGACTATAGATCATGACTATCTGTTGACTGTCACCAGACTGGTAGGACAGGACCACATCTGTTCTGTCCTCCACTATAAGCTTAGCCTCTAGTACAAGGCATGATTTTCCAATACTTTTTAAAAAGATAAATAAAGAATAAAAAATGTAGGCTCCAAAGTCAAATCTCACTAGGATTTCAGGCAAGTTGGCTGAATTGTTTGTACCTCAGTTTTCTGGTCTATAAAATTGGTAAATAAAAGTAGTACCCACCCCACTGGATAGTTGGGGAGGGTTTCATGAGAAACTACTTGTTGAGGACTTGTCTGGCACATAGAAAAAGCTCTACAAATTCTGGTTTCCGTTATTATCATGATTAGATAAACTCTCCAGGGGAGGACTGAATAGAGAGCACCCCAAATCAATGAAGGTTCGTAGTCCCAGGGAGTCAGAAGGACCTTGTTCTGTCCCACCACTCCCCGGCTTGGAGATGTGTGTGTGAGGGGTCCTTTGCTTTGGGCATGGAGTCAGGGCTTGGACACACAGAACACCTCACCACAGGGGAACACAGTCTGGTGAATGTTAGTGTGTTTGTCTGCTCAGGCTGCCATAACAAAATACCAAGCCTGGGGGGCTTAAATAACAGATATTAATTTCCCTGTAATTCTGGAGCCTGGAAGTCCAAGATGCTGGCAAATTCTGTTTCTGGCGAGGGCTCTCATCCTGGCTTGCAGACTGCCACCTTCTTGCTGTGTCCTCACTTGGACTTTCCTTAGTGCATGACTATGGAGAGAAAGCAAACTCTCCGATGTCTCTCATAAGGACATTAGTCCTATAATGAGAGCTCCAATTTCATGACTTACCTAACCATAAGCACCTCCCAGAGGCCCCATCTTCAATTACTATCCTATTGGGGGTTAGGGCTTCAACATATGAGCTGGGGGGAGTAGACAAACATTCAGTCCACAACAGTGTGAATATTTACTGACTTGGGCCATGCACCATGTCACCCTTCCCTTGCTTAGGGGCTCATCTGGGATTGAGCCACCACACATCAGTCCAATCAATAAGTGGAACTGTTTGTTGATGATGTCATTCTCTGGGGCCCCTTCCTTTGCTGGAGGGCTGTCCCAAGAGACTAGGAGTGAGGTTTAGGATACTGCTCCTCTGACATGGAGACTGGTTTTCTCTTTATTGACTTTCTGCTGTTTACCTTCCATACATACCCAACAGAAGACTTATTTGAAATAGTACTTATAGCCCATTTAGAACCCCCACAGACTGGGCATGTGGGGGGAAGGATGGGATGGGGTGTCCCCATGTCACCCTAAAACCTCACTTAAGAATTGCTGGCTTGATTCCTTACTGGTTTCTAGTTAAGCAGAGCATAAATTTTGCATTTTATCTCCATTTCAGCTCACCACCCCTCATACCCAGAACTAATCACTTAGAGTAATATTAGCACCAACATGATTATCATAATATCCCAAGAGGGTGAGGTTCTGGCAAGCACAGTGATGTCTAGTCGCAGGGACTGAATGTTCCAGAGAGCGCCCTTCATGGGGTCTGTGTGCCTTTGTGGGAGGACATTGTAAACTGTCATGTTTGGAGCTCACTCTGTCATTACCTTTAAGATACAATTGCATGTACAATACGACTTTCACATGACTATAGACACACACTGAGGTATGACTCAGACTTTAAAATTTTAGATATAAGGGGGGGAAACCAAGATGGAGGCGGAGGTAGACACACTGCGCCTCCTTGCACAACAAAAAGGACAACAACAATTTAAAATAAAAAAACAACCAGAACTGACAGAAAATCGAACTGCATGGAAGTCCTACAACCAAGGAGATAAAGAAGAAACATTTGTCTAGACCAGTAGGAGGGGCGGATGGGACTCGTAGCAACGCAGCCGGACCCAGAGATTGGCAGATTGTGGGACAAACGGGGCAGGCAGTGTGACCGCTAGCAGACCCTGTGGCCCCACATTCGTGCACAGATAAACGGGAGGCACGGCGGGGGAACGAAGCAGAACACTCAACCCAGGGCTCCAGCACCAGGAAATAAAGCCTCAAACCTCTGATTGAAAACACCCGTGAGGGTTTAGGAGGCAGCAGGAGAAACTCCCAGCCTCACAGGAGGTCGTTGGGGACACCCACGGGGGCCTGGAGTGTGCACAAGCCCACCCACTCGGGAATCAGCACTAGAGGGGACCAATTTGATTGTGGGTAGCAGAGGGAGTGACTGAAATCTGGCAGAGAGTGGAGCAAGTGCCATTGCTCCCTCTCAGCCCCTCCCCCACATACAGCGTCACAGCACAGAGACCAGCTTCACCCCACCCTGTGAACACCTTTATGTAACAGGCTTGCCGAGACAAAAAAAAAAAAAAAAGGCCCAAATGAAAGAACAGATCAAAGCCCCAGAAATAATTCAACTAAGCAGTGAGCAGATAGCCAGCCTATCAGATGCACAGTTCAAAACACTGGTTATCAAGAAGCTCACAGAATTGGTTGAATTTGGTCGAAAACTAGATGAAAAAATGAAGGCTATGTTGAGAGAGACAAAGGAAAATGTACAGGGAACCAATAGTGATGGGAAGGAAACTGGGACTCAAATCATGGTGTGGACCAGAAGGAAGAAAGAAACATCCAAACTGAAAAGAAGAAAGAAACAAGAATTCGGAAAAATGAGGAGAGGCTTAGGAACCTTAAGGACATCTTGAAATGTTCCAACATCTGAATTATAGGGGTGCCAGAAGGAGAAGAGGAAGAACAAAAAATTGAAAACTTATTTGAACAAATAATGAAGGAGAACTTCCCTAATCTGGCAAAGGAAATAGACTTCCAGGAAGTCCAGGAAACTCAGAGAGTCCCAAAGAAGCTGGACCCAAGGAGGAACACACCAAGGCACATCATAATTACATTCCCCAAGATTAAACAGAGGGAGAGAATCTTAGAAGCATCAAGGGATAAGGACACAGTTACATACAAAGGGGATCCCAAAGACTGTCAGCTGATTTCTTAAAAGAGACCTTATAGGCAAGAAGGGGCTGGCAAGAAGTATTCCAAGTCATGAAAGGCAAGGACCTACATCCAAGAATACTCTATCCAGTAAAGCTATAGTTTAGAATGATAGGGCAGATGAAGTGCTTCCCCGATAAGGTCAGGTTCAAGGACTTCATCATCACCAAGCCCTTATTATATGAAATGTTAAAGGGATTTATCTAAGAAAAAGAAGATAAAAAAATAGGAACAGTAAAAATGACAGCAAACTCACAGTTATTAACAACCACACCTAAAACAAAAACAAAAGCAAACTAAGCAAACAACTAGAACAGGAAGAGAACCACAGAAATGGAGATCACATGGAGGGTTATCAACAGGGGAGTGGGAGGGTGAGAGAGGGGGGAAAGGTACAGAGAATAAGTAGCATAAACGGTGGGTAGAAAATATACAGGGGAGGGTAAGAATAGTATAGGAAATGTAGAAGCCAAAGAACTTACATGTATGACCCATGGACATGAACTATAGGGAGGAAATGTAGGAGGGAGGGGGTGGGCAGGATGGAGTGGAGTGAAGGGAGGGAAATGGGACAATTGTAATAGCATAATCAATAAATATATTTAGAAAAATGAAAAAAAATTATATATAAAAATAAAACAGAAAGGCAAGAGAAATATTTTTGATGAGTGATGAATGTATCTTCCTAGTAGAGCTCTTGGGCCCTAGAAGACATTCAATAGCTATGTTCTTATTTAAAAAATAAATACATTAAAAAATCAGTATTTTTTATTTTTTTAAATTTTTGTTTATTTATTTTTAGAGAGGAGAAGGAAGGGAGAAAGAGAGGGGGAGAAACATCAATATATGGATGCCTCTTGTGCATCCCCCACTGGGGACCTGGCCTGCAACCCAGGCCTGTGCCCTAGACTGGGAATCGAATCAGCGACCTTTTGGTTCAAAGGCTGGCACTCAATCATCTAAGCCACACCAGCCAGGGCAAAAGAAAAAATCAGTATCTTTTATCCCAGCTTGATCTATTGCTAATTTGTCTGCTAACCTAGGATAAGAGATTTCCCTCTTTGAACATAAAATAAATTAGTAACAAAGGAAAAATAATTTTTTTACCAAGGGCTATGATATCAACCTACCCAAGAGAATTTCTTGGAAGAAAAACTTAAATTTTTAAGCATTCTGTTAAAATACATCAGTAAGAGACCAAAAGGAGATTGGCTTTGCTTTCTAAATTAGAGACTTTCCTGTTCTGTTATGTGTAAAAATGATGTTCCTATCTTTTATACCACTTCTCCATAAAATGAGCTCTAAAATATAGACTTAATAATCTTTCTCATAATATTTGCACCCTAGTGGGGAGGACAGATGAGCCAACCAAACTTTACCACAAAAGATATAACTACTAGACAGAGGTGTACATTGGGTGCAAAGGGACACAGTAGAGGGGGCGGGGTACCACCCCTGCAGACAAAAGGACAGACAGCAAAGCCTCCCCAGGAGAGTGGCTTTTGAGCTGGAGGACAAGTGGGTGTGGTGGGCCCAAGGACAGAAAGGACATTCCAGTCCATGAGAGGCATGTGAGCATAAGTGGGGAGGGGAAGGAATGGAAGATAAAACTGAATTCTTTGGAGAAACTAACATGCTTGGAATGAAGGACATCTTTGAATGAGAGAGAAAAAGAGGACCAAGAAAGAAAGATTTGCTAATGAGAGTCATCTATGCCCTGCTGAGGACTGTATCTTCTATTTCAATTCTGTGTGGATTTTATTTTCATATTTAATGTTTGACTTTCATTCTGTCTGAGAAGAAGAAATAGAACTTTACTGTAACTAAAACTGTCATAATAACAGAGAAGGACTAGGGGAGAACAGAGGATCTCAGAAGGGCCCCTGCTTTGCCTTTTAGCTTACTCAGGATCGCCTCAGCTCTTCACCTGTGTCTGCCAGAGTGTCCTCCACATACTTTCCTTAAGGACTGAAGACCTTGGTCCCAATTAGAAAACACTTGTTAAGCTTGTCATGTGCTTCAGGCCTTGCAGGGAAGAATGAGTAAAAAATAAAGATTAAAGGAAAGTTAAAGGAATTCATCATCACCAAGCCCTTATTATATGAAATTTTAAAGGGACTTATCTAAGATCAAAACTATGACATACACACAACTACCAACAATTGAACCTAAAAACAAAAACAAAAACAAACTAAGCAAACAACTAGAACAGTTACAGAATCACAGAAATGCAGATCACATGGAGGGTTATCGGCTGGGACAGAAAAGAGGAAGAGTGGGGGAAAGCGTACAAGGAATAAGAAGAGTAATTGGTAGGTACAAAATAGACAGGGGGAGGTTTAGTATAAGAAGTGGAGAAGCCTAAGAACTTATATGTACGACCCATGTGCATAAATTAAGAGGGGTGGGGAATGCTGGAGGGAATGGGGGTACCAGGCAGAGGGGGATAAAGGGGAGAAAAAAGAATGGGGCAACTATAATAACAGAATCAATAAAGTATACTTAAAGAAAAGGAAGTGACAGCTTTGATGGCAGCAGCTGATTTTCCAAGTGTCCTCACAAGGCACAGTGTGGAGCTTGGGTGTCTAAGAGGAACTGAGGCCTTGCCTCTTCCCCCTGGCCTCATCAAATCATGATCAATTTAACTGGGTGAGGCCCTAGAATTGCAGTAACCCTGCAGTTGGTTTGGTCCTCCTCCCACCTTCGTTACAGATGTAGCAGCCACAGTCCAGGAGTAATGCGTGTGCACGTGCTACACTGAAGTGGAAAAGTATGCCCACCCCGATGAGGCCCCAGGCTCCCTGTAGGCTCATGGGGTGACTGTGAATGTCTCACAGGTGACATTCCTCATCACTCCAAATTTATGAGCAGTTACTGATTAGAACTATATGCATAAAGCTGAATCCTTACCCAGCACTGTAGTGAGGAATGGGGTTTAACCTGGATTGAAAAGTAAAAAGTTGAAGTGTGCCTGGCATGAAGAGAGGACAAGAGAGTGACAGGAGTGAATCGCAATGAGGAAGGACAGTTGGCCTGACCATTCAAGATGGTCTGGGAAGTAGGACAGAGCATGAAGTATGCATGACTTAAATTGGGGGAATGGACTTAAAGACGCTAGACACTTAAAAAGGAAAGCAACATGATTAAAATTAGAAAAAAATATGACTTCATCCCTGCTTTTTCGATGGTTGGAGGGAGAAGCACATTTTAAGGGTACACCAAAGAGGAGACTGTTTGTCCAAACACAAGATGCCAAGAATTTGGATTAACTTTTAGATCTTTGTAAAGGATGGATATCTGTGTAAAGCTAAGGAAAAGGGGCTTTTCAGGAATACAGGCTGGCAAGGAACCATGCTCCATGGGATTTTTAGATTTCCTCTCCAACTCTCTTGTATTTGTTTGGGGACAAATCCAAACTTTTGTTTTCAAACAAGGCTCTCTTCTAAAGTTCCTTTGAGGAGAAAACATAAAGGAAGTGAAGGAGATGATGTAAGTACGGATGGAGAGACATATAACCACACCAATAGAGCTCCCTTTGAACTCCTGGTCCCAAAGCTATGGGCCCTCGAGACCCATCTATGCATCCCAGGTACACTGACTCCCCCATTTCAAGTCTACAATTTTATTCTCTCTCCTCTTTCCTCAAATCCCTAACCACCCCTGCATCCTCATCTCAGCTACTGACCTTGTTTTTTCACCTTACTGAGAAATTGAAACAGTCAGGAAAGAACTTCCACCAGCTTCCATCCCATCCCACCCCCTACTGGTATTTGCACCACATTCGCTGCCTTCTCACTTGCTACTCCAGAGGAACTTTCTGTGCTCCGTGTGCACAGATCTCCACTTAGGTACCAGATCCTGTCCTGTCTTATCTACTCAGGGACATCCTTTCTACAACTCTCCCTTTTTTGTCCATCAACCTTTCATTCTCCACTGGACCCTTACCATTAACTAATAAAAACACCATTTCTTCCAATAGTAACCAACCAAACAAAATCCTTCCCTATATCCCACTGGTACTGCCAACTCATATACCATTTCTTTGCAGCAAAACTTCTTAAAAGAATTATCCCACTTTGATCAGGCTTTCTTCTTTCTCCCAGCCCCACCAAGCTGTCCCATGCTGAACAGCCTTCATTTGGTTCATCCTTCTGAGCTCCTCTGTCCTACTTCCCAGACAATCTTGAATGGACAGGCCAACTGTCCTTCTTCTTTGTGATTCACTCTCATCACCCTTCTGCCCTCCCCACACCAGCACACTTTAACCTGCTTCACTTCTCAGTGACCCATCAGATTCATTTGATCTAGTTGATCCACTTGCCTTCCTGGACATCACACTTGATTTTCCTTCTGTTTTACTGGTTCAGTCTCCTTTGCTGGTTCCTCCCCTTCTCCCTGACCTTTTATCCTTGGGGCACTCCTAGTTTCTATCCTTTGCCCCCTTTTCTATCTATACTCTTTTGCTTTAGTGATTTCCTTCAGTCTCTAGGCTTTAAATACTACAAGTATGCTAATGACCCCCAATTTATGTCTCTAGGACAGACATTACTCTCAAACTCCAGACTCTTACATCCAACTACCTACTCATGTCTCCACCTTGAAATCCAGTAGACATATGCAAACATAACATATGGCCCTCAACAACCTGCATGCTGTCCCCCCAAGTTCTCCTCTTAAACATCATGTTCCAGGCCAGGGGGCGGCCTGCTTTTCCTGCATGTGTGAAGCAAGTTCCCCCAGAATCCCACTGCAGTTCCCTCCACCTGCACACCCACTCAGTTATAACTTCTAACGCAAAATCCTTTCAGTCCCCGAGAGCCTTTCAGTCCTCTGAGCCTCAGATTTCACTCCTCACAAATTCTTTGCCAGTCCTCAGAATCAGAGTTATTTTTTCTCTCTTCTGGGATCCCACAGTGCTTTATTTATGTCTGTGTTTTAGGCATTAGCACCCTCTGTCTTATACTACAGTTAGCTTTGTTCATTCACACAACAAACACTATAGAAGGACCACTTTGTTCAGAGTACAATATACCTTCAAAGAGTATTTGTCTGAGTAGTGAGAGATTGACAATAAGTAATAAATATTATAAATATGCAAATAATATAGTATGTTAAAGGTATAAGTGCTAAAAGAGAAAGTTATGACAAGGACATATGTGTGTGGTGGGGATGGGGGAAGGGCTGTTGGTTACAGTACTAAGAAAGGCTGTTAAGGTAGGCCTCACTGAGAAGGTGACATTCAAACTACAACCTGAAACCAAACACTAATTTGAAAGAACATGAGCACCCCTAAGTTCATTGCAGCATTACTTACAATTGTCAAGATATAAAGGAATTCCAAGTGCTCATCAAGAGATGAGTGGGTAAAAAATATGGTGGTACATATATACAATGGAATATTACCCAGCCATAAAAAAGAAGAAAATCGTACCATTGTGACAATGTGGATGGGCCTAGAGGGTATTATGCTAAGAGAATAAGCCAGAGAAATACAAATACCATAAGATTTCACTTATCTGTAGAATCTAAAGAACAAAACAAATGAACAAACAAAATAAAAACAGACTAATAAATACAGAGAACAAACTGATGGTTGCCAGAGGGGGAAAGGGGTTGAGGGAATGGGTGAAAAAAGTAAAGGGATTAAGTAGTGCAAGTCTGTAGTTGCAGAATAGCCATGTAGATATAAAGTACAGCATAGGGAATATAGTCGATAATATTGTAATAATTATCTATGCTGTTAGGTAGATACTGCAATATCAAGGGGAGCACTTTGTAAGATATATGATCATCTAACCAATATGCTGTATACCTGAAACTAATACAAAATAATATTGAATATAAAATGTAATTGAAAAACAAACAACAATGACAAAAATCCAAGACCTGAAGGAAGCATGGGAATGAGCAGTGAGCCAAGGAAGCCCACAGGGAAACCTGAGAGAGAGCAGCCCAGACAGAGGAACAGCTGGAGCTGGGGCCTGACGGGGAACATGCCCGCTTGCCCTGCACCTTCAGGCCTCAACAGCCTGTCCTGGTTCTCTGCCATGTGCCCCGACATTATCACTGCCAGGCTTTACAACTTCACTATCTCTCATTGGACCTAATGCAATGACCCGTAAGAGGCAA
Organism: Desmodus rotundus; assembly: GCF_022682495.2. NCBI lineage: Eukaryota > Metazoa > Chordata > Mammalia > Chiroptera > Phyllostomidae > Desmodus > Desmodus rotundus. The sequence goes on along the minus strand of NC_071389.1, from coordinate 105,250,702 downwards.
ATTCTTTCCCTCTTTGGAGTCTTCATTGTATTAAACTCTGTGACATTTACTGCTTGTCTTTCTTGACTTTTGCAATGGCACCCCTGTTTCTCCTACTCTAACAGCTCCTCTTTTTCCTTCTTCCTCTTCTTTCCACTCAGGTGCTACCCTTGGCCTTCTCCTTTACCACATTCTCTCCTTAAGTATGGTCTTTCCTCTCTATGGTTTTGGCCATGACTTAAAATCTACTTCTTGACCCCTGGACGTCTAAATACTAGATTCATCTCCATGTGGATATCCTGTAGGCCTTTTGAGCTTGAAGTGTCCAAATGCAATTTGTATTCCCCCAAATTCTGAAGTGTTTCTTGTGTTTTCTGTTGTGATTGCAGCCCCCATTTCACAATTTAGATTGAAAACTTTCACATTCTCTCAGGTTGCTTCCTCTCTTCCTCACTTTCTATGTCTAATCACTGACCAATTCTTGTCCCTTTTCTCCTCTCATGTCTTTAATCATTTCCCCAGTGAGGGTCTTCACAATTTCTTACATGTTCTCTCTGGTTGGCTCACTGCCTCAGTCTCTCTTCTTTACAACTTGGCCCACAAACTCCAGACAGAATTGATCATGCTGTGCTCACAATCTTGAACAAATCTCAATAGTATCTGGTTCCTATCCCAGTAAGTCAAGGCCTTTTTGGACACTGATGCTTGTCACATAATGATCTGCACTTTCTCCCAGATTCCTTGAGATACAAAAGTGTTTCCCGGTTTCCATCCAAATTGACATTAAGACATTGTCTGGCTCTCTTAAGACACAGTATATCCCATAATGGCAATCCCCATGATGCCTCAGATGAGCCTTCTCACATCAGGGACAGAATCCCAGGTTCCTTCCAATGACTATAGTCAGTCTGGTTCAAGTGAAGCATGCACCGAGTGAAAGCGGCCTGCATTCTTTCCTTAGCTTGGATATGAGTTGGGAACGTCGGTGGGACACTTCTGGAATGCTGGTGTCTAGAGGAGATGAATCCAATGTCAATAACTAGAGACATTCAATGTGATCCATTAGCTGACTGGTCTTTCTTTTGCCACCTAAGAAACAGTACTGATTGGTCCCTTGAGGGCAGTTGTCATCAGTCTTAGTCTTGCCATCACCTTTCCCAGATGGGGGCTGTTGATTCTCTCCATTTTGAGGGGAAAACCAGGTGACTTGTTCTATGCTTGATCCCATTGCATTCCAGAGAGAAAAAAAAATGTGGAGATGGTGAGATCACTGGGATTTAGGATACCAAGACTTGACAGCAATTGACGCACTTATCAGAATGCTTTGCAATTTAGAAAAGTTCAAAGAAACGAAATCTGGAGGCAATCCAAACACAGCTGGGTACTTCAATTTCCTGGCTGCCCTGCTTTTTCCAGGGGCAAATGTTGAGTCTGCCCTGTGCCAGGACCTGTCCTGGAGCTGTATGAAAGCTGCAGGTGAGTGGATGTGACAAAATGCTCTCATGAGTCCCTCAGACACACAGCTCACTTCCTAAAGCTCCTCTCAGTGACCCCAAGCTCCAAGTGAGGTGAGAGCTGGCTCTTCCTGTGCTGAGGCTAAAATAGATTAGCTAGAGCAATTTCTGAAGGAGGAAGGGGATTATTGGTCTTAACTTGGGCCTCTCTGCATCTTAAAAAGAAATGAAAGATATCCTCTTTGAACAACTTGATCTTTCCAGGTCAGTCTTGCCCATATCTATTGCCCAATGTTATTATAGCACCATGAAAGGTCTCAGATGCCCTGAATTCCAGGAATACGGTCTCCTGCCAGCACTACAGGGTGATATAAATAATTTCTTGGCTCTGATACTCAGGATGAATGTGTTTCTGGGATTTTTTTTTCTTTTTGGCAGTAATTCCACTGAGTCTGTGTCTCGTAGGGAAGTCAGTGATTTCACACTCTGAGGCCCCTTTCAGGGTAAGCAACAGCAGAGTGAGCTTCCCACATAAGGTGATGTTTCCCATTTTTGTTGCAAGAAAAATATGCCAATCTCCAGGGGCAAAGACAAGCCAGAGGTGCAAGCACAGCATGTTTCTCTTGTTTTAATGCGCATAGAATGACGCAGCCAGTGTGACTCCCAGCCCATAACTGTGGATGTTCAAGGAATATAACTTACTTTGTTTTCCAGAACTCAAATTCTGTTTTGAGTTCCCAGCATCCACTGTAAGATCAGTCACTTCTGGGTGTTCCCACCAACATTGTACCACAATTTGGGGCCCACTGGCAGGAAGACAGCATGAAGGCCCCTTCAGGCCCAGGGGCACTGTCTGCCTGGAGCTCCACACAGCCACTTCTATCATGTCTCCTAGGGACCCAGTGCCCGCTCATGGCCCTGCTGGGAGGCTGGCCTGCATACCCACTGCTAGGACCCTCAGCCCTCTCTTCCTCCCCCTCCCTCTGGTTCTCCTCCTCTTCCTATTGTTTCCCCATTGGAAGGTTCCCTTTCAGTTCCAGTTCTGGGGAAACTTTCCTCTTCCTTTTGTGCTTCTTCCACATCACTCTCTCCCTACTGCGACCTTCCCATTCACTCAGCTCCAGGCTCCTGGACTCCTTGCTGTTCCTTGAAGACACCAAGCATACCTGCACCTCAGGGCCTTTACATTCACCATTATCTTCTCTAGGAGTGTCCTTCCTTCGAAATCCATGTGGCTCACCACAGTGTCACTCACCCAGGGAAGCCTCTCTGACTACCCCACATGAAAATACACTCTCCACATCACCCATCCCCAAACCCATAATTCCTTGTTGCCCTTCCCTGCTTTATTTATCTCCATAGATATAGGATATATTTATTGGGTTATTTATTATCTGGCTCTCAATTAGAGTAGAAGCACAGTTATTACATCCATTGGCCTAGAGCAGTGCTGGGTACATGTATGTTCAATAACTATATGAAGAGCAAAGAGATGAATGGGTTTGGGAACACCTACACTATGATAGGCACTGTGCTAGGCACCAGCATTCATTCCACTGAAGGCAGAACTAAGAGTGGGTGAGGTGGCCGCCCTGAGTCTGGCTGGGTGGTGACTGAGGCTTAGGAGTCAAGGAGGCCACAGCAATGGGGAGAGTGTAGTGGGAGCACTGGGCCTGAGAGAGGGTCCCTGTGGCCTTTGGGAGAGTGGCTGATGTTGGTCACAATGAGAGGCTTGGAGGCCGAGCAGCCAAGAGGAGTGAATGAGGGCCACCCAGAGGGGCCTAGGGGCAGCATACAGGCTGGCGCATCCTGCGGGGCTGTCTTCCAGGCTACACTCATGACGACGCAGCACTGTCCTATAAATTGACTACAGAGAACATTACAAAAAGGATTTTCTAAGCAAGACCCTTCCACAAATATGTGCCGGGCATGGTTTAGTGTGCTGGGGACATAGGGTGAAAGAAACAGATAAAGCACCACATTCTCAGGGAACTTCCACTCTAGTGGAAGCAGACAGGTAATTTGCAAAATCAATAGGTTGTGTGTTAGGAGGATGGACCAAGGAGAAGAATGCAGCACAGGAGGGACAAGACAGCGTGAGGGCGGGGTACAGGGCAGAGCTCATTAGGCATTGAAGGAGGGACTTGAAAGGAGAGTAACAGTGAGTTACAGTTTTCAGGCCAGGCCAAGAGGCTCTGCAGGGGTGCAGGCTGGGAAGTGTACGGAGGCACTGACAACAAAGATCAGTGTCGCTTATTACCAGCTGACACTATTCTGGGTACTGAAGATACATTAATTAATAAGGTAGGCAAGAACCCCTGCCATAGGGGAGCCTAGCTTCTAAATAATCAACAATCAACGTAAGATGTGATTACATAAGACGTTAGAAGGTACTAAGTGCTATAAAGAAAGAAGGGCCAGGTAAGGACATCAGAAGTTCAAGGTGTTCAGTGTGTGCACATTGGCGGAATCAGAGTCATCAGCATGAAGAGATGAAATTAAAGTCACAAAGCTGACAGATGTGCTGCCATTGGCACAAATGGAGGTAGGAAGGGTTGAGTCCTGGCACACACACTGGGGTGACCAGTGTCAAGTGCAGCCCGTAGAGATGAGGAGCCAGCATTTCCACCGGCTTGAGCAGTGTGGAGCTTTGTGCAAGGAGGGGCGAAAGCCTGACGGGAGTGCTTTCAAGGGGGAATAGGAAGACAGAAATGGCGGTATGAAACCCTCCCTCAAGGAACTTTTCTGTTAGGGAAGGAGAAAATGGGGTGATGGTTGGTGGGGTAAGGAGATCAAGACAAGCCTTTTTTATTTTCCCCAAAGAGAGAATTAGGAGCATGTTTGTGGGCCAATGGGAATAATTTGGAATACTGATGGTACAGGAGAGAAGAGGAAAATGTAGAAGGAAAGCCATGGTAGGCAAGAGGGGCTGGGATCCAGGACACACAGGAAAGCAGACCTTAGGGGGAACCTGGATGGTTCATCAGGGGGGCCTGAGGGAAAGGCTGAGTGGGTGGGTCTGGGTGCAGGTGAGTGTGCGTAAGTGTGGAATCTGGTGGGAGGTCTGTTTTGAGGGCTTCTGTTTTCTTGGTGACTTAGGAAACAAGATCTTCATCTGATAATAGGAATTGGGATGAGGTTTTGGATATTTTCAGAGGAAGGAAGAAATGTGAAATGGTCTCAGGGAGTGGGAGACGAGGGACGGCTGCCAGGAAGCACTAAGAACTTCTTTGTTGTTTGTGGTCATGAATTTGAAGTCAGACCACTCGGCACAGTTGTGTGGTTTGTCTCTAGCTGCATTTTCATGTGGATGAAAGCACGAGGAAGTGTAAAGTCAAATTGAACCACAGGTGTGCTTTTGCCAAGAAAGAACATCAATAAGAACAAAACAGAGTGTTGAGGGTGTGTATGAGGAAGTGGTTGTAACTGACTATGGACTTTAAGCCCACTAAGAAGGTAATGAGGCATGGAAGGGTCAGGGCCAGTGACACTGTGTTAGGACCAATCGACTGAAAGCCCCAGTGTTAGAGCTGGAGTATGGAATTAGTGAACTGGAAAAACTAGGGTTAGAATGTTTGAAATTGAGATGCTGGAGGGGTTCCAGTTGTTACTAATAACAAAATCAAGCACATGACCATGGCGGTAAGTTGTTAAGTCTGGTAAGACAAGACCATTGGAAGGTAGGAGGTTAAAGAAACGAGAAACTAGAAGATACATGAAGTATATATGATTGATATTAAAATCACTAAAAATCACCCTGGCTGGTGTGGCTCAGTGGACTGAGTGCCGGCCTGCAAACCAAAGGGTCACTGGTTCAATCCCAGTCAGGGTGCAGGCCTGGGTTGCAGGCCAGGCCCCCAGTAGGAGATGTGTGAGGGGCAACCATGCATTGGTGTTTCTCTCTCTCTCTTTCTCCCACCTTCCCTTTTGTCTAAAAATAAATAAATAGAATCTTTTTTAAAAATCATGTTTTTAAAAAAATCACTAAGAATTATGAAAAAGGAACATGTTGGGGAGAACAACAATGTGCAAGGACTAGACTAGAATAAAAGACACACAAATGAAAGTAAAGGCCAAAAATATGGGAAGGTAACATCAATAAACAAAATATATTCCATAATACACTTAAAATTTGTAGAAATGAACAACATATTTCTCTTTGAGTTTCCTGGAAGTCATAAAAAAGTTGGAAACAGTATCTATCTATTCATGGCTTCATGGTGTCTGTAAGCTAACAACTAAAGTATTTAAGAGATTTACAGATTTTTGACAGTGACACAGAAAAAATATCTCTAGTAAGTGCCTCCTGTCTTTGGAAGGAAAAGAGCAATAATAAATCTGATACAAATTGATTAATCATTCACCCAGTCTCATGTGGCCCCCTGATGTCCGGTGGGCCTTGCAGTGGTGATGGTGATATTTGCATACTTGGGCCAGGACTCCACCTCTTGCATCCCCTAAGCCCTTTCACTGATTTTGACAAGAAATAGAACTGTACTAAGCATTTTGTGATTTTTGTGGACATTACTGAAGATTTGAAGGGTCACTGGGAAAGGTCACACCTCAGGGTCTTGTCAACTGTTGCCCATCTGCCACTCTGTCCTCCTGTTCTTTCCAGCCTTTTGGTCCCATTGCTCAGGCGCATCCATACATATGCCAGTCTCTCTCCATCTGGCAGCTGTTCACTTCCCTGCACCCCTGGAACCAGCCAGAATACCCAGACCCTTGGAGCCAGCCATGTACCCAAAGCATTTCCTCATAAATTTGGGTCTCTCTCTCCATTGTCATACACTAGGATTGGGGAGCCAAATGCCCCTTCCCCAATCCCTCCAACTCCCATCTGACCTGATCTGGCTAGGTAAGGGCTGTCCCCGCTGCTCCTTCCAGGCTGGCCACATGGTTTAGAGTCTACTTCACAAAGGGTTCATCCCCGGGCCTCCTTACAGTTCTATTTCTGCTACTGCCTTGGCTTTATAAGTAATTCTTACTTTCATTATGAAGCCACACAGTGGAAATAGACATTTAGATGAAGAGAATTTGAAATCACCTCTGATCTGGGCAAAGTAAACAAGTGCCCATTTCTAAGACTGTTCTACAAATAGAACATAAAAGGGCATTGTCGGATCCCCCCTCCCCCTCCAGCTTGTTTTACTTGATGCCTGCAGGTTTTTTTCTTCTTTTATTTCTTTTTTTCTTTTTTACAGTCTTTCCTTTAGTTATGAGGATCCTGACAAGTGCCTGATTCCCTTCAGTAATGACCAGGTAGGTGTGGAGGGTGGAGAGACGTAGGCACAGATTCAGGGGCCAGAAGACCATCTGCCATTTTTTTAGGGAGAAGCAGCAAGGGGAATACATTATGTCCAATAAATAAAATACTAAGAAGTAATACATATGGAGTGCTTGCTCATGAGCCTGGGGCTGTGCTCAGCATTCTCCATTCAATCCATCAACACCATCACAAGGTGATGTTATCGTTGACATTTATGAGGGTGGGGAAACTGAGGCACAGAATGGTCACACAATTTCCCCAAGGTTACAAAGTGCTAGGAGGTGACAGAGCTGGGATGTGAACCCTGGCAATTTGATCTGAGTCTGTATTTAACCACTATGCTTTATTGACTTTCAAGTAAAACAAAAAGGATGTTCCAGGTAAATGGATAAGGAAATGGGGCTAGGGGTACTGGAATTGCTCTGAAAGCATGGGAATCGGATCAGAGAGGAAGTGGCAAAGCAGGTTTGCTCCCTGTTTTGTTTCACAATTAGAAATAAGGCTTAAATGTACATTCCCATGGGAGAAGACACAGAACAATGTAAACACAACTGAAGTTGAATTGGTTGATAGCCTAGAATCTTTTTTCAAAAAACACGTTTGAACAGAACAGACAGAATGTCAGAAAGGCACCAATTCTTTTTTTTAATACACTACTTTTTCAAAAAGATTTTTAAAATTTATTTTTAGAGCAGGGAAAGGAGGGAGAAACAGAGGGGGAGAAACAGAGGGAGAGAAACATCAATGCGTGGTTGCCTCTCACACATCCCCTACTGGGGACCTGGCCCACAACCCATGCACATGCCCTAGGCTGGGAATCAAACCTATATCCTTTTGGTTCTCAGGCCGGCACTCAATCCACTGAGCCACATCAGCCAGGGAGAAAGGCACAGATCTTGAATCAGAGATTGAGACAAAGGAAGAAGCCAGATGGGACCACTGCAGATATTGAAATACCCCTGGTCCAAATTCCTAATTTCTCAGGGGTTGCCTTTCTCTCTACTTTCCTTAAAGCCTTTTAATGCAGATTAAAAAAAAAATAAGGAGGACTTCCAGCCCAGATGGATGCATAGGTACATACACTTTGCCTCCTCATACAACCAAAAGAAAGAAAACAACAAATTTAAAAACAAAGAATAACCAGAACTGCCAGAAAATTGAGCTGTATGGAAGTCCAACAACCATTGAGTTAAAGAAGAAACATTCATCCAGACCCGTAGGAGTGGCGGAGAGGACTCACCATCGTAGCAAGGCAGTGGCTGGTGTAGTGGGCAGTCCCACATTTGTGTGCAGATAAATCAGGTGGAACAATTGGGGAGTGAGACAGACCATGCAACTCAGGGTTTCAGTGAGGGGAAATAAAGACTCAAAACTTCTGACTGAAAAAATCCTGTCAGGGTTGAGGTACCAGGAGAAACTCCCAGCCTCACAGGACAGTTTGCTGGAGAAATCCATAGGGTCCTAGAATGTACAAAAACTCACCCATCAGGGAATCAGCACAGGACGAGCCCAGTTTGCTTGTGGGTAGTAGAGGAAATGACTGAAAGCTGGCAGAGAACTGCACAAGTGGCATTGTTCCCTCTCTGACCCCTCCCCCACAGACAGCAAACATTAGTTGCCCTGCCCTGATGAATACCTAAGGCTGTACCCCTTATAGGTAACAGGTGCGCCGAGACAAAACACATGGCCCGAATGAAAGAACAGATCAAAGCTCCAGAAAAAATACAACTAAGCGATGAAGAGATGCACAGTTCAAAACACTGGTAATCAGGATGCTCACAGAATTGGTTGAGTATGGTTGCAAAATAGAGGAAGAAATGAAGGCTATGAAAAGTGAAATAAGGGAAAATGTACAAGGAGCCAACAGTGATGGGAAGGAAACTGGGACTCAAATAAACAGTTTGGAGCAGAAGGAAGAAATAAACACTCAACCAGAACAGAATGAAGAAACAAGAATAACAAAAAATAAGGAGAGGCTTAGAAACCTCCGGGACAACTTTAAACATTCCAATGTCCAAATCATAGGGGTGCCAGAAGGAGAAGAAGAACAAGAAATTGAAAACTTATTTGAAAACATAATGAAGGAGAACTTCCCTAATCTGGCAAAGCAAATAGACTTCCAGGAAGTCTAGGAAGCTCAGCGAGTCCCAAGAAGTTGGGCCCACACCAAGGCACATCATAATTACATTACCTGAGATTAAAGATAAGGAGAGAATTTTAAAAGCAGAGAGTTACCTACCAAGGAGTTTCCAAAGACTACTAGCTGATTTCTCAAAAGAAAACTTGCAGGCAAGAAGGGGCTGGCAAGAAGTATTCCAAGTCATGAAAGGCAAGGACCTACATCCAAGATTGTTCTATCCAGCAAAGCTATCATTTAGAATGGAAGGGCAGATAAACTGCTTCTCAGTTAAAGTCAAATTAAAGGAGTTCATCATCACCAAGCCCTTATATGAAATGTTAAAGGGACTTATCTAAGAAAAAGAAGATCAAAAATACAAACAGTAAAAAGACAACAAACTCACAACTATCAACAATGAACCTAAAAAAAACAAAAACAAAAACAAAACAACGGAAGCAAACAACTAGAACAGGAACAGAATCACAGAAATGGAGATCACATGGAGGGATATCAGTGGGGAGGGGGTAAGGGGAGAATGAGGGAAAAGGTACAGGGAATAAGTAGCATAAATGGTAGGTACAAAATAGACAGAGGGAGGTTAAGAATAGTATAGGAAATGGAGAAGCCAAAGAACTTATATGTATGACCCATGGACAGGAACTAAGGGGGTGGAATGCTGGTGGAATGGGAGGTGCAGGGCAGAGGGGAATAAAGGGAAGAAGAAAATGGGACAACTGTAATAGCATAATCAATAAAATATTTAAAATAAATAAATAAATAAATAAAATAAAAACGAGCAGGGGAGAGACCATGGGCATTGCTACAGAGACCTACAGCCCAGAGCCCCCATGTGGGGACCCGGGGTTCTGATCTGTGTACTGCCCACCTCTAGGGGGCACCAGTCACACCAGTGAAGATGAAGAGAGGATTGGTGTCCGTGGATTTGTGGTATGCAGCTTCTAGTCCATTCCTCAAATGAATGCTGGCACAGGGATGGGATGGAAGAGAGAACCCCCCCCTTCCCCACTTCCCTGCCCACAGTCAGTCATGCCCCTGAGGTCACCAGCCCCAAATAGCTGGAAAATCAGGCCCCCGGCTTTTCCTCTCTACCTTGTTGTCATCCTGAGTGCTTTCAGCCTGGTGACTTTGGCAGCAATCCAGCAGGAGCCAGAGAGGCGAAGCCAGGGCCTGGGCGGGTTACACCATCTTGTTCATTAATATGCAAGTTGATTGGTAAAAATGCAAATGATTCAATTCACTTCATCCTGTGACAGACTGTGCTGGTAGCAGTAACTGGCTGCTCCCTGCACCTGTCATCGCTGCGGTGACTCTGCTCACTTCGCGCAAAAGGCCTACCACCCTTCAAGTACACACACATAGCAACCGGCATTGATGTAACTCAATCATTCACTGCCCTCTAGTGGACCAGAAGTGAATGAGCCAATACACTGATTTAGTCTCTAAGGAAATCAGTCGCAATTAGTTTCAGGAATAGTTTGCGCATCTGGATGCTTTAATCGTACTAGTGGCTATGGTTCTTAATGAGCAGCACTTAATAAGATAAAATGTCAATCATGGGTGACTCTTTGTGGACATATATGTGAATGTCAAAAAGTCACGACATTTTCAAACAGTATTTGAGCCCTTATTTGGTGCTCAAAATCTAATTATCTTTAAGCTGGAAAAAGGCATTAAAGAGCTCATGCTACCATGGAGAAAAGCCATGAGTTGCACCTGAGAGGGAAACAGGTTTATTTATAAGGCAGAAGCAGTGGCTCTGCCTGCCTTATCACTTGATGTCACCTAATCATCCTTGGCAGCTTTCAAGGTCTTCACAATTTGCATACTTCCTGAGGGTCACATACCCTTGGAGTTAGACACCCAGTCACACTCAACATAAGGGAAGCTACATTGACGCTATGCTGACACAGGTGTGGGGACTTGGTTCATCATCGTCACACCACAGAGGCTGTCTTGATGAATGACTATCTTTGGGCTTCTTTAGATGAAACTGACCCAGGATCATGCACTTAAAGATTATCTGATATTTGTCAATTTTACGTTTGCAAAACTAAGAAACCTGTTTCTTGAGAAAGTTAATAATCTTTTATACCTTTTCTGAGATATTTCCTCAATGCAAGGGCTTGAACAGATTTATAACTATCTCAGAGTTCAGTGACTTTATTGCTCTGACCTTGTGGCATATCTACTAGTAGAATATTCTCGATCCCAGAATAACTCCCTTTTCATTGCCTGAGCTCTTGCCATAAAAATCTCCATTGATGAAGTGTAGGCTGACCATGTCCTGGGTTAAATCATCTCCTGGGTTATGGATTTGCCTCTCACATGTGCATTTGGAACAATGCTGGTTATATACTATTCCTGGGGAGAAGGGGAAAAAATAGTTCCTCATTATTTTCTGTACTTTGTGGTACAGATGAGGAAACAGGCCTCAGATGGTCACAAAAGAAGTAATATTTATCTAGGTGAGGTTGGCAGGGGGGTAATACTATATTCCTCTTCAGGACAGCTTTGTTTATTCAATTCATTGATTGCAGGCTGACTATAGGGTAGACATGGTGCCATGACAGGAAGCCTCCAAGAGAGAACAGTGTTGGTGTGAAGGCTTTCATGTGTAGCACAGAGCAGGACTCAAAATTTTCCATCCCATGTGGCTCAGAAACCAATGAAGTGCATCAAAGTTCTTCCTAAGCCAACTGTAGTTTTCCCCAGAATGTCACAGGAAGTGCTGCTGGTGATTCATCAGGTTAAACTTTTCCTCCTGAGTCAGAAATAAGCAGAAGTTGCCATCCAGTGTGGTTCTGGGGGTTGGGGAGTTGAGGGGGAGCAGGTTTATTTACCAACTGGTCAGAATGCTCCAGCCGTGGGCTGTTAAAGAACACAGTGAAATCTCCCCCGTGGAAATTTTGAATGCAATAATAAAAATTAAACAGTTGTGGGGTGTGACTTACCAGACTGAAATAGGTCAGTAGAGCTGCCGTCCTGTGGAATGGGTCCCCATTCCAGTCCAGTGAAGTCCTGTGGCCACCTCTTTAATTAAAGTTGGGAAAGCTGTCTACTGAGTGGCTCCATTTTTGCCTGACCTGGTTTAAACCATTCATTGAACATGTGTCACACACCCAGAGGCCCCAGAACCGAGTGTTTGACTGGTCTACCCCTGGCCACCTCAGCCAGTATCTTTGAGATATCACCCGTAAAGAGATACTTAAACCAGGACTGCAGTAAGTGCTAGAGGGAAGGAGAAGAGAAGGCAGAATAAGGTTGTAGGGAAAAGCTAGGAATATTCTTTTGTCTGCCTTGGGAACTTTACAACCAAAGTAGAAAAAAATCAAGACAAAACACAAGTGAACTGATTTAGAAGTGCATATAAAGAAAACACAACCAATATTTCTGCTTTCTAACCTTACACTAGTGCCTCTTCCTATTGAGATCAGCTGCTTCCATGCACCTGGTAGGTGAGTACAGTGAGGCCCTATTCTGAGTGGCCATCGTTCAGCTGAGAAGCTGGCTGTGCCCAAGGCTTTCTGCATGCCATGCTGTTTCCTCTCCAGCTGATCTGTGGCCGGGCTGCCTCACTGGCTATACTGGGCACAATTTATCTCAGGGTGTCAAAGCCACTGCTGTTGCTGCTGCAGTGGCTTTAACCTGGCAGTTCATATCTCTGTCTAGAGAACATGATTGAATAAAGGACTCATCCAAGCCCTGTGTCACACAGTCCATCTGGAAAGTGGCCAACCAGTCCTTTAGCAAATTGCCCTGTTTAAATGCAGCTGCTGTGTCTCAGCGTTTGTGCTACTAAGACAGATTGCATGATTCCTCTTCCTTCATTTATCTAGGCTGCTCCTCTTAATTTGCCCAGGAACTTAAAAAGGCTGTTAATATATGACAAGTCACTTGACCTGCCTGCTTCCCAAGCCGAGGGGGAGCATCTGTCTTGTGCTGGTTGGTCTTTCCCTCAAAAACAAGGGCACCTTGCATGTACTCCCTATCTTAATGAAAGCTGCCTTTTTAGAGAATCTCATTAAGCACCACAGTGCCCAGCTATCTGGCACAGTAAATATCACCCTTTGGAAATGCTTCAAGGCGCCCAGTGCTGCAGCTGGCCTGGGAGCCTGTGCTGGTCGTGGCAGTCAGGAGGTAACTTCAGGCTTCCGATCTCTGTGGATAGAAGGGTGTTATTTGACAGCTTGGTGCCTCTCTCCATTTGGAAAGATGGATTACAATCATTTTCAGATAATGTCAACAAAGTCCCTGAGATGATTTGAATGAGTTGGAAGCAAAATGATTTCAGACGAGCAATGAACTCTCAGGTTTTTACCTTGGTTTTCTTTTTTCCCAAAGGAAATGGAAAAAAGACCACTGACTTTAAACAGTTTATTCAGGATGTCTCTTTGGCTTGGTGCTGATTAGTCGTCCCCCTTACCCGGTGTTTCTCTTTCCATGGCTTCATTTAGCTGTAGTCAATGGCAGTCTGAAAATATTAAGTGGAAAATTCCAGAAACAAACAATCCGTAAGTTTTAAACCCTATGCTGTTGTGAGTAGCGTGGTGAAGTCTCGAACCATCCCACTCGGTCTCACCCAGAATGTAAATCTCCCTTTGTCCAGCATGTTCATGCTGTAGGCACTCCTGCCCGCTGGTCACTTAGTAGCTGTCTCGGTTATCAGATTGCAGTCTCGCAGTGCTTGTGTCCAAGTCACCTTTATTTTACTCAATAATGACCACAAAGCACAGGTGCAGTGATGCTAGCAATTCAGAAATGCCAACAAGAAGCTGGAAAGTGCTTCCTTTAAGTGAAAAGGTGAATACAATACAAGATTCTTTGAGAGAGGCCATATTCATATAATTTTGTAGCAGTAGATTGTTATAATTATTCTATTTTATTATTAGTTATTGTAGTTAATGTCTTACTGTACCTAATTTATAAATTAAATTTGATCACAAATACATATGCTATGGAAAAACCATAGCATATAAGGGTTCAGGACTATCTGTGGTTTTAGGCACCCACTGGGGATCTTGGAATATATTGCCTGTGGGTAAGGGGGGACTGCTGTATTATCTGTTACTTATCAGGTAATTAACGCTAGTTGATCACTGGTTTCATCAACTGCTTAACTCAGTTGGGGTCTCTGTATCATTCAATCTGAAAGCCAGAAGCCAAAATAAGTGAGTGTTTATTAAATATCATGTGCTCAGCTCTAAGCTAGGCCCACTGGAAAAGAAAGAAAATAGTATAATAAATTATCTTCACCATTAAATCCTTTGGGTGACAAAAAGAAACAAACACAGGGGTATTTAGTACAGTGCAGGTATGAGGAGAATTCCTGGGTTCAAATCCCAGATGTAATTCTGGGCAAATTCACCTCCTGAATGTTGGTTTTTTTCATTGGCAAAATTAGGTGGACATATATCTCTTGGAGCTATTTTTAGGAGAGGTTGACTCTATCCTTGTACATTGTAAGAACTCAACAAACCCTACAAATGGTAGTTAAAGGATGCATGATCTCGACAATAAACACTAGAGGAATTCTGAAGTGGAGAACATTTTGGACTGAGGATAGCAATCTGTGTTGATTAGCTAGATCCTGAAGGAAACAGAAACTCTGGGTAGGAGAAGGGAATCTGATGAAGTGAACCATGTGAGCAAGATGTAAGACCGGGCAGAGGAAGGGAGGGGCAGCGGATGCACCAGAGGGAAGAGCTCCCCTTTTCGAGCGTGAGGTGAAAATATTGAATGATTGAAGGGCCCTGCTGATGGAGGACCTTGAAAATCAAGCTAAAGACTTTTACCTGAATCTAGTTGGTAGCAGGGAACCATCGTGAATGCTTTAGCAGTAGAGTTGCAGAGTGAGAGCCATAGGTTATAAAGATAATTGGAGAAACTCGAGGCTGGGAGGCAGCGTCCAGGGTCCAGCACTGGACCCAGGGTCCATCCCAGGCACCATGGATGGAGGGGATGGGTGGAGGAGGCTCCGGGAAGGATGGGATGGAATAAATCTGGTGTTTCCTTCCCCACAGACAGACCTGATGTCCACTAAGCACTGGGTGGGAGAGAGAGGAAGGCCCGGAAGCTGGTTTTGTGGGGCTCCCTTTCCATGCCAGGCCTGCTCAACCACTCCCACTTTATCTCACTCCAAGCTTAGGTCTTTAGCAGAGCCTGGATGTTAATGATGCTGCTCAGAAAGGGAGCTTTGCCCTGGTCCAATGGACCAATAGGTCGGGTATCATATATGTTTCAAGGTGACTTTAGAATAGTCTCCCAAGTGCCGAGGTCCTGTGGGAGGCTGCAAGTCCCCATTTGGGGTTCAGGGTAGAGATGTAGATGTGATGATGTTGGCTTAGGGAATACGAATCAGCTATAATCCTCAAGGAGCATTTGAAAGCAAAAGAAGAGAGCAGGGGGCTAAAACTCCAACCTTAGAGGCACAAGGAAGAAGCTGAGAGGGGCAGGGAATCAGAAGAAGCCAAGGGCACAGGGACAATGTCCAGGAGGAACGAGTGGGTGAGTCACTGAATGTCTAGGCAGCTTGGGGAAGATATCAGACAGAAAATTCCATTTGATTTATTAGAAACAAAACCAGTGGTGAGAAAAACGTCAGTGGGGATCAGAGAGACAAGCCTGATGGCATGGCTGTGGGAGGGAGTATAGAGTAAGACAATGATATGTTCACTAGGAGGAGAGACATGGCGAGAGGGGGACAGTGTTCCGTGATTTTTTAAAAAATAAAACAAGTTTCTAAATGGCATGAAAAGGTGGCAGAACCCAATGACACTAATGAAATTCTCATTAATAGATTATGCACTGAAAAAATCTTACATAAGACACATGACACAGAAGTTTGCATGCATGTCATACTAAGGTTTAAAAAATTGCACACTGAGATTCCTTTTGAGTCCAGACTGAGCAAGAAAATGACATCACCCACTGTGAACTCCACATCCTCTGAACTCAGCTAAGACTCCAGGCTCGCTGCAGGGCTCAGCAACCTGAGCTCATGGACCACACAATATTTAGCATGTGCAGCGCTTAGGCCACTAATGACTTCTGTAACCTTGGGCATGTTATTCAACTTCTTTCTGCCTCAGTTTCCCCACCTGTAAAATTGAAATAATAAAATTGCCCATCCAAAGTGTTAGGGTGCAGATTTGTGAGATAACACATGCAAAGCAGTTTCCGTGCATCCCGGCTGCTACTGAAGGAGGCAGCCTTCAGTCTCACGAATGCCAAAACAGACCAGCAGCACTGATCTCACAGGAGAGACAGCAGTTTTGCTGTGATATCCACACCTGCTGTTATGCCAGGGTTTTCCTCTCTGTTAAATGCTGCTCCAAGTATAGCTCACTGTGAGAAACATCCCAGTGACCCAGATCCTCCAAGAGCATCATCAGGAGCGGTGGGAGCTTCCCCTGAGACCTCAGTCTGGGCTTGGACGGTCTGAGCTGATGTCTCACTCAAGCTTTTGGCCGCTCCCCTTGATGAGTATACAAACCCACCTGTTTCGGGAGAAACAGAGAAGGCTGGAGGCCTATCCACTCCCTTTTAAATGGGAAAAGGTTGCTTGTTGTTTCAGTTAGGGAAGTACAAGCTTTCTGCGCATGGAAACACCATGTTGGCTTTTTTACTTCTGACAGGAATCTATTTCTCTTTTCTTTTTTAACCTGTGTTGCAGGGATGTGTGAACATTCTCTTTTTGGCTTCTTGAAACTACTGAGGTTATTGAAGTTTTAATTTAAATTCAGAAGAAGGGGAATGACACATTTTTAAAGCAAGGGCATCATCTTTTTATGTAACTGCTGCCATGGGTAAAAGAATAAAACCACAAAGTGCTCTTGAGACAGCTCAGGTTTGCTTTGTCTCCTTTTGTATTTCCTCAGATGGTGTCATCACATTCACACCCCCTGCTGTATGCACTTCCTGCCCTGCTCTGAGGATACCCCCTATCCTGGCTGCAGTACCACCTCACCCTCCAAAATCCCTACATGTGTTTGCTGTATTCATTCATTCCAGAAGTGTTTTCTGAGGATCTCTCAGATCACTCAGTTTGGTGCAGGAGATGCAGCAGGGGAACACAAACCAGACCCAGAAAAAAATCAGAATGAGCATTTCACGTAGATGTTAAGTGTTCTGAAGAGCAGGTAAACTGATTCAGCCTGTATGGATCGGGGTGGGCAGTTGTGGTCACAAACAAGCCCAAATCCGGTGGCTTCTCACAGTGGGGGTCGATTCTGGCCCCTCTCACAGTTCACTGGTGGAGGATTTGGTGGAGGAGCTGTGTGTGGTGCACAGGGGATTCGGGCTGCCCTGGAGCCTTGGATCCAGGCAGCACATTAAGGAAGAGACCCTAGTGAGGGGTCATGAAGGAGGATTGTATGGGCTCGCACCTGGCAGTGCTGAGTCACTTGCGCCCACATTCCAGAAGTCAGTCTCACGGCCACAGAAGCTGGGAAAGGGAAACATGCACAGAGAGGGAAGTGAGTCTGGGGGTGACCAGCCAGTCTGCCATGGAGCCAGAAAAGTAAGCTACCATGCATCTTCTGTGATATTTCTGCCTGTGGCATGAGACCCCCATTGCCACCAAAGAATTCTCTCCTTCTGTCATTTCACCCTTTTGCCCCTTCTTCCCACTCCTTTTGCCACTGTCTGGACTGCTGGACCCATCTCCTCACAGACTCTAGGAGGTGACAGTTTTCAGAGCTAGCCTTCCTTTGTACCTTGCTTACATATGTCACTTACAATTGGTCCTTCCCTCCATCCAGGCTTTCCAAATTCCTCTCCCACCTTCAGCACTTGGATCAAATGCCATCTCTTCTACGGAGTCTCCTTGGCCACATGCAGCCCTCCTTCTGTCATGCTCCTGGGCTGCACACACCCCGGGGCTTTGCTCCATCACCACCTCATTGTGAGGCGTCATAGATCTGCTTCATCTTTGGCATTCAGTAAGCACTCAGTACATACTCACTGGGGAAAGAGAATGAGATAACGTGACATGCCAGTCTGAAGCTCAGGTCCCTGTCCTTGTGTTTCTAGCAGCTTGGCTACAGCCAGATGCTTACCTGTGCCTCAGTGTCCCTACTCAGAACCCAAAGACGAAAATGCCTGCACCACCTTTCCTCCCAGAGTTGGGGATTTGAAATTCAGATGTATACAGAAAGACATGGAAGATTAGTCACCAGCCTCATCTGACTGAGAGGCAACACAAGAGGGCATCCTGGGATGGGCTCAGGTGGTGTCCCAACACCTTCCAGGGGACTAGACGAAACCCTCCTTTGTATCCGAGACAAAGAGGTGAAGGAGTGGTCACCTGTGGTGCTTCTTGGAAACTAGAGATGTTTTCTCTAAAATAAATAGGAAAAGGTAAGCCCTGGCTGGGTAGCTCTGTTGGTTGGAACATGATTCCATAACCAAAAGGTTGCAAGTTTGATACCTGGTCGGGGCACATACTGGAGGCAACTGATGGATGTTTTTCTCTCACATTGATGATCTCTCTCTCTCTCCTTCACTCCTTTTCCTCTCCCTCTAAAATCAATAAACGTATCCTCAGGTGAGGATAAAAAAACAGGAAGGGGTAAGTCAGGAATGAACATCTCTGGCACTGGCTTGGATGTTAGTGAAAGAATTTTTTTCAGGCAAAATAAATAGCTGGCTAAAACCATCCAGTGGCTGGCTGCAGCTCAGAGGTCAACTCAGAATAGTGTTTACGCCCCTAAAGATAAGCCCAGGGGCCTGTATATGAATAACCCCATTCACCTACCTCATGGCGAGTTTTGGTTTTGCCCAGGACCTCGGGGTTTGTGCCTGGGATGTCACTCAATCTACTGGGGAGTGACCACAGAAGGGCCTGCTGAATCCTTATGCCCATTGGTCATCTCAGGCAGATGTGTGACTTGAGTACAGATGCCAGCTGCACCCTGCAGGTGCTGAACACCAGCACTACCCATTAAGTGTAAAACCTGCCTTGCCCACGACAGCCTCTTGATGGGGACCGGGGGCTCCTCTGAATGGACATATAATCAGTGGGTTTTAAGCTGGAGAAAGTGAGAAGCACCATCTCTGTAGAACAATTCATTTCTGCTTAAGCCAAAGGAGTAATTAATTCCCTTTGGAACAAAGTGGATTGACACACAAGTGTCTCTTGATTTTTTATATCATTTTTGGAAGCTGGTCTAAAGGAAGGAGCTAGAATGCTCCCTCTTCTCTCCCCAGTTAGTCCTGGTGATGACAAGTTTGGGTTTTTGTCAGCTGAGACACCCCTAAGTATGTTGGTAGGTGCCCTGGGAATGGGGATGAGAACCGCACGACCCATGTCCACACTCATAGGAGTCAGCAGGTGCCTCCTTTCAGGAGGGTGGTAACTCCCATGTCAAGCCAGTCAGCACATCATTGTTGGTGACTGGGAGCCTGAGGAGAGAGCTTCCATGGCCAGGGCCCCATGCCTGTCAGTCACACTCTGGGGACAAGAAGTGCCAAGGCCAGGTGAGTTCCTCATGGATTATCCAAGGTTGTGTTGCTACCCTACACTGTCAGGGCACAGACACATACAGCCACAGAGGGAAGCACACATACACTTGCCCACAGAGGCAACCACAAACACCACACAGACACCCCCAAAATTTCCAAAGCCAATGCACAAACACTCCACAAATGCCTCATGGCGACCCTTATATCCTCCAGAGACACCCTTTCCTTCACCTTGTAGATACCCTAGTTATACTTAACACACACACACACCCCACTGACACCCACAAACTTTACAGATACCCCTGAACATCCTCCACAAACACCTCAAAATATACCACTAAATCCCTGCAGACACCCCTCCACCATCTTCCACAGGTTTCCTGGCAACATTCACCCAAATGCATCCCCTAACTCCTGCCAGAACCTCCAATGCAGACACTCACAATTCCATCCAAAACACTCTACAGACTCTCTGATACTCACAGTCAGGCACACACGTGGGCACACACACATGCCCTGTGCACACACAGACACACAGAGGTTTCCCCGTGCACACACAGAGTCGGGCACACACGTGTCACTGTGCACACACAGTCAGACACACATGGAGATGGTCACTACTCAGACAAGTATGTCCACCCCTATCCCTGCATATGCCCTATACCATTCACACAGATACTCTCACACAGAAACTGGTCACTGTCCAAGGTCTCCAAACACAAGTGAGCACAGTAGACACTCATGGTTCTTCAGATGCAGGTGGAGGCACACACAGCCACCTTAGCTTCTATTTGTCATTTCAGGCAATATTCTTGCTGCAATCTTGAAAATCAATCAGTCCTTTTTTCATTGTTTAAAAGTAACTGGAACAATGGTGCAACACTCTCTGGTCATGGGGGGATGGGACAAAAAAAGATCAATGGTGATTTTTCCATCCCCCTGGCTGGCTCATCAGGAAGCCAGGAAGGGGGTAACATCTCCTCACCTGCCCTCGGAGAGTATGGGTGCAGCTCAAAGGCAGACGTGGCTCTGGACATGCTGGGCTCACTGTCCCCCAGTGGCCTTGTCAGGGAACTCACTCTGTCCTTACCCCTTTCACACAAGAGGGGTCATCCTTTCAGAGAGCTTTTCCTCTCACAATCCCCACTGCTGCTTTCTCTTGCAATATGTAAATACATATAGAGAGGTAACGATCCAAAAATCCTCACATTCTCTTAGAAAAAATAAATGTTCCATAGAGGGATATAGTATGGTGGCTGTTAGAAGGGTAGTGGGGGGAGAGACAAGGAGATCAAAAAGAAAACCAAGAAGATGGATAAAGGGATGAAAATGCAAGAATAGCCCAGACCAGCTGGTGGCCATCTGGGAGCTCTGAACAAGGGAAGAAGAAGGCTGTCGAATTTGTAGTAGTGGGTACAGTTCATCATGAGAGGAGGTGACTGCTGGGAGGAACAGGAGAAAAGCCAGGGCCTTGCCAGGCATTGAAAAGAAAGTGAGCATGCTCCTCTTCTGAGGTAAAACTAGGTACAGACATTATCACTTGGGGAAAGTTAGGAGGCATTTGAGGAAGATAATTGGTTGTACCTTATACAAAGGTTTTCCTAAAGCCTCAAATAAAACTGTAAGGAAGGCCAATGACTACAGGATAAGCAATAAATTATTGTAACCAGTTATTTTGATTTCGGTAAAATGTGAGATACATTTTATGTGTTTGCATGGGGGCTGTATACAGAGGGGAGAGCAAGAAATTGTAAAATCAGTAAGTTCTCCATAATACATAAAGTATGCATCCACTCACACATCCCAGATTGTCTTTGCCACCCATCAAAAGCCTACGCATCTTTTCTCTCCCTCCTGGCTCTGTGAGGGACATCACTATCCCCTAGTTGCCCAGACCAGGTCAGTTGTCCCAGCCACATAACTCCCACATCCAAATAGTTGGTCACCAAGTTCTGACCATTCTGTCTCCTTAATAACTCTAACAGGTGCCCCCGTACTCTCTACACGGCCACTCCCTGGAGTCAACATGTCACCATCGTCATGATGCAGACTCCTAACTGTCCTTCCACCCAACACCAGCTCTCTGCACCTCAATCTCCAAATTTTCATTGGGTGTTTTTTGTTAAAAAGCAAATCTAATTTCCCGCCTACTTGTCCAACATTTATTGAGCATCTACTATGTGCTGTTCTCTGTCCTGCATGCGTGGATTACATCAGTGAGCAAAACAAAGGCATATACCCTTATAAAGTTAGAGTAATGGAAGGAGAAAGAAAAAACTTAGCAAAGTATATAATACCTTGGAAGGCGGTAAATGCTGTGGAAAAGGGGGGAAAAGCAGCAGGGAAAGGAGAATTAAGAGCACCAAGTGTGTGTTTGTATGTGTATGTGTGTGTGATTTTCCTAATCCCTATGCTGTACACCTGAAAATAATATAATAATGTATGTCGACTGTAATTTAAAATAAAAGTAAAGAATAAAGTGGAAAAAAGATTGGATATCAAGATAAAAAATAAAATAAATAAATAGGGAGGCCATGAAATGGCTCATAGAGAAGTTGGCATTTGCTCAAAGGATGTGAGGGAGTGAGCCTCAAAGGGGTAAGAACACACCTTGCAGACAGAAGTGCCCCAGGGTGGATGTACCTGGTATATTCCTGGAATAGCGAGCAAGATGATGTGGCCATAGCAGAAGAGGTGCAGGGTGACAGTGGAAAGCATGAGGTCAGAGAGCTATAGAAGGCCAGGTCATGGGGCCTTGCAGCGGGTGGGGCCATTGCAGGGTTCTAAGGTCTGAGTGACATACTCTGATTTCCACATTGAATGGGTGCTCTGGTGGTGACAGTGACTCTGACCAGAAGTGGTGATGCCTCTGTCTTGCTAAAAACCCTTCAGTGATTCCCTCAGCTTTTGTGGGTCACTTCTGTGATGGGGCCCTGCTTCTTTTTCCAGATTCATCTCTTCCTAGTGTTTTCACACGCTAGGAAGAGATGAATCTGGCCCCCATGTTCTGAAGCAGGTGGGCTTCTAACAAGCATCCTCTTTGCTTGTTAAGGGCCTCATGGTCTGTTTGGGTGGCTTCCCCTGCCTAACACAGCACCTTCTGGGCCTTCACTAGGCATCTTCTTAGGAAAGTCTTTCTTTCCCCTTTGAAAGAAAGTCCATGCAGACTTCAATGATTAGGATTATGGACCTAAGACAGAATGCTTTATCTATAATCTGTCTCTGTCACTAGCCCAGGAACTCTTGGGGGATACAATAGAGCTTTTATCTCTGAATCCTTAGTAGGTATTGGATGGATGGATGGATGGATGGATGGATGGATGGATGTTGAATGGATGAATGGGTACTGGCTCTTTCATCAGATCATGAAGTTAAGGGATTTTACCTTTTAATATCAGTTAAGCATTATAAAATGCTCAGAAATAACTATAAGGCATTAACTTCTCTGTTGTTGGGGAGATGGCTGAAGGAATGTGCTCAGATGACTACTTGTGAGCACAAGTACATGTCAACTGCACGTAGTGGCTGTGTTGTTGGAAGGTTGTATATAAGAAGAATTTTAATAAGTGGCACCTTATTTTCCCACTGACCAAATATTATTTCACACATGCTGTATTTTCTTGACATGCTATTCAATTAGCAACAGCTCAAAGTATAACTTTAAGTTCTTTAATAGTCATCTGTCACATACATCATTCAGCAAAAAAAATGATTGATTTCTGTTTGACAAAATGCTGAGAAGAACCCTTTCAGGACATGAGGATTCTGAGTAATTCCTAGGCATCTCCTAGTACAGTTGTTTTTCTGGTGTTGTCATCATCCTGTTTGGGTTTTAGGATCTTCTTTTCTTATCTTAAGGAATGCTGGAACACTGTTGACTGTGCATATTAGACTGGAAGTACTTTTCTTCCCTACCTCCTGTTGTTTCAAGGAGGCATAGAAGGCAAATCCCTGACAAGCACTAGACACTGACCTTTCACTACCTGTGACCTTTTAGTGACAGAACCAGAAGAAGCAAACTCTCCCCCAAAGTGTCACTTCTTCACCAAAGCCACTCCTCCAACAAAAGTACGTAATAGGCTGTATGAAAAATGAGACAAAAACAAAAGCACTTTGGACTTGAACATACTCAAACCCTGAAATCGGTGTAACATAATCAGGGATTTGAGTGATTGCATTACATCTTATCTAATGTTTTCCCAACCCAGTCCAAGGCCTCTCCACCACATCTTGAGACATAGCTACTCCAGATGGGCTCAACCTCTCCAGGTAAAGGAAGTCCCTGTCTCACCAGGCAGCCTCTAAAAGTGCAGATTATCTCCAAACATGAGACAGCACCCCCTCACATGCCTTCAAATAGGCTTCCCACCCTTCCAGAAAACATGCATCTACTTTTACTACCTCTTAAACCAAATGCGTCTAAACAACAGGAAATGAATTTTTCTGGGAAGACGCAACCCCACAAGATGGGGCAAATGAGAGGAAAGAGGGGTAGTAATTTAGACATTGGAAAGAAGATAAACATATGGTAATGTAGGAAACTCAAAAAAAAAGAAAATCCTTAAGTCAGGTGGGTAAAGCTGAGAGCCCCCTCCTCAGGTCCAGGAATTGGCAGCACAATCTCCCAGACTGAGGGCAGCCTACTTTCCCCTTCTGGCAGGAAATATCAATAAAATGCCATTATTATCTTTGGATAGAAAAGATATAATCCATTAAACAAGAAGATGCCATTACAGAGGGTAAAGAGTTCTCAGAAATTAAAATAGTGACAAAATTTTTTTTTAACTCTGTAGAGTGGCCTTGTGGGGCCCTGGGGAAAGCACCCTTGCCTTTGGGCTGTACGCTTCTCAGTGATAAAGAAACAAGGACACACATACCAAGGGTATCAATCATGCTGGACTTGCCTGGAGTCCAAAGAGGGGGCAATCAAATGGTCTGGTCCAAACAGACAGGCTGCTCTGGAGGATTGGAGAGGCCTTGGAGAATGAGAAGCATTTATATGAGCAAAGGAGAGGAGGGAGGGAATCCCTGACCTGAGGATAATCTGAGAAAAGGCTCCTGGTTGCCAGGAGCAGGATGCGGGAAGGCCACTTATTCTGAGCCTTTTGAGATTTTTGTGTTTTTCTCCTTAGAACTTGGAAGAAGCTGCCCAAAGGTGAGAAGATGCCAAACGTTAGCTTTAATCACACAGTGACCTCTCCGAATGTAAACTATATCTGCTGGAAAGTGCATGGAGACAGGGTTATTCAGATAACAACAACCAAAAATGTTTAAGTAAAACCAAATTGGAATTTGCCAGTTTTCTCTATGAACCCCCAGTGGCTATGCAGGCAGCAGTCCTGTTTTCTCAGAGATAACTAAAATAGGTAGTAGAAACTTCAGCATGGTCTCAAACAGGATACTCAGGAATTGAGAGTGTTGGTGTTAGCCTTGATCAAGCATAAAAGGAAGAGACTCCCCGACCCCCACACCCCCCACACTCCACACCCCACCAGGCTACCCACATACATCTGGCCATATGCAAATGTGTTTTCTTAAACACGTCTATGCCCTGAGCAAGTGGTTTCTTTCTGTCTTTGAAATGTGTATCAAAGAATGCTTTATATATTGTTAGAGTGTCTTACTTAACCTAGTGTCTGATCTTAATATTAATTAGCACTTTCTCCCTCTTTTTATTTCTAGCTGAACTACTATGATTCCATCAAAGCCGTCATTTCAAGCTCCAACCATGCACCCACAGCTCTAGGAATAGGTACTGCTCTCACTCCTCTCAGGTTTGCCATGTTCTCTTTGTGTGTCAGATTCTCGGATGTCTCCCACCTTTATAATTTTTGCATTGCAACAGGCATCCCACACTCTGCTGAGAACTCCTGCTGCAGCTCCACATGTAACACCCTCTACCGTGCCATTTGCTGCTGGTTTTATAAGCCTCACACTCAGCTGCTGGGGAGGCAGAATGAGAGACGACATTCCCATCACAGGGAACGCTTTGCACATAGCAGGAGCTCTATTAATATTTGTTGAGTTGGAAAATAAGAGCAAAATCCACTTAAAGAAATCTCAGGTGACATCGTTTGAGTACCGCTAATATGCTACATGATATTAAATAGAGAGTAACATCAACCTAGGACAGTGGTCCTAGGGGCCTTTGTGTGAAGTGGGATTTAGGAATCTTTAAGAATTCAAAAACTATTCTGGATTTAGTGACAGCTTTCTGTGGTGGCAGCATGAAGACCCAAAACCAGAAGACATTTAGAGTTTCTGGAAGCTGAACTTTGATCAACTGAATTCGAGAGAGGCCAAGGGAGAATCCAAATCACAATCCATCCCTCATCACATAGCTTCAAATGCACAGCCAGTCTGGTCTTGGACTTGATGAGCTGGTCTTGGGTCTTCATTTCAAGGAATGTGGCAGGACAAGTCTGTGCTAGTCACATGGGAGTCATTTTGTGTGGACCAGACTGAGGATAATAAACATCCTGGCACTGGCTGAATTTCAAGAGGTTGGCTTGGTCAAGATTTGAACCAGGAATCCAATCCCTTTACAATGGGCCACTCCCTGGATGCAGCCTCTGCCTGGCCCTGGCGCATTCTCACTAGAACATTACATACACTGTGCTAAGCTGCTATCATGTAGTATTTTACTTAATCTCCAAAACACCTCATGACTGGGTCCCATTATTAGCTGTATCTTACGGATGAATAAACTAAACTAAAGCAGAGTAATTAATTTCTCCTTGGATATTGTTCAGAGCTTTTTTCTTTTTTCTGTAATGAAAGAAACCCAACTCAAACTGACTTAAGCAAAAAGGAGAATTTTTGGACAGCTCATTTAACATGAGAAGAGCAGGAAAGCCACTCAGTGCTGGGAACTCCTGGGAGTAGGGACTCAGATGCTCCAACTCTGTTTCTCTCTCCCCTCTGATTCCCTCCATGTGTCAGTTCCCTCACATGGCAGTGCACCCCCACCTCCCAGGGCTTTGCCACCCACAGAGACTGACCGATGCTCTTGGTCCCCAGTACAACCACCCAGAATGGTCCTCCTCATTGGATCAGTTTGGCCCATACTTGGGACAATCATGATCCAACTGATGCAGGGAGGGCAGCGACAATAAGAACCTGGCAGTGCCTATTTGAACCATGTGATTGGGGTTTGGGAAGGTGTGCTTTCCAGAGGTGGGGGCAAGGATAGGAGGTGTATTACTTACAAAACAGAGAAGAAGGACTACTGCACTGAGTCAAGCAACTCAGAGATGGTAGGCCGAGGACTTGAACCCAGGTCTGTCTGTTTCCAAAGCCTGAGGTTTCAACCCTTGGACCCACACCAATGGCATTACCTGGGAGTGTTAGAAATGTGGAGTCTCAGGCTGCCCTCAAAACTGATGAAACATAGTATGCATTTAAAGAAGAGCTGCTGGTGTCTTGTGTATATGTCAAGTCCGAGAGATGTCATCTAATCACGAGAATATAATTTTCCTACATTTTCTACATTATTCTCATGTTTTATAAATTTTTTCTAATAATTTGCCCCTTGAAGATCTTTTCACTATTCTTCACTATTAATATGTTGAAAAGCTCCATCCAATTACTCAACATCACTGTCCTCATATTTAATTTTCTTCTTTTATTGTATATTCTATTGATTGTGCTATTACAGTTGTCCCAATTTTTTCTCCCCTTTATCCCCTCTCTGCCCTGCACCACCACCCCACCCTCCAGCATTCCCCCCTCCTTAGTTCATGTCCATGGGTTGTACATATAAGTTCTTTGAGTCCTTTGTTTCCTATACCATTTTGGCCTCCCCCCGTCTATTTTATGTCTACCAATTATGCTTCTTCTTCCCTGTACCTTTTTCCCCTATCCATCCCTCTCCCCTCCCCACTGACATCCCTCCATGTGATGTCCATTTCTGTGATTCTGTTCCTGTTCTAGTTGATTGCTTAGTTTTTGTTTTCGTTGTTTGTCTTTTCTTTTTTTAGGTTCATTTGTTGACAGTTGTCAGTTTGTTGTCATTTTACTGTTCATAGTTTTGACCTCCTCCTTTTTTTTAGATAAGTCCGTTTAACATTTCATATAATAAGGGCTTGGTGATGATGAACTCCTTTAACTTGACCTTAGCTGGGAAGCACTTTATTTTCCCTTCCATTCTGATTGAAAGCTTTGCTGGATAGAGTAATCTTGGGTGTAGGTCCTTGCCTTTCATGACTTCAAATACTTCTTTACAGCAAGGTTTCTTTTGAGAAAGCAGCTGATAGCATTATGGGAACTCCTTGGTAGGTAAGTGTCTCCTTTTCTCTTGCTACTCTTAAGATTCTCTCCTTATCTTTAATCTTTGGTAATTTAGTGATTATGTGCCTTGGTATGTTCCTCTTTGGGTCTAACTTCTTTGGGACTCTCTGGGCTTCCTGGACTTCTTAGAAATCTATTTCCTTCACCAGAGTGGGGAAGTTTTCCTTCATTATTTGTTCAACTAAGTTTTAAATTTCTTGCTGTTGTTATTCTCCTTCTGGCACACCTATAATTCAGATATTGGAACACTTCAAGTTGTCCCAGAGGTTCCTAAGTCTTTCTTCATTTTTTAAAATTCTTGTTTCTTCATTCTGTTCTGGTTCAATGTTTATTTTTTCCTTTTGTTCCAAATCGTTGCTTTGAGTCCTGGTTTCCTTCCTGTGACTATTGGTTTCTTGAATATTTTGCTTTATTTCATTTTGGGTATCTTTCATTTGTTCTTTCATTTTTCAGACAAGCTCAATCAGTTCTGTGAGCATTTTGACTACCAGGGCTTTAAATTCTCCATTAGATAGGTTGGCTATCTCCTCATCACTTAGCTCTCTTTCTAACATTTTCCTCTGTTCTTTCATTTGGGCCCTATTTCTCTGTCTGTGGCACCTGTTAAGTTGTAAGGGGGAGGGGCCTTAGGTATTCACCAGGGCAGGGCAACCCTCCTTGTTGTGCTATGGTGCTGCCTGTGGGGGAGGGACCAGAGAGGGAACAATGCAGCTCGCCTGCTTGGCTCTAGGCCACTTTCCAACGAACTCTTGGGTGAGACTAGGAGTTTCTTCCACCATGGCAACTGCCAGAGCCCAGGGTCAGGTCTGAGTTTCAGTTTCCTGTTCAGTCAGCCCTGTCCGCACAGTCCACCACCTTGCCAGGGATTCTCTCCATCTACTGTCTTACTGGTCTGGTTGGTCTGGTTGACTGCTTCTTTTAATTCCTTGGTTGTTGGAGTTCCATGCAGTTTGATCTTCTGGCACTTCTGGTTGTTTATAGATTTTAGATTGGTTGTCATCCTCCTTTTAGTTATGCAATGAAGTGAAGGGTTTCTACCTATGCCTCCATCTTGGCCGGAACTCCTATCTCATATTTAATTTTCAAGTTGTTACTGAAGATGGTATCTTATATGTGTTTGGCACTCACTATTTTATAAAGAACTTTTGCATTTATCAGTAGTTCTTGGTGTTGGCTGCCATAGAGTCATCTGGGGACTTTAGAAAATCTAGTTACCTAGGCTCCTGGCCAGAGTGGCTCAGTTGGTTGGAGCGTTGTCCTATAAATGAAGGGTTGCAGGTTCAATTCCCGATCAGGGCACATACCTAGGTTGCAGTTTCACTCCCAGGTCCAGGTGCATGCAGGAGACAACAAGGCGACGTCTCTCTCTCTCTGTTTTACTCTCTCCTTTCCCTCTCTCAAAAAAGCTATGAAAAAATGTCTTCAGGTGAGGATAAAAAAATCTCTTTCCCTAGATCTTTCCTTCAGGATCCTGACTTAACTGGTGTGAGGTAAAGCCTGAACATGGGCACTTTTAAAATACCCCAGTAATTCTAATATGTGGCCAAGATGAAAAGCCACCATTCAAAGGTATGTGGCCCAGTCATCTGTATGTTTTAAATAATTAACGGTGACTAATTTGCAGGCAAGGTCAGAACCACAGACATGTGTTATATTTATTTGGTAGCCAGGTGAGGGATGAATCATACGCACTCCCATTTGACAGGTGAGGGTGCATAAGACCAGAGGAGTTGCCCATCAGGTCACCTAGCTGGACAAGGTAGAATTGGGACTCAATTCCAATTTCCCTGACCCTACTGCTAGTTTCCACCTGCCACCCGCTGGGCCTGGGTCAGTAAATCCCTAACCTTCAGGCCCTGTGGCTTGTTCTGGGACAGCCTCCATCAAAGAAAGATGCGTACTCTGGAGCAGAATGAGTCTCTGATCATGGTAAAAAGAAATGCTGTCATTCACCGTAGGGTAGTGAGAAAGCTGTAGCCAGTACAATCTGCATTCCATCGTCCTTGTGATCTTCAGATGGGCTCCCCACCTATCTGAGCTGAGAAAGGAGTCAATGCAGAGCCCAGACAGATATTCTTGTCCACAGCCCCACCTGGCCCCTGGGCAGGGAGACAGGGAAGCTGGGAAGGCAGGAGTGGTGTGTTTTATCACTGAGAGGAGAGGATATCCGTGACCTGAGTGTCTTCCTACATGAGAGCTTCTCCAGGTGTTCATTCGCTCTTAGCTTTCCTAAATGCCTCACCTTCTCTCCCTGCTCCCTCCAGCTCCAACCCTGGCCCCACCCCTGAATTTTAAGAGCCTGGTTTTAGCTCAGCAAGTAGTACATTTGTAATGAGTAAAATATTTAATACCATTTTACGTGACTCAGCCACCCACATAATGATGATAGCCATTTATTTCATTTATGATCCCTTTCTGCCTACCCCTTCCTGAATATGTGTGAGCTTTGAGAAAGGCTGAAATCCTAGTTTTTGTGCTCTTTTCCTTTAGCATCTTGTTCCCATTGCCACAGAACATCAAGGAAAATCAGTGAGGAGCTGTGCCTCCTGGGAGAGGCCACCTGACTTCTTTGTTGACAGGAGTCTTCCTAAGGCCCTACCCCTCTGATTCATAGCCTTCCAGCCCCAATTACCCTTCAAGCAGAGCTTCCTTTATACATTTCAGATTTGCTGACATTTAAATCACCAGAGTGTTAGAAAAAGATGTGCGATGTGCATGGCTGAGAAGTTTCTTGGAAATTTTCATTAGACTTTCTTGAAACTAGGAAACTATGGCTTTCTAAACAATAATGGATATGAATCCTAAGAAATTGAAACTCAGCCTTCAGAAACTGAAGCAGTTCAAAATTCAGTGTCTTCTGAGGCAAAACAAAAGCAATGAACCCAGAGCAAGGATGTCTCCACTCTAGCCTGGGCTCTTCCACTAATGGAGCTGTGATCTCAGGCCCCCATTTCCTCTCAGCTCCAAAAGAGAATTGGTTAGGAGCTCTAATGGTCCATCCAGCCCAAATTCACAGACCCCTCATTCTGCTGTAAGTCTCCTGTCCATCCCTCTTCTTTTCTCAAAGAAACCAGGGCCACTAGAATTGCTTACACCTGAAACCACTGTTAAGTGTTTCTGGAGGTCAAAGCAACTCTTGCATAGAAAGAAACACCTGCCCCCACACACACCCATCAGCATCACTGTGGTCTGCCTGTGTGGGGTATTTATGACATGTCAGATGTGATAAGTTGACAATGTTGAGACTCAGAGACCCTATGGAGCAAAAGTCCTGGAGAGAGTTGCACCATGCCCTTGATGATCACTGCCACCACCTTTGCCCCAGGAACATTGCTGTCAGTTCCTAAGTTTACATCTCCAGCCCGAACTTCTACCTGAACTTGTCTATATTTTCAACTGCCTTGGACCTCTAAAAGACGTGTCCACTGGTCTATCTCATGAACATCAAAATTAAATCCAAGCCTGAATCTAGTTCTTTTCCTTCATACCGTCTTCTCATCTCAGTTGGTCCTATGTCCATCATGCAGCTGCTTAGGCCAAAATCTTGTAGTCACCCTTGACTCCTGCCTCTCATAGTGCACATGCAACCTGTTGGCCCTGCCTTCATAATACATCTGGCTGCTTCTCCCAACCTCACTGCTACCAGCAAGTGACTATCACTGTCCTCTTTTCCCAGGTTTACAGCAAGAACCCAACTGTTCTCCCTACCTCCATCATGACCTGATAGCAGCCATAGACAGCCTGTAAAAACTAGAAGCCAGATCTGTCCAGGTCTGCCACCGGGTCCCCCTCTCACTCAGAGTAAAAGCCAAAGTCCTCCAGGGCCTGCATGTCAACCCAGCCCTATGTCTCTGGACTGATCTCCTACTGCTCTCCCTGGCTCATGCTGTTCCAGCCTCACTAATCTCCTTAAAAACAGTTAGAACCTTTTCACTGTTTCTTCCCTCTGCCTGGAACGTTCTCCCTGTGCATGTCTATATTGCTCACTTTTTTTACCTCCTTGAAGTCTTGGCTCAAACATCACTTCTCTGTGAGGCCCTTCTTGCCCACTTTATCACATATTGAGACAGCCCAGGCCCTGCTCCTGGCATTCTCAATTCTTTCTATCTCATTTAAATCCATAGATCTAATTGTGCTTTAAAATTTATTGACTTATATTGTTTATGATGGCCTATCTTCCCCCATTGGAAGGCAAGCCCCACCAAGGTAGAGACTTTTTTCTGTTTAGTTCACTGTTATGTCCTGAGTGCTTAGAGTAGCACATGACACATAATAGGTACTCAATAAATACTTAGTGAAAGAATTTATCTGTGAAGTCAGAATTCATAAAAAATCCATCTCTCTTCCAAAGCAGCGTTCTGAAACATTACACACCTGTAAAACTGGAGTTCTGTAGTGACAAGCTCTTCAGGGGTCTTCTCTTGTGACCATCTCCCATCCACTCCCCAATGTGTCCCCAGTGTCCTATGCTCACATTACCACTTAAGTCAAGTACATATGTTTGTGTCCACACACATGTCCACACACATGCACACACACTTCTCCACCGTACACTGTAGCACGAGTACCCACACCCCTAAATGATCGCTAGAAAGTTATAACCCTGTCAGAAAACAAGGGAGATGGTCCTGCCCATTCAACAACTCCCTTCGAATTAGTTCTGGTTTCCATTTCTGGTAAGATCCCTTCCACAGCCCTTAGGGGATCCTCCTGGATTTCAAAACTTAGCTTAAGGTCAGCCACATATTCCTAAATAAGCTCCCTGTGGGCCAGAGGGAAAACCATCACAGAAAAAAAACTAACAACTGCAAAGAGGGCTCTGAAGTGCAGGGAGACCTTTCAAGTACATTTGTAACTCCAGGCAATGGAAGGCTGGACTCTTGGACTTTGTCTTGGTTGTTAAAGAACATGAAATGGGGATTTATCTTGACCAAAGTCATAGAGACACTAAGGCTGGGCCTTGAATGTCTCCCTTCCTGCAAACCTGAGCAGGGTTCTGTTTTGTGACAGCAGATCTGGGAGCTCCCTCCATCCTCTGGAAATCAGTGGGAAAGAGGAATAAGCTATAAGGAAGGATTGTCAGGAGAGACCCCAAGATCCACCTCTGAACAGGGAGAGTAAAAGTCTAAGCTTTGAGGGAACACACCCACTGAGTTGCTGACCCCATGGATGCTCCAAGCCCATGACTATGGTTGTGGCCTCTGAGTCAGCCCTGATCCTAGAAGCCATAGTGGACAGTCAGAATTCACCTGCCACTAGCACCCAGCCCCTAAAGACTTATTTGCTAGTTAGTAGCAGAGCATCTGAACCCATGTTGAATCTGCTCTAGGTTTCCATGGTGATTGCTTAAACTTTTGATCATCTCTCCTTCAGACCTTGGAGGAGAGCAATGCTGGCTGGTTTCCATGACAACCATTTAAACATGGATTTCTATCTGACTCTGTTGGAAAAGCACTGCTAGAGATCATGCAAATGAACTGGCTGCTCTCCCTTTACTTAAAAAATAAAAATAAAGTGGCACACCTGGTTAGAACTCTCGGCTCTCTGCTGGAAATGAGAAGGGTCTGAGAGTTTGCTGCATTGCTTTGACACTTCAAGTGCTCACCCAGATTCATAGGCTGGCTCTGCTGTCTTAATTATCTACAGTCAGTGCTTACCCTCCCACCCCCAGGCCTGGCAGATGGAAGAGCTGCAAGTTCAAGGCTGTTTACCTGCCTGCTACCCAGGAAAGGAGGGAGGGAAGGACAGGGTCACAATGACTAGCAGGCCACCCTACCCAACCCAGCCCTTCACCACTGTGGGGGGAAGCCATGGAGCAGAGTTGTCACCTCCATTCACTGTCAGTATACTGGCCAGGAATGGCCCAGGACTCAGACTACAATCCCAAATAATGTGGAAATCACATGCCCTAGGTGTTTAGAAATGACTCTGCTTCTCTACTGCAATTCATGGCCTAGAGACTCCAAAAAGAGCTTAGGAGAAGTGGGGAGATGTGGTCCCTCCTCTCTTCCTGAAGACTTCCCTGTCCTCTAGCACTGTGACATACGCCTAAAGCAGAGCTCCCATGAGGCAGCAGTGGACCAAGCAGCCACAGAAAGACTTAAAACATGTTTTTTTGTTTTGTTTTGTTTTGTTTTTTTAAGAGGGAAAGAAACATCAATGTGTAGTTGCCTCTTCCATGCCCCCTACTGGGGACCTGGCCGGCAACTTAGGCATGTGCCCTGACTGGGAACCGAACTGGTGACCCTTTGGTTTGCAGGCCAGCGTACTATCCACTGAGCCACACCAGCCAGGGCTTAAAACATGTTTTAAAACTGAATACCAGCATTTAAAATTCTAGAAGTTTCCTATGAAAATAGAGATGTCCCAGTTCTCTTGAAAAATCAGCAGGTCTGCGTCAGTCCTGCTGCACCAGGGCTGGCGGGATGGCAGCAGCACCACCCTCTCTCCGGGAGGTGAAGTGTGCCCTCGCTTTAATTGAACTTTTCTGAATAGCAAATTCTTCTCCCTGATTCCCAGAAAACCATTGAACTTGTAACTTGTGATGGCAGATACAACACTCAGACAAAACCAATTATCCTTCAACTAGTTGCTGAAGTCACAAAGGATGAAAGAGAATTCTTATGGGGGGGGCAGGAGAGGGGAGGCTAAAGATTAAATATTCTTCCACCTTCTTCCTCCAAGGTCAGCCACCTTGGACAAGGCTGAGGTCAGAGGTCAGGGTGAGCTGGACCGGGTGGGAGGGACATGCACTGGTGAGTAGGGTGGGGATTTCCCTCATGATCTTCTAGTGAGACTAATGTCTGAAACTACAGGACGGCCCTTGATTGTTCCTGCTAGATGCTCCTATTTTAGTTCTAGTGTTCAGTAGATTCAAAAGCCAAAATGTCACTTGACTAAAAATATCTGTACAAATTATTGTAGGACAAAATTGGCTATTTGATGGATGAAACTGATTGGTTAAGTCAGTGAGCCTGATTTAGGAGTAGGACGGCCCTGGGTTTGAGGCTTGGCCCCACCATTTTCTTGATGATAATTTGCTTAACCTCTCCAGGTATAATTTTCCTTCCCTGTAGTATGGAGGTCAATGTGCTTTCCTCACTGAGTTTCTGTAGGGAATCAAAGCAGATCCTGTATGGAAGGGCCCTGGCACACAATGCCTGGCACTTGATAGAGATTTAATAAGTTCATTTCCTGAGAATGAGATGGCTTCTTTATGGTTTCTCTTCCCCACCTCCCCAAGTGTGACCTTTCTAAGCTCTTTCAGAAGAAGGAGAGGACAATGTCTTGCCTTCCTTACACACATTGTTTTCACTCCAGACCATCTATGGTTGAAGAGCTGGGGGTGAAACAAGAAGGAAACACTAGTCATTGCTCAAAGTGAACCCTGGACCTTTAAAAATCAGTCACTTGTCAGAAATTGACTGATCATATGAAGAAACTGTGTTTTGTTTTTCTGTAAATATTTTAGGGTGCACTGTGGGAACAACAAATGTCGAGCAAAAGATCAAAGAGATAAAGGATGTGAGAAAAGATGCCAAGGCAAGAACAGGCCAAGGGTTCCCTGTTTGGGCCCAAAGGCAAGCAAAATAGGATCAAATGGGTTTTCACATATACAAAGGAGTCAAAGAAGTTTTCATTCTGCAAGAGAAAGAACTGGTTTCTGACAGGTGGAGTGGATTGCATCATCCATGTCTGGAATCCTTACCTGCCTGGTTAAGTGTCTTTCTTTGTCTAACCAACAGGGCCACTGATTTGGCGAGGTACACAGGGCAGCACTGAGGGTCACTAACTCCCTTTCGGAATAATTTAAGAACCCTTGCCCAAAGCTGATGTCCCAGCCACACAGCCTTGGAAAACTTCTGTTTATGGCCATTAAAGGTTTATTCTTTGGGATTAATATGCAACTCATTTAAAAGATAAATGCCTGACAAGGTCAAAGAGATTGTGTGGAGTCACCATTCACTCACATTTTCTTTAATCAGATTACTGCCTTCCCAACAATGAACCGTGACCAATGGCACAGAGCCATCAGGGATTTTGATATGTCATCAGTGCACTTCCTGTGTACCTGGCTCGGCCAGCCCCAGGTTAACACTCACTATGCACTAATTCAGATAGTTAACCCCATCTGAATGAATGACTCTACCACCCAGAAGGCATAGCAGAGCTGATATAGAAATTGTTCTGAAAAGCCCAGAAGTGAGGTCGCAGAGGAGCAAACTGTCCAATCAGGGTGGCAAGCTGATCCCATCACACCCTCCGTGTCATCATTGTATCCCTTAGAGTCAAGCCCAACCACACTTTGGGAGCCTCTCCAGAGCAAGAGCTCAGGAACATTTTCTTGATAATAACAATAACTATCACTTTATTTAGCACATACTTTGTACCGGGCACTGCACAATACATACATTATCTCTAACCCTCATATCAACCCCATTTACAAATGAAGAAGCTGGAGCTTCACCGAGTTAAATCACTTTTGAAAGTAAGGCAGAATCAGGGTTCAAATGGAGGTCTGGCTTCTTCTAAAAACCAATGTCACTTTCATTGATAAGAATTGAAGACAGAAGAGTGTGGAAGATGGGAAGTTGCCTTCTTACACATTGCTGGTGAGGATTTTGGGGTAAGAACAAGCCACGCAGAGTGTGCCAACTTTCTTTGTGGGAAATCTGCAGCAGCCATCCATGGAGGACCCTTAGGTAACCTAGGCCCCTCTCTGTGGAAGCTGTGCTGCCTACAGGGAAGGATGTGGGACCTGCTCCCGCCCTAGTCACTTGCTAGCGGGGTGATACTGAACGAGAGCAACAGCCTCCGTTTTCTCATGCAAATGGTGATGAGCAAAGTACCCACTCCTAGAATAGTAGTCAAGGTTATAAATGAAATCACTATGTACAATGGCAGGTACCTAACAAGGAAGAAAGAAAATAATTTTCTACTCATTTCTATTACCTTAGGCTCCCATTTGGTGATTGTGAATGATTTACTTTTTTCAGTGACTTGGTTATAAAAAGACACTGTGCTCACCCTCAGCCCTGCCTCCCTTCCCTTACTCCTGGCCCCAGACCATACTACACACTCAGCCTGAGCCCCTGGGTGAACTGTGATCCCTGAGAGCCCCTTAAAATAAACTTATAGTAAAAAGACACCTCCCCTGCAACACCTGAATGCTACATAAACTGATTACTTGCATGGGATCCCCTCCAGCCCCACAGTGAGGTAACCCTCACTTATTCCTTTTACAGTGACATTGCCTGCATTGCGGAAGCAAGGTCAGGCTTTGTCTCATGCCCAGTTGAGTGCTGTAACTGGGTGTCGTTTCCTTCAGTCCCTTTCCTCACACAGGGTACTTACTTGTCTCATTGCAGAGAGAGACACAGTCCCCCTCTAGGCTGGGTAGAGCTGCCAGACCTGACTAAGTTTAGTCCTGATTTTTATTTAGAAATAGCAGATAGAACTGCTCAGTGTTCATCTGTTCTTTTTCTTTTCTAGAAAACCAACAAGCTGCTGAAAAGCTGCACGACTCCAGTGATCTACATCCAGGTGTCTGCTGAGGATAACAAAATGCACTCCATATCCACTGACAACATCGTGGAGGTGTTTGCCCTTTTACATTTTCATGCTTCACCTCATCTGGTTTTTCAGACAGAGGTGTTTCTTTGCCCTCTCTGCAGCTTCCCAGGCCTCTGTTCAGAAGATGCTGAAATGGTGCTAACATCTGCGAGTTTGCTTTGAAAAGGGAGGATGTGTGGGCAATTGAAGGGTCCCTCCTAGAGGACCTGGGGTTCTGGGTTGGGGTGAGTAAACCTTATAGGATTTAGCCCACTGCTTGCATACTGTCCAGAGGTTCCCTGTGAGAATGTGTGTTGGAAGATAGAGAAGGGAAGCAGGGCACGGACTGGTGACATAAGGGAAGCAGCAGCCCCTTGCAACTAGCAGCTATCATCTCATTTTGCAATCCACGAAGGGTAAAAGCGCCCTTTCTGAAATGTTGTCAGCAAGGCTTAGGATATAAACATCTCTGGCCCTGGTGGAGTAGGAATATCATCTTCATTTTTGCCTTATGCCTCTTTTTGTAACTAAGGTCCTGTCCGCTTTTAAATTGGGTTGGTCTGTGATCATAATGCACTATTTTTGTAGACAAAAGGAGATACCTCACTGATTTGTTTCATTCATCATCTCATAGTTTTTCCAACAAATATGACAAGTTTTCATGATTC
Source organism: Desmodus rotundus (assembly GCF_022682495.2). Lineage (NCBI taxonomy): Eukaryota > Metazoa > Chordata > Mammalia > Chiroptera > Phyllostomidae > Desmodus > Desmodus rotundus. Next base: position 105,212,890 of record NC_071389.1, on the reverse strand, counting down.
ATCCACCTTCTTTTCTGGACTGTCTTGGGGCCAGAGGGTGGGAGTTCAAAGCATTTTGAATCAAAGACATGCTAGGACCTCAGAGGGAGGTAAGTATCACATCTTTGTATCAGCTCACTGATCACTTACGTAATAAATGATTGATAGATGTGATGGACTAAATTATATACCTTGGAGATTCATGTATTAAAATTATAACCCCAGTACCTTAGAATGTAACTGTATTGGAGACAGGGCCTTTACAGAATTAATTAAGGTTAAATGAGGTCATATTCATGAGCCCCCATCCAGTATGATTGGTGTCCTTATAAAAGAAGGAGATTGGGACACATTGACCAAGGCATGACCATGTGAGGACACAGCAAGAAGTCAGTCATCTGCACTCCAAGGAGACAGGCCTCCAGAAAAAACAAACCTTTCTACACCTTGATCTTGGATGTCAATCCTCTACCTCATGCCATAGGTATACAAAAGTTAACTCAGAATGGATCATAGAACTAAATGTTAGAAGAGCTACAACTATAAAACACTTAGGAGAAAACATAGGAGAAAATCTTCATGACCTTGGGCAATGTGTTCTTGGGTATGACATCAAAAGCACAAGAGAAAAAAGGAAAAAAAAATTAAGTTAGACACCATCAATAGTAAAAACTAGTAAAGAACACCATAAAAAAAGTGAACTTGACAATTTGTAGAATGGGAGAAAACACAGGGTCGGCAAAAGTAGGTTTACATTTGTTAGTACACAAAATGCAGTTTACTCTTGTATTACTATTTATTAATTATTGTGTTATTTTCCGCATGAACAACTGTAAACCTACTTTTGCCATACCCTGTATTTGCAAATTGTTTGTCTATAAAGGGACTTGCATCTAGAATATAAAGAATTCTTAATGCTGAGCAATAAAAGCACAAATAGCCCAATTTTTAAAATAGGCAAAGGACTTGAATATGCATTTCTTCAAAGAGAATATTTAAGTGGTCAATAAACACAGGAAAAGATACTCAACATCATTAGTCATTTGGGAAATGCAAACCAAAACTGCAATGAGATACCACTTCATATCCATTAGGATGGCTAAAATCAAAAGATAGATGATAAGCACTGGCAAGGATGTGGAAAAGTTGGAACCCTAAGACATTTCTGGTAGGAATGTAAAATGATGCAGCCACTTTGGAAAACCTCTTAGCAGTTCATCATAGAGTTACCATATGACCCAGAAATTCCACTTCTAGGATATTCCTCCAAAAAACAGAACCATGTTCACATAAACACTTCCGTATGAATATTCATGACAGCATTATTCATAATAACCAAAAATTGGAAGAATCCAAATATCTATGAATTGATAAATGGATAAACAAAATGTGGTATATCCAATCAATGAAATATTACTCAGCAATAGAAAAGAACTGAGGTGTTCATATATGTTACAACATGGATGAACTTTGAAAGCCTTATGGTAAGTGAAAGCCAGTCACAAAAACCATGTAGAATATGATTGCACTGGTATGTAATGTCTAGAATTGGCAAATTCACAGAGATAGAAAGTTGTTTAATAGTTGCTGGGGGTTAGGGGGGTGGTGTGAGGTGGGACTAGGTAGTGGCTACTCATGGGTTTCTTTTTGGAGTAATAAAAATGTGTTGAAATGAGTGATGATAGCTACACAACACTGTGGATATACTAAAAACCACTGAATTGTTTACTTTAAAAATGCAAATTTTGTGGCATGTTGATTACATCTCAATAAAGCTGTTATTTTTTTAAAGGTGTGGGAGGGAGAGAGGAGTCAAGAATGACACCAAGGTTTTACACCTGAGCCAAAAACAGACAAGAAAGGGAGTGGGTGAGTGGAGCTCAGTGTGGATGTGCTGGATGGAGTTGTCCTGAGTCGGGGAGACACCAGAATCTGACGGTCATTAGCATTTAAACGGGATTATAAGCCCTAGAATGGATGAGATCTCTAAAGCAGTGGGAGTGGGTAAAGCAGAGAAAAGCCCAGAGATTGAGCACGGGGGCTGCAATGTGCTGGCATTTTTCTGTGTGGGAGCCAGCCCTCTGTGGTGAGCTTGGCTGTTCATCCCACAGCAGTGATGAGGATATTTTACATAAAAGTGGATGTTGAATTCTTCTTTCTTCTTTCTGTTCTGGTTGAATGTTTATTTCTTCTTTCTGGTCCAAACCATTGATTTGAGTACTGGTTTCCTTCCCTGCACTGTTGGTTCCCTGTACATTTTCCTTCATTCACTTTTCATAGCCTTTACTTTTTCCTCTATTTTGCAACCATACACAACCATTTCTATGAGCATCCTTATTACTAGTGTTTTGAACTGTGCATCTGATAAGCTGGCTATCCCTTCATCACTTAGTTGTATTTTTTTCTGAAGCTTTGATCTGTTCTTTCATTTGGGCCTTTTTTTTTTTTTTTTTTTTTTTTTTGGTCTCCACATGCCTGTTATGTAGTAAGGGAAGGAGCCTTAGGTATTTGCCAGGGCAGGACGACTCACTTCATTATGTAGTGGCATGTATTTGGGGGAGGGGTCAGAAAGGGAAGAGTGCAGCTTGCTCAACTCTCAGCTGGCTTTCAGTCACTTCCCCCACTACCCACAAGCAAATTGGACCCTTCTGGTGTTGATTCCTGGGTGGGTGGGTTTGTGTACATTCTAGGACCCTATGGATCTCTCCAATGAACTCTCCTGTGAAGCTCGGAGTTTCTCCTGCCACCATAACCCCCCCAGGTTTTTTCAGTCAGAGGTTTTGAGGCTTTATTTCTCCATGCTAGCACCCTGGGTTGCTCGGTCTATCTTGCTCCCCAGCTTTTCCTCCCAGTTTATCCGCACAACAATGTGGGACCTCCTGGTCTGCCTGCCACTGCCTCACCCGGTCTGCCAGCTGTCACCTGGCCCACCCAGATCCTCCAGTTGCTGCCTTGGCAAAAGTCCTCTCCACCCCAGCTGCCCATCTCTACCCATCTGGTCTGGATGAATGTTTTTTTTAACTCCTTGATGGAGTTCCATATGGTTTGATTTTCTGGTAGTTCTAGTTTTTGTTTTTAAATTTGTTGTTGTCCTTCTGTTACAGAACAGACCCAGGGGTGTGTGGTGAATGATATACTATGACCGAATGGACCCCCCTTGTGCTCTGGGAGTCTCCCCCCAATACTATGTTTGCCTTGTCTGCCACCAAGGAAAGACGTCTCTCAATGCCAGAGATTGGTGAAAAGGAAAGGAATTATTTATTCAAAAAGTTATACAGACTTAGAGTAATGACTTAATGTCTTCATTGAAACACTGAAGTCCTTTAGAACACCCACAAATGCACAGTCCTTCCTTCTCCCTCTGCCCAATCTGGAATACCATATCTCAGGCTATCTGTCTGTGGCTCAGATAGCCCATTGGTTCCCGACACCATCAGCTGTATCGCCAATGCGATCTCCAATTAATCCAAAACCATGTGGCACTCCTCATGGCTCACCAGCAAGAGTCCTTTCTCCCCTTTTCTTCCCAGCAAGGTCTCTTCTGCTTCCTAAGCCACGTGGAAAAAGGGAGCAGCCCAAAGCCGGGGGTCCCCACCATTCAGCATGGCTGCTGCACCTGGGGTTAAATCCCAGAGCCAATCTTCCTCTAAAGCCCCATCTCCGACTCCTCCCACAATCAGTTACACCTGCCAGCATTCCCATATTTTTCCAGCCTTTCTTGGCTGCCATAGGAAGTCCAGGCAGGCATGGCCCCATAGCGTGGAGCCAATCATCTCCAAGCTCTCACACAGGTGCTGTAACCAGGGGGAGTTGCCTTCCAGTTACATCCTGGGTGAAAGTCACTCCCATCCCCTGGCTCAAAGCATGGCCACAACAATTTAACATATCTATGAAACCAGTTAAAGGTTATAGATATGTTAAATGACCATGTTTGAGGTTATTTGCAAAACTATTGCTATGCAAAACAGCTCTCAATGGCCCTGCTCCATGTGTCCCATCCCCCAGTTCAGACTTGTGGGGCGTGAGGACATATTAAAAATATGGGATATGAGGACATCCCATATTTTTAATATTTCTTGGACACCCTGAGTTGTGGACCCCATTACAAATCCCTATTTGGGGTCCCCCTGGCTGCACCCTGTTAGGCTTCTTTTGGTTGTGCAGGGAAGCACAGTGCATCTACCTAGGCCTCCATTTTGGCCAGAAAGAAGAATTCAAAAAAATGAGGAGAATCTTAGGAACCTCCAGGACATCTTTAAACATTCCAACATCTGAATCATAGGGGTGCCAGAAGGAGAACAACAGCAAGCAATTGAAAACTTAGTTGAACAAATAATGAAGGAGAACTTCCCCAATCTGACAAAGGAAATAGACTTTCAGGAAGTCCAGGAAGCTCAGAGAGTCCCAAACAAGTAGGACCCAAGGAGGAACACACCAAGGCACATCATAATTACATTACCCAAGATTAAAGATAAGGAGAGAATATTAAAAGCAGCAAGAGAAAAGGAGACAGTTAACTACGAAGGAGTGCCCGTAAGACTATCAGCTGATTTCTCAAAAGAAACCTTACAGGCAAGAAGGGGCTGGAAAGAAGTATTCCAAGTGATGCAAGGCAAGGATCTACATCCAAGATTACTGTATCCAGCAAAGCTATCATTTAGAATGGAAGGGCAGATAAAGTGCTTCACAGATAAGGTCAAGTTGAAGGAGTTCAACATCACCAAGCCCTTATTATATGAAATGTTAAAGGGACTTATCTAAGAAAAAGAAGGAAATCAAGACTATGAACAAACTCACAACTACCAACAACCAAACCTAAAAAACCAAACCTAACTAAACAAACAACTAAAACAGGAACAAAACCTGTTCTAGAGAAATGGAGATCAATCACATGGAGAGTTATCAGCGGGGAGGGGGAGGGGGGAGAACGGGGGTAAAATGTACAGGGAATAAGTAACATAAAAGGTAGGTACAAAATAGAGGGAGGTTAAGAATAGTATGGCAAATGGAGAAGCCAAAGAATTTGTAAGTATGACCCATGGACAAGAACTAAGGGGAAGGAAGGTGGGTAGGAGGGGTGGTACAGGGAAGAGGGGAATAAAGGGGACAAAATGGGACAACTGTAATAGCATAATCAATAAAATATGTTTTAAAAAAAGTGGATGTTGAGGTCAATCAGTGATACAACCAGGACCCAACTCAATTCAGCCCTCTGAGCAAATTTATTAAAATGGTAATATGTGTGGACTTTATAGTTTTCTTTTTTTTAATGTTTTTCTAATTGTTGTTCAAGTACAGTTGTCTGTATTTTCCCCTCACAACTTCCCCCTACTCTAGCCATCCCCACCTTCCACCATCGATCCTACCCCGCTTTGGCTTTGTCCATGGGTCCTTTATACATGTTCCTTGAGAACCCTTCTCTTTTTTCCCCCCATTATTCCCTCCCACCTCCTCTCTGCTTACTGTCAGTTTGTTCTTAATTTCAAGGTCTCTGGTTTTATTTTGCTTGCTTGTTTGTTTTGTTGATTAGGTTCCACTTATAGGTGAGATCATATGGTATTTGTCTTTCAACACCTGGCTTATTTCACTTAACATAATGGTGCCCAGATCCATTCATGCTATTGAAAAGGGTAGGAGCACCTTCTTTCTTTCTGCTGTGTAGTATTCCACTATGTAAATGTGCCATAGTTTTTTAATCCATTCATTTACTTATGGGCACTTAGGTTGCTTCCAGCACTTGGCTATTGTAAATTGTGCTGCTATGAACATTGGGGTGCATAGGTTCTTTTGAATTGGTTTTTCAGGATTCTTAGGGAATAATCTCAGCAGTGGAATTGCTGGGTCAAAAGGCAGTTCCATTTTTTAGTTTTCTGAGGAAATTCCCTACTGTTTTCCACAGTGGCTGCACCAGTCTGCATTCCCACCAACAGTGTACTAGGGTTCCCTTTTCTCCATATCATCTCCAACACTTGTTTGTTGATTTGTTTATGATGGCCATTCTGACCGGTGTGAAGTGGTATCTCATTGTGGTTTTAATTTGCATCTCTGATGGCTAGTGATGCTGAGCATTCTTTCATATATCTCTGGGCCTTCTGTATGTCCTCCTTGGAGAAGTGTCTGTTCAGGTCCTTTGCCCATTTTTTAATTGGGTTGTTTGTCTTCCTGGAGTGGAGTTTTATGAGTTCTTTATATATTTTGGAGATCAAACCCTTGTCCAAGGTATCATCTGCAAATATATTTTCCCATATGTTTGGAAAATATAAAGCTTCTTCACAGCTAAAGAAAACATCAGCAAGATGAAAAGGGGCTTTATAGTTTGTTACTTTGAAATTCAAAGACTTCCTCCAAAACCACAAGGTTGGAGAGGTGATAATTTTAATGAGCATTTTTTTCAAAACTTGCTGCCATCAAATCATAATTCTGTAAGAGAACATCATCTATTTTCTCTTCATAGTGCCTCTCCATTTTTTCCAAACTAAACTCATGATTATAAGATTAACATCTTGCCTATGATGATTTGGGCATATTGAATCACTTCCCAAATTGTGTTTAAAATATATTGAAATCCTGTCTTGGAAATATGGCATGTAATTTATTTTAGAATATCTTATTCCTATCAAATAAAATAAAGCAACTGGGAACCAAAAAGCTAAATTTCTAGCATGCTTGATAACATCGCCTCCATTCTTTGAATTGATTTTTCAGCCCAAATATTTCCCAAATACTTATACAAACCATAGGGACACACCAAGTATTTCAGGAGTCTGCTGGTGTCTGGCATTCTCTGAAGGAGAGGAAAGCTATGGACACATTTCCATTTCAGTTGTGATATGCTGTGAATTTAATGGGTTTCAGCAAAGGCACCACTGTTCCCACACTCTCTGCCTCCCCCTCTGTCTCTGCTCCTTGGTGCCCCCTGGACTTTCATCAAGCCAAACCAGCCCCCCAGAGCAGGTGACAACTTCAGAAAAACAGCAAAGCAGGCTGCTCAAGACCTCCAATTACTCTTCCTTGTTTCCTCTTCAGATGTGGGATCTGGAGACGGACAGCTGCTTGTTCTCCACTTCCTCCAAAGCCAGCAGCATTCGAGGTGAGCTGGTGGCCTGCCTCTATCTACCTTGTCCCAGAGCCCTGTGTTTGGCCTCAGGCACTCTTGCACTCTTGCACTCCTGCACCTGAGACTGAGGTACAAGGTCTCCTATTGGCCCTACACAGTCAACTCTATAGAAGCACTGCTGAGTCCCATATTGGCAGCCTCCTGCTTTCTATCTGGTGTGCCACAGGTCTCTGTGCAAGCTCTGAGATCAATGCCATGTCCCTAGCTTGCAGTATGTATTTGGTGAGCCCTTTTAACATGTCCCCTGAAGTATTCCAGTACCACCTCCCTATATTGTCCCAAACTCTGGCATCTGCCCCTTGAGCCTTATTCCACCCCTAGAGTGAGCCATCTGAGAAGTCCGGGGCTGCTGATTCAGATTCCACGTGGAATTTGCAGTTCCGTAGGTGCAGCAATGTGCAACATCTGAAAACCTGTCCCCAAAGCATGTCAGGCTTTCAGAGACAGAATGCACCCAAGACGATGAGATGTGTCCTTATGGAGGGTCCCCTCATGGGCTTCTCCTGTCTAGGGCCTTAGCGCCAGGGTGCTGGAATGCCTTCAAGACCCAAGTTTCCCACCTCAAGTTCCTTGGCACACCTTTGCCATATTGCTGTTGTGGCCTCTGCAAGGAAGAAAGGTGATTATCTGCCTTAGCGTTTCCCACTCAGAGAGGTCACTCCCTCCATGCATTTTACATCCACTCCAGGTGCCTGTCTTTCCTGCCTGGCTGAGACCGTCTGGTCTTACTGAACCTTCCAGGTACCAGAAGTCATCTAGTCCAACCCAGAAGTTTTGCAGAGGAGCAAACGAGCTTAGAGCAGAAGATCATTGCCCAAGGTCCCACAAGCAGTTAGGAGCAGAGCTGGAAACAGTTCTCCTGCCTTGGTGTACCTGGTCCCCTGCCTTTGCCCTCCACCATGCTGCTACAAAACTGTCCAAAACTTCAAAGGGGCGGGGGGAGCTCGATGCTTAAAAAAAAAAATCAGACATTAGGAGTCACCTTAGCTAGCCCACTTTCTCCAAGGCCTTCATAGAGGGCATCTCTCACATGGTCCTGAGGCAACTACAGGTGGTGAATTGAACTGGCTTTTCTTCCTTGGGCCCAGTAGCCTTGGAGGAAGTTACACCCCTCCTCTGGGTGTGCCCACCTTGCAATCCTGGCAGAGTGACCACCTTCGCTTTGAGAACTGACAGGCCTTCTGATTTTGAAAGTAGAAACATGATGATAGCCCACTCATCGTTCACACAAGGCCCACTACCATCTCCCCATCAAGACCCCTGCCACACTGACACAGTCCTCAAGCCCCATCTGCAGCCTGCCTCAGTGACCAGCAGGAAAGCTTTCTGACTGCATATTGCAGTTTGCAGGTTTCAAATCGTATCTACATAATAATGGTGACTGGATTTCCTGAGCCAAAAATATGGCATACTTTCTTGAAAACTGTTTTTTTTTTAAATTTGTGAACATATGCACAGAAAGAATCCTCAATACATTTACTGTATTCAGTGATTGAATCACATGTCAAGAATTAACTTTTTGAAAAAGTGATCAGATTTCACAGTATGGGAACTGTACTGAGACCTTCAGATGCACGGCTACTGTGTGTCCCTTTCTCACTTGTCCCCTCAGGCCATGGGAAAGACTTGTGTCTCAGAAGACCAAGGCAGAACAACCTCTAAGTTACTGTTGCATCCAGGCCTGGAAGCTCTCAGATGGGAAAGCCACCAGCTGAATGAAATGGGACTTCAGTCACTCCGACTGTTTTACATGATGTCACTATGCAGAGCTGCCTGTTTAGTTGGTTTTTGTTTGGAGCAATGTGGCTGAAATTCCATATTGTGGCACAAACAGCCTCTGTCTCTAGCATCAATACTTAGGTGCCAGATGATGGCTGTTTGTCACTGCTCAGCCTCTCTTGTTCAAGTTCTCAACCCTTCTCTGCCTTTGGGTGGTTTCTTCACCTGTGAAGTGGGGAAACTCAACTCCTCCTTCCCAGCATTGGGAAGAGAGACTAGGGAAAGTATGTAGGGTCTGGATGCAAGGCCTGGAACTTTCTCTTTAGGAACTTTCTCTTTAGATGCTTCCAGGCTCCACATCCTGAAGCCAGGGACCACCATGGGAAAATTCTAATCATTCTTATGCCAAATCCTGTTCATTTTTTAAAAATTAAATGTATTGGTGTAGTACTGGTTCATAACATGGTATGAATTTCAAGTGTACAACTTTATAATATTACATAGGTATAGAGGGTGGGGCAAAAAGTAGGTTTACAGTTGTTCATATGGAAAATAATATAATAATTAATAAATGAAAGTATCTGGCACCAGGGTGTGAGCTGGAGGGGCAGCTTTCTCCCAGACAGAAGTGTTGGCAGAGGCTATTGTTCTTTTTCTGAGCCCTCCCCAAAAGACCTGGCAAGCAGGCGTCATATCTAAGTCACCATCAATCTGGTTCACACTGTTCACCCAACCCTGGTGATTCCCTGAGACCCCACTCCACCAACTTACAGGCCTACCTAACATGCTTTCAGTGGCTTTTCCATGCAAATGGTCTGTCTTGGCTTGTGCTTCAGATTTTCCTAAAATCTCTCAAACAAGCAGCATCTGGCCTCTGCATGTCCCATATCTTTTGCTAAGTGGCCCCAGACCTGGCACTAGTGGCAGCTAGCTGTGGTTCACAGTATGGCCTCTCCTGGGCACCTCCAAGCCTAGCACAAGTAGCAGACATTTGCAGATCACTTTGTAGCCTATGCCAAGTGGCATCAGGCAGAACCCAGGCATGGTTGACTTTGGCCTGCTCTTCTGGGGAAGCCCCAGAGCCAGCACACCTGGTGGACAACTTCAGATCGCATCAAAGCACCACCTGATCACATCCACAAGTGATACATGCTCAAGGGATAGATTCAGTGGGTACCAGAGCCCTGATGAAGTAAGTTATGCTCTGTGGGGTGGGTCTCTGCACAGCTGACACTCCACTGTGGTTGAAGCCAGTCCCTGAAGACAATCAGCCTGGGGGTAAATCCCTCCCACTGATATGCCAACATCAATCAAGACTAAACTACAATAGGAGGATGTACACACCCTACACGAGGTGGGTGGTGGGGCACAACCTGGAATGCCCAGCTCTGGTGATCAGGGAGACTCTGCCACAGGGCCCTACAGGACAACTACCATATTAGCCCACTCTACCAAGCCTGGGAGATGTAGCAGCTCTACCTAATACATAGAAACAAACACAGAGAGGCTGCCAAAATGAGGAGACAAAGAAATGTGTCCCAAGTGAAAGAACCAAACAAAACTCCAGAAAAAGAACTAAACAAAATAGAGACAAGCAATCTCCTGGATGCAGAGTTCAAAACACTCTTTATAAGGATGCTCAGTGATTTAGGGGAAGAGTAGATGAGCTTAGAGAGAACTTCAACAGCATAAAAAAGGACTTGGAAACCATTTTAAAAAAAACCCAGTGAGAAATGAAGGATACATTAATTGAAATGGATAATTTATAGGGAAGCAACAGTAGAGTAGATGAAACCAAGAATCAAAACAGTAATTTGGAATATAAGGAAGCAAAAAGCAACAAATCAGAACAGCAAAAAGAAAACAGAATTTTAAAAAATGAGGATAGTGTAAGGAGCCCCTGGGACAACTTCAAGTGTGCCAACATTTGTATTATAGGGGTGTCAGAAGGGAGAAGAGAGAGAACAAGAAACTGAAAACCTGTTTGAAAAAATAATGACAGAAAACTTTCCCAACCTGGTGAAGGAAATAAGCATGTAAGTCCAGGAAGTGCAGGGAATCCCAAACAAGATGAACCGAAAGAGGCCCACACCAAGACACATTATAATTAAAATGCAGAAGTTTAGAGAGAAAGAGAGAATCTTAAAAGCAGCAAGAGAAAAGCAATTAGTTAGCTACAAGGGAGCTCCTGTAAGACTGACAGCTGATTTCTCAACATAAACTTTGCAGGCCAGACAGGACTGGCAAGAAATATTCAAAGTGATGAAAAAAAAGGACCTACAGCCAAGATTATTCTACCCAGCAAAACTATCATTTAGAATCTAAAGACCTATAAAGAGCTTCCCAGACAAAGAAAAAAAAAAGTAACTAAATCAGTATTACATGAAATGTTCAATGGTCTTCTTTAAGAAAAAAAAGACTAAAAAATATGAAAAATAAGATGTCAATAAATACATATCTATCAACAATTGAATCTAAAAAACAAAATAGACAAACAAGTAGAACAGAAACAGACTCAGAGATACGAGAACATTTTGATGGTTGCTAGATGAAAGGGGGTTTGGAGTTTTGGGTGAAAAAGATGAAGGGATTAAAAAGGACAAAATGGTAGTTACAGAATAATTATGGGATGTACATGGGTATGAAATTTATCAGGATGATCACTTAGCAAGTTATATAATGTCTAATCACTAAGGTTAATATCTTATTAGTTAGGGAAACTAAATAATGTCTTATGTCAGCTGTAATTGAAAGATAAAATTAAAAAAAAACCAATAATAATACAAGAACAAACTGTTTTGCCTAACAAGTATAAAACTACTTTTGCCCAATCCTATACTGTATTGTGCATTCAGCCCACAAAGTCTAGCCTACTTTTGTTACCGTGGATTTGAGCCCCTCTACCCTCTGGTAACCATGATTCTGTTGTCTGTATTTATGAGTTTGTTTGTCTGTGTTTTGTTTGTTTATTTGTTGCTTTCTGTTTTATACCCCACATGAGTGAAATCATACAATTTTTTTCCTTTTCTGTCGGACTTACTTCCCTTAATAATCCTCTCAAGATCCATCCATGTTGTTGCAAATGGCGATATATTTTTACAGCTGAGTAATATTTTATTGTATATGTGTACCACATCTTCTTTATGCAATCATCCATCCAAGACACTTAGGTTGCACCCATATCTTGGCTATTGTGAATAATGCTGCAATATATCTTTACAAATGAGTGTTTTCAAATTTTTTGGATAGACACTTAGAAGTGGAATTACTGGGTCATATGATAGCTCTATTCTTAATTTTCTGAGGATCTTGCATGCTGTTTTCCTGAGTGGCTACACCAGGATCCCACCCACACCAAGAATTGACTGGGCATTAAGTCTGAGGCTTCGCATCCCCTGAATCTCTGTTAGTCACAAGTCCTGGGGCCCAGTGTTGAAGGAACAGTAGAAAGAGAGAGAAGGCAGAGCACCTAAGAGCCTACACTTGTTTCTTAAGTGTCCACTGAAGCCAGGCTCCTCCAGATATTTTACATCCTTTTTCTCATTTACTCACAACATTTCTATTATGGATAGAAATCAGATGAGGAAATCAGTGCAAAGGAGCTGGGGCACTTAACATCAAAGGCTGTTATTCTGTGAGCAGGTCTCTCAGGGGTGGCTCAGGGCAGGGCCTGTGTGCAAGGGGAGTTATTCACACCTGGGTGCTATGTGGGGGCATGCTGCAGCCTGCCCCTTCCCCAGGATCTGGCCTGGCCTTGTCTTGTCCTAGCTGTGATTAAGAAGCACAATTTTTCAGGCTTGAGGGTCCAGAATGAGATAATCCATTTGTGTTTGTTTAGGGAAGATGTGAATTAATTTGGAAAGCTGTCCACTCTTGTAGTGTCAGGAAATCACCCTCCTCTTGTCCTAAAGAGACGTGTGGCATCCGTTTTCATGGCTATTGGCTGCTGCTCCTTGCTTGTGAGGTTCTGTGCCAAAGACATTATACATGTTTCTCATCTAACCCTCAAAACAACCCTTTGAGGTAGATATCATTTTCCCATCATTTGAACTCAAGCCTATCCTCTTAACCATTCTGTAATAAAGCAATAGATGCCCCTCTGAGTGTCCATGTCACACACTCAGTTCAGGTTTTCATCCTCTCTGTCTGTTTTTCATGAGTAAGTTTTCACCTGAGCCTAGCCTGGAGGTGTCCCACACAGAGCTCATGGTGTGCAGCGTCTGCAACCCAGCCTCCAGGCATGTGGTCAGCTGCTTTGAGGCATCTGTGAGTACAAAATTGTTCTCTTTAGCAGTGATGTATTTGTGAGTGTGGCTTGGCCCCACTGTCCTCTCCTTGCTGCTGAGCAGACTGTTCTGCGGACATTCTATCTCTGCAAGTATGGAATGAAAGTTCAGTTTTACTCTACAAATCACCAGGTGTTGTTGGGACATGCTTCTGTGAAGGTGAAAGTAAGAGCTTGTAGTTTGTTCTGTGGCTTATAGTGTGACCATTTGGAAGGCCTGTCTAGTACTATCAAATGGTGTCTCACTGTGATTCCTTTATGTGGTGTAGACGATTAATACAACCCTAACCTACTGTAACTCTGATCCGAGTTCGGGACACAGAGCATTCCACATCTGCTTCCCCTCCATAGGGGCTCACGAGGACTGCACTGGCTCCATTCTGTATGAGTGGCACAGTGTCTGGTCCACAGGAGGGGACATGATTGATGCTCACCGAACAGCAATGAGAGCAGAGAAACATGTACATCCTGTGATTCATGTTCCCCTGTCCTGAGCAAATGGGGCAGCGATGGGGAGCATCCCCCAATTGTGCTCATAACATTTAAATGTTCTGAAATCTCTTAATATTAGTTCATTCACTCTCTGAATCACTGGCCTAGTCTCTGGCATCCAAGAGAATGTCTGGGCCATATTTCTGTCTTCCTTTCAGAACCTGGTGAACTGCCTTCATGATTTACAGCCCTGGGAGCATCACAGCCTGTCATCTCCCCTCACGTTCACACTCAGATTTGCTCCCAGTGCCACTCGGTGCTCCTCATGTATGTTCTTCCCTAGTTGCCACTCCAGAGATTAGCGAAAACTAGGGTGTTATTAAGTACTGAAAGAAATAGATGACGCGTTATATGGGTCAAATATTTTTTCTGGTAACTCAGTCTCAGTTCATATCAAAGAAGGTAGATTTCTGCATAGTTTGGGTTCATCCTTGTAAAGAAGTATTTGCCTTTCAGATTACCAGAATCACCCCAACTCCAAGCAAGCCAGCCTTCCCACCTTCTCAGCCTCTTGCGTATTCATGCGCTTGGGCTCTATCCAACCTTTCACCATCCCCACCCTAGAAAAGCCTGCTCTTTCCTCTTTTCCTACACTCACTTTAGCAATCCTCCCAGGTCCAACTCGAGTTCCACCTCTGCCAAGAAATGTCTTCCCATCCTGACTCGCACCAGCATCTGTCTCTCTCTGACCACCACGGTCAGTGCCTGGCATGTGGGGCTGGGCTGTGTGCTCAGGGCCCCGTTCTGTTTCATGTGCACAATCTAGCAGGCACTTGAGAGCAAGGATCAGAGCACCTGTTTCTTCCTTCTTTCCTTCCTGATCTGTCAAAACCCTTCTTACTCTTCGAGGCTCAACCAGAAATCAGCTAGTCTGAGAACAGTTTCTAACTCCCCTCCCACCTCCAGGCAGAATGAACGGTTCCCTTAGTACTTGCACTTCTACCTCTGTGGTAACACAGTCCCTTCTCTCAAGAACAGTGCTTTTGATATGCATGTCTTCTGATACTTACTGAATGAAATTATCGATTTGAGCATTTGCTCAGCTTGCAGATCTGTTGCTGTGTGAAATCCTGGTAGTATTATGCCCACTGTCACAATCCATAGCATCTAAACCACATGGCATTCTTAACACTTGTAGAGGAGAAAAATGTGGCCCAAGCTCTTCAGGAAGCCTGAATTCATGAAGACCTTATCCCACATGTTATCTGTTGGGTTGTATAAGCAAAGGCTAGGAACCACCAACTTCCAATGCCTCCGAAAGGGTTTGAACACGGCACAGTGAGAATTAACAAATGCTCGAGTAAATGTTCAGACCATTACATATCAACTGTCACACATACATATACTTTTATATTATAAAAGTTTATAAGAATAACAATTTTTGTCAATAAAGCTTATAACTATAGTATTCTTTTAATTATTAAAAATTTACTAGCAAAATTATATTTAATTTGGGACATGGTTGCATTTTAATATGTTTAATTGGATGGGATCTTTAAAGGATGAACAACTTAGGGCAGTGAGGTTCTTTTTTTTTAATTGAATCTATTGGGGTGACACTGGTTAAGGAAATTGTACAGGTTTCAGGTGCACAATTCCACAACTCACCATCTGGACACTGTGGCAGCAAGGTTCTTAAAGGAGCCCTGTGATGGTAGGAAGCTTCCTCTGCAGAGTGCAAGTGACGTGTACTTGACAAGTGTAAATAACACCTTCAGACTTTTCTTGATTCTATAAATAGAACCCTGCCATCATTAAAAACAATATTTTCATTGCTTACTTCGGTCTTTTCACTTTCATTACTAGGAATAGTAGAGAGCATTCTTGAAGGGATATTTTTCTTTAAAGAAACGAAGGGAAGGCCTGTTTAATCACAGAACAGGAATGCAGGTCCAGGGGGAGGAGGCCTCCCTTGAGTGGATCCTGGGCTCTCTTTTCATTCTTTCATGCCAACAAGTACTGGATTCAATGCTGGACCTCAACTGTATCACAAATCACTGCAAGGTGTGCAACTGGGCTATTTGTGAATAATTGAGGCCACTAAAGTAAAACCAAGTAATATAAAGTGTCTATTGCAATACTAAAGAGAGCAGGGTGGAGGCACCTGAGCTGCAGACACCCCTAGGACCCTGGCATCGTAGGAGGACAGAGGAAGGGAAGCAAAGCGTGCATGCTGAAAATCTAAGCCCAGCCATCTGAAATTGAAGCAGTGAGAGAATGCCTTCTGCTTTATGGTTTGGAGACCCAGAAGTTTCACCAGTGTCACGGGAGCAGCCTCTTTGACAAAGTGGCAGGTCAGAGGGAACATCAGGTAGCCTAAGAAAGGCTGCTGTTCTCAGGTGTTACTCCTTCTCCATTGTCACTGCCTTTGAGGCACAGGCTACTCCCAAAGGAAGTCCTTCCTGGGGTAGCTGAACCCATTACCCTTTAAAGATGATTTTCACTTAAGGGTGGTGCAAGGGACCAGGCTAAAAGAAAGTAACTACTTGAACTAAGGAAAATCTTAAGGTTGACGGTTTAGATGATATATCCTCCAATAAAATAGGTCATATTTCTCCATCAGCTTTGCATGATGGTAAATAAATTTTGCTGCTCAAAATTCAATCCACACCTATTTTATCTTAGCCTAGACAGCCAGCATATTTTTATCCAACGATTTATAAATCTTTTGAGGGTTAAATGGGCTGAATTGTGTTCACCCAAAATTTATATATTGAAGTCCTAACCCCAGTACCTCAGAAAGTGACTGTGTGGGGAGGTAGGGCCTTTAAAGAGGTGACTGAGTTAAAATGAGACTATTAGAGTGGGGCCCATGATCTCATATGATTGGTGGCCTTATGAGAAAAGGAAATTTGATCACATAAACAGATACAAGGGGTGCACATGCACAGAGGAAAAACAGAGAAAACTCAGTGAGAACACAATCAGGAGAGATGCCTCAGAAGAAACCAAACTCGACCATTACCACCCTCCAGAAATGTGAGAAAATTAATTGAAGCTCCACTCCCCACGTTCAGTTTATGGTATTTTGTTATGGTGTCCCTAACAGACTAATCCACTCAGGTAAGCCAACTTGCATTGACAGTACAAATACTTTTGGAATAAACTTTTAGCTTTCATATCTATGACACTAGACCTCTAAATGCCAAGTTCTCTTTAATTTGAGAGCCAATATCTCCAAGTCACATTTTTTTTCAACTTCCTGATACAGGTGGTGAAAATGTGGGACTTTGAAACAGGAAGACCACTGTCTGGATTTACTGGGTTTCATGGCAATACTGGAATCACTTACCTGACCTTTGATTCCAGTAGGAGAAGGTAAATGCCTTCACAGCATCTTCGACCATTGGGCAGGTGATCCCTTACCTGCCATCTAACAGGAGACCCTGTTTCCTATTTTGGGGACCAGAGGCAGAGATGGCTGTCTGAAAATATGGCACTACAACAGCAAGCCTTGTCTATACACCCTGAGACCTGACAAGTCACTTCCTACAAAGGGTCCCCACAAAGTAGTGATGCACAATTAAGCATTTGTTGTCACATATAAAAAAATCAAAGGATGTAGAATATAGGATGCACGTAAACAATGCTTTTTCTCTGGCATTTCATTACCAATGACAATGAACTTCTACGTGGGAGGAATGTATTTGGCATAAAGGAATGTGCTCCTGGCTATGCCTCTAGCATTTGTTTCTTCACTGCCTGGTTTCTACCTGATTTGTCAAAAGAGCTTCACTTTTCTAAACATTTTAAACATCATATAAATTAAAATGTAGGTGAACAAACTAAAAGCTAGTCTCTTATGTGTGATATTGTAATTTTTTTCAAGGCTACTTATTCTACCTACTTCTTTTGTTCACTTGCTATGTCTGTTCTTGACGAAATGTGCACAGTTCTGTCTATGAGGAAGGTAAGAGGCAAACATTCTTCCACTGTCAGAATATAAACAAAGTGCAAGTAAAAAAGACAAACTTTACTCAAAGGAATGCGTGTGTAGTTCTCAGACCTGCCTTCCACCTGCTTGCATTCATGTGTTCATTCACTCGCTCAGTGAGTGCTGAGCTCTTTGTAGGGACCCATCAGGAGATGGGGAGCCCCTTCCTGCAGCTCGGCAAGGGCAGCTCCAGCCCTTTTGGGCAACAAGGGTGGAAGAAAATCAGCAGGTCTTTGAAGGCTTCAAAATCACCTGCCTGTGGTCTGAAAACTAGGAAGAAAGTCCTAAGTTTTTTCTAATCATCAGTTGGATTAAGTCAATATGCCTAAACTGACTCAAGACCAACTGAGAAACATTTAAAATAATGTTGATAATGTTGTCTTTCTAGACAAAAAGCCAAGTGTAGTCTGAGATTATACCTACTTGGAGGTGAACCAAAATAAGTGAGTTATATTCAGCTTAAATATAAGAGTGGTGTTTAGTGGGGCACATTTTTTGATACAAAGTTTGTCCTGAAGAAGGACACCAAGACAGTGAAGGGCATTGCCCAAAAGGAAATATGTCGAGGAACTCCTGAGGACCCAGGTTGCCCCCAGATGGTGATTTAGGCAGCAAGCCTCTTCCTGAATATTGGAAGCCATCCTCTGCATATTTTGATGACTGTTTAGAAATAGGGAGCACTGTGTCTCTCCCCCAAATGCTTTAGGAAGGTATAAATCACAGTCTAGACTAATTAAATACAGCAACCATAAGTCAAAGAATAAAAATCCAGCAAGTTCCCTCCCGAGCACTAAAAGGGTAAAAACAATTTTTGATCAGTTTGTTTGTTTGTCCTTGCCTCCATGGTTCAAGAATGCCCCTAGAAGTGACCCCAAGGAAGTCAGCTGCTCATGAGGTAGCACCTGAGGACCTTGGGGATCCCAAGGTGTCTTGTGTCTGTTTCCTGATCCTTTAAGCACCAGTTAAAACACTAACCCTAATTTATCAAATCATATTTTATCTTGTTCTTCACAAACAGAAGTGTTTTCTTGCTCTCTTTTTTGATCACCTGGACATGGCAATGTTGGGCCAAAGTACTGACTCCATGCAGAAGTTAAACAGATGGTAAGCCCAAGTATGGAAATGTAACCATTGGTATTATTCTAGATATGTCATCACTGTTGGATGGGACAGAAGAACAAACATGTTGTAAGTGAAATATACAAAATTATGATATTTCAAAATCCTGCTTCAGATTTATATTGTTCCCCTCCTCCTCCTCTTCTCCCTCCCCCCTCCTCCCCATACACATCATTCTTTTCCCTTTAAGAAACCTGTTTTGGAGAAATTCTTTATGCCTCTGCTATCTGGTATAAGTCAAGCTATGATATAAACAAAGGAGTGTCCTCCCTCCCTACATTTTTTCATACCGTCTTTTCTTCCTTCTTTCCTTTAAAACACCTTTTTACCTTCTTTGTTTCAGTTTCTTCCTTCTATTTCTCTTCTATGGGAAGAAGTCTAATGACTCTGCACCCAACTCTGGGATGAGGGATCCCCACACCAGCAAGCAGTTCTCAAATACCAGCTGGTTGCCCTACAGTCAACTCAACTCCGACACTATCTACCTGGAGATAACATCAGATCCCACAGTTTAAGGGTTCAGGCTCACAAAACTGCCCCTTCCCCACTTCATATGCCAGTCAAAAGCTCAGGTTGTCACCTGTGCTCCTCAGCAACTGACTATATAGAGATAGGAGGTTCCCATGATCCCTCCTTGGGTTTGATGAATTTGCTGGAGCAGCTCACAGAACTCAGAGAAACATTTTATCTCCTAGATCACCAGTTTAATTAAAAGGATATAATTCAGGAACAGCAGATGGAAAGGATGCATAGGGTGAGCTATGTGGGAAGGGATGTGGAGCTTCCATGCTCTTATCACATAGGAAATTCCAAGGTTTTTAGGAGCTCTGAGCCAGAAATGGGGATGAAGACCAAATATATATTTCTTATTATAAACTCACAATATAACAAAGTACTAGCTAAAAAAGCTATGAGGGCAGAAAAGTCGATCCCTAGGAATCCAAAGCAGACTGTGCTTGACTTCTGTAGCTCTCCAGACCTTGCCTGGTTTTCTTCCCCTTTGCACTGGCTGACCATTTTCCCTCCTACTGGACTGCAGGGGTTCCTGGCCTATCTCATATACCCTCCTCTACTGAAGGGCACTCATTCTGTCATTGTTCAGCCCCTGAGTTTCTTCCTTCTTCTCCTTGCCTTGTCTTTATGCCCTATTCCCTCTTGAAATGGAAAGAGAAGATAAAATGACATCCATCAGCATCTCTATGGAAAGAAACTCCTTTTTATTAGTGGCTTAGAGTTGGAGCAGGAGATAAAGAGACAGGGAAACAAAAATGCTGACTGCAGCCACGTTTAAATCTACTGGTGGCATTCTATGTCCCTTGCCTTCTATGCAGAATTGTCATGAATTTCTGAAAGTCTTTAAGCATCAAAAATTCTTTATTTAATGCACAGTCTGAGCTTTGCATCCTAGATGATTAGAGATGACTACCTGAGAAGTTGTGGCTTTGAATTTGTCCTTTGGTATCACAGGTTCTGAAAGTGATGGCTTTTGTTTTGCACATGCAACAGTTATGAGTCTTATTATGAACGCAAAGGTGTTGGACCATTCACGCATCCACGGGGAGCTTGTCAGTTGACATATAATTTGCTGCAATGCAATCACCCAGGTGTCAGGAATGGATTGCTTTTTATTCCCACCGGCACTAGGGAAATTTGCTTTGACATTTTGAAAATCTGCATCACTGGTGGGGTGAGGGGCAAGTCCTACAACATGCCAATGCCTTCTCTCTGAAGTTTCAAGCATACTGGCAGTTCATTTCGCTGCTTGTATGTCTGTTGTTTGGCTTTGGAACAGGATGCACCATGTGACTTTCATCACTGCTGAAAGTCGTGGCCACACTGGCAGGATGACCTGGTGAGCCTTGGTCCATGATCTGGCTCTCAACCCAAACAGTGGCATATGACAAGGGTCTCCTTCACTCAGAGGCATACCCTGACTCTCCTAGTCCTGCCTTGAGTGGCCACAAGCATCTCAAAAGCCTCTGCTGTGGCAGATTCACACCTGGAGTCCAGGTAGAGCCAGGTGCACTGACATATAGGCAGCCACTTTCGCTCCAAGGAGAAGGATGGACCCGGGTTTGGGTTGGGGTGTGAGATCACAGAAGCAAATCCATGCAGCTGTCCATGAATCCTGCCAGAAGTCCCGTACCATAGGCAGGGCAACCCAGGATGTTGTGGGTGTGACTTTCCTCAAAGAGAAATCCACTTCCTGTTTCTGCCTGTCATGCAACATTGTGCTTGTTCGCTGTGCCATCTTTGGGTGGCCAGGGAGCCTAGGAAAAGATATTCTGCGGCCTCACAATCAGGGGACTTCTTGTGATTCTCATCAGCACTTAAAATGGCCCCAACTTCCTACAGCTTCCCAAGACGGAATGACCTCCCTCAAAACTGTCTGGCTACCAAGACAATGAGATAAGTGTTTAAAAAAAGGTGACTGTGCCATCTACCTCTGTACCACCCTATCTAATGCTACCCATAAATATTCCAAAAACACAAGTCACTAGAACACAAACTCTATGGTATTCCCAGGACCCAACCCAGTGCCTGGGTTATAGATATATATTCAAGCTCAATAAATATATGTTCATTCAACAAGCATTTGTCCAATGCCTATTGTGGGTCAAGGATATGTTCTTCTCTGAAGATGCAGTGATGAGCAAAACGGTCTGTGCCTTCATGGCACTTGCAGATTAGTGAATGTTGAATGAAATGCAGAAAATACCTCAGGGAAGCATGGCCATCACAAGGACGAAAGTCATGCAAGAATCAGTGAAGTGTTAGTTCATCCAAATATTTATTCATTCAGTTATCAAATTGTTCAACACATATTTCTCAAACACTTTCACAGTGCCATGCTTAGTGGATGGATACACAGGATACAAACAGAAATAAAATGTGGTTTCTGGCCTAGATTCTGACAGACTGCAAGAATATAAACTAAGAAAATAATAACCACACAACATGAGAGATGACATAATAACATATAAATTGCGGAGAAGCACAAGGGTTGGAACTACTAACATTGCTGTAACATGTTAAAGGATATTAATATGATTAGGATTTTTCAGTAGGCCAAGGTAGGGACAGGCATCTAGATGAGGAGAAGGGCATAAGCCACATCTGGAAGCAGGAGAAGCAAGTTGGTTGGAGGGTCTACGTAAGTTTGAGGAGCTAGAGCACCAGCTACAAGAGGAAATTAGGACAGAAAGTTCAGTTAGAGCTCCAGAGTCATGCTAAGGCATGTCCACCTCACCGTGTAGGCAGTGGGAGGCACAGGAGGAGGAATGCAGACATCAGTGCTCACAGACTGTGAAGGAGGCAGGGTTGGTGGCAGAGATTGTGGGAAGGAGAGAGCCACTGACCTTCCCTTTTCCAACAATCGTCCAATGCCACCTTCACAGCTGCTTTCAAGCAGAAGAACATGTTAGGTCTTCAAATGTGCTCCTTGGGGAGTATATGAGGGCAAGGGAGAAAGGGCACATTTCCAGTGCAAGAGAAGCCAATTCACTTCACATAGAAACTATATCCAGTGAGAAAGTTGAAAGGACAATACCCAGGGACAATTCAAACTCTACAGCACCTGTCAAAAAAAAATCATTTTGGTTTCTTATCTTTCTTAAAGATCCTTATCTGAAAATCTTTGCAGGAGCATAGGTGTTTCGGTTCCTAATGCCACATGTAAGCCACAGTGGGGCAGATGGGTAGCCTAGGAAGAGAGTCAGGGGATACCACTCCTAGAGTTTAGCTCCGGGCTGCTGGGAAACCAAGCCAATGCACCAGAGCTTCGGTTCCATTGTCCAATTTACATTGGCATTTCATCCCCAAAGAGGGCTCCTTGTAAATAATTTGTTTGCCTGCAGTATGGGAGATAAAGAAGCTGCTAGGAGTAGCACTCCCCTGGGGAGGGTGATGAAACTGACCCAAGGAGATGCAGCACCTCTCTGGGTGATCTGCACATGGACTCCTACATGGAGAAATGCTCCTGGTCCTCTGGGCCACCGGTTCCAGGTGAATCCTTGGTGTGAGCAATCACAGAAGGGGGAACCCCTCTGCCTCTTCTGTCATAGAGGTGACATGAAAGGAAGTTTGCTGTGAATGTTTGGGGATTCGATTTCTTATGCTGTTCCTCACTGTCTCTTCTTTCTCAGAACCATGGGCAGAATGAGGACATCCTCTATGGGGCTCAATGACCACCTTTTCTTCTTGCAGCCTCTAGCCACAGTGGGGAGATTATCATTTGGAATGTCATCTCAGGCCGCATGTACTGCAAGCTGAATACATTGAGACCCCTTGATGGAGCAGAAGATAGCGAAGGTAGGTAAGGGGCAGGCTCTGTGGCCACTCTGCACAGGCCCCAGCAAGTGTGGACTCCTGGCCAGTTGTCTAAAGGATCCTCAGTTCTGAAATGGTTGGATTCAGGTTTAACTTGAAGGATGAAGATTCCCAAAGCTGGGAGGGAGTTTAAGAGTTTCACTTGCTCATCCACATCTGTGGGCACCTGTTCATCAAAGCCCATCTCATGGGTCAGCTTGCCACCTCTAGGAGCCCTATTCTCACCTACTGCCCACCTGAAAATCTCTCTCCCCTGCTGAGTCTCTTGGGCTTTGTCAGTACACAGCTCTCACAGCACTGATTTTCCTCCTTTGTTTTCAATACCACCACCCAAGTGCTCCTTCCCACCAGCTAGCAAACCTCCCCACAAACCCAGATCAGACATCATATCCTGATATGTCATTCATCTGTGTGACTCACAAATCTTTATGCCACTTCATCATCAACCCCTTTTGGTGGCTCCCAGCTTCTAGGGTCCTCACATTGCTCAAATCCCCTATACCCCTGACCTGGGTCTGTCTTACTCTTCAATATTTGTATATGCATTGCAAAAATTTCCCCGCCCTCCCACTCCAACCTTCCCAAGTATTCTGTCCTGGTCCCATTTCTTCAAGGTCCTTTCTCTCTGCTAATGTGATCATGGATCCATTCATTCACTATTCATTCCAAAAGTAGTGATGAGCCCCTGCTATTGTCTAGGCCCAGTGCTAGGTGCTGGTTGGTAATCACACCTTTCTCCAAGACTTGAACCTTCTGAAAAATACACATAGAAGTCATATGGAGGATCATCTATCTATCAGTCTCATTGCTGGCTGTGCTGGATTGGAAAACCAGCTACAACTGCAGCAGCCCAACAGGCTTCCTACCACTTCTCTCCCTGTCTCCAAACTCCAAGGCCATTCATTCTTCCCAAGTGGCAGTCTGCCAACACTCAGGGTCCCTGCCATCAGCCAGGGACCCACTGCCTCACCCCCATAGAACCTGACAGGGAAACACAAGGCCTTGGGAATTTTTGCATAAAATTGGAGAATCCTTACATCTCCTGAAGCCCAAACCCTTAGGGAGCCATGTGCCCCAGGTTACCGTCTCCTGCTTTAGGCATGTGATAATTTACCACCCAAGGAAAAGCTCTAGTGGCTCATTCCACCAGAAACTATCTTCAAGCCTCTCCTGTGGGTTCATCCCTATGGGAGATGGGTAGAGGAGACTAGAGAAATGTGAAGTCTGGTGGTGCCCTCAGGAGGCTCACAGTCTAGGTTGAGATGAGATGTACATGCCCAACACAGGTAGGATAATGATACAGCCATGCAATTAGCCTTGCTGTGCTTAAGAGACACTGGTTAGAACTTGAAACCAGTGGACACACAGGTTTAAAAAGAAATTTTTACCTGGAGACTTATTATCTTGTCTATTCCTATTCTCCTTCACTATATAAAAAAAAGATTTTGCTTTAAAGCTCTTTCTGAGATCTTTGGGGGAAAAGGGTGGCATTTCCTTCTAAAGTTTCTTTTATTTTCTTTTTTTCCCAGCAATGACTATATTTGAAAGAACTACTCTTGAGAAGGTACCATGTTTGTGCACACACACTGCACCAGAGAACCCCAGAATGGAGTACTAAAAATAAACACCCCTTCCCAAAATTCACACAGGTACACACACACACACACCCTCTCTGTCCACCAGTGCACTATAACTATAAACAGCTTTGGGGGTAAGAGCCATAGATCAGACACTAGAAGTAAACTTTTGTCAGAAAAAGAAAAAAGGCAAAAGAAAGAAGAAAAGTATAAACCTAGAGACTCCAAATCCTCTTTCCTTCTGAAGAGAAGGGGCATGAAGGTGGAAGTGGAGGTGACAAGACAGGATCACCATACTGCCCAATTCCACATGCCCCACATCTACTGAATGGATGTGAGTGATGGCTCTTCAAATTGTGCAGTGCACAGCTGCCCAGTTGTTAGGCTGCAGCCCTGAGAGGGGTTCCCATGAGTAGCTATGAACAGAAAAGGAAAATATGCTTCTGTGATCCACCACTTGCCCTGACTTCTGAGGGTGTTGTGGAACATTACAGTGGGGTCTGGCAAAGGTACTGACTTGAAGAGACAAGGCAACATTTTTATCGTTGCCATAAGGTGGATGACAGGTGGTGAGTTAGCTGCCTAAGCTGGACCCCATTTTTTTCTGCTCAGCAAGGAAGCTCCTCAAGGATGTAGCCTGGACAGAAGAGGCTAGCCAGTCAGCCTTAGGCAGGTTGCAGTGAGACTTGGCCAACATTCAATGGTTAAAACTGAGTTGAAAATCTTTAGGTTAGGTCAAGCAGTACTGCTCTGGGGTTTTCACTGTATGTCCCACTGGACAGGGTTAGGCAGCAGAGAAACTTGGTAAGAAGAGAGGCAGGCCAGTATGAAAATTCATCTGTGCAAGCATGCACACATACACAAAAGTCCACACAGAGGTGTGCACCCTAGAACTGAGAGATGACACTGCTAGGACTTGGGTACCCAGCACAGGGAACAAGAGCTGGTGCTAAAAGAGCAAAGCTGTATGTGTCTGCAATTTGAAACTTATGCACAATCCTTGGCTCTTGTGTCTCAAAGCTCTGTTCTATGTATGACTTGAGCATGAATGTCCAAGTTGGAACCTGTCTACTTTTCTCTCAGGAAGCTCTGTACACTTTCAAAGCAAGCCTTCTCACTTTCCTCATTAGTGTCCCAGCAGCCATTCCTACCCAGCCTAGAGCCTAACTTTGTGAAACCTGAAGGAAGCTGACTGACCTAGAGGTCAGGATAGCTCTGGCCCTGCAGCCCTGATGTAGTGGGCATCCAAGAGCATCTCCTCTCTCTCAGGCTGAGGCACAGAGGTTGTAGGAGATAAGGCTGAAAGCCACATGTACACAAACATCCTGAGGCTGACCAACTGACACACACAGCCATAATGATAACCAGAAGCTGGAACTCCACACATTGAATGCAGGACTTTAGACGGGTAGAAAAGGAAGGTGCTGGGCACAGAGGCAAGGGTACGAAGCTCCTCCAAATGGGAATGGAGTGCCAACCACCCTGCCTCGCTCCAAACACTTGCCTCCAGGACCGTGGCAAGAGTCCAGTCCATTAAGTGCTGTGTGCAATACTAGTGCTTTGAGTCTGCTGTCCTTATCAACGAAGCAGTATGGATGGACTAGTAGTCACCTGGCAGGAGGCCTCAGCTCCTGTCAGGCTAGGCGTATTGGCCCTTGCTCAGTGTGTTCAACAAGGACTCCACCTCTTGTGGGTTCCCCAAGGCCTCTCCAAGCATCTTCTCCATGTTTCTCATTATGGCCACTTTCGGATGGGCTTCGAGAGGATATTCAGTTCTCTTAGAGGTGGGGGCCCCTTTATCAGAAGTTCACAGTGATGGTAATCTGCCCTCTTAGTAATGACTATATGATGCCACTAGTGCATTGGGATGTAAAGAACATCACCAGGACCGACCATTGTTTTGTAACCAACCATGCACTGGAAATCAGGGAACCTCTCATAGTCAGGATTGTCAAAGTCCACCTAGCTCTGTCTGTCACATGGATGATGAACAGGGTATGCTTAGAGGCACTCAAACTGATCTGAAGGGAATAAAATGCATTGCTTGTAGCCCTTTATCTGAGCAAAGGAGTTCTGTTACTCATCACAGTGACAGATGTTACGTTTTCTTCCACACCGATGAGCAGCAGATAGGAGGTCGGCTGCCCCCAGCCACACTTTCCTTGTTGCATATTAATCCAGTTCCTGTTAAAACCCAGGAAGTCCATGACAATCTTCCTGCCCACAGTGTCACTGAGCATTTGCTGCACATACAAGCTCTCATCCCTTCCTTGCTGCTGTATATCCTGCAGTTTCTCAACAAAGTCATGGAATTTCATTTCCTGCCTGTTAGACCTTGGCTGAAAATTCTGGATATTAGCCATCTTCTTTCTCATCATAGTACAAGAACTTGTGGGTACTGGCACTGCACACACAGAAGTCTCCATTGTTAATATTTTCTTGCAGGTATTCAAGGTCCCATTTCAAGGCAGGATATACAGGATTTGTGTAGGTCAGCACCACAGGCTTCTCATTCTTCATAAGCTCCTCGGCCCAGGGTCACTCAGACTCAGACTCAGGCCAGGTGGGGTGGGAAAGCTATAACTGCACAGTTGGCACTCATTCCATGCCAGGTGGGGGCTTCAGCCTCTTCCCAGCGTTCTCTAGAGCCTGAGGCCACAGCCTCCATCGCTATAGCTGCCATCTCTGCAGCTAGGGAGGGCCCAACCGAAAGGTTTATTTTCATTGCCATTAAAATAACAATAAAATCACCAGCCAAGAATGCAACGTCGACCTTTAAGCCAGCAGCTCTCACTTAAAACCGTATTTGCAGCAGCATTTTCTACTTAAACTTATGTGATGGCTGGTTTTGAGAAACTGCTTTTCTGCTCCAAAAATGCTCAGCCAGCCATAGCTACCAAGAATTCATGTCTGCATTGCAAAAATTGCAAAAATGGGATGGAAATTTGTGAAAGTTCCTCATTCTTCCAGGAACAACAGTACAGGCTCTTCTTGAAGGTCAGATCAGGACACAGTGGTCTTTCCATGGGGCTGGTGAAGAAGTCACCTTTGTACTTGCAAAACCATCTGGACAATTCTGAAGTCATTCTCCATAGAGAGGGGAACTGAGAAAGGCAATTGTGCAAGCAAAGCCAGATGAGCTAGAAACAGGTTCTTCTTGCCAACTTTTCAGCATTTTAGCTTCACTGTTCATTACATTGGGGATTGTTAACTTCTTCCCCCACATTAAGGAGGAGGAATTCAAGAGTGAGAGAGACCAAGAGATTTCAACCAGGCTAAAATCCAGGAAATCAGTGAGCTACCTGAGAAACTAAGCCTTTTTCTTCTTTTTTTAATGTGGTAAATAAAATACACATAACATAAAGATTATCCTAATTATTTTTAAGTGCACAAGTCAATGGTATTAAGTGCACTCACATTGTTGTGCAGCCTTCACCATCTATGCCCATAACTCTTTTCATCTTGTACAACAGAAGCTGATACCTACTAAACTATAACTCCCCGTTTTCCCTTTTCCTCAGCTCCTGGCAACCACTATTACATTTTCTTTCTGTCTCTGTGAGTTTGACTCTAAGTACTTCACATAAGTAGAATCACACAGTATTTGTCTTTTTGTGATTGTTTTATTTCACTTTGCATGGCATCCTCAACTTTCATCCATGTTGTAACATATATCAGAATTTCCTTCCATTTAAGGCTGAATAATATTCCATTGTATGTATAAATCACCATTTGGCTATCCATTCATCAATTGGTGGACACTGGGTTACTTCCAAATTTTAGCTATTGTGAGTAATGCTGCTATGACATGGGTGTACAAACATCTTTTTGATACCCTGCTTTAATTCTTTGTTTGGGTATACATTCAGAAGTGAAATTGCTGAATCATATGTTAATTCTATTTTTAACTTTTCAAGGAACTTCCATGCTGTTTTCCACAGTGGCTGAATCATTTTACATTCCCCCCGGTAGTGAACAGGGTTCTGATTTCCGTATATCTGTACCAATACTTGTTATGTTCTCTTTCTTAGTTTGTTTTATAATTACCTTTCTAATGGTCTGAAGTGGTATCTCATTGTGGTTTGATTTGCATTTTCTATTTTTTTTCTTTTTTTTGATATATCTATTGATTATGCTATTACAGTTGTCCCATTTCTGCCCCTTCACTCAACTCCATCCTGCCCACCCCCTCCCTCCCACATTCCCCTCCTATAGTTCATGTCCATGGGTCATATTTATAAGTTCTTTGGCTTCTACATTTCCTACACTATTCTTAGCCTCCCCCTGTCTATTTTCCACCTATCATTTATGCTATTTATTCTCTGTACCTTTCCCCCCTCTCTCCCCCTCCCACTCCCCTATTGATAACCCTCCATGTGATCTCCATTTCTGTGGTTCTGTTTCTGTTCTAGTTGTTTGCTTAGTTTTCTTTTGTTTTTGTTTTAGGTGTGGTTGTTCATAACTGTGAGTTTGCTGTCATCTTTACTGTTCATATTTTTTATCTTCTTTTTCTTAGGTAACTCCCTTTAACATTTCATATAATAATGGCTTGGTGATGATGAACTCCTTTAACTTGACCTTATCTGAGAAGCGCTTTATCTGCCCTTTCATTCTAAATGATACCTTTGCTGGATACAGTAATCTTGGATGTAGGTTCTTGCCTTTCATGACTTGGAATACTTCTTGCCAGTCCCTTCTTGCCTGTAAGGTCTCTTTGGAGAAATCAGCTGACAGTCTTATGGGAACCCCTTTGTAGGTAACTGTGTCCTTTTCTCTTGCTGCTTCTAAGATTCTCTCCTTCTGTTTAATCTTGGGGAATGTAATTATGATGTGCCTTGGTATGTTCCTCCTTGGGTCCAGCTTTTTTGGGACTCTCTGAACTTCCTGGACTTCCTGGAAGTCCATTTCCTTTGCCAGATTAGGGAAGTTCTCCTTCATTATTTGTTCAAAGAAGTTTTCAATTGTTTGTTCGTCCTCTTCTCCTTCTGGCACCCCTATAATTCAGATGTTGGAACGTTTCAAGATGTCCTGGAGGTTCCTAAGCCTCTCCTCATTTATCTGAATTCTTGTTTCTTCATTCTTTTCTGGTTGGATGGTTCTTTCTTCCTTCTGGTCCACACCATTGATTTGAGTCCCAGTTTCCTTCGCATCACTATTGGTTCCCTGTACATTTTCCCTTGTTTCTCTTAGCATAGGCTTCATTTTTTCATCTGGTTTTCGAACAAATTCAACCAATTCTGTGAGCGTCTTAATAACCAGTGTTTTGAACTGTGCATCCGATAGGTTGGCTATCTCTTCCTCGCTTAGTTGTATTTTTTCTGGAGCTTTGAAGTGTTCTGTCATTTGGGCCATTTTTTTTTTTTTTTTGTCTTGGTGCATCTGTTACTTTAAGAGGTGGAGCCTTAGGTGTTCCCGGGGCGGGGTAACGCTGGTGGCTGCACTGTGATGCTGTACGTGGGGGAGGGGCGGAGAGGGAGCAATGGTGTCCACTCCACCGGATTTCAATCTTTCGCTCTGCTACTCACAATCAAACTGGGCCCCTCTGGTGCTGGTTCCCGAGTGGGTGGGCCTGTGCACACTCTAGGCCCCTGTGGGTCTTTCCAACGACCTCTCCTGTGTGGCTGGTAGTCTCTCCTGCTGTTGCCCCAACCTCCACAGGCATTCTCAATCAGAGGTTTGAGGCTTTATTTCCCCCCGCGCTGGAGCCCTGGGTTACGCAGTCTGCTTCACTCCCTGCCGTTCGTCCTGGTTTATCTGTGCACGAATGTGGGGCCGTGGGGTGCTACCCGCCACTCTGCCTGCCCCGTTCTCCGCCACTCTGAGTCTGGCCCTCTAGGTTTATCTGCGTGAATGTGGGCCGCAGGGTCTGCTAGTGGTCAGACTGTCTGCCCTGTTGGTCCCACACTCCGCCAGTCTAGGTCCTGCCACGGCAACCCGAGTCCTCTCCGACCGCGTGCCAGTCTCTGCCCCTCCTACCAGTCTGGATGTATGTTTCTTTTTTATCTACTTGGTGTCGGACTTCCTTGCTGTTCGATTTTCTGTCAGTTCTGGTTGTGCGAGGAGGCGCAGTGTGTCTACCTACGCCACCATCTTGGTTCTCCTGATTTGCATTTTCTTAATGATTAGTGATGTTGAACATCTTTTCTTGTACTTAATGGCCATTTGTATATCTTCTTGGAGAAATGCTTATTCAAGTCCTTTAAAAAAATTTTTTTTAAGTTTATTGATGAGGGAGGGAGGGAGAGAGAGAGAGAGAGAAATGTTGATGTAAGAGAGAAACTTTGATTGGTTGCCTCCCATTTGCGCCCCAACTGGGGGTCAAATCTGCAACCTAGGTATGTGCCCTGACCAGAAATCAAACCCCCAACCTTTTGGTGTATAGGATGATGCTCCAACTAACTAAGCCACACCAGCCAGGACATATTCAAGTTTTTTGCCCATTTCTGAATAGGGCTGTTTGTTCTTTGTGTTGAGTTTTACAAGTTTTCTATATATTTTGGATATTGATCCCTTATCAGATATATTATTTGTAAATATTTGCTCTTATTCTGTGGGTCATCTTTTTACTCTGTGGAGAGTGTCTATTGATACACAAATTTAAAAAATTTTAATAAAGTCCAATTTGCTTTTTTTTTTTTTGTTGCCTGTGTCATAGACAAGAAATCATTGCCAAATCCAATGTTGTGAAGTTTTCTTCTATGTTTTCTTCTAAGAATAGTTTGTTTTAGGTCTTATATTTAGGTCCTTGATCTGCTTTGAGTTAATTTTTGTATACAGTGCCAGTTAAGGGTCAAACGTCATTCTTTTCCATGTGAATGTTCAGTTTCCCCAGCACTATTCATTGAAGAGATGGTCCTTTCCTTATTGAATGGTCTTGGCGCCTTTGTCAAAAACCACTTGACCATGTATGTGAGGGTTTATTTTGGGGCACTCTATTCTATTCCATTGGTTTGCATGTCTGTCTTTATGCCAACACCACACTGTTTTGATTACTGTATCATTGTAGCAAGTTTTGAAACCAGGAAGTGTGAGTCCTCTAGTGTTGTTCTTCATTTTCAAATTGTTTTGTCTATCCAGGGACTCCTGAGATTCCATATGAATTTTAGGATGGATTTTTTTTATTTCTGCAAAAAATGTTATTAAATTTAGACAGATTGCACTGAATCTGTAGCTCACTTAGGGTAGTATTAACATTTAAAAAATATTAAGTGTTCCAATCTGTGTACATGAGATGTGTTTCCATTTATTTTTATCTTTCTTTCAGGAGTGCTTTGTAGTTTTCATTTTATAAGTCTTTCACCTCTTTGGTTAAGGTATTTTATTTTTTTTAAGTACATTTGATTGATTATGCTATTACAGTTGTCCCATTTTTCCCCTTTTATTCCCCTTCACCCTGTACCCCCTCCCATCAGTATTCCCCCCTTAGTTCATGTCCATGGGTCATACATGTAAGTTCTTTGGCTCCTCCATTTCCTATACTATTCTTAACCTCCCCCTGTCTATTTTATGCCTACAAATTACGCTTCTTATTCCCTGTACCTTTTTACCCCATTCTGCCCTCTCCTCCTTCCCACTGATGACCCTCCATGTGATCTCCATTTCTGTGATTCTGTTCCCGTTCTGGTTGTTTACTTAGTTTGTTTTTGTTTTAGGTTCATGTGTTGATAGTTGTGAGTTTACTATCATTTTACTCTTCATAGTTTTGATCTTCTTCTTTTTCTTAGATAAGTCCCTTTAATATTTCACATAATAAAAGCTTGGTGATGATGAAGTCCTTTAACTTGACCTTATCTGGGAAGCACTTTATCTGCCCTTCTATTCTAAACGATAGCTTTGCTGGATAGAGCAATCTTGGATGTAGGCCCTTGCCTTTCATGACTTGGAATACTTCTTTCCAGCCCCTTCTTGCCTCTAAGATTTCTTTTGAGAAATCAGCTGACAATGTTATGGGATCTCTTGTGTAGGTAACTCTCTCCTTTTCTATTGCTGCTTTTAAGATTCTTTCCTTATCTTTAGTCTTGAGTGATGTAATTCTGATGTGCCTTGGTATGTGCTTCCTTGGATCCAACTTCTTTGGGACTCTCTGAGCTTCCTGGACTGGCATGTCTAGTTTCTTCACCAGACTGGGGAAGTTCTCCATTATTTTTTCAAATAAGTTTTCAATTTTTTGTTCTTCCTATTCTTCTTCTGGCACTCCTATGATTCTGATGTTGGAACATTTAAAGTTGTCCCAGAGGTTCCTAAGCCTCGCCTCATTTTTTTTTTTTTGAATTCTCGTTTCTTCATTTTATTCTGGTTGAATCTTTATTTATTTCTTTTTTTCCAAATCATTGATTTGAGTCCTGGTTTCCTTCTTTTCACTGTTGGTTCCTTGTGTATTTTTCTTTATTTCACTTTTTATAGCCTTCATTTCTTTATTTTTCAGCTGTACTCAACCTTTTCTGAGCATCCTGATTATCATTGTTTTGAAATCTGCGTCTGATAGGTTGGCTATCTCCTCATCACTTAGTTATTTTTTTGGAGTTTTGACCTTTTCTTTCATTTGGGCCATATTTCTTTTTCTCAGTGCACCTATTACGTTGTAAGGGGTAGAGCCTTAGGTATTCTCCAGGGCAGGGCACCCCACTGTTGCTGTTTTGTGGCACTGTATGTGGGGGCGGGGTCAGGGAGAGAACATTGCAATGTGCTTGGTTCTCAGCTGGCTTTCAAGTCACTTTCCCTGCTACCCACAAGCAAATTGGGCCTTTCTGGTGCTGATTCCCAGGAGGGTGGGTTTGTGTACATTCTAGGACCCTGAGTGTCTATTCAGCAAACTCTCCTATAAGGCTGGGAGTTTCTCCCACCGCCACAGCCCCCACAGATTTCCTCAGTCAGAGGTTTTGAGGCTTTATTTCCCCACGCTGGAACCCTGTGTTGTGCAGTCTGTCTCACTCCCCAGTTGTCCCACCCGGTTTATCCACATACAAATATGGGACCTCCTAGTCTGCCACTCGCTGCCTTGCTGTGTGTCCTCTCTGCCCAAGTTCTCCGTCTCCACCCCTCCTACCTGGCTGGATGAATGTTTCTTCTTTATCTCCTTGGTTGTTGGACTTCCATACAGTTCAATTTCTTGGCAGTTCTGGTTGTTTTTTGTTTTTAAATTGGTTGTTATCTTTCCTTTGGTTGTGTGAGGAAGCAAAGCATATCTACCTACACCTACATCTTCATGGTATTTTATTCTTAGTGAAGGGAATTTATCTTTGCTCTGTGTGCCTACCCCTCATTTACTCCCCCTCACTCTGTTCCATACGTCAGTGACCCCAGAGCTTAATAACCCAGAAGTAAGAAAACGGCCCAGATAACTAGTGGTGCATCCCAGGCATCAGGGAGGACACTGGGTCTGAGAACCAAGGCAGGAGCCACATTGCCATGTGAGTGGCCCTCTCACCTGCCTCTGAGAATCCTCAGTCCCCCAAAGACAACAACAGAGCCCAATATCAAGAGGGCTTTGGATGCAAACACATCTAGATTTGAATCTCAGCTCCTCCATCTATTAGCTGTGGGACTTTGCAATACATTTATTTCTAAACCACAGTCTCAGGGTTACAGTCTCTATAAAATCAGGAGCAAAATGTCTACCTGGGGTTGTTGTGATGATTAAATATGGGAATATTGAGCAAGTGCTTAGCACAGAAAGTGTCCTTTAGCAAATCATCCTGGCCGTGATCATCGTCCACTTGAGGGCAGGGCCTTAGCCAGCCATGCCCACTGTGGCTTCCTCAGTGCACAACACTATGCCAGGCACAGAGTCAAGCCAAAATAAATATTGTTAAATGGTTAATAGCCTGACTCATGAATGTCCCCATGGTGGTAAGATCTGAGAGTGTACCTCTTGTGTCTATTCCAGCACCAACCCCATTATTTATATCACTCCTTATTGACATGGGGCCATTGGCTTCACCTCCAGTTGGGCATGTACCCCCAGAGCCTGCAGAAACAAGAAGGGTATAATAAGGAGAGACTTCCAATATCCAAGTAGCAACATTCCCTTGGCTTTTGGAGGTTTGCATCTAGGTAGGTTTTTAGGATTTTTATTCAACAACAAATATTGGGACTCTGCATACCAAGTAAGCACTGTGATAGGATTAGAGGTAAATGCTAAAAAGGACACATGTGGCCCCTGTGTGGATGGTGCTGATGGTCTGGGCAGGAAGAGTAGAGACTGGGGAGATAGGGATATGGTTTCAGAAGTTCTTTCAACACTTAACTCTGTTATGAAGATCAAGGTTTAACATCAATGCTTCCTAGCATGGCCTTCACTGCCCAGTGCCCAACCCACCTTTTGAGATTCTATATCCATTGCTGGTCCTTCCCCTTGGAAAGACCTCTTTCACCCTTGCCTTCTCCACACACAATAAAGCCCCTCCTCTATGTACCAGCAGCACCTTTCCCATTCTTTCGGGGTAGTTCTTTTTGGTTTGGTTTGGCTCTCTGTTTCCCCTTCTTTCCACAGCACTCAGCCTGATGCCTAGATCCTACTAGAGATTTGACCAATGCCAATAAAAAACAAGGGAATGAAAGGATGAGCATCTTTATGGCCTTGAACCATTTTCTAAGTCTCCATTTCCTCATCTGATGTGGGACTAATAATCTAATACCTTGTGATGTCACATGACTTTACATCTTAAAAAATGTTAAAAGTGACCTAAAGGTTAACTATCTTCATTTCAATCCAGAAATTCCTAGAGAGTGGGACATCTTGAGAAGGACCCAGAGGGTCCCAAGCTAAGCCCACGTCCTTCCTGCTTGGTTTTCCCAGGTCTCTCAGCCCCTCCCTCAAGTCCACACCAACTTCCCAATCCCTGTCTTTCTCCAAAAGTCCTGGGGTGCTGAAGCAATGCTGAGGCTAGTAGCCTTCACATCTGACTTTGTGATCCCAGCCAGGCTGGGCTGGTTCTTAACCAGAGGCCACATGCCCTGAAGTGTACAGCATGTCCAGCCTTAGGGCGGTGCTGTGACACATGGGCAGCTGCACCAGAAGCCAGAGAAAGCTGTGAGTTCCATGGGGAGTACAACAAAATCTCTCTTCTGTCACCAGGCCCAGATCTAAGTGTTATCTGTCTTACCTTTCTGAAGACTTGGGTGGCCAAGTTGGAGTCAGCTGCTGCTTCCCTGGTGGCCAGTGGACCCTAAGGTGACAATGGGCCCACGCATTGTGCTGCTCCTTCTCAGATAGGCCATTCTAGGCTCTGTTTTGGGAGGAGGGTCCCTCAGCATTTATAGCTTCCTTCCGCTCACTCTGCCATTTCCCTCTGGCTGTTCATTCTCTCTACTCTGAGCCCTGGCTCACTCAGCCCCAGGAGCTCAGCCACCGCCTCCAAGTGCCAACATCCCAGGGCCCTCCTCTGCTGCCACCCCAGGCTCTATCACCTTCTGGAGGCTATCGGTGGGACCAGTCTTGTTGCAAACTTCACTCCTGTAAGTTGGGCAGTTGATGGAAATAACTTTCATACTTAAGGTTCTTTTGATTTTCTTTGATACCAACCTGGCTGTGTGACCTGGAGATTCTGCCAGTCTCCAAGTTCTTATCTTTATTTATCTGCACAGCATTTCTATTTACTGGAGATTAATACATACAGAGTCTGGTTCTTACCATAGATAAGTTACAGTGTTTCACTTGCCATTGTCTGACAGGTGAGCTTCATCTGTGAATGGGCCCTGTGTGTGTGTATGTGAGATAGGCCTTGTGTATGTGTGTGAGATGGGCCCTGTGTGTGTGTGTGTGTGAGATGGGTCTTGTGTGTGTATGTGAGATGGGCCTTGTGTGTGTGTGTGAGATAGGCCATGTGTGTGTGTGAGATGGGTCTTGTGTGTGTGTATGAGATGGGCCTTGTGTGTGTGTGTGAGATAGGCCATGTGTGTGTGTGAGATGGGTCTTGTGTGTGTGTATGAGATGGGCCTTGTGTGTGTGTGTGTGAGATAGGCCATGTGTGTGTGTGAGATGGGTCTTGTGTGTGTGTATGAGATGGGCCTTGTGTGTGTGTATGAGATGGGCCTTGTGTGTGTGTGTGTGAGATAGGCCATGTGTGTGTGAGAGAGATGGGTCTTGTGTATGTGTGTGTGAGATGGGCTGTGTGTGGGTGAGAGAGAGAAAGAGAGAGAAGAGAGAGAAAGAGAAACACAGATGGGCCATGTGTGTGTATGTATGTGTGTGTGTCAGATGGGCATGTCTTTTAGTCTAGGAACAAAGCCCAAGTCAGCGGCATAGTAGTGACAGCAGGAGATGCCCTAGCCTACGTGGCTCACTAGGAAGGTTTTGTGTGTATCTATGACACCAAGGACTACAGCCTGTGGGGACCAGAGCTACAGGCTCCCAAGAGTAGGCAATAGTTCTTCATCATGTTAAATACCTGGCTGGGCATAGCCTCAGTTTTAGTTTAATATTCTGATTGGTAAAAAATAATTGTGCCAGTGAGAAGGGGGTCTCTTAAATGTTTTAAGAATGGATTTAGAGACAAATATTTTCATGAAAGTATTCAGTGTTGGCAAGGACACAGGAGAATGAACAGGCACACACTCTTGAATAGCAAGTTAATTGGTGCATACTACATGAAGGGCAAGCTGACAGTATGTATTTAGAGCTTCAAACCAGCAAGTCTACTTCTAAGGATTTGGCTGAAAGAAATAATAAAAACTATACAAATATGTAGTTATAAGGTTGTGAAATGACACATTGTTTATAAGAGAGATAGTAGATGGCTAGAGACAACCTAGATGTCCAACATAAAAGGAGTTGATTAAATATATGATGGTACTATATTGGAATATCACTGAGTCATTAAACAATGATGCTGTATATGAAAATTATTTCATAAGAAAACTTTTCATGAAAAAGTTGTTAAGTGAAAAAAATCAGATCACAAAACAGAATTACAGTATGAGTATATCTTTGTTAAAACAAAGAAGTATGTGGACGGCTGAAAATCTAGAAAGATATTCACTAAGGTTTTAACAAACCTCTCTGTAGATAACATTATGTTTTATTCATTTTTTGAAATTGTTCATTAGCTTTTCTGGATATATAATTCTTTGGTAATAACAAAAATACATTAATAACTTTAAAACCCTTTTAATCCATTGTGAAAGTGCTCATTTTTAGGGAAAAAAATCAAACAGCATATAAGAATAGAAAATAAAAAATAGTAGTTGTTTCTGTGATCCCACTCTACAGCCTAATTTGCCACTTCTGCCTCCTAGTAACAATGTTCATGAATTTCAATTTCTACACAGAAAGTTTCCATGCACATGTATGTATATATATGTATAGATAGGGACTCATACACACACACAGTATATAATTTTAAGGACTTGCATTTTTCTTTGTATCTCCTAGATAACTTTCCAAATAAGTGTATTTAGGTCTATTTAGCATATTTAATATTTAGCATACTTAAATGCCTAGATAACATTCCATTAAATACATTTCTATAAAGCCAATTTAGAGGTAAATATTCACGTACTTGCCTTCAGTCACCATTTCCTGCTCCACCACAATGGAAGTGTAAATGCTGAAGTGAGAGAAATTATAATTTAAAAATAAGAATGAGCTGCCTTGCATTGGTCTTTAGGTCAAGTACTGGGAGTGTAGCTTTTACCAGGCTATTTTAAATCATTTTGATACTTGCACACTCCTCCATGATTGCCAAACCCTAAGCGTTGAAGGAAACCATGGTGAACACACCTTGCACAGGTGCCCTTTTACATGTCTTTGGACCTGGCATGGACTCCTGCACATAGTAGGTGCTTGATGCTCATTCACCAAATTAATGTCTCAAGGCTGATGATTTGCCACCCCAGTACCTCTCTCCTTGCTGGACACTCATCAGACCTGACCCCATCCTGCAGGGACTGTGACACGGCCTCCAGTATCACGGGGTTAGTCTCCCTCATGCTCAGGTGTATTCTTTCCTTTGATTTTGATGTGACATGCTGGTGAGCCCACATCAGCAGAGTGACATGGTGAGTTAAAGTCCATTTTAGAATTAAAATACTTTCCACAGCTTTGGTCAAATGGATCCTCTCTGAGGCCCTCTGACTTAGCCAGAAGAAGAAAACAGTGTTATTCTGCTGGGGCTTAAACGAGACATGCATGTAGCCTGCACAGGGCAAAGGGAAAGATGGGAAGTCTTCATTTTTCTTGTAAAGACATGATTATTGTCCTTGAATGGATCAGGTACTTCAGTGTAAGTTTGGAAGCTGAGTAAGTTTAAGATAATTTCACTAGAGTTGAAAGGAGGCAGTGCTAAGGCCAGGATGTGAGCGGTGGCCGAAAGTTTCTTTTCAATCTCTTGGTCTTTCCCCCAGACCTACTGTCCACCAGACAGTTTCCAGTACGTCTTGTTTGACTTTCAGGGGCTGTACGCTGGGTTGTGGAAGGTGTGCGGTGTGGTAGGAGGGAGGTAGAGAACGGTACCAAGAATAATTCAGAAGATTAATTTCAATTAATGGAGTAGTAAGACGTAGATCCAATGAACTTTTCATGCTGGAGTAGCCTCAGAGCCTCTCTCCTCCCTTTCGTCTCATGAGTTTGGAGCTCACAGAAGAAGCCAAGGTTGTGCTGCCGTGCCCCCTTGACCACAATGTGCGCCTCGAAGCACAAACAGGGAGTACATGGGTATGGAACACCCATCTGGCCAGCATCTCAGCCTCAGGACAGGGCCTCAGATGGAGCATCCAGTGAACTGTGAACTTTCTGAGGTCAAGTGTGTTAGTCTGTGCCGGCTGCCATAACAAAATACCATAGACTCAGCAGCTTAAACAACAGGACTTTATTTGTCACATGTGAGTAGTTCTGGCGACGGGAATTCTGAGATCAGGACACCAGCATGGTCAGGTTCTGGCCAGGGCCTTTCCTGGACTGCAGACTGCAGCTTTCCTGCGGTGTCCTCCCATGACTGAAGAGGGCTCTCTGGTGTCTCTTCTTATCAGGACCCCAGTTCTATCAGATCAGGCTCTACCCTTCAACCTTAATTATCTCCTTAAAGGCCCCATCTCCAAATATAGTCACATTGGAGGTTAAGGATTCAACATATGAATTTGTGGGGGAGGGGTAGAGGAGAGATAATTCAGTCCATATGATAAAGTCATCTTACTTTCACAAACATTAGCAAAATCAAAGGTATTTAAACTTAGAGAACTCAGCTAGATTGAAGGCAATGAGTTTGGTAAGGAAATGTGTTACCCCAAAGTCCTATCTTGATGAGAACAATTCAAGACTGGGGCTGCTGTATGGTGGGAAAGGTCTAGCCTGAGTGGGCTGCCTGGCTTAATGCTCAGAGAGACTCTGTACCTGTTTCAGCAGGGTATCTGGTCTTCCTAGCTCATGTTCCTTGAAGCAGTTGCTAGAACTGTTTTAAATCTCTACTGTGTATTCTGAGTAGCTATTGAGTAGCTTATTCAGCAAGTGATGCATTTTGTAGGAGGCATTCCAGGCTTGCTTCTCCAGGACGAGTTGTGCTGGAATTGTTTCTCAAAGATCTATAGAATCCTTGACCTAGGTAGGATTAAGACCTAGCAAAGCTCTGCTTTGATTAGAAGACAGGTTACCTTCCATCCTATGCTTACTATTTATTAATTTATCTCTCTTTTTCCATGGACCTTATCCCAGAGTAAGCCTCTGGGATATTTTCACTCCTGCCTCCTGGAGCCACCCTAGAGTGCCCTAGGACATTCTGACATATCCCCGGAGCCTGCCT
Source organism: Desmodus rotundus (assembly GCF_022682495.2). Taxonomy (NCBI): domain Eukaryota; kingdom Metazoa; phylum Chordata; class Mammalia; order Chiroptera; family Phyllostomidae; genus Desmodus; species Desmodus rotundus. Next base: position 105,172,605 of record NC_071389.1, on the reverse strand, counting down.
GCTCATCTAGTGCTGGACAGAGGTGTTCCTGCTATGCACACAGGTGAGGAGGAGCACAACAATGCGGGGAAGGAAAAGACCACTGCCAAGGTTGCTTCAGGCACATCCAAGGCACCTGTGTTGACTTTGTCGCTTGCAGGAAGGTCAGCATGGAATAAAGGCCCACAGCCTGAAGTGTCAAGGCATGGCCCAGAATAACAGTGTGTCCCACAATCACACCACTGACCAGGGACAGGAGGGCTTGCTGTGGGCTGTGGGGGCTTATCTCCCAGCGTCACTTAACTTTGTCCTCCTTTTGGCCAACAAAAAGGTTGTTTTTTGTCCATCACCTTGGGATACCAGGAGGCTCAGTCCCATGCTCAACCCAACTGCCACATCCAAAAGACACAGCCACTGAAATTTCAACTTCCAGCACAAACACCATCAAGAACTGTTGGTGGAGGTGAGAATGGCACCAGGTGTTAGACCTGGTTCAGCAACCTCGGTACCTGAGTTCTGGCTAGGAAACAATTCAGAGCCAAGACTCAAACTATAAGAGAAAATTTATTTAGAAAGTCACAGAGGTAGAAGTGAGCTGTAGAAGAAATGGGTTTAGTAAATAAGTTACAGAGGCAAAAGAAGGGCCCTTGGAGCTTAGGAGAGAGGAAGGTAAAAGTAATGTGCCTGGAGGGGGAAGAAGTGTGTGGGTGGGGAAGGCTATAGCCTGCTCTCTGGAGGGAGAGAGCTCTGGGTCCTCTGTCCTACAGGCTTTTAAGAGCAGGGATTTTAGGGGAGGTGCTAAGGGAGGGTCTTAATAGAATATTTATCAACTTTCCAGGTATGTCCATTCAGGGTCCTGATCTCCACTGACTGGCAGGTGTCAGGGCAGGCAGTCACTAGTCAGTGCTGCTGATGCGCAAATCAGTTAAGATTGCTAGTCTGGTTTTGCTGCTTTCCGGGGCCTGGAGATGAAACATGACTGAGGCCTAAATGTCTGTGAAGTGAGTCAGAACCTCATTGTCCTGGGGGCTTAATGCTTATTGGCTATTCTCATGACCCTTGTTTATCCTCTAAGGGGGTCTACCTCATGACTAGCACTATGCCAGGGGAGAAAAGGTCAGGGGAGGGTCCGAACCCCATGACCAGTGATATGAAAGGTCAGGGGATCTAATCCACAGGACAAGCGATATGCTAGGAGAGGAAAGGTTAGTCTGGGGGGGAGGGCCTTTTCTTTCCTAGTTTTGCTCGATGCTAGGTACCTGGGGCTTTCCGCCCTGGTGACCTTCTGTACCTGGCCCATCATCTTTCCTCTGCTCATGTCTGTCTAATTGCCTGCCCCAGAAGTACATTTAAAAGCTGGGCTTCCTAATGAGCTAAAGGAAGAAATGATGGGTTTAGTGCCGAAATCAATGAAAGTCAAAATTGGAATAAGAGGCTTTGAGGGGGCCCTGGTAGATGGAGTCTTGATTTAGAGTTCAGTGAAATATATGGATTTCCAAGAAATGCTTGCACTTTAATAAATGGAAAAGAAGGTCATTTCATGAGCTATTGCTCACTGGTTATGTTACAACTCATAGCAGGACACCTGCTCTGCCAGCAAAATAATGTCTCTGAGGTTTTTCCTTGGCAGACTCCTAGAATACTGATCACATGGCAGAACCTTGCCACTGGCTTCTGCGTACAGCCCCAGACATGCTCCAAGTAGAAAATAAAGGGACCAGACAAGTACAGATCAAGGACACCTCTGTTTTGTCAGGAGGCCTCTCACATTTCCACGGTCAAGCTCTCAAAAGCATTCCCGAGGTTATAAAGAGGGGCTCCAGCAGCTCTCAGGAGACTCACATGTGGTCACAGCACCACACAGCACTGTTGGCCCATTTAGAAATGTAATAATTTCTGTGTGCATTTGATGTAGAGAAAGTAAATGAGTTCATTAATTTTGATAGGCCCACAATTTGGAAAACAAAAACACTGGGGACAGGGGCGGAAAGAGATGAGGGCAGAGCAGGGAATGTGCTGACCTGCATGAAAGCCTGGGCTGGAAGCTGCCCCACAAGGACTGGTCTGAGAGAGCAGCAGACTGCCAGTGCAGGTGTAGGAGCAGGGAGTGAGGGAGGGCCAGGTGGTGGGGAAGAGAGAAAGGAGCAAGGAGGGGAAGGGGACGGTAAGGGGGAGGGAGAATGCCCAGTTCAACAAAATCAAAACATAACTTGTGTAATGTCCGCTCTTCAAGGGTGAATGAGGGTGAGACATTAGATTTCATGAGTGAGCTTGATGGTGTGTAAGGCAGGGGTGTCAAATTCATTTTCACTGGGGGCCACATCAGCCTTGCGATTGCCTTCAAAAGGCTGAATATAATTTCAACTCCTTAACAGTTAAGGAGTAGTTACATGTATAGAGTCCTAAAATTATTTCGGCCCTTCGAAGGCAACTGCAAGGCTGATGTGGCCCCTGGTGAAAATGAGTTTGACACCCCTGGTAAGGAAACCGTTAGGGGTTTCTATGTTTATTTTTCTGTCCAATTTGACTACAAGTACCCCAGGAAATAATCTATAAGTTCCTTCCAAGAAAAATATGCAAAAAAAAAGAAAGAAATTAGCCCCTGCATAGTGTCCCTAGGCCACCTAGTGGGAATCCAAACTGGGAAGTTACAGAATAAGGTGTTTGCAGGGCTGGTTGTGAGTCAGGGTCACCTGAGTTTTCCTCTCAAGTTCTCCTTAGTCAGTCGTGTGACCTCCTGCAATCATTTCTGTTCAATCTATAAAATGAGGGGTGTGATCTTAAAGTTTTGGTCCAGCTGGAAAAATGTTGTTTCTCTGAATATCTGTTTGGGAAACAGAACACATCGATTGGATTCTGGTGTCAGTAGCAATTCTGCCAGGATGGCAGCATCAGGAACAACCCCAACAAAATAAGCTGACTGGATGTAGAAAACCATCCACCTGGAAAACAGCCCAGTGAGTAGGTAGTTGGAAATTCAAGGAGGAAAAGCTCTTGTATCCATAGATTCAGCCTCCCTGGGCCTTGTTCTAACATGGAAAATTCATGTAACTGACGAGTTATTCTTGTTCCCTGTCATCTGTGTGACCATGAGTTCTCATTCCCATATCTGCTTCTTCTTCTTCCAGACTGAAAAGGCCTCTACCCCTCACCCTCCAGAAGACAGCATCCTTGAAGCTGAGGTGGAAGAAGATGTAAATTGTTCATATGCATTTGGCACTGGCAGGTTAACCTAAAAAAAAAGTCCAATCAAGGCAAGGGTCCTCCTGACACAAGACAGTTTTTCCTGGCTGAGGTGTCCTAGGCCACTGCGTCATCTTCATGAGTCACTTGTCCCTAAGCCCCCAAGCCTGTGAGTATACTGAGGTCACAATTCACATCTCACCAGTTAATCTGCTGTCTGTATGACTCAGGACACTCCAGGGAGACCCAGTTTTATCTGGTCATCCCATGCAGTCAAGGGCCATCCTCTCAGGTTCTTTGCTTTGAGCTCTGTGGCTGATGTTGCTGTCCTCAAGGTCGACACAGTCAGGATTGCCCCCCTGCAGGAGCTCTGTGCAAGCTCTGTGACCTGCTGAGAGCATGGGTGGAGTCAGGCCCTAGGGTCGCAGAGCTGGGTAGGACTGGGACCAGGAAGGCCCTATGTGACCTGGTCTCCCTTCACTGGCCATACTGGTTCTGCAGAGAAATGGGTGAAGAAGAAATGCCTCTCCATTTTGTGGGGGTTGTTTCCCTAGGCCCCACACTGGCCTTCTTGGGTCCAATCAACAAGTTCAGGACATGGATGGTGGTGATGGTTTTACAGCAATGTGAATGTACTTAATGTCACAGAACTGACACTTGAAAGTAGTTAAGTTGGTACATTTATGTTACGTGCATCTTACCACAATTAAAAATTAAAGAGAAAGAAAGCAGAGCATGAGGCATAGCTCCTAAGCTGAAGATACAGGAGAGGTTCTGGGAACTGTGACTGGTTATGGTGGCTGGCACAGAGTTGGAGGGTGGGGGAGGGGTGACAGTGACAAGGACTGGACTGTGAAAGGGAGGGGTTTGAAGGGTGGGAGTAGATGGCTTTCCAAGGTGTTTAGAAATGAACAGGAAGGGGCCCTGGATGGTGTGGCTCAGTGGATTGAGCGCTGGCCTCTGAAGCAAAGGGTTGCTGGTTCAATTCCCAGTCAGGGCACATGCCTGGGTTGCAGATCAGGTCCCCAGTATGGGACACGCAAGAGGCAACCACACATTGATGTTTCTCTCCCTCTCTCTCTCCATCCCTTCCCTTCTGTCTAGAAAGTCATTAAATAAAATCTTAATTAAAAAAGAAATGAACAGGAAGGAGGAAAGAGTTGGAGACAGAGCATCAAGTGGAAGGGATCAGTGTGTATGCTTTTGCCATGGAAACCATCCTGCAATGGTGGGGCGGGGAGGACCATGTTCTCTTTGGGGGCTTACATCTAAACAGGAAGCAGGATGGAGCCACCAAGTGTGGCTTACTCCTTCTCTGGTTCTTTCCGAGGCCACCACGGGAACAGCCCCTGCCCCCTGAACAACACCCAGGCTGGGGTGGCTCAGTGTGCAACAGACCCTCCAGCACCATGAGGTGGCCTGCCTGTCAGCTCTGAGGGAGAAGCCGGATTTGTCTATTATTGGCTCAGATTTGGTCAATTTAAATTTCCTCACACAAGGAACAGAGTGAAGAGAAGCTGCAGGAAGATATAGGGATCCTACAACAGCTTCCTTGTCTGAGTTCTGAAGCCCCCAGGCTGCAGTTCCTTCTTCCCTGACCATCAAGGGCTCTGACTGGGGTGTGGCTTTGCCTGATGGGCCAGAGAACAATGGAGCACAGAAGGATTTCAACTGACACAGGCCTCTTCCCAAATCAATTAGAGCTTTAATTTAAGCAAACAAATTGTAGTCGAGGATTTTCTTCCTCAGAACCCAATACTTGTTTGGGTGAAGAGAGCAGAAAGCCTATGGGCTACAGGCACAGCCCAGGAGTAGCTCTACCACCCAGAGTATCAACCACAGCCCCGACCACAGGTGAGCTGAGGACATCAGTGAGAAAAAGGGCTCTTGGTGTAAAAAAAAAAAAAAATCACTGAGTTTTGTAAGTTTACTTTGTGCCAGGCAAACCTTGCTTATGAGCTTAGCTCATTTATCCCTAATAAGACCCCTATGTAGAGATGTCTTTGTTACCCCATTTCACCAACAAGCAAACCGAACCTTGGGCAGTTAAGTGACTTGCTGATGGTAACAGTTAAGTCAATGACACAAGAAAACCCAGAGCCATTTAAAGCTATCAGATCCCAACATTCCAAAGTAAAGCCTTGTGTCACAGCTGCCGGGCACAGAGTACTGACTATGCTAACCTTCAAGGGCATCACTTGACCCTTGAAGCAACCCAGGGAGAGTACACCCCTGGTTCACAGGTGAGAACATCCTCAGACAGATTAAGTACTCTGCCCCAAATCACATAGCCAGAGAATTCAAAATTCATACCTTGTTTTGGCCCCAATCCCTGGGCTGTAACTCTCTACTTCTCATCCAAAGCCATCATTTTGCCAATAAAGATTTTGAAGTACAGAGCCCACAACTGCACAGCTGGGCAGTCTCCTGACCCTTGAATCCAGCACATTCCTGGGTCTGCTCACCCACCCTTTTGTCAGGCCATGACCAGTAGTACCTTCTTAGTCCTGGGCCGGGGAGCACTGTCTTGGCCATGACCCACCCCACAGGGCAAAGGGTCTGCAGGATCAGGGAGCAGTGTCCACCCCCTTGTAGACAACACTGTAGGACATGCAGAGTTTGTGCCCAGAGCCTATGCAGCATTCTCCTGATCCCTCCATCCAGGGAGGGACCACACAGTCCCACCCCAGCGAGGTGGCTAGGGGCAGGGGCTTGCTGGGCAGATATTGGACATGCTGGTGGGGTGCGCACATGGACAGGAAGGTCCCCGTGGTGCAAGAAGAAACCAGGGGTGGGGAAGGGAGGGGGCGGCTGGATGTAGGAATCCTATTTACTTTGGAACTATGAGGACCCCCCAAATTCTACACCCAAACTGGCCTTCCAAGGCCCTATGGAGTGACCAGGGTAGGAGGGTGGAACACTCACCATCTGTTGACTGCTGTATTTAACACTTTGTTAACTTGATAGCTCACTTTTAAAGACTGGGTTTTCATTTGTTCTCCTGCCCAGGACCTCCCAAATATTAAGGGAGATGCTGCCCCTTTCACGTTTCAGAGTCCTTTAATGTCACACTCAAGGCCCCTGCGGCCTCAGTCCTCTTGACTGACCACCCCGTGCCAAGAACGGTGGATCCTCACCGGACACTTTTCAGGAGCCTAATCCCCCTGCCCTCTGCCCCCCCATGACTGACATTCCACACAGCAATATCTCCAACAGCTCTGAAGGGAGAAGTTGTTCTGCTTTCTGGTTAAGTTGCCTGATTGTCCCCTGAGATTTTTCTGACCCACTCAGCCATGAGTCCAGACCTCGGCACCTCTAGCTGGTGCTGTTGGAAAAGCCCCACACCAGTGAGGAAACCCAAGTTAACAGGATTAGGTAAAATGAGAAAAGTACCGGCTTGTGGAACTGAGGGAAAAACTGACCAGGAACTTAACATTATCCAGACTGTCCTTCCATCTGTGGCCCATGGGCTGTCTGTTCCCTCTCTGCAGATCAGTTCTGTCCACATGGCAGGAAATGTGGCCACAACCATTTCCAGGTTTAATTTGTATTGCGCTCTACAAAGAGACTGACTTTTAGTTCTCTCACTAGCAAGGGGGCTTGCTGCTGTATCCTGGGTCAGTACTTATCTCAGCCCAACCAGTGGAGGGCGGGGGCCTGGTTCCTTTAAAAACGGCTGCTGTTCTGGATCCATGGGTGTGCCTGGGCCCTGCTGTCCTCAAGAGTCACCAAGAGACGTGAAGGGTGCAGGGTACGCAGACAAACCTCTGTACATCTCCTAAGGTCAGACGACTGATTCCCGTGGTCCTAGACTATCAGACTGAGTCTCCCTCCCTCCCTCCTTTCCTTCCTTCTTCACCAGGGTTTGAATTCTGAGTTTTCTCCTTCCCACTGAACCCAGGCACCAGAGGCACAGAAAAAAAACAGTCCCAGCTCTGCCACTAACTGGCTGATGACCCAGAGCCCGTCTTTATATTCTGAGCCTTAGTTTCCTCAACCGTGGGGCGGGGGGCAGTTTGTTCCCCCAAAAGACTGAGTGAGCCCCTCTGTCTTTGAATCTCTGAGCCTCTTAAGCAATCAGCCTAACTCATCCACCTTGCTTTTTATAAACTGTTCCACAGTGGATTTATCTCTATTTTAATGAAGTATTCATTTTTAATCCTTGATTTTTGAACCATAACATTTAGAGTTGAATCCTTGGGGTCCAGCCTGCCCACTTGGCGCTATTTTAAACTGAAAACTCTGCATTCGTGCCGCTTTGCTGAGGACAATGTTTCCTCCATGAAATAATCCCTTGAGGAACTAATGCCATTATCTGAAGTCAGTGGCATTCAAAACAAAACCCATCTCATAAATCATGACAAACAGACTTTCAAGTACCTCTAGGTGCCACATCCAATTGGTCCAGCCTTGTTGAAAGAAAATGAGGGAAGCAGGGAAACGCCTGACTTCTTTTTGACCCAGCCTTTCTTTCTGCCCCTCCCCAATCCTTCCCACTTCCAAATCCAGAATCCTGCTTTTCTCGCCTGCTCTTCTGTCCATCAGGATAGGCCCAGTTTGATTCCAACATTACCCTCAGTTCTCTGAAGAAATAAGTCTGGAAAATGCTGGATACAAGACAGTTAGATGGGCCTATTTACCCCAGTATTTCTCTGAGCCCTCACTCTTCCCAAGTTCCTGGTAAAACCCCAGGAAAAGATCAGTTTCCCAAGCTTGCTTGACCAGAGAACCCCTTTCTCAAGATGCAACTGGTAGGATGAGTGTTCTAAAGAACCTACTGTGGGGAATGCTCTTTCACCTACAATGAATTTGATTAAGGTATCAAATTCATTCTATAGAAGTCTTTTATTTAACAGTGAACTTCTTCCGCTTTTAAAGTTTTTAAAGAGCAACCACATCTCTGCTTTCAGTTCCCCCTCCCAAAGTTCCCATGAGACAGACACTAATCCTCTCAATTTGCAGATGAGGAAACTGGCACCCAGGAGCTCTCCTGGTCCCAGATCTTGCCTCTGGGAAGCCTAGGAGTTGGCTGGCTCCATCTGATGAACATAAAAGGAAACTGAAGCACAGGGATTGTGTTTGTCAGCTTAGCTGCTGAAACAAAATACCACAGACTGGGTATCTTAAGCAAAACACGTTTTTTTCTCACAGTTCTGAGATCAAGGTGCTGTCAATTTGGCTGGCAGATGGCAGCCTTCTTGCTATGTCCTCACATGGCAGAGAGGGCGGCTAATTCTATCAGGGGGACTTCACTCTCATGACCCCATCTGAACTTAATCACCCCCAAAGACCCCACCTCCAAATACCATCATATTGGAATTAGGGCTCCAACACATAACTTCAGGTGGGGGTGCCAACATTCAGTCCATAACAAAGAGGTAACTAGTTCAGATTTATTAGCAAGAGGGTGGCAGAGCTAAGTCTGGGATTGATGTCTCTGGGGTCCTGTATCTGCCCTCTTTCTCTTCATACCTAAAGGACAGCATGAGACTTCGCTGGCTATCCATGAGGAGAATGTGGGTGGGAAGGTAGCAAGAAGGGTGAGACTGGATGAGATTTGGAGCAGGGGCCCCAGGAGAGTCTGAATTTGTCTTGCCAGTAACCCCTTCTCCTGGGTGAGATCTCAGAGGGAGACAAGTAACAAGGAACAACGGCAAATGGAGCCAGCAAATAAAATGGAGCCATTTTATTGTTAGCTGAGGTGCCAGGTAGTCCCTCCAAAAGTTCCAGTGAGCTGAGCTGGGTTACTACAGGTTTTGAGAGTGAGCAGAGCCTTCCCCCTGCCTACCCAATTCTTACCACCGGGAGGCTGCCAAGCCTGGAGTGAGTGACCCTGACTTGAGTAAGGAAGTCTAGTCAAGACCCTGGTCTCTAATCAGTGGTGCTAGAGGAACAAGACTGTCTCCTCTCTTCCTGTGTAGGGTGATCAGAGTAGTACTGCTGGGCTACCCCTCACAGCATGATTTGTTTGCCTCTTTGAGATGCTTTGGTAAAAGGTAGGGATCCATTAAGGAGGGACTGGGGTCTTTTCTCCATTCCAGGTGCTCAGGGGAGACTGGCCACAACTTCTGGAAGGTTGGCCAGGTCCCTCTGAGATTCAGGATGAGGCAAGAACATTCTTCTAAACCCTGGAGACGAGTCTGTCATATTGGAAGGCTAGTAGTAGGCTAGACTACACCAGGGCACCTCCCTAAGGTCATCTACCGGCTATCCCTCATACCACCCCTGCCCTTTCTGAGCTCAGGTTAAATCTGGGCCTGCCCTCCCCTCTTCTCAGTCTCCAGACCCCAACTAGGACATTTTGTGGTTTAGATCTCGTCTGAAATAATTAGGCTGGTTTGACTTAGGGCATCTTCCCTTATAACCCATCCTGAAATGTGGCTCCCCTCTTACTTCTCCCTGTTGTCATGGAGACTCTCCTAAAGAAAGATGTCATTTGTGTGCATCTTTACTATCATCAGAGAAAAGGCTTATGCATTTTAAATTACTGGTTTAGTTTTCCTAAACAACAGCAAAGCAACATTGCAAGGAAGATGTAGGCAGCATTTTTTTTCTTGCCCCTGACAGAGCCTGATAGTGGGCTGGGCATGCCCCAAAAGATCCCTGGAAGCTGTGAGTGTGAGCTGGGTGGGAAGTGCAGGTGTGCTGAGTTCAGGACCGTGAGGTGAGATCACCCGGAGTTTCAGGAGGGCCCTAAATGCTATCCAGTGTCCTAGTGAGAGAGAGACAAAAGGAGGTGTCAGGGCACATAGGGGTAAAGGGGTATGAAGAACAGACAAGATGTGGCCACAAGCCACGGGATACCTGGAGCCACTGGAAACTAGGATGAGGCAGGAAGGACCCTCCCCTGGAGCCCACAGAGACAGAGTGACCCTGCCAACACCTTGATTTCAGGCTTGTGGCCTCCAGGTCTGTGACAATAAATTTCTGTTTTAAGCCACCCAGTATGTTGTTATTCTTACAGAAGCCACAGCAGACAAATAGACACTAAGGTTTTCCTCTCAAGAATGTGGGATCTGGTCAGTGCCTACCTATTAATTACTTTGTCTGTTCATTTAGTTAACATTTCGTTTATGTGTCAGGCTCTATGCAAAGCCCTGGAAACAAATAGGATTAAGAAACCATTCCTGTCCTCAAGTAGCACACAGTCTAGGGCAGGGGGTCAAACTCACTTTCACCGGGGCCACATCAGCCTTGCAGTTGCCTTCAAAGGGCCAAATGTAATTTTAGGACTGTATAAATGGAACTACTCCTTAACTAGGGGCAAGGAACTCTACATTCGGCCCTTTGAAGGCAACCTTGAGGCTGATGTGGCCCCCAGTGAAAATGAGTTTGACACCCCTGGTCTAGTGGGAGAGCAAACTACCAACAGGTCATGAGAAAGTTATGCTTTACTACAAGAGAGACATACAGGGAGTTCCCCTGGAAGCTAACAGGAAGCTTTCAGGAGGTTTGGCTGGGATTCCTGGGGAGAGGGAGGCCTGGGCAGGAGGAGGTGACAGGTGAGGGGGTGGGAGGTGGGACTGGGTGGTATGTGTGGGGAAGTGTGCATGTGTGTACATGTCGTACGCGTGGCATGAGATGAGCTGTGTGTTGGTGCACACATTTGTACATTTGAGGGTAGAATGTTGGGGGGTGCTGCTATGGTAGGGAAACAGATTATGGGGTGCCCAGTGACCCCCTGGCAGTCACTCCTTCCCCACCGGCAGTCACAGCCCTGCTCCACCACCTCTGTGCTTCTGAGAAGGGGCTCATCACTATCAGCAGGGACCCTCTTTCCCTCTTCAAGAAGCCCAGAGCTCCCCAAGCCAACAGCAGAACAGCCTTAGTCTGAGTGACAGCTGTGCTTGTTTGACAAAAATGCTGTGCCACCCCTACCTCTCCTTTTGAAACAAAGCATCATTATTAGCCTGTGTAGGAACCGATGCACTGATCAGGGATGTGATCTGTGCGCACCCCAGTCCAGAGCTGGTCCCACTGGCCTGTGAAGGCCCCCAGCCACCGTGAAGCAAACCGAAACCTGAATGGCTGCCTGTGGACATCTGTCTCCAACTCTGCTCTTCCAGAGGTCTTTGTGTCATGTAACTTTAGTTTGTGTGAAGAATGGGATTTGAAATTCACTGTGGGCTAACAGATTCTGGCTGGCATATGGTCAGTTCTCAGTGGCAGCTGAGATCTTCAGGAGGGTCGCAAGTAGGAAACAGCAGGCACTTGGGCTATAAACACAACAACACAACTGAGCCTCTGTCCTCCCACGTGAGCAGGTGAGGCTGAAACTAAGAAGAGGGTGCGTGTAATTCAGGGTGCCTTGGGGGGTCATGAGGGCAACCAGTCCTCCGTGGGGCTCTGTGCGTGACTTACTTGTCCACACTCATCACCTGAGGGCTGAGTTTTATGAATAATTTCAGAGAACAGATTTTGAGTCCTCTTACAGAATTCTCAATGACAACAGGTTTTTTTACACCTTGGTCAGTGCATGCTAACTTTTGCCACTCTGCTAAGAGAGGAGAGGCTTTGGAGTCTGTCAGATTCATGTTCTGATTTGACCTTTGAACTTGGTCAGATTTCTGTCCCATTTTTCCACTTGTAGAACAGGGAGTAATATCTTAAGGATTACTCTGAAACCTGAGTGAGAGCCCTGAGCACGCGCAGGGTCACTGAAAGGCATTAAGGCATTTACTTCTCTTTCTTCCTGTATACTTTTGAGGTTCAAAATCACTTTCCCTAGAGCAGGGTTTTTCAAGGTGCAGGGATCATTTTTGGTGGTCACAATAAGGGCACCTAGAAAGTAGAGGCCAAACAGGCAGAGGCAGTGCCCCCACCCACACCTGCACCCAAAATGTCAATAGTGCTGAGGTTGAGAAACCTTGTCCCAGTGGAATCCACAGCGGTCAGCCAAGGTCATGTTATCTACACTTGGATGAGATGGAGGTTCAGACACGTTGACCTGCCTAAAAACCATAGTGCTTGGGGTGGGGGTGGGGGCAGCACATTCTGGACCCTAAGATGTGAAACCAATCTTCTTCTCCCCTCAAATCTGCCACCTGTCCTGAGGTAGAGTAAGAGTAAGGGGACCACACTATACTACAGCACTTCTGAGAAAGTAAAACCATCAGTGGCTGGAAAAGCTAATTACCCTGGACTAGAGCTTTCAAATCATGTCACACATGCTTATATTCACCAACCACATGCAAACACAGCCTCTAGCTAATTTTAACTGGCTATATTTTAGGAAGCATCCAAGGCCAGCAAAGCTATGTCTCCAAGAGAGAACTGTGACACCTTTGCCACAGCAGCAGCACAGCTTATGTCCCTGCCCACTAGGAGAGCTTAACCCACCAAACTGAACACTGAGAAATGAAAGTGCTCTCTAAATACTAAGATTCAATCTCCCCACAAAAGCATAGTATTGTTTTGTGCTGATTATATCATGACATATTCATCCACAAGTATCACAAGCAGAGAGAAGCCTGGATATACACTGACAAGTAGTAATGTTGGAAAATCATCTTGAGGCTGCTGATAAAAATGGGTCACTGACAACAGCAGTTGAAGCTTATTCTTTGACCTTTCAGAAAGTAATGTTCAATAGCATCAAGGACAAAAAAAAAAAAAAAATCAAGGAAGCATTAGGGATTTTAACCCAAGAAAGTCATTGCTCGATATAATTAGTGGTCATGAACTAGATTCAAGGTTTGATTCTGTTCATTGTTAACTAAAATGGCTAGACATTTAGAGGTATTGTCATGAAGTGACAATTTTTTAATAGATTTTATTTACTTTTAGAGAGAGGGGAAGGGAGGGATAGAGGGAGAGAAACATCAATGTATGAGAGATACATTGATTGGTTGCCTTTCACATGCCTCTAACTGGGGACCTGGCCCACAACCCAGGCATGTGCCCTGAAACTGGCAACCGTTTGGTTCACAGGCTGGCACTCAACCCACTGGGCCACACCAGCCAGGGCCATAAAGTGACAATTTATGTGAAAGTTAATATAAAATTCAATGCTTTGTCAGAGCATTTATCCAAATTGGTCTATATATATTACAATTGTGTAAACCAATATTAATATTATAAAATAGTCAATGTTTTTAGTCCTACATCCAAAAATGCAATTCTGAGGTCTGTAAACTATAGTCAGTTGAGCCACTTTTTGAAATAGTTTTATCTTTACAGAAAAATAAGGCTATCAAAAATTTCTAACCTTTAATAAAAATAAACTGGTTTAGGCCAGATTGGTATTACCCCCACTATTATCAGGTACTATTTTGGGGTAGAAAAAATTGGTTTCTCATGGATACTTTTAAAAAATCTTTTTTTTTGTGAGCCTCCCAACTGTACACAGAAGCCTAACCTATCCTTACCTCTCACAGGTACAGAACATCCACTGAGTATGTACTAGCGTGCATTAGAGAGGCTAAGAAAAACTGAGAGACAAATTACATAATTCAAGGCTTCTAAATGGTAAAACAGTTAAATTACAAAGTGGGACAAATGTTTTGAGTATTGACAAATGGTTAAGATCCTTAACATTTTATATAAAAATCAACAAATGAGAATGAGTAAAATATTCAGTTCATGAAATACAAAGATGTGATCAAATTTAAAACAGCAGACACATGAATGAAGACGTCACTGAGTGCAGAAGGGCTGCTTGGAGTGCGGGCGTTAACATTTAAATGCTCGTTTGCTATTACAGTTGTCCCACTTTTTCTCCCCTTTATCCTCCCAACGGTATCCCTCCCCCTTAGTTCATGTCCATGGGTCATACATCTAAGTTCTTTGGCTTCTCCATTTCCCATACTACTCTTAACCTTCCCCTATTTTGTACTTACCATTTATGCTTATTTCCTGTACCTTTCCCCCATTCCCTCCCTCCCCCTCCCCACTGATACCCCCCATGTGATCTCCATTTGTTCCCAACTCTGATGCTTCCCATGACTAATCACGTGAAATACCTGGTACACAGTAGCTAAATGGTAGACAGTAATACAGGCTGGCAACAGTTAAAAACATTAGTCGCCCCTTGGTGAGGGAAAGTTGGCCTCCACTTGAGCAGGAACTATTGCATCTTAGTGGGCAGTGTGAATACTTGCTATCCCCCCTATTGTCTTTTCCTCAAATGAGCCCCAACGCTACTTCAATTTCCTCCTTAGAAAACCACCAGGTAAGGTTTATTGCAGCATTACTTAGAATAGCAAAAACCCGGTGAACACCTAAATCCCTAAACACCTAAAACATTGGCATTGGTTAAAAACAGTCAAGTTGATGGAACAGCACAGCTGTGAAGTTTTAATACCTGATTATTCACGGTGGGCAAAGCCAGGTAGTCAATAAAGCTACTGTAATAACCATAATCTGCCTTTTTCCATGCAAACTGTAAAGCCACTTTGCCCATCCCTGTATTCCTTCACGTCCTTGCCTGGAACAGTTAAAAAGCAGTCTACACAACACTGCAATGTTCTGCGTGCACTGACACACACCCCGTTAGAAGGCTTGAAGGACTATGCAACAGGAGTCAGTACTTTTTTCTAGGGGATGGATTATAAATTGTATTCATTTGTATTCTTAAAATTTTAAATGTAACCCATATATGATTTCTATCAGGAGAGTCATTTGTTTAGAAAATAACACAAAAGAGGGGCACGCCTCAAAAACGTAATTATCTCTGGCAGGGCAGGCCCCTTGTAGTACAGGAATCCCCTGCTAGGTGAAATGCTCTACAAACCCATCTGTCTCAGGGTGCCAGCTGGCAATGTTATGAAAGGCTGTTTGGCTTTGGTGAATTTTTTTTGAAGACTCAACACATTTGCCCATTTTGTGATGGGTGATTCATTACTGCACCTACCCCACTGAACATTCAGCAGTTTCGGACCAAAGCAGCAGGACCCCACATTCTACCCTCCTTAGTCACCTGATACCCGCCCCCCCAAGCGACTTTCTTTTGTTTTCCTGGATGAATAATGTCCTCAAAGGGAAACATGTGATGTGGAAGAGTTGAAATGAAAAATGGCAGAAGCACTAAAGGGCATCAAAATTGAGATCAAAAACTGTTTTGAGCAGTGGAAAAAAATGTTTTAAAAGGTGTACTGCATCAAATAGAGAGTACTTTGAAGGTGACTGAAGTTTGAACAGGATAATAATACACAATTTTTTATAGATTCCATTTTGGGGGGCACCCCCCCTCATATAAAGGAGCAGAAAATACTTGTTTTCACAGTGACTTCATTTTTTCAGTAAGTTTAGGGCACTCCACCGCACCCCATTTTTAAGTCAGTGACAAAACCATTTAGAAATGACACCGTAAGATGAACTTTATTTTAAAGCTCATAAAAGGCTTCACAACACCAGTAACACAAAGAACCCACATCTCTTCTGCTTGACATCTTCACGACAGTGCACTGTGTAATGAGAGATATCTGAAGATTTGTTCTGCATGCTGCTAACACATTTCACTAGCATTTGCATTACTCAATAAATTTTAATATCAAAGCAAAAAATCTTCTCCTATTGGACAGAATTTTAGAAAGCCCTTGTGAAATCCGACTGTCTTGTTTATAAACATCCACACACATGCTGAAATGGAGAGCAAGTTGCAAGAAAACTACCTTGGCAGGAACAAATTTTACCCACAGCCCTCTTGAACAAGCAGTACAGTTTGTTTTAGCTTCTTCAAAAGACAAGTCAATTTCATCTTCACTGATGCGAATGGTAATACTGCACAGAGCTTAGTATGAATTCACAATTCCACAGGAATCTGAAAGTTACCAAGGCAATTTTCCCTTTTAGGATCATAAAGACTACAGACTTAAGCTTTTTCTTCTTCCATATACTACACAAAAATTCTAAACATCCTTAAAAAAGAAAATATAAATAGTCTCAGTATGTTACATAGAGTCACTTACTATGGCAAAAATTTTATTAATTGAAGGACAAAGCCAATTTAACGTTATCTAATCCAAGTCCATATTAATGGAACTCTTCTCATTGGGGTAACATTCACCATTCTGGTGTGAAGGTTCAGCACCGAAATTATTTTTGCCTTGATCTAAATCGTCTTCTTTTTTATCAGTATTTGGGCCATTTGGAGTTCTTTCCAGTTTCGGTGATTCAATTTTTGGTTTGGGTTGTGTTACGACAGGTTCACAGGTATTATTCAACTCCTGGAAAGGAAAACAAACTCAGTAATCAGACTGACTCAGATCCACCCACGTCACTTTCCATTACTTTCCTACATACTTGAACCCCAGTACTTTTCTGCAAGATCAATTACACACGTCTCAAAGAATCCCATTTATTCATTACACTTGCTCAATACTATTCTCTGAAGCCTGATGGAGAAGTGAGTATTTGCCTATGATGTCTAGCCTGAAGATAAGAAAAACCAAAGAGCTGGAATTCATTGCAGCCCACTGATTTCAATGGCTCACGTTTCCTTAACTTTCAATGTGTCTGAATATTCTTCCAGACAGAAAGCAGTTCCTCGGGTTTTCCCCCAACTTCTTTCAAGCCTCAGACACTGGGCAAGGTCTTTTCTCCTAAACCCTTCTGGCTCTATTTGTATCATCAGCACTTTACAAACTATCAGATTTACTGCTACATGTGTTTATTGTCAAGCCTTCCTCAGTCCAGCAGGTGACTTCCACAGGGCAGGGACTTTCTCTGTACATTGAAGTTTAGCACCTGGTACAATGGCACACGGTAGGGGCTCAACAAATACATTTGCTGAGCTGAATGAATAAATAAAATGGAAATTTAACAGAAACTCACACAGTCTTCTAATTTTTCTGTTGTCAATAATAAACCAAGAAATCTAGTTGGAGTCAGGATGAGGTAAAAGATTTATAGGAAAAATGGCCATGTTCAGGTTGAAGCGATTGTAACTTGAGTCCCTAAGAAAACACAACAATGAACAGACAACACTCACCTTTATTTTTGCTTTAATTTCCTGAGAACGTACAACTGGATCCTGATCAAGACTCTTTGCAGCCTGGGCATTCATGACGTTATTCATCCACTCCATCACTTCATTCACAGACTTCTCGACCTTTTTCATTTCAGACTCATCAATATGGTTGTATTTCTCATCCTGAATGGAAAAAGCGTTGTCATTCTGTAGAAATTAGGTATTTAACAGTGACAACTAACTAGACAAAATTTTCTATGAAGTTCAAAATCTACCTCTGGCCCCAAATACCAAAAACAAATTTCTTGTTTAAGAACATTTGTTCCCAACAAAGGTTCCCCAGCTTAAATATTTGCTGATTAAAACCTCCTGTAACCTCTTCCGAGTGTACGAAGACTTACGTTATTTCTGAAGTCAGCTGCTATCTTGGCGTAGTGCTGCAGCCTCTGTCCTAGTTCTTCAAACATTTTTGGCCGTTCCTCAGCTTCTTGAAATCGAACTTTAATTGGAGTGCCAATTTTCTAAAACAAATAAGTATTTGTCATAATCATATTTTTAAAAGTCTGTAGTCTAAAACACAAGTACTGCTTTCAAAGGTGAAAGAAGGGCCTACCATTAATTCTTCCAATTTGTCCACATAAGCTTGTTTTGCTTGGTCCTCTCCTTCCTCATACAGCCAGTCCTCAGTCTCTGTGAGCAGTCTCAAAAAATTTTGATGGTCCTATATACGAAACATGAGAACCAACATGACGGAAAGTGAGTCAGAAATGTTAAACACTGCCCGGGTCAGTTGGTTAGAGCACCATCTGGATATGCCAAGGCTATAGGACCTGGTCAAGGCACGTATAAGCAGCAACCAATATGAATACATAAATAAGTTAAACAAATTGGCATTTCTTTCTCTTCCTCTCTTGCCCCACCCTCACACCTTTCCTCTCTCTCTAGAATCTTATAAAATTAAAAAAAAAATTAAAAAAATGTTAAATACCAAGTTATTTGCTCTTATTTCTAGGAAAGCACTCAGATCAACTGGACTGTCTTCACTAGAAGGCATCAAGGAGCAATGAATGCAGTCTACGATCAGCCCCCTCCAGTATTTCACATAGGGATGGACAGCTATTCTTTGGCTTCTCTATCCTTCATACCGGGACATTAGGGAATTTTTGGTAGATCGTTCTTACTTACAATTAATGTATCTTTAAGTCCAATTATGGATAATTTCCACATTGAAATGTGGGTATGGAAGAGGAATTACCTTTCTACTCTTCAAAACAGTTAGGTTCTATTCACTTCCACGACTAGTGAGTACTCAAGGGGAAATGAGAAAGCTGACATTCGAGCACTGAACACATGAAAAACTCATTCCTATCCAATTCACACAAACTATGTACTGCTACTCTAGCCTTAGGAGGTCTCGCCTAGTTTGGGTTATCTCTACTTCAAGAATCGCAATAACCAATCTAAGAAATGTTAAGGCGGAGCCAAGAACTGAAATGTATCACAAGGATCTCAGGACTAAAACAGATCAAGTTTAAGTTCTTTCAACTTCAAAATTAATTCTTCAACTATCCTAGATCTCCATCTAGCAAATTTTGTCCTAAGTCCTATCTTTCACAACTGTGCTTCTGGGATTCACTCAGAATTCTACTGACTTTGGGAATTTAGACAAGGGCTAAGGGGAACAGGGGCTGATAAATTTTAGAATGACGAGATGAACTAGTTTTGGGGAATAAATAATAAGAGCAACCAAGTCATAAAAAAAAGTTTTTCAGGTCTTTGAAAGCAAGGATTTTCTTTTATCTATCTTTCTAGTCCCCATAAACTGTGACTGTCATAGACTTGGAATTTCTTTCCTCTGGATGGTAAAACCTGGTGAGTCACCAGTATAAACTAGACCAGAACAAAACTGCACATCACTGTGGGCCTCTCTCTAGGACTTTGTTTATACAATTTCTATTTCAAGTTGTTTTGTTTCCGAAAAGCTCATTCCATAATCTAGGAGTTTGGTATTAAACACTTTCTATCTGAGTAAAAACCAGGCTCTAAACACACCTGCTCACAGATGAATTTTTCATATGGTCCACATAGCTTGTCCCGGAACTCATACACATATTCCTCCACTGCATTTTTAGCATCGTTTCTTTCCTTCTCCAATTTATCCTGCATTATCATCTTACCCTGTGAGGGAACAGAAAAGATTAATTCCAAACTTTTGTTTTCTGTCAATGAATTGTACCAAAAAATTAGTATTAGTGTTAACAGCACTGATTTATACTCATACAACTCTTACAACAAACCCTATAAACTTCTTCGTTTTCTAACATTATATAAAAAATTATGTAACTTTGAGAATACTAAGGAAAAAAATCCATGTCTTTTATATTGTTTTCTCATGTAGTGATATGGTTGTCTCATATTGAGATTTGATATTGGCCAATGATCGATCACTCTACCAAATCTGGAAATCAAGGATAAATTACTATGTCCACTTAATTATATATTTATTATTAAATTTATAAACAGTGTTCCCATCTGAGTACAGAAAAACTGAATCTTAGTCATTTCACATATTCTAGGCTACGGAAAAGCACAACGTTTTAACAGAAATATTCAGGGTAGCCTGAAATACCGATTGTGCCGTGCTCTGTGCTAGAAAACAGGGACATCCAATTTCCTCACAAGGTCTTGGGCAATCACTTTTATACCAATCAGAGCAGTATCAATCTTTTTTTTCATAAGGATACAAAAACATAAATAAGACTTGTTAAAAAACTAAACTGAAAAGCCACTGATTTTGGCTTCATCCTATCTGTAAAACTGTATAAAACTTGGGATATTGAAAAGGATTACAGCTATTTATCTATTAGAACTATGGGTAACAGGGTCAAGCAACTAAACATATTCCAAAATATGTATTGGAAGTACCTACCTCTGTTTCAATGTACATGTTAAGCAGGTCTCTCCCCAGCTGCCACACCAAGTTAGCCTCAACAGGCAGCTCCACATTCACCACCTTGATTTTGGGCTTTTTAGCTTCTGGAGGCTGGTCAACTTTCTTTTCATTTGCCTTAGGAAGACAGTAAAACCGAATAAATAAAATAAAAATTCTTAAATAATCCTTGAAAAACAAAACTCTTTTATCATACTTGCCAATGACATAGGCAACTATAAAATCCCCATAACTATGAAGGTGGAAGAGCGTATAAGGTCATCTGATTCTCACCCACCCATTTTAAATCAGGGTGGTGATGACATATAAGCATGCCACTCTCTCATTTGAGAATTCACCAGGACATTTCTCTATTTTCACAATGAACTCAATCTGTCCTGCTAAAGCTTTTCTCCATTGGTCTTTACGTTCTCATCCCTATGAACGATGACTGTGACTCTGAAGAGTCAAAAATATTAAATTGCTGCATCTTTATAGTATAGTCTAGAAATTGAGCCAATAGCTGCAGACAGACTGACCAACACTAGAAATGTCAGGGTTGGCCTATCTCTGTAATATATGCCTAAGCCCTTCTGTACCAGCATTAGACTTGCCTTAATTACAATTAGCACTGTATTGACAAGTGCCTTTCAAAATATCCTACTGACTTTGGAGGTTACACACACACATTTGTGTGTGTCTATGTATGTCCTTATTTCTACTATCTACCCCTGAAGTCATATCACTTCTCATAACAGTCTTAAAATAGCAAATAGAATGATGCAGTGAATGCTGACAATTTATAGTGGGTTTTTCAAAATATGTAAATATAGGACAGAAGAAAGCAGTAAAGAAGTAAGCATCTCCCACGGCCTTTAATTTTCCAAGCCTTTTCTGTTTATTTCCGTTTCTGCAGGTTCCCACTCACACATGTGATGAACACAATGTAGGAAACAGAGCAGAAGATAACCAGGAGGTATATCATATGTACCCTGGCTAGCTGGTTTGGTAAAGTAGGAAGAGATCAGCCCACGGGTCACAGCAAGCACTGCCAATGATTAATTTTAGGGGAGCTATAAAGGATGTTAAAATATAAGCACTTCAGAGAAAAAAACCTGGGACTTAAAAAGGTTCAGTGGTTTGCCTAAAATTACAAAGACAGAGATGGGAAGAGAACTCGTTTCCCAGAGTTCTAGTTCAGTGCTCCTCAGAAATCCCACATCTCTCAACTGCTGTAAGCTGTGTCACTAGCAATGACCCGGTCCATCTGCCTGCACTGCCTTCCTCCCTCTAGTGCACAGGAGAACACTCCAATACATCGTGCGTGTTCCAGAGGCATGAACCACAAGAAAGACAAATGGATCAGATCACATCTACACCTAGCGAAACACTGGAGCGCAACAGTATTCGGGAAACAAATGGATGACAGTCTGTGCCTGGCAGTTAAGTTGGGATAAAACTATCTGTACAACATTACACCAACTACTTACAAAACCAACGTGTTACCACAAGGCATTTGATGCAGTATGGAGAAGGAGCCCTCCCCGTAGGGGTGTGTGAGAATGGGTGTGTGAGAATGTTCCAGAAGGCCTGATGCTGATGCTTCCCCTACAGGTAAGAGCATGAGGTGCTACCAACAGCATCGAGACAGGTACTGACATCATAGGCACCGTCAGTTAATGCCCAGCAAGTGTCAGGGAGTGAGGGGAGTGATGCTGAAATCAAGGAGCTGTTACAATGAAGGAAGCAGTGCTGCCCCACTGGCACCGTTAACTCTAGCAGGAAGGCTTTCAGAGACCAGAACCAGGACCTACAGCTCACACCAGGACCCCCACAGAAGGAACCAGGACACAGTGACATTAAAAACTGGAAACTACCACAATTGTAAAATGTCTCGGGTAAAGAATTCTACCTTCACAATGAGAAAACCAAACCAGTAACGGAAGGTTAATCATTTACATGCAACTTGCCAAAGGAATGAACTTCTGCAAAGCACAGAATGACGATCTGGAAAGACAAGAGAAACTTCCCAACATCCATCCAACTATAAATTTTAAAGGTTTAATTAGAAACCAACATTCTTAAAGGGACACAACACAACTATTTAATTTAGCTTCCAACATATAGTGTGGAAGCAGGGCAAAAAAAAACAATTACTTTGAAATGCCATCTGGTTATTTCCAGATCATCCTAATTAATTTATTCAAATTTGACAGGTGATGTGAGAGGAGAAGAAAATTTATAAGACTCCTGTAGCCCATGTATTTACCATTAGACTCATTCAGTGGCAACTAATCACACTGCCCTGGGTTGTATCTATCTCTGCTCCTCATGTCAGCAGGCACCTCTGGCACGAGAAGGCAACCACCGCTATGTGTGTCCTGTTGCTTGCGGCGGCAGTTAACCAGGAGAAGCCTTCAGGTCTAAAGCAGGATATTCAATTCCCTTAGTTGGGCTTGAGTACCTTTGACTGGTATTAGTTGAAAAACACATAGAAAATCAACAGGAAAATAAAAAACCCTACATAAACTAAGTAAGACAACTTGGTGCTTGTTCTTGAAACTGCAGATTTAATGATATCATTAATGACCACATGTTGCAACATTGTCCATGGAATGAACCAGAAGCATCACTCACTTTGTCAGCATCTGGGGTTTTGTTCTCTTCTGAGGTAAGTTCAGGTGAAGGGGCAGACTGTGAGGTCTGTTGACCATCAGTTTGTACCTGGGGCTGTGTTCCAGCTTCACTGCTGTCTTGCTGGACATTTTTCTGAAATGAAAGCCCAGGCACAAAGGACGTAGAAAGCAGGTGTACTTGGATCAATGTAAAGGTTACAGGGCACCAGAGACAGTACGCTTAATTACTGAAATCGTAACAGGTGGGGGTAAAACACTAGGTAGTAGCAAAATGAACACAAAGTACCTAAAAACCTGTTAGAAATCTAAATCTATAAAAAATTATTTGGATGACAGCAGTTAGTGTAGTTAAACAATACAAACAGTAGGCGTTCTGACTGATGTGAATGACAATAACTTTCCTTAAAAGAACTCCCACCTCGCCTTATATAGATACTGACTCTCGCAAGCAAAGGAAACAGGTTTACTCTAGGCCTCTCCCAGAAACAAGCTTCTGAAACCTAATTTCACCAAGAGTCACCATGCATGTGGATGTATCTCCACTTCAGTGAACTGAACAGTTCCATGAAAGAGCCAACCATCAGTTATTCAGGGGCCCATCATGACAGCTCATAGACACACAGACCCTCTCTCTCCACTGCTTGTGGTTAACTAGTTACACCCAAAGACCTCAGCAAAGACTAGTGACCTCGATCCTTCCTCCCCATCCTGAAGCCTCTCATGGTTTTCTGTCAGAGCTTCGAGATTCCAAGGTAGACACTGAAGTGTTCAGAAGCCAGGCACTCCTGATATATTCAGCAGGTCCTAACAGACTGACACAACAGGCATTAGAACAATGGTGTCTGCAGCCAAATGCGAAAGCACACGGCCCTGGTCATTTTGCTCATTATACTGAAGTTTGCCTAGATGAGAACACTAAGGCTCAGACAACATTAATGTTCCTTACAGTTCTAGAAACAGACGTCTCTGATTACTATTCTCACATCTTAACTAAAACGCTATACTGACTGCCTCTTCATTTAAGCTATTCCTTGTTACCCAGAAGCAAAGTTTCTTAGAAGTTCTCTGTTGGCCATGTAATTCTAGCACTCATGTTAAAGGAGGTCTAAATTAAGAACACGAGCAGTAACAACTTTCTCTGCTCTAGAAAGCCACTTCTCTTCCTTTCCCCTACAATACAGCAAACCATAAAAATAAAATCAAGCACCAAAGCCAGTTTTGACATTCAAAAAAATAGAATCAACTTTAATATCTGTTATATATTCCACCAAATAGTTTTTATAATAGTCTTTTTCTTAACCATCAGTCAACATTTTACTTCTCAATATGTGGTCTGTCTTTAAGAAAAATAATTCAAAGAAACTTTACCTATTCCAATTAAATTGTCATATGCCAGTTCAAATTAAGCTACACAGATTAATCACAGTTCACCACACTCTAGGCTGTATATTAACATTATAGAGCAACTGCTAATTATCATCATCATCTAAAATTCTAATAAAAATTAAGCAGAACATATTTTAACTCTTCCCTACCCTTCTCTTACAGCTTAGGATTAAGTCAACTATGTATTCAAACTTAAAGGCTCATCCTCAGACCTACCTCAGTGTCTGGGTTTTCTGGTGGCCTCTGGCTCTGACACTCCATGTCTGCCTCGAGAGAAGGCAGCTCTCTGTCCTCAGCAGGCACTTTCTCCACCATAGACGCTGTGGAGATGGTGAAAATGCCATGGGTGTTGACTCGCACTTTCACTTTCACTCTCGATTTTTCTCCATCTTTCTGCGCAGAAACATTCTGAACTATGAAGCGGCCTGAACAAAAATAAATCGACAATTTTAGAACTGAATCTACATCTCTGTAAAGATGACAAAGGTTAAGAACTAAGCTTGAAAGTACTGTTATTCCTAAATCTCCTCATTTTCTCTACCAACTTAATTAGACTTACCATACTGTGCCATGTATAATAGGCACCCACGTTTTCGGCCCAAACTTTCAGGAAAAAAATCTTCTAAATTTTTAGTTCAATTTATTTGTTTATACTTAGAAAGAAAACCAATTGTTGTATTCCAGGGTATTTTGCATACGGGTATCATTATTACTTTCTAGAGTTACACTTTTAATGCATAGGCATAAATAAAAGAACTAAAAACATTTATATAGATACAAATTAGTAGTACCCATGTATAACGCACATCCTCGTTTTCCCTCAGAAATCTGGGCAAAATAGTCCGCATTATATACAAAGCAAAATATAACTCTTTTAATGTATATTATAAGCATAATCTCTCAACATAGGCAAGCCTCTACTATAATTGTAATATTTGATATTAACCTTAATATGCCATGAAGTGTCCAAAGGCCAAGGGCACATTAGTGACTGCTTTTATTTAACACAACACCACCACTATGTGTAAGACACTGATGACCGGTAATCACTGCCTCCTCTCACCCCACTTCTCCAGGTGGGTGAGCACAAACTAGACTAGGGTGAAAAACCACTAGCAAGTGAAAGGCTGATGGTTATCAGGCTGTGGCTGCATTTTAATCCTACATTGTTTTTCAGGTAATATGATTTTTTCTAACTGAATAATCAAAATAGTTTCCTAGATTTTAAATAGGTGAGATGAGGTAAAACCTTCATGAAAGCCAGAAATTACCATGCATGACAGAGCAGTCCCAGAGCAGGACTAAGGAGGAGTTGGATGCTGACTCTGACCCAGTCTGTGACCAGCTGCAAGTTACTTGACCTTTCCACGCTTCTGCGGATTGAGCTGGTGTTTACAGTGAGCATGAAGAACTATGGAACCAGACACTAAGTGTCAGTGACCATCTCCACCAAGAGTAGTTATTCCAGGGTGTAATTCCCAGGACAGTGAGAGATGTTGAAATATACCTTCAGTAACAGTCATTTCACTAGTTTGGGAAGTAACTGCCATTAAGACCCATTTAAAGAACAGCATTTACTACTATGTGGTAGAGAGAGAGACAGAGGAGGTGGGGGGAGGGAGGAATTTCTTTAAGTATGTGCAAGCTTTTTCAGCTTGGGTGATAATATGAAAAATTTGGAACCATGCTAAAAAAGCTTGATTTTATCCCCTGTACAATGGGAAGTTATACATAGAATCTTAGTCAAAATCTTAATCTATCTTCAACAATTTCTCCCCAATGGATTTATAAAAACAAAAAAACCCAAAAAACTGTCAGAACTTTAAAAATTTAAAGTAGTAAGAAAAACATACAATTGGCCAGGGCCAGGTTAGACTCCTTCCAGAATTTCGTTATGAAAGGCTGTAGGCAAGGGTGATCCTGAGGAGATCTGGCAGTATTGGCAAGTTCTACTCACCGCCTGGGAAAGCACACGGCCGCGGAGGCGGGTCCTGAGGCTGTACCACAGACTTCTAGAGTTACTGTGTGTCAGACTACATGGACAGTGTCAAGCCTCTCGAAGAAGAACGCACCAAAATTGATGTAATGTTTTTTAAAATACAAAGGTGTATTTGAGAAGTAGTTCAATGGTTTCTAAGTCAGATTTTAAGCTGGAAGTATCATTCTGTAAGTAGTGTTTCATCTAGAGGAATGGTTATGTTAAAAGTAGGTGGTAATTCCTTAAATACAGATAACATCAGAATAGGAAATACATCAGTGTTCCTAAATTTAGATCCTCAGAACTAACAGCAGAACTAGCAATTCCATTTCATCACTGTAGGCCATCAATAAACAAAGATCTCTCCATCACCATTATCCTAAGTTGAAAATGCCTTCACTCAGAATTATGTTCCACTCGACATTGCTAAAATAAGTTTCAAGTTTGTACACTAAGTCTTTAAGAGTAATATACTTAATTGTTTTACCTATTTTTGCTTCTGGATATGGAACTCCTTGAGGATCAGAATAGAAAGCTTCCAGCTCAAAAGGTCCACTTCTCAAGAAGGTGAGAACTTTGGAGAAGGGAGCAGCGTGGTTCCGACTGAACACTTCATGAACACTAGGGAAGGAAGGGCGGTCAGTGTATCAAGTACTTAAGCCTAGTGTGCTACACAAACAGAATAGGCACATCACAAAACCTTTATCAAGTCTATCTCACCATTTATAACACCAAAATGAGAGACATACTTTGATAGGTTTGGTTTTTAAAAAGTCCCAGCTACATTAATCAGACATTCTACCATCAAAGTCATCTGTGACTTTTTCTTCTTCATAGTAAAACACATTATCTGAAAGTTCTTCTTTGATACATACCCTTCAGTGTCTTCTGAATCATGGCTCCACACAAGAGATATTGGAAAAGGAACTGCATCTGTGACAGAAAACTCTCTAACTTTAAATGCTGGAGACAGGATTGCACACTTCAAAAAAGAAAGATAGAAAGGAAAAATTATTATGAGCACGTAATTCCACTCACCTTTGAACATAAAACTCAATTCAAACGGAATGGGTAGGTTTAAATTCAAATTCAAAATTGCTTACAGTATACATCAACTATAAAAACTTCTCAGGTTTCTGGGAATTAGAGATAAGGAGGCATACTCTATCATCAAAGAAAATAAGAAACAAAAACTGCAGGATGGGTCAGGATGATACAACAGATAATCAGTAATAAGTATCTATACATTCTTCCTTTTTTATGTTTTAAAGGGTTGTCCATCTAAATATCTTTGTCCACAGAATGTTTTACTTTGTAATAAAAAACTATGCTAACCAGATCAAACTCAAGCATATTAATCTGAAAGTTTAGTTAAAACTACTTAATTTATTTGACATTGTCCTAAATATAAACTGAAACTAATTTTCCTTAACTTCTAGATTTGGTGCTTTTGCTTTGTGGAACATCAGGCCTCTGAACTGCCCTCTTACTTGATAAACAGGTTAAAATCAATTTGGAGGGGGAGCAACTCTTTCCTAAAACCAATTAATGAATATACCCTTATCCCTGCAAACTCTCCCCCACATTAATTCTGTATTATACCAGATTGTCATTCCAAGTCCGGCCGATGTGCCTGTAACAACTATTACCCCCAAAAGCTATTTCATGTGTTACAGCTGATTTCTATCACACTCCAGAATCATGCCACTTCCTTATTCCCAGTTTGAGAAACACTAGCTCCATAGTTCCTTTAATCTTGAATTTCCTGGATTGTCAAGATTTGAAGATCCTCGTCTCCCCACAGCCTTATGGACTTACTTAAAACCAACTCCCCTGTGGTATCTAATCAGGCACAGGGCTTTCTCACCCCCGGCACCAGCACCGTGTAGCGAGGAGGAAGAGGTTTCTGGCATGCCTGCAGGAGGCGGCAGGCTTAGGAAGCATACCTGCAGTGCACAGCCTCTGGCAACTGCTTCATCTGCATTGAGCGTTGTGCTAACATCTTTTCCAAAGAATCTGACAATTTTTTCTTTCACAGCTGGAATTCGTGTAGCGCCTCCAACTATCTCAACAGCACTCACATCTTCTACTTTAAGCTGCGTCTGTTCCATCAGTGAATAAAGAGGAAATTCTATCCTTTGCAGAAGTTCAGCACAGAGTTCTTCAAACTGTGCCCTTGGTAAGTAAGAGGAACACTTATAAATCTTTAGGAAAGTTACCTAAAGGTAAGTATCTTGTTTTTAAACAATAAATCTTATCAACCCAATGAATTTCATTTTTTTTAATCAGACACCTTGGATTCTACATGGGCCAAGTTTAACTGTATTGTGATTTTTAACTTTTTAAAATATAAATTTACAAAACAGGTGAAGGGGGTGGGGGAGAAAATCAGCTATCACTGCAAGAATCACTTTTACATTAAGATTGACACTTTACTCCTATGTCTTATGTGATCCAATTCTTGTTAGTTTTTAAAAAATTTCCATTAATTTCAAAATACTTCTGTGAAATACAGTATTTGGTAAAGCACCAATCAATTACTAACCCAGAAGTACCAAAAAGTAGGGGGAAAAAGATCCAAAAGACTTCAGCACGAGGGTGCTTAGCAAACCTCTTTCTAAATGTCCTCTTAGCAGAAGAGCCCCTAGTTCTAAGGGTGTTCACGGTCTTCCCAGCAGGTCGCACACCAATGTGGGCCTAAGATGCACAGCACCCCAGCCAGAAGCTCTTCCTATTTACTGTGACAGACTTCAGGACGCACCTGTTCATCTTTCCTGACACGTCCTGGTCATTCATGAAGCACTCGATGCTCAGTGGCAGGTCTGTGCTGTTTGAGCTCATTAGCTTTTTCAACTTCTCACACTCTTGATATAGACGAAGAAGAGCTCGAATTTTGGATTTTGCATCCAACCTGTACTTAGTTTTAAATTCTGCACAAAAATGGTCTACTAACTTTTCATCAAAATTTTTTCCTCCTAAGAAAGGATCAAAAGCTGTTCCCAGTACCTAATTGAGTTAAAACAACAAATAATCTGGTTATTTTCAATCATATTTTTGACTACAATCTTAAACATTACTACTCAAACTAAAGACTAACAAGCTCAAGACTTCTACCTAAATTAAACATGAAATCCAAGTCAGGAGAAATGTAAATACAAAATCCAAATGAAATACTAAATCTCTTAAGATAGTTTTCACTTTTAATGATTACATAAAGGTGATCTGAAAGTTTTTCTTGCCTAAGCAAGAATATAGAGTATGCCAAGACATCATCTTTATGAAGATCAATCTTAGGGGAAAATTCCTTGTTCACACCATGACCCAACGCTCTTCATTACTAAGAAGATCACAGTCAAGAAGCTCAGTAGCTTAAAGTAATGACAGATAAAGCACATTTAATAGATTTTGGTCACTTAATTCCAATATATGACTTTACCTTCAATTTCCCCTTGTTAAAGGCACAGGCAGACACCTGAAAAGCTGAGTGTCCCATATCAACAAAAACCACTATTCGCGGTTTCTCATCCAGGCTTGGGAGATCCTGCTTATAAATTCCATAATTCAAAGCAACTACAAAAAAACAAGTCATTTTCAATTCGTTGAGTCACATTTTCTTAGGAATTTCATTGTTACAATATAATTACACGTGCAAGAAATCTGACTATACTCCAAACAATTAAAGCTGAACACACTCTTTTTACAGCCCGTATCATACTAGTTTTCTTGGTATCGATTACTTTTTCCCCCTTTCTGATTTTAAAACAGTGCTCTATCATTTTCCGATGTATGGACACACACAACAGAGAAGACATACAATGACATGTAATCACAAACAGCTGTCAGACTCACTATGCAATACTCACATTTTACCCAGGACCTGCCAGGAGACTGCTCATCCAAAAAAATTAAGAATTTAATATACAACTACAGGAATTGCAGTTCCTACAAATTATTTTTAGATCCAAGACAAATAACTGATCTCCCTTAAAGAGTCTGTTAGCTTTTTCTGAACGTTGAAACCACTGTATTTCTAAACATGTATACCCAAGAACATGGCTTTATGAAAACTTTAAGACTTAGAATCCATTAGAAATATGTTAAAAGCCTAATTTGTTTTGCCTGACACTAAACTGTAACTGAGTTTTTGTTCATCTGAAATCATAATAAACTCATAAAAGCTCTAAGAGGAGATAACAGTGACTGCTTTGCTCAACATTATATCCACCTCAAACCCAATGCCTAGAAAATGATACAGCTTAGTATTTGGCCGAGATGAAGGACAGATGCCTAACTACATATATTTGGGAATTATAGGAGGAGAGCATTTGTTTTAACTACATCAATAATTGTAGTCAAGGTGGTTGTGAAACCCAGAATCTTAAGATTTTGGGAAAACTTAACTATAAAAACAATGTAAAAAACCCCCTAAATCCAACACACCTAATTCAAAAAATTAAAATACACACAGGGTGGGGTAAAAGTAGGTTTACTATTGTTTGGAGGAAAAATACAGTAACACAAGAATAAACCTTTTTGCATATACAACTATAAACCTACTTTTGCCCCACACTGTATATATAAAAGAATTTTCTAATTAAAACACATTCATAAATCTGACAAAGTGCCATTTCTCATTAAACGTAAGCATCTGAAAAGCTGGAATTTTTTATTTCAAACCTAACACGTTTTAAAATAGACAGTATTTCTGTATCAACGTGAAAGCGGTCAGTAATTGCTCTTAATGTGTCTTAGCTCTGGTTTTGATAGTACAGTCACACCACATGAGTTGTTGCTCACCAGCTGTCATGTCATTCATGAGTCTTAAGCAGTTTAGGCCAACAATTTGCGCGGCATCTAATACAGATCGTCTCTCAGCATCTGTGAAGAAAGAGGGGACCTACAGAGAAGGACAGAAAGAATTTTAACGTACCTAAAAAACCAAAATACATACAAATTCCTTATAACCACTTGTAATAAATTCCTAACATTACAGCTAAATAGGTTCCTAGCTAAGTTATAAAACAGAAATAAAACTTCAGGCTTAGTTTCTAGCAAGTTCCTTAACATTAAGAACAGTTAACTTACTTTTGAAAAGATTGCCCTAAACTTACAGTATCTACAAAGTAGTCTTTATTATAATCGAATTTTAATTCAAAATAAAAATTACCTAGTTTTCATAAGGCATATTGAGGTATTCAAATCTAACAGAAAGCTTTAAATTTAAGTGGATAAAATACCATTTCCAAATGTCTTAAATTTCTATTGATATTTGGAAGTTATAATGCTAAGTCAACATTTAACACTAAATATAATTATAGTTATTAAAGACAACAAAAACTTAAATGACAGTGCTAATTCAAGCATATGCCACTGCCCTTCAGTTTTGCCATTTGTTGAGCTCAAGCGTTACTAGATGATGCAGTACCTTCTAATTCAGCAGACATGTCAAGATTACAAGAACTTTTTTTTTTTTCCTTTGCAAAGCCTGATTTTCCTAAGAGGGATAAGAGTGAAACAGCTCAAGGGAATGGAATTTCTCATAGTGCTGAGTGACTGGTGCTTCTAACTAGAATATTTCCATCGCATTTAGGACTGCATCTTAACTAGGGTGCTCCTCAAGAAAAGCATCTGACAATACATTCACAGTAGCATTTAATTAGAAAGTACCTAGGGGAAAACTCAGTATAGTGGACTTTACACATTCCCCCGAAAGTAATAGTAGATGCTTCAGAAAGAGACAAAGGCAAGAACCAACATGAGTCTTTGGTTCACCTTTCAAATCAGAACACTGTTTCCATCAAGTTAAAGGAAAAAAAAAAAAAAGGACAACTGATTTATAACTTGATTTTTAAATTTTATCATAGTAAAGGAATTACTCTTAGCAACAGGTACATATCCCTCTGGGAGGTCACATTCTATCTTACAAGGGCAAGAGGAGAAATTTTAGCCCTGTCTCTGTCATTTCATATCCTAGCACAGACTGGCATAAACTCTGACTAGTCTGGGCAGGCCACCTCCTCATGCTGTAATGAAAGACCATGGTGCAGGTATGTCCTGGGGCAGAGCAGATCAAGAAGTTACCCTAGACATTTGAGAGAACAGAATTTAAAACTACCTTTTCTGGTGTCCAAATAAAAGGTTGCTTTTGTCCATTTCAAATTCTCCTTGATAACCTAACAATTGTCCATTTAAGTTAGTTGACTGGCCAGGGCTGAAAATCTAGGTTTTGTTAATACTGATAGGTTGTATTTTAAAACTTCTAACGCACTGCTTCTCAACTTGAAAAGCTCCTGTCTATCGTACACAAGTTGTTTAACAGCAGGGCAGCGTTAGAATATCCCCCATTCGACTAACCAGTCTGCATTTTCAAAAAGACCCACAGATTTTGATTCGCATCTCAAGAACCTTTCCAACTTCTGGCTAACGATACCACCTGAACCTCCTCTGAAATACTCCTGACTGTGTTAACACAGTCCCATATAGTTTTGATCCCTAGCAGAACAGCTTTCACACATTGGATATTTGAGAATAACGCAAAGCAGATGAATTAAAACACATTGCCTCCCTGAATTCTACTTACTGAAATAACACAATCTGTTACTGGTTTCTTGAGATTGTTTTCAGCAGTTTCCTTTAACTTAGTCAACAGCATGGCTGTTATCTGTTCCACACTAAACAGGTGTTCTTCATCCATGTACATTACCTATTTGAAGAAAGAAAATGTCTTAATCAGTGGTACTTAAAGCTACCTGCTAATACTTCCTCCCAATTATTATATATTCTCTTCTGGAAAGTTCCTACTGTCATAGCTGTTTAGGAAAGAAGGGGAAAAGGAAGGAAGGAAAGGGAAGCGAAGAAACAGTTTTCTTACAGATGAAGAGAAGAAAATAACAGGGCAGTGTTTTCCAACTCTAAGTATTAGTCAAAACATTATAGAAGGTAGTAAATTTCCATTCTGAAGAGCTGAATCATTGGGATAAATATTTTTTTGTGTGGATCATGAGACAGGAATGCCTCTGCGAGTTTAAAAAAAGATTTCTGGTTGTATTACAAGACAGCTCTCCAAACAATGCAACTCGGCTGCCCTAAACAGTTTTGTTTGACACGACAACACAATTTAGGTTTTTTAAACACCACTAAGTAAACCTAAATTTTACAATTGCCAAGAAGTTACAAGAAACACAAATCAAATTATAGCAGTATATAATATTTGAATAATTTTCAAGGACAATTTAAAGCTATGCCTACAATTTAAAAGAAGCTAGGTGGGAAAAAAGAAGGGGGGAATACCATACTGTCCAATTAAGAGATGACAGTTAAATTTTCATTAAGAATCAAGTATCTTTCTCTATAGGTTAGCTTCATATTATGACTCTAAGGTTGCTCATATATTATTACCTTTATTCCAACTCCACCATTTTTCATTGGAACCAAATCATAACTTAGGTTTTCCTTCTCTTTTTGAATGAAGGGGTCATTGAATGCTCGACCATGAAACCTCTTGAAGTTTGACACTGTATTGTTTGCGTGAGTGATTTGCTGCACAAAAAACAACACCTATTAGTACTTAGAACAATTTTACAAAAAGTCACGTGCAGAACTCAAATCATGGGGAAATAAGTAACTTTCCCAGAGCCCTGAATTAACCCATCAATGAATGGACTTTATTCTTTCTCCCTTTCCTATAGGGAGGCAGTAAGAAATAAGAGGCAGTATTGCCACTACAGACTTTAAAACAGATTTCAAAATCTGCAAGATAACTTTGGAGAGTGAAACTATCACTAAAGCTTTGAAGCAACTACCAAGAAGTACAAGCCTTTATTTCATTCCTTTTCCCCACTAATCTTGTTTTATACACACTGAATGAATAAATAAGGACATCTAGATGTACTACAGTCGAAATTACAGTTTTTAAAGAAAGAATTCATTATTACAGTCTAATAAATTAAGTGACCAGAATAAACATTTTGGGCCACAAAATACATGGAATGCTACTTTTCCTACCAATAGCATGTAATGCTAATTATACCAAAAAGCAGAAGAGGCAAGAATAATTCAAAACTTTCTAAATGACCTAATGCTTTCAATTGCATGTACACATTTTTGATTAGGCTTTGTATTGAAAAGTCCCACTTTACAGCATTATTTCATCCAAAGATGTCAGCAAAGAGAACCATATTTAAAATACAGAAATAATTAAAATAAAATGAAACTTCTAAAGTTACCAGCTCAAAAATATCAAACAGTTCAATTACTTTTTTTCTCTTACCTACTTTTCTTAAAGGGAAGAATACAGTTTGGCAGTACTTGTTTCCATACAATGTGAAATTTAAGCGTATTTATAATCTAAAATTCCTTGTGACTCCATAACTGAGATGAATAATGTCTACCATCTACATGCTGTATCTGAGCCTCAACTGATTCTCCTCACAAAACCACAAAGCGCAGAAGTGTGTCTTTCCTTTTGAGTGTGTCACTTTGAGTGTGCATACCTATTTCTCTTCTGTCCCTTTGTTTTCCACCTCTTTTGTCCTGTGTCTCATCTCTTCCAACCAGCTACAATATTCCAGGGTTTAGAATTTTATTTCTTTTTAGCAATACTATATTTTCTGTACTTTAAGGAATTTTTTCAGTCTCTTTCTTACTGCCTCTCAGAAGGAATTTCATATATTTTTTACTTTATTTTTTTTTCTCCTCAATCCAAGAATTATAAAGTGAGCCCTAAGTGGGAATGACCTATGTAAATTTTCTGGTCACATTAAAAAGTAACAGAAGAAATTAACTTCAATAGCTTATTTAGCCTAATGTATCTAAAATACTATTATTTCAACATGTACTCAGTACAAGATACTTATGAGATACTTTATTGAAAATCTCATGTGTATTTTTACTTCACATTTCAATTCAGACCAGGCACATTTCAGGTGCTCAGCAGCCACGTGTAGCTAACGGCTACCACATAGAAGAGCACAGGTCTAGACACGAAGTTCTCCAGTCCTACCTTAATTATTAAGTAACATGACAACACTTTTAAACACAGGACTTCCAGAAGGAATCTAATTCTTAAATGAGTGTCAGAGAAACTTCACATAAATTACAAGGTACTAAAGTTATTAAAAATTGAGGTTGGCAGATTAGACAGGAAAGAACAACTTATTCAATAAAACAAGAAGGGAACAGAAGG
Source organism: Desmodus rotundus (assembly GCF_022682495.2). Taxonomy (NCBI): domain Eukaryota; kingdom Metazoa; phylum Chordata; class Mammalia; order Chiroptera; family Phyllostomidae; genus Desmodus; species Desmodus rotundus. The sequence continues at coordinate 105,137,421 of NC_071389.1, read as the reverse complement.
AGGAAAAAAACCATCTAACGGTTCATAAAGATACTCTCTCATTATATTTTTAAAACTCAATGATAGGCTTAGGTATTCCATACTCTTACATGTCCTTGAGATTTTACCTTTAAAATCTTCACCTTAAAAACTGACTAGAATTCTCTTAAAGAACATACCTGATTTTTGGCTGCAACTCCAATTGTTCTGCTTTTTGACCCAAATGATATGACTGACCTATAAAATAAAGCACATTTCAAAAAAAGTGAGAAAGAATAAATATAGACATTTTTAACTGACAAGAGAGAAAAATCCAATATAAATTTCCTACCCATGGCAGGGAGGGGCACAAGTGTAACACAACTTTGGGAGTCTAAACTTTGGTGAAATACTCAGAGGGAGTCAGGGTCTGTCCACTTAATTCCTATTGAGAATCCAATCTAGGAAGCAGTCCTATCCCCGCACCCCAATCACCATAAAGTCTGCTCACGGTTCAGGGAACATTTCCTAATACCTCAAGTACCAGTACAAATTTCTTCAGGTTCCCAGTTATTAGGAGGTGCTCATTAACTCTGAAAATGTTTGGAATAGTGAAATGATATTTTTAACTTGCCCCTAGATACATGATTAACATACAGTGTAATTCTACTTCTCGGCCACCAAGTCTGTACAAATCTAAGTATCATTGCTACTTCTACTGATGTACTAATACTACTATCGATCTAAGATCAAAAGTTTTTCTATAAACACACAAAGTGGGCCTAAGTTATGCTTCTGGGGTTTAAAAGCACGAAAGAGGGTCCTACAGGGAAGACTACTTCAGAAAGCCAAGTAATGAAGCAGAGAAGCACTACAGCAGCATCGAGTATAAACGCTGAAGGAAAAGACTGAATGACGAGTTACATTAAGTCAGCTTTGAAGAGATGAAAAGTGACTTGTGACTGTGAGACAGCCTTCCGGCAATGGGAATGCTGGGCAGCACAGGGCAGAGACAAACAGGGAAGAGTCAGGATGACGTAGGTGAATTTGGTTTTAGACTCCAGAACAGGTAGGAGTGATGGTAAATGAGAACACACTGAGGGCATTAAGTACCAGGCTAAACCAAGTTTAAACTTGCTCTAATACAAACATCCTAGACCTAAATTTCCCAAGCAGGTACCAAGTAGCATCCCAAAAGCCAGAAGCATTCAAACAAAGGCTGGACCTTGAAGATAACTTCCAAAAACGTTCTCAATTCAAATAACTATACACTTGTAGAACGTATTTACTCATTCCAAGGAGAATCAAATTAAAGAGAAATTAATAGTAGCTAATGCAATTGAGCCAAACCTCTATTTTAACAAAAACATTAAAGGGAACTTGCACACTGCCCCCAGTTTACACTCTTGAGAGCCATACCTGTTATCTTTAGTTTCACAGTTCAGAGGGGTCACTACAGCCACATACACAATTTTTCTACCCTCAGTTGAACAGCTTTTCCTGATTTTATAGGGATCAAAGAAAACAAAAATGTGAACTGCACTTAAGCATGGAAGCCAGAGACGCTTCTTTCTTACCAGACTCCAATTACAGAACCCTTCTGCACAGCTAAAAAGCAGGCAAATCTGTAGAATCATGGTATGCTCAGGGAGTAAGAATTTTCCCAGTGCTACTAGTATTGCTAAACGTTTGCTTATTCTCTTATCTTCCAGTCACTTTCATAAATGTCCGTGTGCCCTCAGTGATACAAGCCCATTTTATCTTTCAGCTCAATGTTTCATTCTACGCCTATAAGTTAACCTACGGTTAATTTCCCTGGGAAGTAATGCCCCTAATGCACATGCAGGCTTGTTTGCACGTTATCTTCAGAAAATAAGCCCGCTGAAAAGGTTGCTTCTTAAAATGCCACCCTTTGCGCACCCAACGCTGTTGTCAAATATTTAATTCAGAAAAAACATCCATCATAGAAGTTCTAGCACTCTAGCACAAAAGGAGACAGTTTTTACTTTCTCATCTTTATTTAAACTGTGCGAAATTAGTAAATTAGAACAAGAATTAGGATTCCTCTTGAATAGCTTTCGTAAAATGAGCAAAAAGAACGTTTCCACCTTCCACAAAGGTCCCAGGCACTGAAGCCAGCGACGTTAGGCGCCAAGAGAGACAGTAGGAAGAGACAGACTCATCTAGCCACTCTACACTCGCTAACAACAGTCACACCGGTCGCTGGACAGACAGCGGCAGACAGGCTCTGGAAGCTTCCAGTTCATTTCGAGACCCACAACACGGAAGAAAAAGCTCGGCAGCAGGGCTTTCGGAGGGAGGCGACGCGCTGGGGGCGGCTCGGAGCAGCCGGGTGGGGCACGCCGGAGGCCCCGGACGGCGCTGACTACAGCTTTCCCGGATCTAGAGCCAAGTCTCCCGCTCCGCCGCAGCCCGGCGACCAACGACGACCCAGGGCAGCTCAACTCGCAGACCTCCCGTGGCCCCCGGAGTCACCCTCTAACCAGCTCGTGGGTAGGCATCCTGCAGGCCTGGCCGCCGGGATCCTTGAGGAGCGGTGGCCCCTCCAAGCCGCCCTCCAGCCCTCCATCCGCCCGGAGCTCTGAAGCCAGTCTGCCGACCTGGAGTCCCCCTCTCCGCAGCCCGCGCCGGGCTTCTTCCCTCGCCCAGGACCTCCCCCAGCACCTTGCAGGTTACACTTACGGGGTGCACCGGTCGCTGAATTCGTTGGCGATGGTCTCAATGCCCCCGGCCCGAGCCACCGCGATATAGCAGCTCTGGGAACCCACGTCCAGCCCTACCACCGACATGACTAGCTCGCAGAGCGCCTCCGCCCCTGGTCTGCGTCCGCGTCTTCCGGCCGCTGCGCGCGGCTTTCACGGGGTCCGGCCGGTCCTCTGTCAATCGGGCGCCCCGGCTTCTCGGGGACCGTGGCGGTTCGCAGAAGGCTCACCCAGAGGCAGGCAGCGCCAAATCGCCGCTGGCCGTTTCAGTGACTTCCCGGACCTGCAAAGGCTGACTCCACGCTTGGCGCCCAACTACCGACCCAAAAGGGGAGGGCTCAACTCCTCAGCCTTATGTATCGCACCGATCAGAACTTTCCAGAATCTGCGGCATTTACTCACCGGCGCCTCCACCGGCCCCTCCACGTGCCACTTCCGCTTCCTTCTTCTCGAGCCTTCTCGAAAAACTCCACCCAATGGGGCCCTAGTCCCTGTGGAGGTGGGGGGGAAAATGACCGCCGTTGCCATGGCGGCAGGAGGGCCGCTCCCGCGCTATTGGCTCAGCCCAGCAGGCCACCCGCCCACGCCCTCCGGTCCCCCAGCCCAGCCCTAGGCTACTTGCTGTTAATCTTACGGGCTACGAAGAGTGATTCGAAAAATCGTCACCTTCGTCGTTTATTCGTGGGTAGTACTGTCCGACTCCTAGACTCTAACATGACACCCCCTAACGCTGAGAGTGCCGGCCAGTTATTAGGCCAGCACGTTGGGAAATGTAGTCCTGCTGGGAGTCGGCGTGTGCCTTGCATGCTGGAACCTGTAGTCTTGGCAGCAGTTCGTGCTGGGACCCGGCTTTGTCTTGAGGAACTCTCGCGAGAGCCCGCTTTCCTCCATTGCATTTGCGCGTTTTCTGTGTTGAGTCGCGTGTTTGGTCGTTTTGTGTTCGTGTCGCTAGTGGTCTGTATTATCCCACAATTGGTTGATTATGGAGAAGGGATATCCGTTTCCACCGCGAGTAATAAGCACGGGGTTTGTGTTAAATGTTCGCGTATTCATCAGTCGGCAGGTATTTGGAATAAAATGTCAGGTTTTGTTTTTCCTTCCTTTAAAACATTTTTGGATGTGGCGCGATTTGGAAGTCTGTCTGCGGTAACACTTGGCTGCCTGTTTTTGGTACGTCTTGCACAGACCTTGTGCCGCCCTGCCCTGCCGCTCCTAGCCATAGATTGTTTGATAACGATTTATTTGTTTGATCGGAAACCCCATTTGTTTGTCCTGAAAAGCGATGTTCCTGTTAACTTTTCAGTCAAAAGTTATGAAAAGAAAAAAAGGTAGAACTCCGGTGCTGTTATCAGGTCTTTCATACCCTTCTTTGTCTTTAAGTTTGCCTGGTATCTTCTGCCTCACTCTCCTTCAGGCTCATAGAACTGCAAGCTCAGTTCAAACGCGTGTAACTAGTTAGGTTAGAAGTAACCTAAAGTCACAAAAACCTAAATCCTGGAAAGTATGCCAAATCTTTGATAAAGTCAGAAACGAGACTAAAAGGCTCGGTTTATGATATAAATGGATGGCCTAGCACTTAAACCAGCTGCTTAATCAATTGCTGCACTTAACTCACCTTTAAAATGGGGACAATAATAGTAGCTATCTAAAGGTGAAATTATTTTGGTTATGCCTTACAAAACCCCTCCCCACCACCACTTTTTTTGCATATCAAAACCTTATATTAAAATTCGTGGACTCATAGCATTTTTGAACAGAAGTAGAACTTTGAGATTTTTGGAAGGTGTGCGTCCCACGTTCTATGTGAGGAAAGCTGTGCAGAAAAGAGAAAGGAACTGTTTGTTCTTGGTCGTTGGAGCCTGATGGATTTGGATCAGGTTTAAATCCTCGGGCAATAGTGATGTACTCAATAGTGCAGCCTGCAAGAGCACTGGCCCTCCTGGAGTTGGACTTCATGGCTTGAATCTTGACTATATACACTTAACTAACTTGCCAGCTGTGTGACCCTGAGAAATTCTTAAGTCTTCCTGTGTTCCACTTCATAAGGTGCATGTAAAAAAAATGTATGTAAACCACTAAACATGTCATTAGTAGGTAATAGCTATGCAATCTTCAAATTCTGTGGCCCTCAGTTTCCTCATCTATAAAATGGAGATCCATCTTGTTGGGAATTTGGAAGGATTAGATATAAATAAAACATTTAGTTATGTTAGTAGGCATTCCTAGCATGTTAGGAGTCGGGGTTATTCATTTTTGTAGGCCCCTTTTATTTAATCAGTCCGCCTTAACTATTTTTTTGGAGTAGGTGAGTGTGTAGGGTCCATCATTATGAGACACCTGAAGAGAAGTTGGGTAGAAGTTGGAGTCTAGGGTTTAAGCCAGTCCTGAGACCAACCCTACCTCTAGGCTTAAGTTATATGAACTTAAAAATTTCTTTACTGTTCAAGCCAACTTCAATTAGGGGTCTCTGTTATTTGCTGTCAAAAGCATCCTCATTTCCTCAGGAAGATTAAGTCTTCCTTGCCCATATTATATAATGCACCTCCTGACTACTCTGTTGTTACCTGTTTATTTCCTTTACAATATATACCACAATCTACAATTATCTTATTTGCTTATTTCCTCTCTTTGAATTGTACGGCTCAGGAAGACAGTGACCTTGTTTTTCTTCATAGTGCCTTATAGATGCTGAATAAATATTTGGTGAATGGTTGAATGGTAAAAGCATTATCATAAACTTACTAGAAAAAAGAGATATTTACCAGCTTTCTTCCAATGCAGGGTTTCTTCTAATACAGGTATGCCTTGGCACTGTTGACATATTAGGGCAGATAATTCTTTTGTCGGGCACTGGTCTGTACATTGTAGGATGTTCGGCATCATCACAGGCCTGAATCCACTGGGTGCCAGTAGCAGAAAAGAAAATGTCCTCTGATTGAGAACCACTGCTATATATACTATCTGTAAAATTTTAGTTAATCTTAACTGGCCCAAAAAGGGCATGATCTTAGGACATGTTTTTGTGATAAAATAGAGTAATGTTTTCATTTCTGAACCACAGAGGCTAAGAGGTGATCTAGCTATGAATGAGTCAGAAAACTCCAGCCTGTCTTCCCTCTGATCGGTGGGGAGGGGTGGTATATCTCCCATGTAGCTACAGGACTTGTTTGCTGTTGTGAAGATGTGCCCTGCCCATTCCAAGGAGTTAATTTTGACTGTGGTTGAGAAGTGTTTTTATGATTACAAATTATTTCCTTCAGACAAAAATCAACCACTTTTCTTTGCCTTAGTTTCCTTACTTAGGACCTAAGAATGCTTGCAGTTACTGAAAATTATTAAGTAATTCCTACATTTATGGTCGCCTTAACAATTCTATTATAGTAGAAGAAATAAAGACATTTAATATTTGGATAATCAGGATCATTGTTGCCCTACATAATAATCTTGATTTTCACACTGAAAACAAAATTCATATGCCAGAAATAGATTCCACTCATCTTCTTTTCTTTGTTTCATCAGCACATGTGAGGGAAAGGACAGGGAAGAAGAGTTAGTGTCCTTTGTCTATTCTGAAATATAATAAAATAAATTAAAGCCCTTAGACATAAAGATGAGTCATTTCAGTACAGACTGTGTATTTGAATTTGCCCTGTTGAAAGGAGGTGCTGTCATTTTACAGGGGGATGGGGGAGTGGGGGGGAAAGTGGTGGGAACAACCACCAAAGTGTTGGTTTATTCATTATGTCAGATAGATTCTGAAACCAGGCTGTATCTGAACTCTAGAGATGTTAGCATCATTATGGATGCCATCCTTGCATGGCACATTCAGTTCTTGGAACCCAGATGAGTTAATGATCCATGGAGGAGTGTGTGCGAGTGAAACTGATCTCACCCTTGGTGTGCCAAGTGAGATGAAATCCTCCTTGAATGTTTTAGAGAATTGGCTACCTGCTTCCAAAGTCAACTCTTGGCAAGGATGGGTACAACCACAAAGGTCAGTTGTCTATTAGCAGACAAATAGAGTGATGTGGAAAAGAAGCAGACATGACAACCAAGAGTCATGCAAATTAAAGTTGCTTTATTTAATTCTCCAATATAAAGGAGAAACAGCAAAAAGGGTATTTCTTGCTGATTCTGAATGATGACTCACTCCACAATCATTACTCATGCCTTCCAACTGCCTTCTGCATCCAAAGGCTTAGGGGTAAGGTATGTTAGTATTGGAGAAGCCTTGCCCTCCATCCTCAGAGAGAAAAGTACTGTCTGTGAGGAAGCTGCTGTTGCTGACTAACGACCCTGAAACCAACTCTTTATATTGTAAAATGTCAAGTCTGTTTCTCCTGAGGAAGTTTGTAGTAAATGGGTATCTTTTATTAAAAAAGGGTACATTCCACAAATATGGCACTACATCTTATGCTTGCAAAGGCTCTCATCTGAGGCAGTCACTGTTTATCAACCCTTGTTCCTGCTTGGCAGTAGTATACATTTTTGTCCTTGGTCTCTGAAGGGAGAGAACAGGGTCAGCCCAAGAGAAAAAGTCAGGAAAGTCTGTCTTGAGCTCCTGACCCTGCCTTTCCATGCCTGTCTCCAGCCTCATTCACTATCAAGTGTGTCTCCTAAATGTCCCACAATGCAAATGCATTGCTCCCTGTGCCAAGATGCTTAAGTAGTGTATACGTGTTCTGTCCCTACCTGACTTCCCTTTGGCCTTCCCAGGGCTGAGCGGCCTAATCAGCCAGTGACAGCCCAGCTGTCTTACAGCATCAGTGAGCTGCAAGGCAGTGAAAAGGTGCCTGTCCTGCCCAGAACAATCTGCGACAGACTGTTTTCCTTCTGGTCCTGTGCTGGCCTGGCCTGTTCTTCCAAATGGTGAGGACACCTCCTAGGGAGGAGGGAATACAATGTACATTTACTACCCTTGGGAGCAATGAAGAAAGAACAGACTTTTTTTGTTTCTTGAGAGTACAGGAAATCCCATTCTTACTACTGTGGCTTTTGACATGTCCTTGAGAGTCATCTTTGTCCTTGAACAGTCACAGTTCTTTTTGGGGCAGAATAAAGTGTGTCTGTGAGTAAGGGGGTGTGGGGGAACTTGGCAGGGATGGGGGAGGGGACTGCAGTATCAAGGAGCCTTAGGCTGTTTCCAAGGAGGATTCCAAGGACCCTGGTGACTTTCTTCAATAACAGTGGGTCTCCAGGACATCAGTTGTGCCAAAATAGAGCCAATATGGCCAAACCTTGTGCTTTTAAATACACCCTTACAGATTGCATAATGAAAATGCCTATTAGCCTTTAGCTTGAAATATTTTTCTAACTAGTCCATTGTGCACTTTGCCAACACAGAACAGCCCTGCCTTCACCAATGATGGATGAGAACAGCAGTCTGCCCTGGGGATATGGTGATGGACCTGGAAAGGTTCAGGGCCAGCCAGCAGGCTGTGGGTTCTGTGCTAGAGAGAATTACAGACAATATGCTGGACTCTTGTGTGGACTCTTCCAGAGACGGACCTGAGTATAACTCCTGGCATTGCAATCTCTTGGGCAACGCGACCTAACCTCTCTGAAATCTTACCGGTAGAATGTGGGTAGAAATGGCCAATGAATTAAATAAGCAAAGTTTATGCCACCGAAAGGGAGTGTGGTAAAGGGCAGTTGTGGTTGTTAGTGCCTTGTAAGGCACCACCAGTCACCTTCACTCCCCTGTAGTGCTGTCCCAGTGAGACGACGCAATGTTCACTTGTCCTCCCCTTTCAGTGTCCTGCTCACAGCGCATGCCTGCTCAGATAACAGTTCACAGGTCTCAAAAAATTAGACTGATATGTGTTAATATCTTTACAGATAATCCAAAATCAGAGAATCCAATTTTAGTAAGGAGGTTAAAATGACTTCTTTCTGTTTTGAGAGACTTAAAAATATTCCACAGATATTTTCATTGTCACTGTCCTCGAGACTGACTTTATTTTCTTTACCTTCTTCTGCGTGATTTTACAACATTGTGTTTCTGCTTAGTGGGTCACTATAGTGAGATCAGTACATTTTCCACAGGACTAATACAGTACCTTGTCAGCCACCTTTGTCCAGCAGTGGAAGTTTCCCCAAGGCCAGGCATTCATCCATTCATCCAACAAGTATTTCTGGAATTCCCCCATGGAGGGCCATTCTGTGAAAGTATTACAGTTGATTCAAAGATTATTATTAACAAAAAATGTTTGCCTACCTGCTGGGGTGAGGGATATAAGAGGTGTAAATGAAGGGCCACAGGGAGATGTCAGGTGTACAGGGAGGTGCAGATGAAGCCAAGAGCTTAGGGGCCAGAGAGCTGTTCTCACATCTCAGCTCTCACTGCAACAGTGTGACTCTGGGAAGTTGCTTATATTCTGACCTGCAGCAATTTCACCTTCAGAATGTGGACCCACCATCATTCAGTCAACAGACATGGCCACTTTGTGCTAGGTACATCTCCCAGTTGTTTATTAACGCCTTATGAAATCCTCACCACAGTACTGTACGGCATCTGGGCAACAAATGCTATTTTATCTCCTCTTGTCCTAATTTATATATTTATTTAATAAACTTTGGGCCATGCCCTATGCTAGAAAGCACTTGATTTAAGGAAATAAAGAGATAAAGGCTACACCTCAAGGTTCTCCATCTAATTGGGAACAGCCATAAACAGATAATGATCTCAACATAATCATTGTAAGACAGTGCTGTGCATAGAACATTACTGGAAACAAGAAACATAGCCCAGCCTGGGCCCAGGTTGCAGGATGGGGGACAAGGTAGCTGCTGACTCCTAAGCTGAGGTATGGAGGCTGGAGGATGGGGACGCCACTTCCCTGCCAGAGGAGACGGGCTGTACCTGTGAGGACGAGCAGCTTAGTGTTTCTGAAGAGCAAGGGTCACAAAAGGGATAAGCAACAGTTAGTAAAAATGAAAACACAACGAAGCGGCAGTTACTGAGGATGTGTTTCCAGATTGTCCCTGAGAACTAAAAGGTTGGTAGGGTTTCAGGGACCTCCTTGACTTGGCAATAGCAATGGCTTGCCAGGAAACCATGAAAAAATCAATATGGCCAAATATTGTGTTTTCAAAGGTATCCTTACCAATGTCACAGTTAAAATGCCCCTCGGTCTGGATTTTTTTCAATGCTGTGCCTGCCTCATTCAGAGTAATCCAAATGAGGCCAGCTTATGGGGCCAGCGCCCAGGCTTTTAAAAGCATGCTGGACTCTGGGCTGGTTCACACAGTTGGTTGGCAAAATCCTGTAATAATTCTAAGATGGAGTTTTATGTCCTGACTGCTTCTAGAGGAGGGTAAGCTCGGGCCACTTGCTGTACCACTGACCCAAAGCCAAGGGCCACCCCAAATAGGGCCAGTGGGGGACTTGGCCGGCTCACTGCAGACAGCACCACCACAGCCAGGAGAGCAGGTGGACCCCCAAAGAGATCTATGTACAAGCACTTGTGGGCTAAGTGTAAATCAAGCCAAGTGTGTCAGACACTGGAGTTGTTGAAGTGTCAATAAATTGTAGACAAGAATGCTTATACGGAAAGCAGGAATCCTAGAAACTTGAATTTATTCTCTTTGCCACCCAGGGGAGCCAGAGAATCAGGAAAACCTTATACAAAGCTGCCAAAGTGAAGAGCCAGGTTACAGCAAAGCAATATTTTAGCTGGGGCTTTTGCATTTGCAGACAACAAAAACAAACACCAAAAAAAGCCAAACAATAAAACAAAACAAAAATCTGGAATTTATCTATTCGCAGAGCTTGAAGCTTTGGATTGTCTCTGGTGCAGGCTTAGCCACATTTAGGGGCTCTGTGGGCCCATCAGGTCCTGCTGTCTGTCCACCCGTCCTCTGGGCTCTGCTGTGTGTGCTTTCCTCCTGTCGTGGGCCTTCCTCATGGGGGGTGGTGGAGTGGAGGGTAGGACGATGTTGGGCTCCGCAGCTGCTGGTGGATACAGCATTTACCACTGGGAAGAGGAGAGCCACTGGGCATCACACGTGTTCCAGAAAACCTCTCAAGGTCCCTCTGAGATAGGTACCTTCTATTTCATTCTCATTTTACAAATAATAGTGAGGCTTGGCTAGATTAGGTAATTTCCCGAAGGAAACTGGTAAGTGGTCAGCCAGGCGTTAAATAGTGAAGTCCTCGCTTGATCAAAGGGGAGGGACTGTGGAAGGGCATGAAGGGCATGGGGCACTGGCCTGCAGGCTGGGAGTGAGAGAGCCAGTCGGTATGGGTGCACGCAATGTGAGGAGACAGATAAAGTGCTTTTCAGTAGCTCCTTTCCTGTCTCAAGCACAGCCTAAGCCACAAATCCCTAAAGAGAAATCCCAAAGAAGAGAACAGGATTTTTGTTCCTGTTAAGAGACACAGGTTAGCATCTTAGTGAGGCCTCAGGAGTGTAGGCAGGAGCAGTCCTGTCTGACCTCACACACAGCAGGTCCTAACCTTCCTGGAGGGAAGGGACACAGAGGGTCTGAGGCTGTTCAGAGAGGCTCCCCTATGTCTGGGGGCCTTCGGCCTTTGGGTACCGTATTTCTCAGTTGGGTGAGCCCAAGCTATTAGGTCTTTTGAGAGGGGCTGCCATGAGTCCAGCAGGGGTGGGAACAGTCCACGGAAATGAATCTGGAAGCCCATGGGGCAGAGAGAAGATGGGCTGCCTGGAAGAACTGGGGGTCATCTGCATTTAGAGTGGCTAAACTGTGAGCTAGGCATCTCCAGAAAGCAAGGGTTTGTAACAAAAGTGGACGGTCTAGTTTCTCCCCAAATTGAAGGGAATGTTCAATATTAACACTGGGTAATGAGGGATGAGGTAACATCCAGAACACATATGACGGACAGATGGGAGCTGAAGCGGGAGGAAGCCAGGCCTTGCTCTTGTAAATTTAATCAACCTGTGACATGACTAGTCATGGTGGGACCACAGCTCAATGACAGCAATGATGGGTTTTATGCTATTTGCATGTTGTAGGTTTCTTTTGATTTTACCTAAGAATTTAAATATACTGTATTCTGTTTAAGTTATGCTAGAGAGAAAGGAAGGAAGAGGAGGAGGGAGGGAGGAAGAAAAAGGGTACACGAAAAAGAGATTAGTGAGCTCTATTAGGGTTGATAACGTCTGGATGGCACCCACATCCTTAGGTCCTGCCTTGCCACAGTCATCTCCCTGAGTATCTATAGAGAAACACGTCAGGTAAGACACCCCCATTACTATGATGCTTTGCTTCAAACGCCAGTGGAGAAGCCCTTTGGTGGTAGAGGAGATCCTTTTACTTAGGCTAGTGGCCAATCTGAGGGGCCTCTGGGCTTTTTCCTCTTGGATCCACACACATTTGCCACGCTGGCATTCATTCATTCAACAAACATTCCCTGAGTGTCTCCCAACTTGCCATACACAGCATGCAAAAGTCCTTGCCCTCATGGAGTTTACATTTTAATAAAGGGAGATAACCAAAAAAAAAAGGCTTATGGTAAGAACGATGAAGACAACTAAAGCAGAGTAAGGAGGGAACAGGTAGCACAGGGGATTGTGTGTGTGTGTGCACGCGCGTGTCCATGCACGCACGGACTCCTACTTTCAGTAGGGTGGTAACAATGATCAGAGACCTGAAGGAACTGAGAGATGACACAAATATCTGGGGAACAGATTCCCAGCAGAGGGAAAAACATGTGCAAAGGCCCTGGGGTAGGAGCTTGGTTACCTATTCAGGAAGCAGCAAGGAGGCCAGGGAGCCCTGAATGGAGTGGCAAAGGCAGGTGTGATAGGGAGGCAGTCATAGAGGTCGTAGGGATCATCTGTGATCATCTTCGACCTCATGGGCCACAATAAGATCTTTTATTTGCCTCTGCATGGGGTGTAAAGCCACTGGGGAGATTTGAGTACAGGAGTGACATGGTGTTCATGATTTTCAAAGGTTCATTCTAGGTGCTGCATGGGGTCCACAGCAGCCCTGTCCAACGTGAGCCACAGATGTGAGCCATGCATGCAATCTAAAAAACTTTTCTAGTAGCCACGTTATGAAGTAAAAACAAACAGGTGAAAATAATTTTAATGTTTAACTTAACCTAATATAGCTAAAGTATAATAGTACAACACATAATCAGTATAAAATTATTACACATTTTTATATTAAGTATTTGAAATCTGGGGTATATTTGATTACTATATCTCCTTTTAACTCAGAATAGTCACATTTCAAGTGCTTAATAGCCTCCCATGGCTTGTGGTTACCACAGTGTGTAGCATAGGTCTGCACCATGGGGAGTAACGTAGATAGAGGGTCACCAGTTGGGACGTTCTTGTGATGGTGCCGATGAGAGAGAATGGTGAGGAAAGACGAAACAAAGGTCCAAAGCACACCAAGAACTAGCAATCCAGAGGAGTACCAGCTTGTCCAAAAGGCAGGGTGTAGAACCTGCTGACTGACTCAACCCTGTGCCCTGTAGGGAGAAGGCAGAACCCTGTTGTGTAACAACCACACTGGAAGAGAAGAATCCTTGTTCAGTCATATTCACCCTGAATATGGCCTGAGCCATATGCACCCAGCGTAACTCTTGCCCAGCCGTGGAGGCGATTATTAGGCAGTTCTTGGGCTATTATTTCTTGAATGTGGGACATTTAGGAATAAATCCCCAGAGGGAGGGATGAAAGAGTGGTTTCTTACTTCAAACACCAACTCAAACCCTAAACAACTCATTTGACAGCATCCTATCTATCACCAGTTTCCTCATGGGTAGAATCTCCCAAACTAGAGCAGCATTCTAACAGCTCACCTATATTTTTGTGTCCAAATGGCCCTTAGTGGAAATTTAATGTCTTGAGGGAGAAGTAAACACAAAAACACAAAGAATAAGTGCTCAGTCAAAAGTAGAGATCTGTTTCAAATTGACTTTTTAAAAACAAGGGTATGTTTTGGGGTTTATTAGAAGGATGTTGGGAATGAAGTGATAGAGCTTCACGTAGCACCTACATGCATTCACGGGCCGCTGCCCCATCAGGCAGTCGCCAGGGCTCCCCTCATAGCCCTCCACACTTAATTAGTAACACATTCCTACATGTTGCTTACGTAGCTGGGCTGTCAGCAGTATAATTTAAATGACTAGAGTGAACAGTGTAGAGGACCAAAATGTCATAGTATTTTTTAAAGATTCTATTTTTTTAAAGAAGTATTTCACAGTCAGACAATGCCCATCAGAAAAAGCACTGAGCCCTGAATGCCCAAACTGAATAGAATTTCAGAAATAGATATTGTGACTATTTAAAGTACATTCCTATTGGGTTTTTTACATCTCTGACTCAAGACTTGCTCAAATAACTGGGCTTCTGGCTTCTTTGGGGAGACTTTCCCATTTGCAAATTCATGACCCAGTCCTAGCTGAGACGGTGATGTCCAAATACTTTGTTTCAAAAACCAGCCCAGAGCTGGAATTTTTATCAGCCCCAGACCTAGAATTGGATTGTCATTCATTTGTGCCCTAAGGCATAAATCCAGGGCTGACATCAGAGAAAACCTAACTGAGACAAGTGTCAAGACAGCTTAAATGAAAAAACAATTTACTTGACTTGTAAACTGCCTTGTTCAGATAAGCCAGTCAATCCACCAATTGCTACAATCTGTCATTACCAAGAAGTTATGGGAACCTGAAATTACCTATTTGTAAAAAAATGATTTACAATGTTATGTAAGTTAATTCAACATTTATTTATAAGGACCTAGTTGTGTCAAGCACTTTGTGGATACAAAGAGAAATCAGAGTAGGTATAGAAACAGGATTATAACAGATTGTAATGCAATGAACACGACAGAGTTCTGTACAAAGGCTGTGTACCCTGGGCTGGGGTGGGGATAGAGACAAGAAAACATATTAGAACTTGTCTTTGTATTTTTAATGTCATGCTTTAAATTTTTCTATTTCTGTGTGGTTTTAGACACACATAATTGGCACAGTGACACACATATGATTTATAAATAGATACAGGTAGCTGTGGTGCATACCCAATCGTTTAGAGAGCACAGCTGGAGGACAGACACAGCACTCATGGGATCTGAGCTGTGGGGGCCTCAGAACAACATGCCCAAGGAAGCAATATTCAGTCTGAGTCGTCCAGGAAGCCCGATTGTGCCAGACAGAAAAGCCGGGGGGTGGGGAGGCATGCTAGTGTGAAAGAACATGACACTTTTACACAATGGGGTGTGGCCCGAGAGAATTCTGCATCCACGTGGGACATATGAGGGAAGGGAGGGAGCCAATGGAACTACGGATGCCAAGTTCATGAGCACATGGTTTATCCCATATAAAGGAGAGGAGGGGAGGGAAGAAGACTCAGTGGTCTTCTGGACGATCAGACTTGTGGTCAATCCATCGGGTTCTCTTCCTAGTTATGATGCTGAGTGGAGGAATAACCCTCTTCTGTTGGACGAAAAAGAAGTGAGAATTAAAGATTCTCCTACTTCACGTGTAAATGTAGCCCTGAGAAAGAGAGGGCCTAAGGTTTTCACTAACCGGACTGAAATGAGTCCCCTGGCAGTCTACAGCCAAGTCCATGTTGCTGGTTAGCACAACAGCAGTCCCGGGCAGGAGGTTAGAGCAGCGTTGCCTTTGAATTTTCTCTTTTCCACTCCTAACAACATTTTATCCCCATTACTAGCTACCTGCCTAAAATCACAAATAGCCAAATCATGAAACCAAATGCCCCCTTAGTTGATCTGCAGGACTCGACGTCACGGACAGCCTGTTTGTATTCATCACAGTGGTAGTTACAAGCAACAGAAATCACTGTGGCTGATGTAAGGAGAGAAGAACAGAAACGTATTGGGTAGCCCCAATAATCTGGGGGTGCTGGGGAGTGGACACGGGGAATGGCAGGGAACCAGGCCTCAATGTCAGGAAGCCAAGAGTAAGTCCCCAAGTCATGCAATTGTTAGAGAGTTGGAGAAGTGGTGTTGGAAAAGTATTGGGGATTAGCAGGAAAAAACCAAATAGCCCCACAGGGGGCCCCAGACCCCAGGTGTCTCTCTACTCTTCATGACTCCCATGAGCTCTTTTTCCAATTTTTTCGTGGATCCCTTCAAATCTGTCTTTCAGTCGTGTAACCTTCTCTAAGTTCCAGTCATCATGTCTGTCTGTGCTGAACTTTTCTATTTAGATGACTCACCCTGTCCTCAAATGTAATTTGTCTAATTCAGAACACCAAAATCTTTTAAACTTGTCTGTTTCCCTCACTTCTCTAACCACGCGTCTTAGCCACTCAGACTCCAGACCTCAGCATCATGTTTAATTCCTTCTGATTAACCCTAAATCTGTTTGATTTGTCCTTCATGCCTTCATGATAACTCTGGCATTCACTTTCTTTTTCTAGTCCTGGTTCTAGTGCCATCATGTAATGACTCTGCCTGGACGGCTGTGACAGTCTCTCAGCCGCTTCACTGCTGTCTGTCCATGCTGGCTGGTGCATTGTGGACTCTGTCCCCAGGGTCTTCATGGGCTGCTTCGATGAGTGTCAGCCTCTAGACCACACAGTGTGTCCTCACTGACTCTCAAAGGAAGTGCGACTTGGTGTGCCAGCCATGTTGCCTCACCTTCCTTACCCTGTTCTAGCATTATTAGTCTAGTCAATATTTTAACCTCAAAAATTTAAGCAGACTGAGGGACATAACCTTGTAGGGATCACACAAAGAATGTATGACTCTAAGTACCGAGAGGTCCTTTAAATGCTATGCCTGCGTTGTTCCTCTCTCCCATTACCACCACTGCCCACATTGATTTCTCCCTATCCTCAGCCAACCCCTGGGTGCTTCCGTGGGTCGTGGCAGCTCCCCTGGCCACAAGCATAATGTACCTCTCAACGTTTGGGGTTGCTTCTTTTGTTTCTTTTATCTCATGTCCCTCCAAAAGTAGGTGATAGTCTACAAAGCAGGGAAACCCCAAAACAGGACTTACCTACTCTCACGAGCCAAAGAACATGACAACTGAATACAAGCAAGATAACTCCAACGTCTGCTGGGTTTCCAGCTCTCAAAATGCTATTTCTGGAAACTGTATTTTCATTGGTGTAAAATATTACTACACCACAGCCATTTTATTATTGTCGAAGAAAGGGAAATATAAAGAAGTACATGCTTAGGAAAAAAGAGGCATAAGTCATATTTGGTTCTAGCTTCTTCAATTAAAATAAGCTTAACATTTCTCTTGCCAATGAATGAGAAGTCCTCCGCACCTGTGACCTCCTTTCCCAGGCCTGGTTAATTGCACCCCTCTCTTCCCAGGGATCCAAGCCCTTGCCAGGGCCAGGGCCCCACTCTTGGGATGGCTACTGTCCTCTTCAGATAGCTCTCCTGTCTTCTCAGCCTAATGTCATCTCCGTGTGCTAGGATATATCTTATGACATGATTAACTGTAGCCACATTGGTCTATCCACCTTCTGCAAATATCTCTCCTGCCTCACTGACTTTATGTCTTTATTTTTTTTCCATTTCTACCAGTTTGGGTCTTTCCCTCATTTCATGAGCTCTATTCATATCCCACCTTCTCCCTGAAACCACCCTTGATTATCCAAGGCAGGGTTTTCTTTCTCCCAAGAACACTCAAAGCTGCTTGATTGTCTGGACTTCTCTAACTACCTCGTTCTAGAATCATTCATGTGGTAACTTGGAAAATAGTTTAGAGCCATATGAAAGTAAGGTGACATTACTTGTAGTTATGAGTCCTTGAAAGGCAGAGCCTAAGTTCTCAACCTTGCCCATGCCTCCTGGCATCAAGCATCTTTTCGGAGCAGATGATGGGGTGTTACAGGATGCGGTACCGAGAAAGAGTTATCGGGGGTGTCCAACCTTTTGGCGTCTCTGGGACACACTGGAAGAAGAGTTGTCTTGGGCCACACACTAAGTACACAAGCACTAACAAAAACTGATGAGCAAAAAAAGGTTTTAAGTGAATTTGTGATTTTGTGTTGGGCTGCTTTCATAGCCATCCTGGGCCGTGTGGGGCCCACGGGCCATGGGTTGGACACCTACTCTGTGGATGGTTGGGGATGTTTGCTCTCTCTTCTGGGCTACGGAGGGTTACAACTTTCCCACCTCGCAGTGAAACCCCAGCAGAGGTGAGAGTGTCGTTGTTGCTGGTCCTTGGCTTTTTAGTGTGCCTCTCCCCTGCAGCAGGAACTGTGGAGCAGAGCTCAGGTTGAATGGCAGCGGGCCTGGAGGTAATTGACAATGCACAACCGCGGGCCTGGAGTTCTGCCTGGGCCGGCAGCAGGTGTGGCCTGACCTGGAGAGTCTTTGTAATATAAAGCCACTGAAATTTCAGGCTATTTGTTACTATAGCATAACTTGGCCCATCTCACCGATACTTATTATTTTAAATGGGTTCTTAGAAATTTAGCACCTCAAAAACAACAAATCTAAGATGAAGTGGAGCAACTCCAGGAAAGAACAAGGGCTTTGGAGTCAGGCTGACCAGGGCTTGACTACTGGCTACCAGAACTTAAGTTCTAGGTCCTCAGCTGGCAGTTCTGAAATCTTTGAGGATCCAAAGAACTATTTTTTTAAATTCTCACCTGAGGATATGTTTTTATTGATTTTAGAGAGAGAAGGAGAGAAGTGGGTGGGGTGGACAGAGAAAAAGAGAGAGAAACATTGATCTGTTGCCTTCCACATGTGCCCTGACTGGGGATCAAACCAGAAATGGGACGATGAGCCAACCAACTTAGCCACCTGGCCAGGGCCCAGGGAACTTTCTTTTCCCTCAAAAAACTTTTGTTTATGTGGGTCATACCTATGGATATTTGCTGTATTAGATAGAAGGCCAAGATATTTAAACATTAATTAATTAATAATAACAATACTTTCACATGTTAATATATAGGGTGGGGCAAAGGTAGGTTTACAGTTATGAGTACACAAAACAGTTTATTCTTTCAGGAGTTTATTTATTAATTATTATATTACTGTCCATACGAACAACTGTAAACCTACGTGTGCCCACCCCTGTACTATATTTTTA
This sequence comes from Desmodus rotundus, assembly GCF_022682495.2. Classification (NCBI taxonomy): domain Eukaryota; kingdom Metazoa; phylum Chordata; class Mammalia; order Chiroptera; family Phyllostomidae; genus Desmodus; species Desmodus rotundus. Next base: position 105,118,728 of record NC_071389.1, on the reverse strand, counting down.
TGAAAAATAACTTTATTTTTCAGAAGAAAAAATAGTGAGAAGAGTATCCTTATTTTACATGTTAGTAAATTTTGACCTGGTTTAATAGATGGTTGATTCTCCCATCTTGCTTTTTCACTGATTTGTTGGGCTATGTTGTTTTAGGTGAAGTAAATGAAGAAAATCTAGCCCCACACAGGCACACCATTGGAAAGTGGAGGGATATTGTAGTAATCTTTTCATATAATTGTGAACATTCATTGATGTCACACCAAAATTTGAGAAGATTGGGAGTTCCTTTTATTCCTTCCCTTCCTCCCTCCCTTCCTTCCCTCCTGCCTTCCTTCCTTTCCCCTGCCTCCTTCCCTTCCTTCTTCTTTCCTTCCTTTCTTTCTTACTGCTCCAGTCAACAAAAGGGAAACTTTCTTGATGCCCCAGGGTCACAGGGTTCAGGCAGAAGGATGCCCTGTGGGCCTGGTGGTGGAGGGGCCTTAATTAACCTTCTTCTTAGTTACTGGTGTGGCTGCACTTCTTGCAACAGTCAACAGTGCTAGGGTTGCTGGTGGGTGTAACATTAGCAGCAAATCACCTTGTAGCAGTTGTACTTCTGGGTGATCTGGGAGAGGGAGGGCTTGATGGCAGACGAAGCACCAAGCGCAGGGTGGACTCTTTCTGAATGTTGTCTTCGGGGAGAGTACAGCCATCCTCCAGCTGTTTGCCCACAGAAATCAGATGCTGCTGGTCAGGTGGGATGCCCTCCTTGTCTTGGATTTTAGCTTCACATTCTCCATGGTGTCACGGAGCTCAACCTCCAGGATAATGGATGGCCCTGCCAGTCAGGGTCTCACAGAGATCTGCATCTGGGAATTTCTTTGGGGTTAGTTGTCACGTAAAATCTGAAACCACACAGTGAACTTTCATACCATGCTACACTGGTCTTTCCTTTACTTTGAATGAAACTTGTTTTTAACCCATTCATGATTTTGTAATATCATACATAGATCACAAAAAGTATGTGGGTCTTCCAAATGTGGACTCATTCCCTTATACAAGATCAAAAAATCACATTTGTAAACATCACCACTGATAGCATTGAAAAGTCTTTAAGGATTGGGAAGCCATTGAGCTCACAGTGGCCAATACAACTTTTCCAAAATTCAAATTTCTTGTAAAAGCTTGAATTTTATTGTTAGCAACACATAATAGCCTTGAAGTGACAGGCTCACTTGGTTTATTTTTGAGAAAATATTTGCCCACTTCTTAATGGTGAATAACTATAGTTTGTCTGTGTTTCTATCAACTAAAAACAGTATTCTATGAGAAAAAAACAAAAAAACAACCCAGCTACTTCAGGTTGCAACTCAAGCACTTATGCTTTTGCTTGATATATGTTTCATACACAGCATAAGGACTTTTATGCTACACCTGAGTTTGCCACACACAATTTAAAAAAGATGTGTGCCCAAGGGAATAATTTAGTAAATTAGTAATTTGTATGCTTCATCCAGGATGTTCGTAAGTGGACCTGGCCTTTTGTGCCGCCGCAGGTGCAGTCTGCTGCCGCTGCCTCGATTAACTAAGGCAGCAGGCACTCTTACCCACTGCTACTTTTGCACCCACAAAATAAAGCAAATAATGGTTCAGTATTGTCATAAATGGTTTTGACCTTGCGAACCTGGGCATCTGAAAGTCTGGGGGACCCCTAAAAGGATAGTGGACCCCACCATGAGAAGTGCTGTCCTCAGGCATGCTCCTTAACCTCTCTAAAGTAGGAGTGAAGCAGTCTGAGAATTAAACAAAGTATTATTTAATAAGAGATAATGTGTGCACAGCACGTAGTAGAGTGCCTGGCACATAACAAGTGTTTATTAAATGGTAGCTGTTGTGTCTCATCTGCTGATATTGTGAGGGTACAGCTATCATTTATAGTTGTAGTAATGATAATAATCTATCATTTTTCTCCACAAACTCCTTCCTCTGGCAGACCTCCATTTAGTTAGCTGCTCCATCTGGCTCTGCAGCCCTCCTCTTCCTGGCAGCCTAGCTGCTGGCTCCCTCATCAGCACCACGGATGGGGGCCTCTGGAGCCTGCTGTGCCCCTCCCTGCACTCCTGCCACTCCCACCACTGTTAGAGAGCGTGACTTTGTGGAGATACTACTGTTAAAGGCAGCTCTGGCTATTGGTATCAGACCTGCCAGAGACTTAGTTCACTAATCTGTGAAGTGGGAATAAGAATAGCCTCTCTCTCTTTTTTGTGAGGGTTACATAAAATAATATATGGTGATTGAAAGTAACTGTCGGGATGCCCAACTGTCAGCCCTTTTCCTTTTATTCCTGCTTTTCTCATGGTTTTGTTTTGAAAACAGTCTTTCTTCTTTTCCTTCCCCTCTCCAACTATCCAGGACATTACCGCTGAATTCACGGCATTAGCTTATTCATTTAAGTAGTACCAGCACTCATGAACAGGGTATTAATTTGCATGAGGTTCTCTGATAGGGCTGCAGACTTGGTCTCACAGTGGAGACTGTTGTCATCACTGGCTGACACATCTTTCCCATCTCTCTCCTGCCCCCACTGCCACACTCAGAAGGTCAATCTTCTTAGCATGGCTTTCAAGGTTCTCCTTGAAGCAGCCCAGACCACACCAAATTGAACTCATCAGCCTCTAAGCTCACAGCTGCCCTGACTTGCAGGACACGCACTGCCCACTCTTTCCTCTGCGGGTGCCCTCCTCCCCTTCTCACCTGCTGACTGCCTATCTGTCCCTGGACCTCCCCCCTCTTCAACTGCCTCGTGTGTGAGGCCTTGCCCCATCCCCAAGAGGGGTGTGTTGAGTTTCTGCCTCACTTCCTTCAGGGGCTTCTTAGGGGACTTACTATGTTCTACATGGGCTCATTGGCTCTTTAGGTATATCTGGCTTTTGTCTAGTAGACTCGGATGAACCCAGGAAAAAGCACTTTTCTTCCTGACCTCAGCAGGTCACATGAGGACCTCACTCCTGCAGTAACTCTGGGACACATTTGCTGATGGATAAAAGAAAAAGTTTACTCATTTTGCTGAGCCTGGGAACCAGGATCCTCCTACACATGAAAGCAGCTGTTGTAAAACGAACAATTACTTATGAGCAGAAACACCAACACACATTTTGTACGGGCTGCGGAACAGTCAGGGCCATGCTGTCTGCTCTTAATAAGAGTCCAGTGCAGACCATTCTTCTTGCTCCTGTGAGTGTGCCTGTTAGATTCCACAGGACTCTTTACTGAGAACACTGACTGGGTGTTCTCTCATCACCAGGTGAGAACTAAACAGCCAAGGGGATACTCTATTTCTGATCAGAAGTTTCTAGGAGATAGCACTCTCTCTCTCTCTCTCTTTTTTCGCACAGACGCCTTTATAACTCTGTGTCTTCCAAAGAACGGAAAATTGAATGGCAATAGCTTTGCATTTCTGGGTTTGTCCAGGGGGCCTGTCAAGATGGCAGCCTCTGTTGTATTTATTTCCTGGATCTGTGAGTCTGTAAGAATCCGGTGGTTAAGCTTCTTCAGGAAAAATCTTGGTTGAAAGTCTGACATAACAACATGGGTTTTGCTATAATTTGTGAACAGCTCTGGCAGCCCCTCTAGGGTATTGAAGAGAGCACTGTATTTACGCATCAGAGCCTTCTTCCTGAGCTCCTCCTGCCGCAGGGGAGCCTGCCCCACTGTATCTACTCCAATAAAGGTTTCTGCTGGGTCTCTTTTCTTCCTATCACTCTTCCACAGGGGACAAAGATTCTCGTTTCCCTAAAGGTCAGAGCATCTGGGACAGTGACTGATGGCTCTCCTATCACCAGCTGTGCACTGATTCTGGGGGTGTGGGACATGGTTAGCAACTGGTTAAATCATGGTTCTGATGACCAAAATGACCTTATGTGCTCGAGCCCCAGTGTTACACTTCCGAGTCTCCTGTCAGTCCATTGGCCTAATTTTACATTTGGAAGGTAATCCCTAAGGTCACTCATAATTCACAAGGCCACTCCTGTGTGTGGACAGAAGGCCCCCTGAAGCCATGTGAGGGCCACTGAGGGAGTGGAGTTGGAATGTGTCCCTTGGTCATGCTGGTGGAGGAATAGGATGTCCAGGCGGCCTCTTCTCAGTCACCAGGAGAGACATCCGGCTGGAAGGGGCTGAGTGACACACCAGTGCCACCTCTTCGCACTTCCTTCCCTCCCCCACTCCTTGGGGCTGATTTGCTTCCTAACTGCTGTGTGTCTGCCTTTCCTTCCTTTCAGAAGCCAGAACCCTCCTATTTTTCCTTTAAGACCTTGCACAAGTCACTTCCCCCTTTCTGACCGGTTCCTGCAACCCTGACAGATTTCATCTTTCCCTCTGTAGGTTCCAAAGTGTTTCCATCTACCTGTGCATAACATTTGTCACTCAGCAGTAAAGTTACTTATGAACATTCTTGGCTTCTTAATGGGACTGCACCTTTATGCTTCTTGGTATCTGGCCCAGAGCCTGGCAACGGGCATGCCAGCCAGAGGGCATTCACTATGGGTTGAATGAGTGAATGGAGGAGTCCAGACTTTTGGACCTAAAGTATAGCTTCTATAAGATCACAAAGCATCTGTTTGGAACTTGTTTATTAGATTATTTAGCTATCCATGGCTTTATGCAGACATCTTTGTATTCTCTTTTAGTATTTAGAAAATTCTTTTTAAAATGACCAGTGATTTAATCATGTTGCAATAGGGCCCCCTAAAAAGAAGTGACTCCTTGCTCCACCCCAGTACAGGGCAAGGGCATCTTTTCTGGAGCCAGCATGCAGTGGGGGAACCCCAGCAAGACAGACTATGACCTGCTCTTCCTTCATTTCACATATGAGTTTATGAGATTTTTTGTCCTAATGAAAGTTGTCCCCTTACCATTGGTGTTTCAGACAACGAGCAGGCCATTCCATGCATCTGTGTCCTCACAAGCATGTTTTATTCCAGGGAATTCTCGACTTATGATGGGGAGAGAGAACTCCCAGCAAGTCCATTTATCATAGGACTGGAGTAAGTGAAAGGTAATCCTTTTTAAAATGTGAGTTATGGAGCTTTGTAATGTGCCATTTATCTATGTCTGTGTGGAAAGGAAGAACGCCAGGGCAAGTTTATTATTTAAACAGTCTGTGCTCTCTATTGTGTTTAGGGCCCCATTACCTGCACAGCACACAGTAATGCTCAGACATGACAAATTTTGATAAAAACATTGCTTAAGCACCCAGAGTTGCTTGTTACCAAACGTGGAGTAGGTATTTGAACACGTACTTGGCAAGCAAACTGTTTAATTATTAGGCTTCTGTGTCTATTTAAACCCATCTTGCTTTAATGTTTAATATCTAATATATGTGAGGCATATTTTCTTGGAAGAAAGCTGAAGAGCTTTGGAAATTGGACACCTTCTAGACCTCTTAACCAGGCAGGTAAGTTTTAGAAGAAGGACAAATGGGATCAACCATAAATTTGAAAGGCCGCAATAAAAAAATGAAATGGTATTGATGTGTAGCCACAAATCCTGGCTGAGTGGAACAAAGTGGCACTATTTGCAGTCACACAAAATGGGTAACATGTACAATATTTAGCTCCTAGTTTTAAGAAGTCAATATAAACCAGAGAGAGCGAGGAAACCCATTGTCTCCAGAACTTCCTCTTTTTATAAAACTTGCAGCAGCTATTGCATGGACGAATGGGACAAATGACAAGGTTGTCCTCACATATTTGAGGTTATGTCCCCTGATGGCATTTACATTTCTAGGGCTAAAGACAATGAAGGTTTATTTAGCTTCTCTCCTCTAGCTCCCCACATCTCACGTGTATTCTAGGGTCTTCCTTTGATGTTTAGCAACTGAGTGAGTGTTACATGTCCACTTGGAAGACACTGGTGTTCACAGAGCTCTTAGCATGGTCCCAGGAACGTAGTAGGCATCCAAACCATACGGCTCAGTAGAAAGGGAAAAATGGACTGGACCTTCAGGAGGCCATGGTTTAAACTCAGATGGGGGATGAGCACTTGGTCCCATCTACTTCCTAAGACATCAGTGAGTCAAGGCTTGGGGGAGGCACAGGGGTGCAGATCCATGAGAGGGGTTTTCAGTCTTTCCTTTGTAATTGCTGTCCTCTTCAGTCCACCATGCCACACGACCTAAGGGGTACAGCCACTGCCGCCACTCTTCCTAGCGGGAGGGGGGTGCATTCGACAGTCCCGTGGTTTCCGCAGTCACTTCTCTGTATTCTGATTTAATTATTTTTATCAGACATGTTGAATTACACCCTTCTTCTTCCATTATGGTGAATGCTTAAAATTACACATATGAAATTACGTTTACACAAACTTCTATTAAAAGCCAAATTTCAGGCTTAAGCTGTTGGCCAAATCCATTAAAAATGGATATTAATTAGTTGAGCTGATTAAAAACACCTTCATCAAAGTAGAACACTGGTGCCAACAGTGTTAAGAGTTGAATTACTGACTTTGAATGAGCAGAAGATACAATGACAGGGAGGAAAAGTGATTTTCTTTTTACTCAACCACTTCCATAACTTTGGGGGTCGGAAAGCGTACTACTGACCTATTGCTGGAGACCGAGGAAAGGTGACGGGATGAAGGCAGAGGATGGGCATTGGTAAGAGAGACGGAGGAAAGGGAGAGGTGGAGACTAGTGTCGGAGAAAGCCGAGGTCAGACGCCAGGAAAGAGCGCGCCCCAACGGCCCTCTCTCTGCTCACCAAGGGCCAGGCAAACGGGGCGAGAGCGCACACGGGAGCTCCCACTGCCGGCCGCCAGGGGGCGCGGGCGGAGCTGGCAGAGGGAGGAGGGAGCCGCGGAAAAGGGTTAGCCGGCCTGCAGGGGCGGTGGCGGCGGCGCAGCTCCGCTCCCCGCGCGTTGTCGTCCCCGCGCCCACGCAGGGAGCGCAGCCTTGCAGCCCGGATGCGGCCGCCCGCCCGCCGCCGCCGCGCGCTCCCGGCGCTGCTTTCACTTCTCACCTGCTCGCTGGGTAAGTAGCGGCGGCCGAGCGCGCCCCGGCGGAGCGCGGGCTTTCCGCGCGCGCCGGGCAGCGTGGGGCAGTCAGCCCTGCTCCAGGGAAACCGCAGCCCGCCGTCCGGCGCCTTGCAGCAGCGCCCCCGCGCGGCGCCCGGTGGACCTGGCTCCGCGGCCCCCGGACAATCTGCACCGGGCCCCGTCGGCTGCCCGGCCCCTGCCTCGGCCGGTCCGCCGGGCGTCTTCCGCCTCCTTCCGCCCGGAGCTGGCCGCCGACCGAGCTGCAAGCGCGAGGCGTCACTCCCGCAGGAAGCGCGAGTAGCGGAGTGACGGCGAGAAACTTTGGAAGGAGGGACGGGGGCCCGCCCCCCCCACCCGCGGTCCGCGCGCCCCGCACCTCTCCGCTTCTCGCGGAATCTCCCCGCACTTCGCGCCTCCTCGCGCGTCGTGCACCTCTCTGCTCTTCCTGCCTGCACCGTGCCCGAGGCTGAAAGAAGGCGCCCATGTGTCCACTGACTCCTCTGGGGCTCCCCGCATAGACTAACGGACATGCCCTGGTCCCTGAGGTTACGATACCAACTTGGCATCAGTCCTTCTCACCCCCCGATTCCTTGACAAGGGAGGACCGGTACCTCCGGCCTCAGCGTGGGCGGCTGTGGCTCCAGGAAGGCCCTGCGAAGCGACCCCGCCCCGCCCCAAATCTTGGGTCTTTATGGGGGAAAAGTAGAGAACACTCCTGGATACCATGCCTTCCGGGTCTGCTACTGCTGTGAAGCCCTCTCCTTTTTTTCGTCCAAGTTCTCCCTTTTATCATAAAATGATGTTGATGAAAGTTTTCTTTAAAAAAAATCATTGTAATTAACTTTCATGATGAGGTTTGTGCAAGTTTGAAAGGTTGGGAGAAAATGATTCTCTTTTCAGTGTTCTCAGAGTTATTGTCGTCTAACCCAGACTTTTGTGTGTCCAGCCTAAGCAGTAATTTCAGATTCTTAGAAATGGCAGAATGGTGCAATTTAGGAAAGACGTCGTGTTGTTTTTTGCACACACGTCACTGTTTGGTAGCCCACCGGAACCTTTGCTGCCCTGTTTTTGGATTTAAGCTCTCTGCCCAAGGACCTTATTTTCACACCCCTGGCATTTTTGTAGATGTTCAGTGTGGGAAAATTGAGTGGGATTAATTGGTAATTAATTGCCTACACGCATGATTAAGTAAGCAACGATGTAATTAAAAATGCACGGACACCTTGGGCAGAGAAGGCTGTTAGGAACTGTGGGGAGCCGCGGCATTTGGTGAAGATCTGCTTTAGTGGAAGAAATGCATTGCTGGGGCAGCTCTGGGAGAACCGAGGCTGGAGGGGAGTGGAGAGGTGACTGCTAGCTGCATTACTTGGCCAACTGCCTGGACGTTTTGCACCTAACCAAAGTGGGTGGGTGGTAGCTGAAATTGGGATTCTATTTATAGCCTGGCACTTTATAATGCTGTCCTGGGAATATAAGGTTTGTGTATAATATAGTCAACATATGGGCTGAAAGGCCTATTTGTATTGCTGTGTGTACCTATTTTTTATTGCTCTTGGGGGAGTATCTGCACTGTCCAAAGTTGATACTATGTTAAAGGACACACAGAATGAACTAAAGTGTCAACACATTTTTAGAGATCTATTAGCATGGTGAACTTGTCAGAAAAGCACAATAAATAAGACATAGAATGTATGCAAAGTTCTCTGAGAGCTGCCTTTGTGAATATATCTCATAGGTTGGTACAGACAGGAAGCTATATTCTTGGAGGTCTGAAATAAATCCTGAATTCATTTGATTGAGCTCTGCTTTGATATTGGGTGGGGGGGCCTTGATAAATCTTATAATATAGCTGAAACAGAGAATATGATGGGAGTTCTGAGGCATTTGTACACTCCTGATAGTTTAAAAATACTTTAAACATTTCCTTATAAGTTTGGCCTAACTGTATATAGTTTATTTTCCCCACAAATTGTAGCATATTCATTAGAGAAAAGTCCAATAGAGTATTTATTTTAAACTTTTATCATTATATAGACAAAATTCACAGCAATTTCAGTTCTCAAGTCTGGTGCCAGTTCTAGAATCAGAGATTTAGTCACGCTTTTGGGTCAGCCACTGTGTGGTTTCCTGTGGTTTTTCTATAAAATGAGAGCCATAGACTAAAATACTGAATAAAATACTGGAATTTTGCCATCTCTTCAGTTTTAACATACTGTTATAGCAGAGGCTGCTATCTGCCTACCTGATAACCCTTAGTTCCTTCTTTTCCTGACTGAAAAATCTCTGAGGTAATCAGGAATGCTATGGACTGAATTGAGTCCCTCAAAATCCCCATGGGAGTGTACTTGGTGATAGAGCCTTAAGGTTAAATGAGGTTGTAGGGTGTGGTCCTAATCAGTAGGACTGATGTCCTTATAAGAGGAAGAGACACCAGGGATGCAAATGGAGAAAAGGCCATGTGAGGACACAGCTAGGAGATGGTCATCTGCTAGCCAGGGAGAAAGCTCTCAGCAGAGACTAACCCCCTGACACCTTGATCTTGGATTTTCAGTATCCAGAAATGTGAAAAATAAACTGGTTGTTTAAGTCAACCAGTCTATGGTTTCTGTTATGACAGCCCTAGCAGACTAATAATACAGGGGGGGATGGGAAGGGTGGAGGAATGCTGGTGGTGGTAGTGGCAGTGTGTCCAGTGATGAAACGTTTCTCGGTGGCCCTTGTAAACGGGGTAGACAGGGAGCTCTCTGTAGAGATTTTGGGGTGCATCTTGGTAAAGCTTATTAAAGATGGCTGACCCAGCTAGATATAGACTTTTCTTTTCTCCCAGCCATTGTTTCATTCTTCTTCTCATTGCCTATTATGTGAATTTGATGGCTGGAGCCAGGGTGGCCATCTTGTGACCATGAGGTGACGTTGTTGGAAGGCAGTAGTAATAACTATGGTAGAGCAGAAAGGATAGCAGCTGCCTGGGTGCTGGACAGATGTGGAGCCCTGTGATAGCCCTCTGTCACCTATTACCAGACTTGTATTGCCTGAGATGAAAAATAGATCTCTGTCTTATTTAAGCATCAGTTGTTTGCATTTTTTACTAATGCAGCCAAATTTAATCCTAATTGATATACATCTGTAAAGAAGCTTATTTGAACCAATCTTAAAATAATAGATAATTCAATTTTATCTTTCTTATCCCGGATTGTATTCTGTATGGGTCAGATTGTATGTCTTAGCACGTGCCAGAATTAGGGATGGTTTTCATTCTGAGCCAGGTCTTGCTCAGATTCTTTGTGCTACTGTGAGCCATGTTAAGACACCAAGAGTCAGAACTGACTCCAGGTTTTTTGTGTTTTTTTTTATTTTTAAACCCTCCTTTTATTTCTTAGGCACTACACAGATTTACTAGCACAGATTTTAACAGTCTGGATGGATTCTTTGTTATCTGGGTAGCTCAGGACCCCCAAGTTAGTGTGGCCCCTTGGTCATGAATTTGACCCAAGGGAGTTTGCTTGTAGCCAGTAGTCAAGCTTTTTGGGCCTGGGCGCAGTGGAATGGGAGGTGGGAAGAGCCTCTGTTTCAAATGGGGGTGGGTTGAGGAGGAGATGTTGGGACCCTTTTGTTAACTTCCTCTTGGGCAAATATGTGGGCCTATTCCTTGAGCAAGTTCCAACAACTGACTTCATTCCGAACAAGAAGGGCCAGGTTTATACTTCTAATTAGAAATATTATAAAGCAAGGATAATTTGTTGGCACAAAAGGATTACTTGGGGGAATTTGCAAATGTTACCCATTTTACCTCCTTGTAGCATTACCATATTTTGCTGTATATAGTGCACACCCACATTGTTTTGTGCACATTATATGCGGGATTATTATACCCCTGGTATGTAGTCATTATATCCATGTATAATGAGCATCCTTATTTTTCCCTCAAAAATTTGGGCAAAAAAGTGTGCATTATACATGGCAAAATACAGTATGTGTGATCCATCTTTGGTGTTGTACAGATTCTTCCTTAGAACGATATACAAGAGTGTCAGTGCCATCTCTCCCAATGGAAAGGAAAAGATAACAGTCATAATAAGGGGTTTATGAGACCCATTATTGATCCAGAGGCTCCCTTATACCCTATTTCACAGGTGGCAAACACAAGGCCTGTGTTCTGAATCCGGCCCTCCACCTTGTTTTATCCGGCCTGGCACCTTGTTTCTACCCGGTGGCAGTACCGAACTCTTGCTTAACTGTTAAGGAGTAGTTACATTTATACAGTCCTAAAATTACATTCGGCCCTTTGAAGGCAACTGCGTGGCCCCCAGTAAAAACGAGTTTGACACCCCTGCACCTATTTCAAAGCTCTGTTCATTAAGCCATTCCCAAAGAAACCCAATTCAGTGTGGGTGCTGATTTGGACTACTAGAAAAGGTTAACAATGTAAGAATGGTATTAAATAGTAGGAAAAACTGTACTCACATTTTCTTTAATTTATTCAGAAAGGGTTGAGTATTTAGTATGTGTTAACGATTGGGTATATTGCAGAAAGAAGGCAGATCTAGTCCCTCTCCAGCCTCATGGAGCTTGTCTTGAAGGGAAGGTGACGTTAAATACTAAGTACACTGGGAACTAATCACAGCTGAGCTCAGTGCTGTGGCAGGAGTTCATTCAGGGAGATCTGTGGCTTTAGGCTGGATTCTGGAGCAGAGTTCTCAACAGGGGACGATCTTGCTGCCTCCCCCACCCCCCCAACGTTTGTCCTTGTCTGGAGACTTTGTGGTTGGCAGGGAGTGCTTCCAGCATGTGGAGCCAGAGGCAGTGCTCAACATACTGCAAGCACAGGACACACCCTCCCCCAAAGAATCAGTGATCAGGTCCAAAGTGTCAGGAGTGCCATTGAGAAACCCTGGTGGAGGGGCTCATTAAAGGCTTCCTAGAGGCAGGAATGTAAGAGCTCAGACCTGAGGGGAAGCAGAAGTCAGTGGAGGGAGGGAGGAAGTGAGCCAGCAGGGCAGTGGGGAAAGCATGTGCTGGAGGGATGGAGTGAGAAGGGACTGGGCTGGAGACAGGGCTGGGAAGACCAGTAGGGCCTGGTTATGCAGGCCTGGGCAAGGACTTTGGACTTTGTCCGTAGTGCAGAAGGAAGCTATTGAAGGACTGTCACGGGAGAGTGATGTGATTTGACTTCCCTTGTAGGAAGTCCCACTGGTTGTCCTGTAGAACAGGATAGGAGGGGGCTGATGTGGATGCGGGGACCAGTGAGGAGCTGCTAGACTCAGCTATGTGGGAGATGATTAAGAACCACTAAGACACTGACTGATAGGTTCACTGGGTGTAGGGACAGCCAGCTACAGAAAGAGTGGGGGTGGGGAGGAGTCGGGTTTCTATCCTGAGCCCAGGGCAGATGGTGGTGCTGTTTACTGGTATGGGCACCAAGGGAAGACTGGATTTAAACAACAACAAAAAAATTAGTATAGTTATACGTGTAAATAAATTTTATCATTTTCATCACTTTTAAGTGTACAGTTCTGTGGCATTAAGTACTCAGACTTTAGTTTTTCTAAAATTTAGGGGGCAGTGAGGATGATGAGCTGAGCTTGGATGAGTTAAGTGGGGTGTGTGAGATGTTCCAGGTACCCTGTCAGGTGGGTGGTTGGATCTGTGGGTCTGGAGCTCAGAGAACAGGTTGTCTGGAGAGAGGTTTGGAGGCAATTTGAGTAGACTTTTTTTTTTTTAAAGAAAGCCTCAATTGACAAAATCATTTTACTTAAGCCTTTATTCAAAATGTATGTGTACCAAAGATTTGGTAGAGGTTAGGGAAGAAAGTCTTTATCTGTATGATATAAAGCTACCGGTTTAGGGGAAACAGTGCATGAAGATATCATCAAACACGATTTGAATGCGCTCAAGTGTGGCAGCGCCGTGTTTTCCACAGGGCTGTGACTTATTTCTGCTCCTGAAAGAATATTTTATGATCCGAAAAGGCGATATGTTTCAGTTTACATCGTTGCTTCCCCGTGAGGAGCTCAAGGCTCTTCACACATCACGCTTCATTTGTCTTCTCCAGATCCTTGAGGGTGTTGATGTAGGAGCCTTGTTTCTTGTTTATGAGACGAAGGGAGAAAAGGCAGGGAGAGGCATGGCCAGGGCTTGCTGTGAAAATAGCCCCGGTCATTCCCCTTGAGGGCCTGTCCAGCTGTTCATCCAAGTGTGTCAATCTTTCGCACAGACAAGAATTACCTCAGTGTCCTAAAGAGCCCCCTTCAAGGTCCCCTGTTAAAATGCAGATTACAGGGTTCCAGATTTTTCTGATTCAAAAGACCAGAGATGAGGCCTGTGGATCTGCATTTCTAACAAGGCCCCAGGTGAGTTGCCTTTGGTGACAGGTGCAGGGACTGGGCTACCCCAGGCCTCGGTAGAGAGACTGCATGATTGCTAGTGGCTTTGTCTTGAAAATGTTATTAGTGGCTGTTTTGGAGAGAACAACGTGGGGACTGAGGCCCAATACTCAGCAGTCAGGTGTTTTGTCTGCTGGGCAAAGGACCCAGAACCCCTGGAATTCAAACGAAGAAGTCTTTCTTTGGTTCCAGCATTGTCTGGCAGATCTTCAGATGCTTCTGGAGGGACTGTCGGGTGTGGGGCACAAGTCTCTAAAACTAGGGTTGTTACAGCAAAGGTTTTTGGACACCAGATGAGTAAGTTCTACAGGCATTGGAATGTCACAGACTGTGGGTGCTGTGGAGGCGGTGGTCCCGACAGGGGAGCTTTTAAAACCCACTTTTTGTATGTCAGAATTAGGGTACCCAAAAGTTAAGCATAAATGGTGTTTTTATAAGTTAGCCTGACAGTTAATGGTTCAGTAACACTCTTGCAACGTGAAAAATTACTCGAACTGCGGCTGTCCTTGTGTTTTGATGTTTGCTCTCTTGGACTTGTTCCATGGGTTCTGGAGGAGGCTGTGTGACCAGGGACGCATCTGCCCCTCACCTGTGACTCGGCCTGTGCAGCGTGTTTACAAGAGAGCTGTTCTGAATTTCTCCCCTGACACTCTGTTTGAGTTGGAATTTTCTTCTTTTCATATGCTGAGTGGCACATGTGTTCTCATATCATTTGTTCAAATGAGAAGTGACTGAAAGAAGCAAATGACCTTTTTCTTTCTAAAATATATGATTATTTTCTACTTATTTTTCCCCCATTTCCTGTTCTTCCTATAAATATGTTCGCCCTCTGGCACATAGACTATACTGGTCCCGGTAAAATTTTTTGCCAGGTGAGGAGAAATCTGTTTGCCAAACTCCGTTTTCCCTCTGACTTCCGTGACAAAACAGGAAATGTGTGTCAAATGTATTTCAAGTTGGGGTAGGTCATGGACTCGGAAGACGGGAGATGTCCCTCTCTGCCATCCTTGGGTGGGAGGCCACATCACTGTAGTGCGGTAGAACCTGTGGCTCAGCGAAGGGGGTCCCTGACTCTAACTGTTGACCAGCTAGCTCTCTTCTTGCCCTGGTAGCAGAATTGCACTGATATCTTCCCAATGCAGCATATCCCTTTCCTAAGAGTTTGCTCTTGGCACCTGAGCAAAAGGCTTTGGCTTTTCTCATAGGCCAGATCCTATCCTGAACCTGAACATGTAATGACTTCTTTCATTCTTGTTTGATTTCCCCCTTTACAGGAAGGGAGACAGAGGCTTCAAGGGGCCAAGTCACTGGCCCTACATTGCTTAGCTACTAAGCAGCAGAGCCTGGATTGGATCCCAGGTGGTGAGAGTCTAGACTCTGTGTCCCTGACAGTGACTTCATGGTTCAGCAGGCTTGGAGCCCAGGTCTCCTATACCTTGGTGTCTTCCTGTGTACTGTGAGCTTTAAAGGGAGAGCTCTTTAATCAAACATCTTAGAAACTCCTTAAACAATGGGTTTTTCTCTTGCTTCTTCTCTCTGCCTGGCTGTTCCCCTTTGTCTTTGTAATGTTGTCCCTGGAATGTGGGGATTTCCTTCTTCTTGTCTCCCGCGCACTCTTGTGGCTTCAGCTCCACCATACTGTGGAGACATTGAGTTGGTGACTTTCCTTACACATCTCTATGCTGAGCGCCACACCTGGAGACCAGGCTGCTACTGGATGTTGGCACCTCAGAGTATTGGGAATCAAACTGAGTTTTCTCACACATCTGCCCACCTTCCTTTATTCTTCAGCTTGTGATGGCAGCCCGGTCCCTCCCATCTGAAATCTGGAATCACCTACACGCATCTCTCTCTCTCTCTTTCTCTCTCTCACTCACTCACCAGCCTTCTGGACTCTTCCTTCCCTGCTCATATCCACCCCTAGGATCTGTCTCCAAGCTTGTCCATTCTGCTTCTTTAGTAACCCCAACACTGCTCTTGCTCATGACTCACCTTAGGTCAGCCCCTTGCCTCTCCTCACCAGGTTCCATGAGCTTCCTGGATGGCGTACTTGTGTTTTTTTTATGTCCCCCTCATAGCCCACCCACATGCTACCTCTAGAAAGTCTAAGGCACACATTTCAACACAGCATTTGCCTTCTTGAAAAGATTTCATGGTGCTCAGAATAAAAGCAGACTTCTTAACACCAACCCCTTTTTTGATATGGCCCCTGCTGTCTCCAGCCTCATCTTGCCCCAGTCATGCCCTCCCCTCAGGTGGCCATGCTCTGGAAACACGGGACTGTTTACAGTGCTCTGTTTGCAGAAGTCTATTTCCAGGCCTCCTTGTTCTTGTCCTTGAGGTGTCTTCTGCCTGGAATTTACTTTCTCAAGTTCTGCGGTTTCCTGTCTGGAAGCCTCTTTACCCTCTGCTGCCCTGCTTGGGTGAGGTTCCCTCCTCCCACCCCCAGGTTCCTCCTAGTGACTTCCATCAGGAAGACTGCTGTCAGAGCCCCACGTCTGTGCTTGGCATTGACTGAGGGACTTGTCTCCTGCTAAACCACAAGCTTCCTGGGGAGCTGCTCGTCCCTCCCCTTTCCCACAGCAAGCCTCATGTGTGGCTCAGAATGCCCACCTGGCCACTTCTTGATTTTCTGTTGAACAGGTGAAAACATAAATTCGTAATGATAATGACCATAGCTGCTAATACCCAGAGGACTTAGCAAGTGCCAGGCCCTGTACTAAATCATGTGATCCCTAGCCACTGCCTGCAGTGGTTCTGTCCCAGCCCACGGAGAGTGACAGGGCTCTCATTCTGTGCTTGGGCAGAGTCCCCCTCAGGGGATGGTGGAGCTGCCCTCAGTGTGTCCATGTCCACAAGCTTGGGGACAGTGGATTTGCCTGAGGATGTGGGAAGGGCAGGCTCTGCTCCCTGTTGTTGAGCCAGTTTGTTTCTGCTCCCTCTGCTGCTATGGATTATCTTCAAGCAGGTAATTGGAACCAGGTAAAGTGGCTGCAGGCTGTGCATACCAGAGCTGAACGCCCCTCTGGAGGACCTGGAATGACACCAGGAGAACTCCAGGGAGCAGAGCTATGGGGGTGGAGCTGTGCTGGGTGGGATGGTTTGTAAGTAGGTCACAGGAAAGAAAGTGAAGCCCGGTAGGCTTCCTCCCACAGTGTGTCAAGTGTGTGACCCTGAGCCCTGCAGGGGCACTCGCTGTCAGTTCCCAGCATGTGCTGTGAGCGGGTCCTGATGGCAGTCAAGGCCACGTGGTTTTCTTCCTGCTCTTGGCTGGTGTGCATGGCACAATCGCACCTAGACAGTATGTGACCATGTTCACCACCAGCAGCAAGGTCATAACCACCCACTGGGTTCATCATCTGTGCCCAGCCCTGCCTTAACTCATATGATCCTGGCAGCACCCCTGGAGGTGGGGTTATTTAGGGTCTTAGTGTTTGTTTGTTTGCTTTTGTATTTCATTTGGTTTTGTGATAGAAGTTACTGGGAGAGTTGGGGAGGATGGATTGGGTGCTAGGAACAAAACAGAGCAAGGAGTTAGAGCAGGGGTGTCAAACTCATTTTCACCAGGGGCCACATCAGCTTTGACGTTGCCTTTAAAGGGCCGAAATAATTTTAGGACTGTATACATGTAACTACTCCTTAATAGTTAAGGAGTTGAAATTACATTTGGTCCTTTGAAGGCAACCTGAGGCTGATGTGGCCCCCGGTGAAAATGAGTTTGACACCCCTGAGTTAGAGGTACACTCGTCTTTTCTTTATGGGCATGGGGTCCTGTGCTCCCTCCCGGGAGCAAGAAAAGATAGTTGATTAGTGTTGGTTAAATGCAGTGCAATTAATTCCTGTCCAGTTTCCTTGTACTCTAGGGCTTAGTGGAGCCTATAAATCTTTTTCCCAGGTTCTTTGTAAAATGTTGATTTATTTCTTAGGATGGATGTGCTAACATATTTGTTGGCTTGAATTATTTGAAGTTATCATGAAAAGGGTCTTATTTTTATTGCCTACCCTAATTTGCACTTTACATATAGTTCTCTGTAGCAATTCACAGGAATTCATGTTGAAAATAGAAGAGGGAAAATTGCTTTTAAACAGCAGTTTTACATATAAGATCATGAGTTACCTTGCAGTATTCCTCCTGCTGTACTGCGCCTTCCAGCCAAGCTTTCCAGAATATATTTTTCCCACTGAATCTGGAAATTTGTGGGAGGCCAAACAGCACACACACACACACAAACCTGGAGCCCTGTGGGCCCCTCCCTTGCCTTAGGTGGGGGCACTTTCTTCCCCCTACTTCCCCTACCCCATGCAGAGGCTGGTAATCTGCCACCCTGAGCTCTTGTTAGTTTTCTGAGGTGCCAGATGATTTCTCATCTCCTGTGCTACTTTTTCTCACTTTCCTCCTCTGTTTTTCCTTGTTTTCCTCCGTGGTAGATTTCATGGTAGGAATTCTGTAAATGATACGTTATCTTAAGACCAGATGTAGTAATGGTATAGGGTATTCTGTATTTTCCAAAGGCATTTGGTTCCTTGATGAGTTCTTTGTTTTATTTAAATTATGGAAGCAAAGATAAAACCAACTAGTATTTTTTTCACATTCATTTAATGGAGATAATCTTGCCATTTAATTGCTCTTATGCCTAAAAGTAAGTCTGATGTCTTATTTATGATATTGCTTTAAATATTACATGATATCATCCAGACTGGGCAGGAGAGGGGCAGACGCAGAACGGTCTGGTCCCTAACCCATGTGTAGTCAGTAAAAAATTGGGAGGGATATCTTGGGAGTGAGGAGTCCCAGCCCCACACCAGTCCCCCCCAGCCCAGGGTTCCAGTGCCAGAAAGATAAGTCCCCACAACTTCTGGAGGCAAAAACCAGGGAAGATTGACTCAGTGGAAGAAAATTCTGGAGCCCCAAGCAGTTCCTCTTAAAGGACCCACACATGGAGTTAGACTCACTCCCTCTGAGCTCCAGCACTGGGGTGGCAGCTTGAAAGGCACCAGTGGCATACTGGGAGAAACTGAAGTGTCTGGCATCGAGGTGAGCAGAAGCCATTGTACCTTTTCTAAATCCTCCCCGCACAGAGCCAGCAAGCTGGTGCCATGTATGAGACTCCCGCAACCTGGCTAATACTATTTGACTCACCTTGGAGATCCCCAGACACTCTGCCTCACCCAATTTATAGATCCACCCAAGCTGCTTTTCCATATGAATGGCTGGTCTTGGCTCATGCTTCACAACTTCCTAAATCCTCTCAAACAAGCAACAGCTGGCCTCAGTGAGGCTCAGACCCAGCACTAGCAGCAGCCAGCCTAGATCCACAGCCTGGCTTTTCCCAGGAATCTCCAAGTCCAGCATAAATAGCAGACATCTCAGACTGCTCTATAGCTCATGCAGAACGGCCCCAGGCAGAACACAGGTTGGGGCTGACCTTGGCCTACACCACCAGGGAAATCCCAGAGCTTGCACACCCAATGGACAACTACAGACTACATTGGAGCACCACCACACTGCCCCTGCACAGCTGATTCTCCATGGAGGGCAGAGCTTGGTTCTAAGTGGTCACAGCCAATACTTGTAGCTGACTGGCCTAGGTAAATCCTTCCCATTGATCTGCCAACAGCAGTTAAGACTCAACTACAAGAGGAGGGTGTACTCAGCCCACACAAAGGGCACTCCTTGAGTACCTAGCTTGGGTGATGGGGGAAGCTGTGTCACTGGACCCTACAGGACACCTGCTACATTAGCACACACTACCAAGATATGGAGTCATAGCAGCTCTACCTAATACACAGAAACAAACACAGGGAGGCTGCCAAAATTAACAGACAAAGAAACACAGCCTAAATGAAAGAACAGATCAAAACTCCAGAAAAAGAGCTACAGAAAATGGAGATAAGCAATCTATTAGATGCAGAGTTCAAAACACTGATTATAAGGATGCTCAAGGAACTTAGTGAGGACCTCAACAACATAAAAAAGATCCAGTCAGAAATGAAGGATACACTAATTGAAATAAAGGACAATTTACAGGGAAACAACTATAGAGTGGATGAAGCCGAGAATCAGATCAATGATTTGGAACACAAAGAAGCAAAAAAAAAAAAAAAACCAATCAGAAGAACAAGAATAAAAAAGAATCCAAAAAAATGCAGATAGTGTAAGCAGCCTCTGGGACAACTTCAAGTGTTCCAACATTTGCATTACAGGTGTGCCAGAAGAAGAAGAGAAAGAGCAAGAAATTGGAAATCTATCTGAAAAAATAAAAGAAACTTTCCTAATATGGTGAAGGAAATAGACATGCAAGTCCAGGAAGCACAGAGAGTCCCAAACAAGATGGATGTGAAGAGGTCCACTCCAAGACACATAATTAAAATGCCAAAGGTTAAAGATAAAGAGAATCTTAAAAGCAACAAGAAAGAAGTTAGTTACCTATAGAGGAGTGCCCATAAGACTACCAGCTGACTTCTCAAAAGAAACTTTGCAGGCTAGAAGAGATTGGCAAGAAATATTCGAAGTCATGAAAAGCAGGGACCTGCAGCTGAGAGTGCTCTACCCAGCAAAGCTATCTTTCAGAATCGAGGGCAGATAAAGAGCTTCACAGACAAGAAAAAAACTAAAGGAGTTCATCATCACCAAACCATTACTATGTGAAATGTTAAAGAGACTTATTTAAGAAAAAGAAGCAGATCAAAACTATTAACAATAGGACTTCCAGCCAAGATGGCAGTGTAGGTAGATACACTTCGCCTCCCCAAACAACCAAAGGAAGGATAACAACTAATTTTTAAAAAGTGACCAGAACTGCCAGAAAATCAAACTGTATGGAAGTCTGACAACCAAGGAGTTAAAGAAGAAACATTATTCCAGACTGGTAGGAGGGGCAGAGATAGGCAGCTGGGGTGGAGAGCACATGTGGCAAGGCAGCGGCCGGTGGACCTGGTGGTCCCACATTTGCATGCAGATAGAAGAGCAACTGGGGAGCAAGACAGACCATGCAACCCAGGGTTCCAGTGTGGGAAAATAAAGCCTCAAAACCTCTGTTTGTAAAAACCTGTAGGGTGTTGCAGTGGTGGGAGAAACTCCCAGCCTCACAGGAGAGTCCATTGGAGGGGCCCATAGGGTCCTAGAACATGTACAAGCCTATCCACTTGAGAATCAGCACCAGGGAAGCACCTGAAAGGGCACAATTTGCTTATGAGTAGTGGGGGAAGTGACTGAAAGCAGGGTGAGAGCCCAGCAAGTGGCATTGTTCCCTCTCTGACCCCTCCCCCACATACAGTGCCACAACGCAGGGAAGGGGGTTGTCCTGCCCTGGTGAATACCTAGGGCTCTGCCCCTTACAATGTAACACATGCACAGAAACAAAGAAATATGGCACAAATGAAAGAAAAGATCAAAACTCCAGAAAAAGAACTAAGCAATAAGGAGATAGCCTACCTATCAGATACAGAGTTCAAACAGTGGTAATCAGGATGCTCACAGAAATGATTGAGTATGGCTGCTAAATAAAGGAAGAAGAGAGGCTATACAAAGTGAAATAAAGAAATATATACAGGGAACCAATGGTGAAGGGAAGGAAACTGGGACTCAAATAAATGATTTGGATGAGAAGAAAGAAAGAAACATTCAACCAGAACAGAATGAAGAAGCAAGAATTACAAAAAAAATGAAGAGAGGCTGAGGAAACTCTGGGACAACTTTAAACGTTCCAACATCCAAATCATAGGGGTGCCAGAAGGAGAAGAGGAAGAGCAAGAAATTGAAAACTTACGTGAAAAAACAATGAAGGAAAACTTCCCTAATGTGGCAAAGGAAATACACATGCAAGTCCAGGAAGCCCAGAGAGTCCCAAAGAAGTTGGACCCACAGAGGAGCGCACCAAGACACATCATAATTAAATTACCCAAGATTAGATATAAAGAGAGAATCTTAAAAACAGCAAGAGAAAAGGACACAGTTACCTACCAAGGAGTTCCCATAAGACTGTCAGCTGATTTCTCCAAAGAGACCTTACAGGCAAGAAGGGGCTGGAAAGAAGTATTCAAAGTAATGAAAAGCAAGAACTTACATCCAAGACTACTCTATTCAGCAAAGCTATCATTTAGAATGGAAGGGCAGGTACAGTGCTTCCCTGATAAGGTCAAGTTAAAGGAGTTCATCATCACCAAACCCTTATTATATGAAATGTTAAAGGGACTTATCTAAGAAAGAGGAGATGATCAAAAATCCAAACAGTAAAGTGACAACAAACTCACAACTATCAACAACTGAACTTAAAAAAATAAGAACAATAACCAACTAAGCAATCAGCTAGAACAGGAACAGAATCACAGAAATGAAGATCATGTGGAGGGTTATCAGGGGGGAGGGAGAGGGGAGAATGGGGGAAAAAGGTACAGGGAATAAGAAGCATAAATAGTAGGTAGAAAATAGGGGGAGGTTAAGAATAATATAGGAAATGGAGAAGCTAGAGAACGTATGTGATGATCCATGGACATGAACTAAGCAGGGGGGATGCTAGAGGGATGGGGGGTATAGGGCGGAGGGGGCATAAAGGGATGAAAAAAATGGGACAACTATAATAGCATAATCAATAAAATGTATTTTAGAAAAACTATAAACCATAAAAAGGCAAAAAATACATTTGTCTACAATTGAATCTAGAAATCGAACTAAGCAAATAAGAAGCACAGAGACAGAATCATGGATACTGAGAGTGTTTTGATGGTTGTCAGGTGACAGAGGGGTGTGGTGGAATGGGTGAAGAGGTGAGGGGATTAACAAGTACTAGTAGGTAGTTGCAGAATAGCCATGGGGATGTAACCGAAGAACTTATATGCAGGACCCATGGACATGGACAATGGTGGAGGGACTGTCTGAAGGAGTGGGGGGTGCTGGGTGGCAGGGCCAAGGGGGAAAAATCAGGACAACTGTAATAGCATAATCAATAAAATATAATAAAAAATAAATATTATGTGATGTATTTCTATCGGGGAAAAGGAGTGCTTAATTTCACAGCAGAATTATAGGGAGAAAGGACAAGATTTTTGCAGGCCTGTGTGTTTTTGTAGAGAACGGAAATGCTTGCCCTCTCCTCAGCCCTGTTTGAACAAAGGCATGAAAATGGGGTCTTGAGTATGACAGGTAGGATTTGTGGAATTCACTTGATTTGTCGGGAACATCTTTCTATGTAATTCCAACTTCAAACAGTAACGTCAAATAATACTAGCTGTTTACTTATGAAAGGTGATGTTTTAGTCATTTTCAGAACTAGTACCACCAAATAAAGACACATTTTCTTCAGGAGAGAGTCTACATTCTAAGGGCCAGGGGCTCTGTGTTGCCACAGCCGTCTGATCTTGCAGAACAGTGATGTTTGACTAAGTGCTGGTTATTCGATGTTGAGTCACTGAACATGTTCAACTGAGGTTATTTTTCTTAATAGAAAAGTAGGCTTTAACCCAGAGAGCTTTGACTGCCCATGTTTGGCAACAGGAGTTGATGGGGTTAGCGGATGTGTATTTTGGCATCAACATTAGATTGACCACAGTTTTTATATCCTGCGGGTTGTCAGACTATCCTATTTTCTGAAATTCTGTGGTGCCTGGCCAGGATACCATGTTGTGACCTCCCTGTATGTTTATGAATAATTCTGTATTTGATATTTGCTTGACGGTTGTAAATGAGCTTACTAGGTTGGCGGTAAATAACCCAATATTAACCCCTCCCCTCCCAAATTAAGTACCTAGAAGCAGAATTTAAATGGTTATAGGTGTTTGGTATTAAATCTCTCCTTTCTTCTTAGAACTTGATGAGTGATTTGGGCTTTGTGTATGTGTGTCTGTGTAAATGTGAGAAAGTAGGTTAGATCCTAGTGAACATAACTTAAGGTGGGGGCATTAAACTGTGTCATTCTCCTGGGTTGATGCTGCCTAGTGTAAGGAATAGACAGTCCTTAATTGATGTGACCCCAGGGCAATCATGCAGGCTTGCATTCACTCATCCACTCATTCATTCATTCATATTTATCACTCAATAAATATTTATTGATCTTCTTGTGTGTCTGATGGCTATATTCTAGGCTCGTGGGCAAACAGTAAGTAAAACTGTATTTCTGCCTTCATGGAGCTTACAATGAACAAAAGTATAATATAAGCAATAAACAAATAAATATATATTGTATCAGTGGGAGTACGTGCTCTGTAGAAAACCCGGGCGGTGGGAAGAGGAGGGATGGAGTGGGGATTTGCTGTTTATAAGCAGCGGTCTCAGGAGGCCTCCCGTGATCTCTGCTGCTGTCTAAATTCCGCAGGTAGAGAGGCTCATTTGGCTTACATTTCAATTTCATTCTGCCTTTTGAACTGTCATCTGGAAATGGGAACGATTAAACCACCTTAGTGATTGGCTTCTTAGTGTGACTATGTTTTAGATGATTTCCCTTGAGCAGATGTTAATGGAGAGTCGGAGGCTCTCTGGGAATGGGGCTGGGAAGCACCCAAGTGGGTAAGGTTCTGTCCTGCTGTGTCACCCGGAGCCCAGCATCCACAGGCCTTGTGCTAAATTACTGCCCTGTGAACTTGCCTGTCTTGCTTTGAAGTACATTCTTGCTGGATGGCATTGCCCGTTCTGGCTGGGAATGCTAATTGGAGAAAGCAAACTGAAATACTTTTGAGAAATGCGCTGTAAAATTAATATTATCTTTTTGTCCAGTTTACCTTTCTGACCGTTTGGTATATTATGTTGCTTTACATTTTCAAAGTGTTACTGTCTTATTTTTCTTCTTCTTCTTTTTGATTTAGAGCCTAGATGTGTCTCTAGGGATATCTTTATTTATGGGCTGAGTCAAAACATGAAATTGTCTAAATGGGGAATGATCTTAATCCTTCTTACTCTCTGGTCCCGGGGCTTCAGTGAGGCCCTATCAGTTTCTCGCATGCACGAGCCCAACACGTAACGCTGGCGCCAGATTTAGTTCTTGCTGCCAGGCCCGGGCAGTGATTGCCAGATGGGGATTTGTATTTCTTCTGTTTAGATGCTGAGGTTCCCCTTTGCCAAAGAAGTGACAACAACAACAAATGGCTACGATGTCCTAAATTAATGACAGTGGCAAGTGAGGGAGAGAAAGCGATGAGAGTATTTCACTAATTAATAGCTGCCCCCAACAACAGGCTGCTCCCCTTCCTGAATGTCTCTTGGAACTTTGATTCAACCTCCTGGCTCTGTCAGCGACCAGCAGACATCACTGCATCCTGCTTGTACATGAGCTTTCAGGACTGTGCCCACCACCAATCAAGAGTAGTAAATATTCCTTCCTTCCATGCTGTGCACCAATCCTAGCACTGTCCCCCTTTACCTTTTACCACCCTCTCTCTGTAGCCAATATGAATTCTTTCAGAACAACTTAGATCTTTCTTCCCTGAAACATGACATGTAAAACCCCCCCTCAGCTCCCAGGTAGCAGCTATGTTGCCTTCTCCATCCAGGTCCTTTTCTAGCTAGCATGAGGTTCAATAGAACCTTTTTTTCATAAGAGCTTTTGGCCCTGAAAATTTTTTTGTTTACCGTATGGTACCAAAACTGAGGTTTCTAAGAAGCAGTATTCTGTGGGCATCTGTTTTGTGGTTTATATCTATACACCGCAGTGGTATACACGGGCTCTACGTTCTCTGAGGAAGTATTCCTTTAGCTTGGTAGCCTAAGCATGCTGGCTTTGGACTGATAAATACTTTTAGGTCCAGAGAAAAAGGTGGCCAGTGGTTTTAGTTTGTGGCAATGCAGCTGCTTTTTAAAATGAGCAAAATATGTCTTGTTAAAGTATTATTTTTTTCTCATTTTAAGCAAAACTGTTCAATGTGAGAGTAAATCTTAATTGCTAATTTTAATACAAAAATGTTTCCTTTTTCCAGCTTTCGTGTTGGCTTCTAAGGATATAAAGAAAGCAGTCACACCATCTAAGGTACTGATTCTAATGACCCAATCTGTTCTTCTCATCTGAGATTTGTTTGTGATTTCTTTAATGGGAACTGTCACGATTTCCTCTTTCAAAGGTTATTACATTAATTTATTTATTTTTATGAATTTATGAATGTTGGTCACATAGATTTTGAATCCCTAGCAGCAGCCAACAGATAGGCTGGCTTTTACAAACATCCTTCAATATAGTTAAAGCATATCCACTAGGTTTCAAACTTCATTCTAAGGAAAAAGATGTTCTGATGCGGAGGCAGACGTTTTAGAAGCCCTGCTTGCATACAAGCAAGTTTTCTCCAGTTGTCCCACATCTTAACCTTGGGTCTAACTTTCCCAGTCTGTGAAAAGATGATTCTGTTTCCAGGATCACGAGAGCCTGAGTGTCCCTCACCGGGAAGGTGGCACCATGAGAGGGCATCCTGGGTACTGGCCCAGAGACCCGGACTCAGTCAGAACCAGAAACCGGGACCTGGGGCCCTGACGGGGAGGGGACAGCACTCACCCAAATCTCTGAGCTGCTGATTTGTCATTGTTTCATCATTGGCTTCATTCCAGAACCTCATCAGAATTTTTTCCTTGTGGGCTTTGTGCAAGACGAGTTTAGCATATGAGAAGGAGAAACGATATTTTAAACTACGAGTTGTTTTTGTCATAGTAATTAAGGCTCTGTTGACTATTTTTTTACCCCACAATTAGTATAAAAGCATTTTTAAATAGAATGTTTCTTTCATCTGTTCTAACTATACTATGGGATTCCTACACAGGGGAAATAATAACAATAATTCCTTAAGGTTTTAAGATCCTTTATGGTTAATTAAGCATTTTCAGACATTTAATTTAATCTTCTCAATGATCCTGTTACTGCTCAGCAGAGCAGATATTCTTGTAAGAAGCTGGGAAAATTTACCCTCAGAGAAGTTAAGTGACTCAACCAAGGTCGCATGACTACTAAAAGGTAAAGTCAGAATCCAAATTTTCTGGATTTTTGAATTTTCCATACTGTAATTTTCTATTACACAGCCATGTGCACTTTAAAATGTGTGTGTGTGTTTGGCAATAAAGAGGCTCATTTATAATAAATTTAAAGTGCTACCCAAGGTTTGTTAACAGGGAACTAAAATTTTACATAATAAACTTAGAAATTATAGCACATACTTTCAAATACAGGTTTTTACCTAATCATTTCAAATGAAGAAATATATGTCTCTCTGCCTTAAAAAAAATATATATATATATACATATATATATATACACACACATATATATATATACACATATATATA
Source organism: Desmodus rotundus (assembly GCF_022682495.2). Taxonomy (NCBI): domain Eukaryota; kingdom Metazoa; phylum Chordata; class Mammalia; order Chiroptera; family Phyllostomidae; genus Desmodus; species Desmodus rotundus. The sequence goes on along the minus strand of NC_071389.1, from coordinate 105,092,093 downwards.
TGTATATATACATATATATATGGGGGGGGCGGAGAGAGAAGGGGAGTCCTACATCTTAGTGTTATTTTTCATGCAAAGGTATTAAAGCCCTTGACGAATGTCATTAATCCCATCTGTGCTTAGGCCGCAGAGCCAAAAAGCCATTCATCCCATGAGAAGAGACAGTGGTGAAGTATCTCCTGTAGACCATACCTGAGACTGGGAGACAGAAAAGAATCAGTTTGTCCAAGGTTTCCTAAAGTCTGTAGGTGGCTCAGAGACAGGAGTTATGGCTCTTAAAAATGACCTCGTTAGTCTGGAGTTCTCGTTAGTTCATCTGCCCTGTCACTGCTGCTCAGAGCAGCGCCTGAGCTCCCTCACCGCACTGCTCAGTTGGGCACACGCCCCAGAGCACAGCCCAGCCTGACACAGGGCTAGGGTCCTTCTCCAAACATGGTTCAGGTTCGCTGGCTGGTGGCTTCTCATCAAAATCCTGAGTGCTGCCAGTGCCCTGTGGTCCCGCCTGGGGCCTGGCCTCTCCTCCCGGGCTTGTCTTCTGGGCCCCTGTCCCGGCACTGTCCTAGGTTCTGACCTCTCCACTTTCAGGGAACCTACCCTCCCATGCTCCCTCCTCAGCCATGGCCGTGTACCTGGGCAACCTGCATTTGGGCCTGGCCCTGTGTCCTGTGGTGGCTTGTGACATGTCCTGTATGACAAGGAGTTAGAGCTGGGCACTGGAGCCACACTGCTGCGGGTCATACCCCTTCTCCATCACTGATCTGCTGTGGGACTTACCGAACCTCTGTGTGTCTCAGCATCCTCAAGAAGATGTGATAATAGGGACTAGCTCAGAAAGCCGTTGTGAAGATTGTGTGTGTGTGTGTGTGTGTGTGTCTACCAAGTAGCACAGTGCCAGGCCTATTTAAATGTTTACCTGATATGACAGCAAGACATGTCCTATGCAGACTTTCAAGAGGAGCCTAAACAAATCAAAAAGAGAACTATAGACTTTACTGCTTTTATCAATTAAATTTCTTTCACGGTGGTAGTTGACATTACCTGAAGGAGGCAATAATGATGGAAAGAGTGGCAGAACAGCTTCTGAGCGTTTGCTTTGGGAAGACACTGTTCTCAGCATGGCACGATCTGACTAAACCCCATGCAGTGGGCCTTGTCGTTATGGTTCCTGTTGTCCAGATGAGAAACCAAGGCCCGAGCCAGTGAGTGGTGGAGGCAGGAAACAAACAGGCCCACCTTACAGTGGGGTCTCTGGTGACCACATTCTGCTGACCTAATTTCACTCAGCATCCCAGGGGTGCTGGTGGCTGGTGGTGAATGGCTAGAAGATGACTTTTCATCCTTCTTCCTTCTTAAAAGATTTCATATTATGTGGTATTTTCCTGTTATGAACAATATATGAAGTGAGCCTCACCTAGATAGATTGCAAGTGTTCAAATCTGTGGTGCTTTAAAAAATCCAGCTGGACAAGGGTGACTTGGGTTAGTCTTTTCTTGGTGAGGGTAGGCGCAGTCTGTGGGTTAGAGGTGTTAGGGACAGACCTCTTTCTGCTCTGCCCGTGTAGCACTTCAGTTCACTCAGGAAACTAAGCGCATTTTGAATGACATTGATAGTGGAAGAAACATACAGCAGCAGAGAAAATAAAACAAACCATGTGTTTTGTCTTTTGGGGGGAAGAACTAAACCTTTCCACGAAAGAAGCTGGAGACAGAATTTTAAATGTTCTGTCAATTTGTTTATGTAGTCTAATTTTATTTCTCAAAGGAGAACATATTCAAGAGTGTTTTGGTTCCATTTCAGTTCACCTAATCCAACTGTTTCTTGGGTATTTTATTTTTACTGATTACAAATTGAGCCATTGGCAACGGCTAATCATTTCCTAGCTATTGTGTCAGCTCGTGGCGCTGTGGTTCCTGAAGACAAAGGGGAGGAGCTATAGTTCTGGTTGCTCTCCTTTGCTTTCCCAAGGACCTCGGGTGGCGGGTCCAGTGGGGTGCCAGCCTGTTCAGGGCAGTAAGTCAGTCTGCAAACACTGAGTTCGGCATATTGTTTATCTTTCAACTTGCTGATGCAGGTGACTGTTGTTGTAGGTATTATTTCTAGCTCACTCTTAAAGTCTGTCCGCATCTAAAGACGCACGTTTCCTGAAGAATGCCTCCAGAGGAGGGCTGGCCATGTGTTGTTTGTGGGGAAGGTATAAGGAAGCAACATCAGAAAGGATTCAAAAGACCTGGATTCCGGTCCTAGCTCTGTGGCTGGAATGACTGCTGGACAATGGCCGCACCCTTTATCTTTTCTGAGCCTGTGTTATCTCACTGGTAAAGGGGAGTGTTGGACTGGGTCATCTTTAATGCTGATTTTTAAAAATTGTGGTAAAATACACATGACATAAAATTTACCATCTTAACCATTTTTAAGTGTATAGTTCAGTACTGTTACATACATATCTGCTGTTGTGCAAGCAAACCCCAGAACTCTTCATCTTGCAGAACTGGGGCTCTGTGCCAATTAAACAATAACTCCCCACTCCTCTCCCCCAGCCTCCAGTCTGTACTAATTTGACTATTTTGGGCATCTCATATAAGTGAAATCCTAGTGTTTGTCTCTTTGTGACTGGCTTTTTGATATGTTAACCTAAAAATAAAAGGCAAAGTGAGAGGTAACAAGCTTGAAATCCAAACGAATAAGCTGTTGGTGAAGCAGTGATTTAGGGATAAACCCAAATAGTGTTCTGATTACGAGACAGAGACGAAGGGTGTTTATGAGGAGGAAAGGGGGACAATTACATCAATAGAAGGAAGACATTGCTATTGGTGCAGAGAAGCTACCACAGTGATGTTAGTTCTAAACACTGGTTTTAAGTTTTAGTCCTGTAGCCATCAGCGCTGTAGTCGGAAGATCTGATTTCTTGTTATCTCTGCAGACATTTTTGGGGGGAATATAGTGTTGCTTTAAGACTAGTGCAAAGGTTATTTTGCTCTGTTTTCATGTTCCAGGGTTTGAGCTACAAGGCAGTTCCTCTGGGATGGCAGCTTTGGCTCTGTTTAAAGTGGCTCCATTTATATTATTTTTTGCATTATTTAACATAATAATGTTGTCAACTTAAGAATGTCCACACCTGTAAGAATTTTTATGAGCCAAACTGATGACAATTGCCGGGAAGCAAAATCTCAGTGGACTGAGAAAATTCTCTGGAAAATGGCAGTTTCACCACTTATTTTATGCATCATAATCAAAGGGCGAGATGCAAGGGAGTTACATTAAGTCCATTGGTGATATTAGGGAGACATTGGGGAGGCAGGAGAAAGCAAAGCAGGGAAATCTCGGATTGGATACAAAGTAAAATGATAGATGCATACTTCTTTTACACCTGGTGGGAAAAGGATAGTGAAGAGTCAGCGATTAACACAACAACAATGAGGGAATCCCTGGTCTTGTGCGCTGGTGGGAGGCTGTGCCCTGAGGGCTCTGGAAAAGGGACAGTACTCTGACATTCCAAAGGCATGTTACTGTAGATGGAAAAAGACAATAGATAAGCTCAGTTAAGGTAAAGATTGACCTTTGTCAAGGAAGATAGCGGCCTAGGATGTGACTACCTGTCATGACCCACTTTTAGTTAGGAATTTTGATGTCTAAACCATCCTATGTAGTCACTTTCAGTCTCTGAGTTTGTAAGGCCACCCTGCAGGCCTCCCCTGGGCTTGTCAGTTTTAGTATGTGGCCCCTTCTTCATCCACAGTGTCCTCCAGGTTCATCCACATTGCAGCATGTGACAGAATTTCTTTTTGTTTTTTTAAGTATGAATAGTATTCTCTTATATATATATATACCACATTTCCTTTATCTATTCCCATGCTGTTTTTAGATCTAAAATTTCTAACTTTCCATGAGCCTTATGTGGCAGCCAAAGCTGTGGCCTCCCAAGGAGAAGGGGTGGCAGGTTAATGCTGGAAGCAAAGAGGCCCCTCTGGCTCCAAGGCCAGTGCTCCTTCTCCCAGGGTGAGCTGTTCCCCTGGCCACAACTGGCATTTAGAGTAGGGAACACACAACCAGTCCACATATGCTAACAGATGATGATACCTGGCTTTGGTTCACACATTTACAGAAGTGAGTTCAGCATTCTAGTGTGTGTGTCTCTCTCTCTTTTGGCTCTTGGAAAAAGTATTTGTTTTATCAGGACTAAGTAGAATGTCACTTGATCCGGAGGTATAACAAATAAATATATAACTGTAGGATTCTTCTCATCTTGAAACTGGAAATGTCGGCATGTGCGCTGCCTGTCACTACCAGAACCAATAAGCAGAGACAGGACTAAATCTATACAGGCATTTTATTCAGGTGCTAGTGATCTGAGAAGTCAGTGGGCTCTGTACCCTCAAAAACTGCCCTAACATCTCATCTCAAGCTGACCTGTTTATAAGGAGAAGGAATGGGTAGGTAAGGAGTTTGGAAAAAGGTCAATCAGAAAAGAGTTGCAGCCCCACAGTGGTTTTTCATAGCACTTTTTTATCTGCTGATCAGGAATTCTTTATCTGTGTCTGGGAGCTCTCTCTCTGGGAAGCATGGCTCAGATACCATCTCTATGGCTTGCAGACCCCCTGGGACACAAAGGTGGAATTGCTCCTGGACCTCCTGGGCACATAGGTCATGCATTCCAGTTCCTGGAATGACAGCTTTCCACTTGTATTGATCACGTAAGCCTGTCAACTATAACTAAAGCTAAGATCTTTAACTCTTGAATTATCCTATTAGTCTCAGCATTATTTCTGTTTCTGACATAAAGATAGTTTTAGAAAAGACTACTAAAGATAGACATTCCCCTGTGTTTTGCTCTCTCCTCCCTGTCCATTGTCATGGCCCCTTTGGCATTCAAAGAGATTCATCTCAGTATATCTTACCTTTTAAGCTGCTCCCAGTTCTGTAGGTAATTTCTTGTTGCTGTTAGTGAAGAAAATGGAATGATATTTGCCACTGTCTAATTGTCATAATTGTAGCATGGTGGTTGAAAGCAGAAAAGGACAATTAGAAAATTCCTTCGTCTGCTGGAGAAGACAATAGAAATGGCAGATTTAGCTGCTGACACCTGGCGCTTTGTCAGAGACTTTTCAGAGCTCCTCCCCTGATCTTCCCAGGATCAGGGTCAGGTGTTTCTGTGCCCACATCCAGATCTCTGCCAGGAGCTCTGCTGCTGTCAGATGCCCCTTCTGTGCCCACGAGTGCTCACCAGCTGCAGACCCACGACGTGCAGGGCCCCAGGGCAGTTCCCCTGGTGGAGAGAACATCAAATCATTCTTGACAGCACATCCGAGCCAAATGATGATAAATACAATAATTAATAGGGTTCATCTTCATGGGCAATGCATTACCAGCACTGATACTATCTGTGATGTTTGTAATGCTCAGAATGTTTTTTCAAGTGTAAAAAAAATCCCAAAACAAATGGAGCTACTTTAAAATGGAGTCAGAGCTGCCATCCCAGAGGAACTGCCTTGTACGTAGTATGCCTCAAACCTTGGAATGTTGAAACACAGGGCTTTGGGCTGGGCCTAAGGCAGTATTGGATTCCAAACAACTGTTTGCAGAGATAACAAGAAAGCAGTATGATGACTACTGAACTGAAAATTCAAAACCTTGGTTAGAACTAACATCACTACGTTAGGTTATCTGCACCAATAGCAACACCTTCCTTCTATTGTTGTAATTGTTCCCCTTTCTTTTTTCATAAATACCCACTGTCTTTATTTTATAATCAGAACACTCTTTGGGCTCCTGCCTGAATTTGTCAGTGCTTCCTGAATAACTATTCTTACTGATCTCAAATAAATGATGTTGCCTCTCACTTTGAAAGCCTTTTTATTTTTAAGTTATCATAAGGTTTTTAAATTAACCCCCCAGAACACTGAACCAGTTAAGTTTTACCTCCATATTAAACAGGAGGAAAGAGCCTCAGCTCAACGAAGTGATTGCTCAAGATCACATATAAGACCCTGGCTGGGTCTCAGTTGGTAAGAGTGTTGTCCTGATACATCAGGGTTGTGGGTTCGATCCCCAGTCAGGGTACTTACAAGAATCAACCAATGAATGCATAAATAAGAAGAATGACAAGTCAGTGTTTTTCTGAATCAATTCCTCCTTCTCTCTCTCTCTTTCTCTCTCTCTGTCTTTCCCTCTCTCCCTCAAAATCAGTTTGAAAAAAATCACATGTGAAAGGGACAGCCCCACGGGAGGCTACCGCCATGATACAGAAGGGCATCATTGTTGCTTTTCCCTCTTAATATTGGTCTGTGTTTGTAAGGAAACATTTCCAAGGTTTCATCTTCATTTCCTTTCCTCCCAAATGTTAATGTGTATCATATGAGTTCATTCAGTCATTGTTAGCTTTGTTGTGTGATGAGATTTATCTTTTGCTCTCTTTTTTTTTAAATACAGAATTTGGAGAAAAGTGGTATGTCAAGGAAAAATGACATAGGTATGTAATTTTTTTTTAAACTTAAGAATATTTCTTATAAATTATGATTCAGTGAAATGCATTTGCCTTTCTGATTTTATTTATGGTGTAAATATAGTTGAGTTTTCAATAAGGGCAGATTGCCTTGCCAGGTGATGACAGAAGTGAATGGGACATAATCTCCGTGACTAGGGGCCCACACTTAGTGGGAGAAAAGGACACACTGTGGCCTTTGCTCGTGTCTTCCTCTTCCTGGAGCCAGGTTCCCCACTGTGGACCCACGGACACAACTTGCCCTTCAGGTCAGCTCACTGACACATCTCCTGTCAGACTCCTCCTGGTCCCTGGTGTGAAAGGGATGGCTTGCTCCTTTGCAAACATGACACACTTCTGTCACAGCCCACATACATGCTTCTTTCTCCCTGAGCATGTTGTGTCTTCAGGGATGTGACCATGAGTGAGAATTTTTTTGGTGTGTTCTGTGGAAAACATGCCCCAGGGTGTTAACTGGAGGCTAAGGCCACACCTCTGTGTGTAGGAGTGAGTTTTTCCCCAAAAGGTATGAAATTTGTCACATGTGGGCCTTGGAGACCTGGAAGGTATCTGGGACAGGAGGGAAAATGTGTGTCTTCCTTTCTAGATCTTTCCTTCCTGGGCCTGGGTTCTAAGGAGTTGATAGGACAGGAGAGAGCACCTGGGCGGCAGGCCGGGTGGTGTGGGGAGGGTGGCCTGTGCTGTGTATGTGCATCTGATTCCCTGCACGCAGGGGAACATAGGGCCATGAGTGGGGGGTCTGCCAGCTCTGAGAGCAGCATTATTTAAGGAGCCGCACTGCTTGGCTGGAAGCCGATGGGTCTCCTCCTAGTAAATGGTTATGAAACAAACTGATGACCGTCATTGGGAACGTGGCTTTGAAAGGACCAAGGGGAAGCTACCTGGACCGGAAATCTACATTCTTGCAGATACGGATGGCCAATGTGGTGATATTTAACTTGGTACCTGGTCATCTGCAAAGGGCCCTGGGGATTTATTGGCTGCACTCTTAGTGAGTCCACAGGACCAGGGGCTCCTAAGGCAGCACAGCCAGGGTGCTTAGATCATGGTCTAACCTATACTCAGGGCTGGGTGGCAGCCTCCAAAACGGGCAGCCTCTTTTTCTCTTCTGGCTTACCGCCTAATCCATAGATTCGCCAGTGACATTATTCTCACCAAGTGACACATTAAGTGCCGTGTGGCTCTTCATGTGTGAGTGCATGTGTGCGTACTTATCCCAGCCTTCACTTTTGAGCCTGCTTGTTACTCAGCCTCTATCTGAAGAAGCCACGTTGATTTCTCATCAGAAAAACACCAGCCTTGTGAAATTTGTATGTCCAGGTAATTCCTGACGAGCAAGGGTCAGTGCTTAGTAGAGTGTTTGGCACATGACAGGTGCTCAGCACCTGCAGAAATAGAGGACCCTTGATTTCTTTTACCTTCACGGAAGAATTATTTCTCCTGCAGGGACCCTTTCTAACCACCTCTGGTTCTGTTGCCTGTACTTAGTACTCTCTGCAGCTCTCCACTGGCTTCAGTTCTTTATCTTCCTGTCATACTTATCATTATTTTCAGGCACTTAGTGTACCACCCATTTGTCACCCATTCCTGGAGGAGAAACAATGACAATCTGTTTTGAGTGGTGACAGTGTTTGCTGAAAGTGAACTGCACCGAGTTTAGAGATGTGTAGCCAAAGTGAGAGGAAGTGGTGGAGCTGTCTTGTCAGCTCCAGGGGCCGGTCAGCGGCAGCCTGAGAGTCACAGGGCCCGGAGGTGTCGGCAGAGAAGACACTGCGGTGCAATCTAGACACCACCAGGGTGTGGCTCAGTGAGGGAGGCTTTAGAACACGTGCCAGAAAATATTTCTTGGTGCTGATGTAAAAGAACAGCAGGAATTTAAGTGCATAAGCTGTTTTTGGCACTAAACTGTACTAACCTGGTTCTCTTCTAGAAGGGGCTAGGGCGGAATGGTATGGAGACAATTTTCTGTCATATTGCCAGGTTTTAAGAACTGGGAGCACTCTTCCTTTTTTGCCTCACTCCCTGCAACTCCCCGGTAGGCATCCTATTCCTTAGCCACACCTAACTGTCAGGGCCCTAAATTTACAGAGGAAGAAATGAGGGCACTGTGTCCTAAGGACACCAGAGAAGAGAGGGGAGGACAGTGGGAGCAGCGAAGGTTTGGGTCCCACTGTTTGGAGTCCCAGGTGGCTCCTGAGCTTGTCCCTAGTTTGAAAGCTATTAATTTGGAGTCCCAACCTCTGAGTGAGGCCTCCAAATCCTTCAGGATTGATCTGGCTGAGCCATCCTCCCACTCCAACTTTATCACGGACTGTTCCCTGCATCCTGGTCTCACTCCCTTGTCACCCGCTCAGAGATGCTGCAGAGATAAGGCTGCTGTGGGCTCAGTGATAATCTCACTTGTCTCTGCTGCTGCTGCTCTGCAAGCCCCTGAGTCTGAGCCTGCAGAAATGGCTGCTGCTTAAAGGAAACTCAGGAACAGCTCCTCCCAGAAGCTCTCCTTGCACTGGCTCCCCCTCCTTTTGTCCTCCCAGTTTCCCATGCAGCTCTGGCTTTGCATTTACACCTTTGTGGTAGGATGGCCTACCCTCTTTTTAAAAAAACATTTTATTTTTTTAAATTTAAGTATACATAGCATACAATATTATATTAGTTATATTACTTTCAGGTGTACAATACAGTGATTCAACATTTATATACCTTACAGTGTGAACGCCACACTAATTCTGGCAATCACCTGTCACAGTGCAAACTATCACAAAACTTTTGACTGCATTCCCTTCACCTTTTTTACCCATCCCTCACCCTGCCCGCTGTTGCCAACCATCCCTTTGGTCTCTGTTTCTACAAGTCTGTTTTTGTTTTATATTTTTTATTCTTTATTTTATTTTATTTTCTAACTAAATCCTGTTGTAGCCTAGCCAGTGAGGTGGTACATTAGAAGACTTTACAACTGCAGCTCTTTCTGGATCCCCCCAGTGTATCTGCACTCTCCTTCCAATGGGCCTCTTCCTCAGGTGTCAGAGTGACCTTCCCAACATCTGAGATTCCATTCTGTCCCAAGATGTGAGGAACACTAAGGAAGACGTCTTCTTTTATTCCATAGAGACCCTTGATCGTGGTGGAAATTGGATGCATGATTCCACATGAAAGCAAAAGCATATAGTATTTGTCTTTCTCTGACTGACTTATTTCACTTAGCATAATACACTCTTGGTCCATCCATGCTGTTGCAAATGGTAAGATTTCATTCTTTTTTATGGCCAAGTAATATTCCTCTGTGTGTGTGTGTGTGTGTGTGTGTGTGTGTGTGTAACACATCTTCTTTATCCACTCATCTACTGACAGACACCTAGGTTGCTTCCGTATCTTGGCTACTGTAGATAACACTGCAGTGAAAGTAGGGGTGCATAAGTCTCTTCAAATTAGGGTTTGGGTTTCTTCAGGTAAATACCCAGGAATAGAATTTCTGGGTCTATAGTAGTTCTAGTTTTAGTTTTTTTAAGGAAACTTTATACTGTTTTCTGTAGTGGCTGCACTAGCTTGCAGTCCTACTGACAGTACACTTGGACTCAGGGGCTGATGTCTGTGGACTGTTGGGTCACCTTTGTGTCCCGGATCCTGGCACTTGGTAGAGACTCAGCAGTGTTTGCTGAATGGATGCACACAGCACGCATGGTCAAAGCAGGTAGAACAGAAGGGCATAATTTCTTAGTAGCAGAAGAAATACATACAACTCACAGCACATGCCCCAGATAGGTGAAAAGGGGAAACATTTGCTTTTTTCTTCTTCCAAAGTCTCTCCCCTGCATTGGATGATCTGCAGACAGTGGGAGTTCTGCTGATCTGGCAGAAGTGGGGGGATCTGGTTACTGTGGTGAGAGCAGGATTTTGACACATGGATCTGCTCTCTTAAAAATTTCATTCCAAATTATTTTGAACATACAAAAAGACACAAAGAGTAATGTAATGATATCCTACATATTCATTGCAAATTACTACACAGCTGAAGCCTTTGAACCTTTATCCAGATATGCTGTTTATCATTCTCAAATAATCTTCACTCACATCAGATATATGTACAGTATCTGCATACATACATAGCACATATGCACTTTATGTGTATATGTTTATGGTTTTGTAAACCATTGATTTATATAATTATTCCTTTGCAGCTTACTTTTTCAGCGTTCCACCTGTACAGTTCCTCTCCCGCACCCACTGGGGTTGATACATACAGGACTAGTGAATTTCCGTTGTTGAGTAGTACTTTGATTTGTGCACCTTGTTAGTGAGCATTTGAGTCACTTCCAGTTTTCCTTTTGCACTCGCTGCTGGGAGCGCACTTGTTACAGACCCTCTTCCACACACAGGAGCGTCTCTCAATGATGGTTAATAGCAGTAGAATTTCTGGGTCATTGGGAATATGCATCCTCAGCTTCATTAAACTTTGTAAAATTATTCTCCGAAGTTTTACTTCATTCTTCAAGAAAGTAAATCCTCATAACTCCTCTTTTCATACGTTGGTTTCTGTTAATGTTTCAGATGTAGTAGATGGAAGATTATGCTTTAGTTGAAATAGAAGACACCATGTTAGTCCTTCTGGGTGTCCGATTTAGACCTCGGCGCCAAGTTAAAGCAGAGATAAGTATGTAGAATCTGCACGTGTGAACACACTCTAATGGAAAACAATGAGGTCATATTCAGTAGGTTGTTTAGCATTTCTTTTTATGGTACATTTTTTTATTGCATTTTAACCAAAGAGTATTTGGGATTATTTTCAGGATCTACATGGCTTACTGTGGAGCTATTTGTTGTATGAATGGTTGAGTGAGTGAAAAAGTGAATGGCATTATAGAATGGGACATCAGAACAATAAAATATAATGTAATAAAAATGAGATTCGTGTCCCTGAGTCAAGGTGTCACAGGAGGGTCTCATGGTTGGGGTCATCCCCACACCCATTTGCTGTAATCCTTGCTGGAGGCTACACGTTTTTGACATCTGCCTTCTGCCACACCCCATCTGGTGGCAGGGTGCTGACACAGACAGTGTTCTCTGTTACTGGGGCCGGGCAACCATCTCTGCTCAGGGCCATCTCTGATAGTCCTCCGGCTCAGGTGGGGGTGTTGGAGCAGGGGTTCTGCCCTGCTGGTCATTGTAGAAAAGCCAGCCACCTTGCAGTGAGTCTTAAGAGGGGGCTAGCAAGTTCTGCCCATGTGGCCAGTGTTGTCATAGATGAACTTTCAGGTAGCAATTCTTGCTGACCCCTGCTTCCGTGGGATTGTGGCTGTTTTCCTGGAGAGAACACTCAGTTCTGGCTGGATGCCTGTGAGGTAGGGCCCAGATGACTAAGCTATTTATTTGTAAACTCACGGGACATATGGATGTCACTTTGAATGTCACTTTGAAGGGCCTCCAGAACAGTGTTGAGGTAGTATGTTAGTTTGCAGGAGCTGCAGCAGTGAAGTGCCACAAATTGTGTGGCTCAAACAGCAGAATTTTGTCTCTTTGTTCTGGAGCCTGGAAGTGTAAAATCAAGGAGTCGGCAAGGCTGGTGTCTTCCAAGGTCTCTTTCCATGGCTGGTAGACAGCAGTCCTACTGTGTCTTCACATCGTCTTCCCTCTGTGTGTCTGTGTCCACAACTCCTCCTTCTATAAGAACACCAAATATATTGGATCAGGGTCCACTCTAGTGACCTCACTTTAACTTGATGACAAGACCCAGTTCCCAGTAAGGTCGCATTCTGAGATCCTGGGGGTTGGGACTTTCATCCAGGTTTGGGGAACATAATTCAACCCATGGCAGGTAACAGCCCAATGTAGGATTATGTATGAATTGTTAAAAGGCTACTTGCAAACAACGTTTTCTGCTTCTAAGGGGTTAGTGTTCTAGACATTTTCATACTTTACTGTATTTGCAGTCATTCTTTTTGACAGGCAGGATCCATAGTTTGTTACTGGAGACTTGGCCTAGTACATTGAGTTTACTTATTTGCTAGTCTCTAGGAAAGAATTTTTGCAGATCAGTTTCAAAAGACGGATTTTATCACTAGAGTTACATATACATTGATTTTTTTCCCTAAGAGTTTATTTCCTGAAGGCTTATCTTGTAACGTGTTTTCTTTTTAAAACTTGTTTTCAAGTTTATTTCGGTGGTCGTCAAAAAAATAAATACCTGAAAACTTTTTTCTTTCCTGGTTCTAGATTTAAAAGGAATTGTGTTTGTCATCCAGAGTCAAAGTAATTCTTTTCATGCAAAGAGAGCAGAAGAGTTAAGAAAAAGCATCTTAAAGCAAGCGGCAGATCTTACGCAGGTATGTTGAAATGGCTCAGGATGTCTGCTAAATGTTCGTTTAGTGATGTGTGTGTGTTTTCCAAAGCTCTTGGTCTGTAGAGAATCAATTTTGTTTAGATGAGAATAACTCTTCTGACTTGTTTTGCTTGTTTAGTGTTGACTATTTATGATTTAAAATGTGCTAGTTAACTGCTAATGCTCGAAGCATCATGGTCTAAATTACTACACAAATTTAGTTTTTAATTTAAGAGAATTATATAATCGTGTAGGACTATGGTGGTTTTGTTATAAAGTATGATACAAAGAAGAAATAACTTTTTAAAAGTAGGGCTTAAAATAGCAGAGATAATTAATGTTTAAAATTTTGGTAACAAGTTCTAAGGCAATTTTCATGTTGAAACAACATTTTCATTAAACTCAGTGTGATATTTCCTCTGAGGGTCTCTTAATCTACATTTTAATTGGACATTATTGATTGAACTTTTTATTTAATTTATAATGTGTTTCTGAGAAGGATCATGGAGAGAAAGATTGACACAGGCAGAAACACTCTGATACAGTTTAAAATAGGCATGAACTGAATTTGATGCTGGAGCTTTGGGGCAGCAAAACCTTCTTACGCTGCCATACCGGTGCTTTCTTCTTTGGCGAGGCAAGAACAAGCTCCTCCAAGCCTGCTGCTCCGCACTGCTGTGGCCTCCACGGCAGTGCCTGCCTGTAGGTAAATGCCACCCCATGGTCGTTCCCGCAAGAACTCTGACAGGAGATGTGTGTGCTTGATGGGTCGCTGTCCTTCTCCTGGTGGGGGCTGGGAAACAGAGGGTTGGAAAATTAGCCACCGCAGTGATAGTGGAGGCTAAGATAGAACTGAGGTTAAGGTTTATTGTGCTTTATCTTGAAATGATTTACATATAAAATTTATACAGCCTTCCCACGTCCTTGAAAGGACAGGTTCTTGGGTCCCCTGCTTGGAGCATGGCACCTTCTAAGGGGGAGGAAACAAGTACCTGCTTTTTTTTTTTTTTTTTTTTGATTAGAGCTAGGAGCAGCTTGATGAGTTTGAAATTCTTTGTCTGGGAACCCACCTTTGGAGCTTTTCTTCTATAAACCTGTTCAGATTTCATCAGCGAGGCAGACATGCCACCCCCTTGACTGGCTGTACTCCTTCCTCTTGCTCCATGGAGGCTCTAGTGGAGTGGACAGAGGAGGCTGCTGTGGGGAGGAGGGCAGCCAGTAGCCCTGATAATCCCTCCTTTGGATCCCAGCAAACTTTAAAGAATGTAGCCCTACTGGGCTGTGACAGTTACTGCAAATGGAGCAATCAGAGATGAGTTGGTGCTCGGAAGATACGATCTTATGATTAAGTGACTCTTGAGAGACAATATGGAAAAGATGAGAAAATTCATTCCCCTGCTTTCACACAGACACCATAACAATGACTTATAAGGAAGATGGAGATTTGTGTTCCCTGCCAAACAGTGCAGTGGTGAGCAGCCAGCAACAGGCAGCTCTGCCCCAGGGTCCACCGCCTCCTTACTTCACTGCAGGCTGGGCTGGCTCCCCACTATTGTGTCTGCATTCCAGTGTGTGGAGGGCAAGCAGCTCCCTGATGAGGCTGTGACCTTAAAGTTAGAGTTAGCATTTCCCCTGGCATACGATTGTCCAGAACATAATCATGTGGGCACACCTCAGCTGGGAAAGGTCATGTCTTGTTGGGTGGCCTTGGATCCAGCCAAACCTAGGGGTTCTACTCACCAAAAGAAAGAAAGTAGGAGTGGAGACTCAGACAAAGCTACATCTAAGCTAAAGTCAGGATTTTGTTTACATGTCCAGGACTCATCTAGTCTATGGAAGATATCTGTGCACGTCTCATCCACTCATTCAGTGTTGAGAGAGCTCCCGGGGGCAAAATACTGGGTGTCCAAAGGTCAACAAGCCATGGTACTTGCCCTGGAACAACCCACAGTCTTGGAGAGGAGACAGGCCCACAAATGGGCACTTTGAAAGCAGAGAGGGAGTGCACACACAGAAAGCACTGTGTGGTTCTGCTTGTCTGCAGTGCCCCAAACAGTCAACTTCATGGAGCCAAAGACTTAGCGCTTTACCCAGGGCAGTTGGGGTAGGGGCAGTGAGGAGTTACCAACAGTCAGAGATATGAATTACAAAATTGTCCTTACAACCAAGAATCCTCTGTTGTACACCTAAATTTTGTTAAGAGGATAGTGTTCATGGTAAGTGTTCTTACCACAATATAAGAAAAAATATTAAATGAACAATTAGGTACTAGGTAGATTGGGAGGAGGTGGTGGTTGGGCTTTCTGGGTGGACAGCCGGGGAAATAACGGCAGCCAGGTAAGGAGCAGGAGCACCTTGTGTGTGGGCTGGACTGCCATCCTGAGGTGGGTATAGAGTGGGAGGCGGGCAGTGTAGGTGGCTGGCCCAGACCGCAAGGGAGCTGTATGTCCTGTTGAGGACCCAGACCATTCTCAGGGGCATTACTGGTACTCTGAGAGGGATTCCTTTGATGTCCAAGACACTTAGCATCCCTGCCCCCTGGCAGTGGGTATAGGAGTGACCCCTAGTCCCTGTACTAACAGTGTTCCCTGTGGAGAATTACTGTTAGGGAGAGTGGTTAGGGCATTGACCAGCTCAGATGTTCGTTTTAAAACCCCAACTCTGGTGGCAGCATTGAGTCAAGGGTGGAGCAGGGAGCCTAATTCTAAGGCTCTTGGACTCGTCCAGGGCAATGCTGCCCAAAGTGGATGCAGACCCCACTTTGTTACAGGCAATTTCAGAAGCACTGGGCTGAGGTAAGAGGTGCAGCTGGCCAGGGTGCTGGTGGCAGGGGTGACACTGGGCCAGATTTGGGGGAGACTTGGCCCACGAGCGGTGGGGTGGGGTGGGGCCGCCATCTGAGGCTGATGAATTTGCAGGTGTGGGGTGTGGATAGATGACTGAGGTTTCTGTAGGTGAAGTCTGAGCTGGAGGTATCAGTGGCTGAGAGCTGCACATTTGAAGGTCAGGAGAAAGGTATGAGCAGCAGATGGTGGGTTTGGGAGTTAGCAGCATTCGTAGGTAGTGCCTGAACACTGGAAGGTGCTGCTTCCAGGGGAGCAGTGGGACCCTGGCGAAACCGGCATCCTGGGTCTGGGCAGAGTGTGAGCAGCCCTCTCTGGACACAGAGAAGATGCCTCATGGGCCATCAGGGAACCTGAGCCACGCACGCAGTTACCAGCACTGTTCTGTTCCCCAGAGAGGACTCTGAGAGGGCCTCAGGCTGTCCACGTGCCTGGACTCTGTGTGGACTCCTGCCTGTGCACTCGCCTCGGCAGGCGTCCCGCCCAGGGTTTCCTTGTTGCTTGTGCCCCTGCCACTGTCACTGTTGTTATTTTTAACTGTGGTAAAGAACATACAATATAAAATTTGCCATCGTAGTCATTTTTGTTTTAAAGATTTTATTTATTTATTTTTAGAGAGAGGGAAAGGGAAGGGGAGGGAGAGAAATATCAATGTGTGGTTGTCTCTCGTGTGTCCCCCACTGGACACCTGGCCTGCAACCCAGGCATGTGCCCTAAACTGGGAATCAAACCAGCAACCCTTTGGTTTGCAGCTCGTGCTCAGTCCACTGAGCTATACCAGCCAGGGTGCACTGTAGTCATTTTTAAGTAGTTTTGCAGTAAAGCACCTTTATGTTATGTAACCCATTTCCAGAGCTTTTTCATCTAATGAACCGAAACACTGTCCGCATTCTTTAGCCCAGACCCTACTGTTCTTTCTGTCTCTATGGATCTGACTTCTCTAGGGACCTCTGATAAGTGGAGTCATACAGTATTTGTCTTTTGTTGACTGACTTCTTTCACTCAGCATAAAGGCTTCCAGGTTCATCCATGCTCAAGGTTGTAGCCTGTGGCTGCATCGTCGTATTGCTGTTATTTGGAAGAACTCTCCTCCATGTCTTTCTGGTAACCTCGGTGCTTGTTTGGTGCCTGCACGTGTGCCCTGCCTGTCCTTGGTCCTCTAGGGCATCTGTTTTGCCCTCAGAGTCAGAGGGAGGCCAAACCCCTCTGCCCCTCCCTGCATCCCGCAGGACACCCAGAGTAATGCCAAGCACAAAGCATTGTCATTGATGCATTTTCTCACCTTCTAAAGTGTAGAGAGCAGCTCCATTGATCAGAAATAGTTAACTTTTCTTGTACTTTATTCTGTGCTTATTTAGTTTGTGTGCATATACTTAATTTTTATTATCCTTGACATTTACGATTAGCACTTTGTACAACCTGTTTTGTAGGTGACTCCGATGACCACTAGGTGGCAATGCTGATTTTACATTTAAAGGCATGTAATTAAGCAGTCTCATTAAACAAACCCTCGTCCTCCAGCATTTGATTTCTGTGATAATAAATGGAATATGGACTAACATAGTAAGGAAGCCTCCCCTTAACGATAAGATAGCATAGTTTTCTTTCTTTTTTTGTGAAAATAGATGCATTTTATTGATATAAAAGTTATCCTCCTGATGAGCCTGTTATCCAGGTACATTTGAGCAGCCCTCACTTTTCATTTCATGGTGAAAGAAGCAGAAGAATTCTGGTCGGGGTCTTGAATAATGATGGATGGATTGTTGGCCAGAATCAAGATGGGGAGGAATTCTCTGCTTTTCAATCCCTCAGCTTCCCAGCTTTGCTCTCCTGTTGTTGAGTCTGTGTCGGGACCCTGCAATAGTCTTTCCTCATCTGTGTGGTGATCTGCAGTTCAGCCTGGGCTTGGAGAAGTGGTAGCACTCCTGAGAAGCACTCCTAACAGCCGACTGGGCACGAATTTACAACCGGAGTCTAGCAACCATTGCTTCCAGAGGCGTCTCATACACTATGCATTTGAGGGCAATGCCACAGACTGAGCCTCCAGACCCTGCATAGTGTCCGTGTCATCTGAGTCCACCTTTATGAAGTTCTTTTAAATTTTTTCATATTAAAATTTTTAAAATATATTTTATGTTGTTACAGTTGTCCCCTTTTACCCCCTTTATTCCCTTCCTCTCTGCACACCCCCCCCTGCCACCCTTATTTCCCCCCTTTAGTTCATGTCCATGGGTCGTACATATAAGTTCTTTGACTTCTCCATTCTTATACTATTCTTACCCTCCCACTGTCTATTTTCTACCTACCATTTATGCTACTTATTCTCTGTACCTTTCCCCTCTGTCTCCCCCTCCCACTCCCCTGTTGATAACCCTCCATGTGAGCTCCATTTCTGTGATTCTGTTCCTGGTTTAGTTGTTTGCTTAGTTTGTTTTTGTTTTAGGTTCACTTGTTAATAACTGTGAGTTTGCTGTCATTTTACTATTCATATTTTTTATCTTCTTTTTCTTAGACTAAGTCCCTTTAACATTTCATATAATAAGGGCTTAGTGATGATGAACTCCTTTAACTTGACCTTATTGTGGAAGCACTTTATTTGCCCTTCCATTCTAAATGATAGCTTTGCTGGATAGAGTCATCTTGGATGTAGGTCCTTGCCTTTCAGGACTTTGAATACTTCTTTCCAGCCCCTTCTTGCCTGCAAGGTTTCTTTTGAGAATTCAGGTGATAGTCTTATGGGAACTCCTTGGTATGTAACTGTCTCCTTTTCTCTTGCTGCTTTTAAGATTCTCTCCTTCTCTTTAATCTTGGGTAATGTAATTATGATGTGCTTTGGTGTGTGCTTCCTTGGGTCCTACTTCTTTGGGACTCTCTGGGCTTCCTGGACTTGCATGTGTATTTCCTTTGCCACATTAGGGAAGTTTTCCTTCATTGTTTTTTCATGTAAGTTTTCAATTTCTTGCTCTTCCTCTTCTCCTTCTGATACCTCTATGATTCTGATGTTGGAACGTTTAAAGATGTCCTGGAGGTTCTTAAGCCTCTTCTCATTTTTTTGAATTCTTATTTCTTCATTCTGTTCTGGTTGAAGGTTTCTTTCTTCCTCCTGGCCCACACCATTGATTTGAGTCCCAGTTTTATTCCCATCACTGTTGGTTCCCTGTACATTTTCCTTTATTTCACTCAGCATAGCCTTCATTTTTTCATCTAATTTGCGACCATTTTCAACCAATTCTGTGGGCATCCTGATTACCAGCGTTTTGAACTCTGCATCTGATAGGTTAGCTATCTTTTTGTCGCTTAGCTGTATTTTTTCTGGAGCTTTGATCTGTTCTTTCATTTGGGCCATTTTTTTTTGTCTCAGTGTGCCTGTTACATAGTAAGGGGTGGAGTCTCAGGTGTTCACCAGGGTGGGTCAAGCCGGGTCCTGACGCTGTATGCAGGGGAGGGGTCTGAGAAGGAACAATACTGCTTGCTCTGCTTTCTGCCAGTTTTCAGTCACTTTCCCCGAGATCCACAATCAAATTGGGCCCTTCTGGTGCTGATCCCCAGGTGGGTGGGTTTGTGTACTTTCCAGAACCCTGAGGGTCTCTCCAATGAACTCTTCTGTGAGGTGGGTACTTTCTCCCACTGCCTCCTCAACCCCCACAGGCGTTTTCAATCAGAGGTTTGAGGCTTATTTCCCCACACTGGAAGCCTAGGTTGTGTGGTCTGTCTTACTCCCTAGTTGTTCCTCCTGGTTTATCTGTAAGCAAATGTGGGTCCGCCCCATCTGCAATCTGCAGCCTTGCTGTAAGTCCTCTCTGCCCAGCTGCCCGTCTCCACCCCTACTGATCTGGATGAATGTTTCTTCTTTAACTCCTTGGTTGCTGAACTTCCATACAGTTTGGTTTTCTCTCACTTCTGGCTGTTTTTTGTTTTTACATTTGTTGTTGTCCTTTTGTTTTTAAATTTGTTGTTGTACGAGGAGGCACAGTGTGTCTACCTACACCTCCATCTTGGCCGGAAGTCTGAAGTTCTTAATATTGTACTTCAATCAATTACTGAGTCTGAATAGTTTTCTTATTCTGAAATTCTTTCCTGGCACGGAAGGCAGCCATGAATACCCAAATACAGTCAGTCTTCATTTAACATTGTTGATAGGTTCTCGGAACCTGTGACTTTTAAGAGAAATGATGCATAATGAAACCACTTTTACCCTAGGCTAATTGATAGAAACAAGCATTATGTTCCTGTGGCATATTCCTGGTCACAAAAACATCTTCAAATTTTAAAATAAAGACCCCAAACAATTCTAATATTGAACATTGAAATCAATGTGAGCTATTCATCCATTTAAGAAAGATGAATAAAAACAAGTGAGATAGTGATTCTAATTTGCTTATTCTAGTTTTGGGTCACAGGTGGCTGGGGCCTGTCCCAGAAGCTTACCTCACCCGGAGGGATCCACCCTTGGCATGATGCCCTTCCATTGCAGGGCCACGCATACCCACCCACACTCAGTCAGACGGAGAGAGTGCAAACACATCAGCTAATCTAATGTGCACATCTTTGGGATGTGGCGGGAAACCAGAGGGCAAGGAGAAAACCCATGCATACATGGGGAGAACATGCCAACTCCACACAGACAGTAGCCCTGCTGGGAATCAGTCTTTTTCCTCATCGTTGTTACAACAAAACAGCATTGAATGAGTGATGTTATTTGAGAACCTTCTGTAGTTATGATAAAACTTTAATCCTTGGATTTGTTTCACTCACAAGATTCACAGTATGCTGTTATGACTTAGATAATTCTGTGTTGGGATTAACATGCCTTTTGGTAGTTAAAGTGGCCAGAAAGATTTTAGATTGGGCAAATATACTTGATACTGGTTCCTTTTTTCTCTTTATAGAGTTTTTTAATTCTACATATGTGATTAAAAGTTGACCTTATCCCATGAATAACATTTTAGAGATTGAGAGATTGTTGACGGCTAATGCAGGGTCTGCAGACAACACTTGGGACAATGATGAAATACCCTGACCTGGAACTGCCTGGAAATGGAGCAGATGACCTAACTACAGAGGACTAAATGCCGAGATGCACAAACATGGGGAGGCAAAGTCCCTCTGAGACACAGTTGTGTCTCCAGTTAAAACTTCACTGGAACTTGTTTTAAGTGAACAAGTGAATTTACATGTTCTTGAAATACGTACAGTTTTCATATTTTTGGACAGCTCATTCATCAGCCACAGAAACAGAGTCTGGGGCAGAAAAAGGCAGGGTATCCCCAGGACTGTGGTGGGGAGTGTCCTGGCTCCTTCAAGGAGGGTCAGTCCCATGGGCTGGCAGGTGTGTGCTGGACCTCTAACAGAACAGGCTGTCTGGGGCCGACCTGTCCCTGCGACCTGAACCATGGGGCTTCAGGTGGCAATTTGGGTCTCTGCATCGATTAGCCCACCATGAGCAGTTACAAAAGTGGCTCAGTGAGGGAGGAACCCGCAGTAAGTTTTTCACTTGAATATTTATATGATAGTCCCAAATATTTATTATTCCCACAGGACCAGATGTCTAGAATTGCTGTTTATTTATTCATTACTTTTGTCGGGTTGTACTTCTCTACACTATCTGCCAGAACAATTAAGGAACAGAAATGGAATGATCTCTGTTATTATGCATCTGCTCCTAGCTGTTCTTTTGCTTTGGCAATTCATTACCTGTGCTTGTTTACCTCAGGGTGCTAAAATGTGGTCTTATTAAAAGCACAAACATTTTTCATCCTTATAATGAGCGAAATATACAACTTTCAGTGTGAAATTTAATACTGCACTTAGAGTTGTGACTGGAGTGATGTAACTTTCCTTTGTTTTCTGAAATAATAGAGGTCATTCCCATTTCTAGTTTTAAAGCTTATAATGGCCCTGGATGGTGTGACTCGGTGGATTGAGTGAGTGCAGGCCTGCGAACCAAAGGGTTGCTGGTTCAATTCCCAGTCAGGGCACATGCCTGGGTTGTGGGCCAGGTCCCCAATAGAGGGTGCACGAGAGGCAACCACACATTGATGTTTCTCTCCCTCTCTTTCACCGTCCCTTCCCCTCTGTCTAAAATAAATGAATAAAACCTTGAAAAAATAAAGCTTATGATGAAGTTTATATTGACTTTGATGTTTATAATTATTTATTTCTTCTAATCAGGAAGCCAGCAGACTTCACCAAGTGCTGTTTTGTGTGTGAAGTACCGTTCTAGATTGCTGTGGAGCAAAGTATTAGAAAGGAATTAGAAAAGATACTCTATTGTAGTTCTTTGAACTACTGATGAGGTAGATGGTAACTATTCCATAATAGAAATGGCTATACGTAAAAATCAGAAATCCAAAATAAGTAGTACATTAAAACATTTTATTCAACAGATATGAATTGGGTATCCACAGTTACAGGAGGTACTTTTGAATATGAAAGGACATCTCTGGACAGCATATGGGGCCCTAGAGAAAGATGCTGCTCATTGGAAGCTGTTTAAGAAGTAGAGTGTAAAAAATGTAAGGATCATCAGTTACTAATGTGCTCATTGTGCATGTGAAACTTGGAGATAAAGAAGGAAGTCTTTTGTCAACCCAGGTAGGAAAGACGGGACGTTAGCTATGGGATGTTGCTATAGAACTTGGAATTGGGACTGGAAGCCAGCAACTGTCTGGAGTTTACTTTTGGGGTGCCAGGTGGGAACCGGTGTTTGTGGAGGCACAGCGTGGGGTGAGGAGAGCATGTGTGAGCTCTGGAATGGTGATCTCTTTAGATTGGGCCAGAGGGCAAGCAAAGTTGGTGAGATGGAGGGATGTGGTGGATGCATGTGGTTCCTAAAGGCAAATCTGGAGATATAAGGATACAGATTTTGAAGAAGTGCTATTTTTTCCTGAGTTTTTTCCACTTACATAACAGACATTTTAAAGATTGACTATTTAAAGAGGTGCGTAAACAAAAAACCAAGGGGAGGGGACTCCCAGAAGCCCACGGGAGTCTTCAAGCCATGACCTCTGAATTAACGAGGTGCTTGAGTGCATTTCCTTTTAGATACCTACTATGTGCATAGCATCTGTGTATTGATTATGATTTGACTTCTGTGTTTTGAACTTAAAAAAATTCCTTCTTGAGCAGATGTTTGCATGAAAAATTGTGCGATTTTTTTTGTTACATGAAATGGGAGCAAGCAGCTCGACTCCTATGGAGGGTCCTGTGTTGATGTTGTGATGGACAGGTGGTCAGAGGAGTTTTTCTTCCCTTTGGATCTTGGGGTTCAGTAACCAGGGGGATCCTGAAATGAGAGAATTTCTACCGTAGCTTCAGAAGTGCATTAACACTTGCCTAACATTATGGAAACCATGTTCTCCAAAGGAGTTTCAAAATATGGTGAAGTTGGAAACAGTGAAGGAAAAAAGATAAAGCATCATTGTGTGTAGGTTCCAATAAAACAAGGATTCATACACCATTTTGAAGACTCTAATGTGTGACCTTTAACCTTAGCACAGGGCAAGGGTCATGCTAAATTAGGAAACACTTTGCACAATGAACAGGGAAATAAGTCACTGAAGGAGAGAGTGCCAGGAGCCACTAGGATGGACTTTGGAATGAAGGAAGGACCCGAGAAGGAGCAGAACCACAGATAAATTATGGTTCTATTTTTAAGGAAATCTATAAATACAGAAAAACAAATTCAGAAGTGGGATAGGCTTATAAGGTTTTATTTGGGGGGTTTGGTGTAGCTGTAAATTACATTTAACGTTAGATGTTGGATTACATTTTTTGTTTCAGGCCAAATGGAGACAATTGAGCTGCTTAGAAATCTTCCTACTCTCACCACCCCTAAGAAAATAGCTTTTAAAGGGAACAGACACTTCTCATTTTATTGCTTCTTCTGTGGTATGAACTTTATTTAAAACTTGGCAGACTCTGAACCTCACAAATAAATGATTATTTTTGCTTGTTCACAGAAAGTTTTGGAAATCATTTTAGTGGCAAGAGTTAGTCAGGCCTTGGCTGATTAGTTTAAAAAGACCTTATTTCCATAACATAAGCCGGGAAAGCCAGAACAAAGCCTTTCATAGGTTATAGTGTGAAGAAGCTTTAGAAAGATGGCCTTGTGTTTTCTATTTTTTAGACATTTTTTAATTGGCAAGGAGACAGCAGGAGGTACTTCATTAAAAGGTTAGCTTTGAGAGTTGTGTCATATTACTTGACTTTTCTTTTTAGGTGAGAGCAGTTGGATACTTAATTATTAAATGTTTGGGATTTTTGTAGTAACTGATAGTGTTAATATAATAAGTAGTCACATTAAGTTATTTATTAAACTGTAGACTTGATTATATCACTGTTGAATAAGAATTCATTCATCTAAGACTTCTGGTCAAGATGGCAGCCTAGGTAAACATGGTACCTGCCTCCTCTCACACCCACATCAAAATTACAAATGAACTATGGAACAACCATCATTCAAACCTGCCTGAAATCTAGCTGAATGGAGTCCTTCCATTAGGGAATTAAAGAAGCCACGTTGGGACTGGTAGGAGGACTGAAGACACAGAACAGGCTGGTCCTACACTCATGTGTGGCAGATAAAAACTGGGAGGGATATCTTGGTTGCAGAGGTCCCTTATGAAGAGTGAGGGGTCCCAGCCCCACACCAGGCCCCCCAGCCCAGGGTTCCAGTACCAGAAAGAGAAGTCCCCTTAACTTCTTGCTTAAAAACCAGTGGGGACTGTAGCTGAGTGTGACTGAGGGCTTCTGGAGTCCCAGGTAGTTCCTCTTAAAGGGCCCACACAGGGTCTTAGACTCACTTGCTCAGAGCTGTAGCACTGAGGCAGCAGCTTGAAAGGCGCCAAGAACATACAGGGAAGAACTGAATTGCCTCGCTTCAGGGTGAGAGCTGTGGGGATAGTTTCTCTCTTCTCCCAGATAGAAGTGCTAGCAGAGGCCATTGTTCCTTTGATCAGCCCACCCCGCCACAGAGCCAGCATGTGGGTGCCACTTCTGAGACTCCATTAACCTGGATCACGTTGTTCGTCCTGCAGTGGTGATTCCCAGTCCCACCCAACCTTTGGGCCAATCCAAGCTGTTTCCATTGGCTTTTCCATATGAGTGGCCTGCCTCAGCTCATGCTTCAGATTTTTCTAAAATTTCTCAATCAGGCAGCATCTGGCCTCAGTCTGCCCTGTACCTGTTGTCCCAGGCCTGGCACTAGCGGCGGCCAGCCTTGGTTCATAGCTTAGCCTCACCTAGGCACCTCCAAGCCCAGCACAAGAGCAGCCATCTGCAGATAACTTTGTAGCTCATTCTGGGTGGCTCTGGGCAGAACACAGGCAGTGGCTGACCTTGGTCTGTAACTCCTAGGAGGCTCCAGAGCCAGCTGTCTCAGTGGACAGCTTCAGACCATGTCAAAGCATCACCACCTGACCACCTCCACAAGTAACACACTCAAGGGGCAGAATCAGTGGGCTCCAGAGCCCCGCTGAAGTAAGTTCTGTTCTGTGGGGTAGGCCTCTGCACAACTGAGCCTCCGTAGTTGTTGCAGGTCAGTGGTTAGTGGTTGCAGCCAGTCCTTGCAGCTGATAGGCCTGGCAGTAAATTGCTGCCATTATTGTGCCAACAGCAATCAAGGCTCAACTACAAGAGGAGGGTATATACAGCCCGCATGGAGGAGCTCTTGCGTGCCCAGGTTGGGTGATGGGGGAGGCTGTGCCACTGGACCCTACAGAATACCTGCTACATTAGGCCACACTACCAAGACAGGGAGATATAGCAGTTTTGCCTAATACATTGAAATGAACACAGGGAGGCTACCAAAATGAGGAGACAAAGAAACATGTCCCAAATGAAAGGACAAAACAAAACTCCACAAAAAGAACTGAACAAAACTCTACAAAAAGACCTAAACAAAATAGAGACAAACAATCCACTAGATGCAGAGCTCAAAATACAGATTATAAGGATGCTCAATGAACTTAGTGAGAATCTCAACAGCACAAAAAAGGATGAGTCAGAAATGAAGGATACACTAACTGAAATGAAGAATAATTTACAGAGAATGAACAGTTGAGTGGATGAAGCCAAGAATCAAATCAGCGTTTTGGAACATAAGGAAGCAAAAACCACCCAATCAGAGTAGCAAAAGGAAAAAAGAATCCCCCCCCCTGCCAAAAAAAAAATGAGGATAATGTAAGGAGCCACTGGGACAACTTCAAGTGTACCAACATTCACATCATTGGGGTGCTGGAAGGAGAAGAGAGAGAGCAAGAATTTGAAAACCTATTTGAAAAAATAATGATGGAAGACTTGCCTACCTTGGTGAAGCAAATGGACACACAAGCCCAGGAAGTGCAGCGAGTCCCAAACAAGATGAACCCAGAGAGGCCAGCACCCAGGCACATCATAATTAAAATGCAAAAAGTTAAAGACAAGGAGAGAATCTTTAATACACTAAGAGAAAAGCAGTTAACCTACATGGGAGCTCCCATGGGAGTCACTGATTTCTGAAGAGAAAATTTGCAGGCCAGAAGGGATTGGCAAGGAATACTCAAAGAGGTGAAAAGCAAGGACCTACAACCAAGATTACTCTACCCAGGAAAGCTATCATTTAGAATCATAGGACAGTTAAAGAGCTTCCCAAAGAAGAAAATGGTAAAGGAGTTTATCACCACCAAACCAGTATTATATGAAATGTTAAAGGGACTTCTTTAAGAAGAAAAAAAAGATTAAAAATATGAACAACAAAATGGCAATAAATACATATCTATTTAACAATTGACTCTAAAAAGCAAAATAAACAAGCAGTACAGAAACAGACTCATAGATACAGAGAACATTTTGACGATTGCCAGATGGGAGGGAGGTTGGGAATGTGGGTGAAAAAGGTGAAGGAATTAAGAAGTACAAACTGGTAGTTACAGAACTGTTATGAGAATGCAAAGTACTGGATAGGGAATGTAGTCAATAACATTGTATTAACTAAGTGTGCTGTCAGAAGCGTGCACTTTTTATTGAGATGATCACTCAGTAAGGTATGTAATGTATAGTCACTGGGGTGTACACCTGAAACTGATATAATAATGTATGTCAACTACAATTGAAAAAAAATAGAATAAATTACTCTTCTAAAAAAAAGACAGAAAAATACTGCCGTAGGTGGAAATGGATGTGGGCAGAATAATAGAATGAGATGGGCAAGTTGAGGAATTATTTGGAAGTGAGGAGACACGGTTTATGTGGCATGCACATGGGCATTGGAATCTGAAGATCCAATTTCATAACCTGGTACTGCTTCCTTGCTATGTAGCCTTTGGCAAATCACTTTACCCATCTGAGCTTGTTTTCTAGATAATGAGCAACAGTTTGCTCTGTCATTTTCTTATGACCTGTTTCCTCATTGCGTATCATAGGGTAAACCATGCCATGAAATAGAGGCATGTTGTTTTGCCTTTTGAAAGTGAATTCCCCGACTCAACTATGGCGCCTTCTAGTCCAGACCAGCTGGTATTAATTTGACATTTAATCAAATCCTGGTTAAATATCGTGAGAGTAGGTAGCATTTTCTATAATTCCATTATGGTTTCTCCTCCGCATCTCAGCTTTTATAGGAGAGGGGGACAGGACTGGAGTCAAATACTTGTAATTTTGTCTCCTGGTGTCTGTTCTGAGTGAAATATTATAACTTTATTTCTAGCTGGCCCTTCACTTGACAGTTAAACCTTCTCACTTGATAAGTTAATATGCATAACCAGTAGATGCAATGGCACCTCCTGAAAAATAAAAAAGCACTTGTGACTCCTTCAAAAGGTAGTAAATTAATTCTTTTATTTTGCATTTTCTTACATAGTACATGTTTATTGATTAGTAACAATGTGCCAAATCCTGTAGATACGATAAAATTATTTACTTTGGTTTTAATTTTCGAAGAAACCTAGGATTTGTTTCCATTTAATTTCAGATCAGGATACTATGTAGGGACTATAGTTTATATTTTTTCTATACTCCTATTTTAATTTCAATTCAATAATAATAAAAATTGCCACAATCACCACAACCTTGGGAGTAAGTTTAATTTCCTCTACTTTAACAGATGAGAAATGTCTTTTTTTTAAATTTTATTTTATTATTTTTTATTCAGTTACAATTGTCTGTCTTTTAAATATGTCAAAATAAATGTAATTTTCCATTATAGAGCTGCTAAATAAATCTGGGATTAATGCTATCCTATAAAAAAACCAATTTATTCATCCATATATAATAAATCTTTATCGATATTTACTTTATGCAAGGGCCTGGGCAAAATGTCCCAGTGAGACCAAGTCCACTTCCGGCGGGGGGAGGAGGTGTTGCTCAGCAATAATTAATCCCTCATACCACGTGGAAGGCCGTGTCACGAACATTTGTCTCTTTTTTGGCTGCCTAGCACTTGAAACCCGTGTCTGTACTGCAGAGCTCTACGCCGTGTGATTGAGCTGCGCCAAGGCCCACCAAAAACAGAGGCAGGCACTGGTCTCCCTGAGCTCAGGGGAGGGCACCTGTGATTGTGTGTGGCCGCCTGGGTGTTTCCATGCAGGATTCTGAGTCTGGAGCCAGGGACCCAAAGAAGCCAGTTGCTTCAGAACCCACTCCTGCAGTGATGACTTCAGTGTCAAGTGTCTGGTGTTCCATGCGAGTGGTGCCCGTGGTGGGTGGTGCCCCTCAGGGCGACCTGCTCCCAGTGGGTCACTGTGGATGGGGTGAGCCCTGCCCACGCCGCGCACTGCTGCGTGAAGTTGTGTCCGCACTGCGAACGGAGAGCATGGCAAGGACGTGGCCAGCCCTGCCCGCAAGTGTCAGTGAAAGCTTCATTAGGACATCTGAACTGAGCCTGGAAGAAACAGTGAGAGCTTTCCAACTCCTGCCTGGGGCAACTGTGAGGACCCCCATGGGTGGAGGTGGTCAGTTACGGGTCCCACTAGATGTTAGTGAATTGGTGAAAGAAAGGAAGGTGACCAGCTGTGAGCTAACATGATGAATTCATGTTTGGACAGGTAGAATTGGAGGGGCTAGTGAGACATCGAGTAGATGGGGCCAGGGCCTGGAGTAGAAACCGACCTGAAATGACAGTAGTCATCCTAGCTGACTCTTATGGAGTATGCATCGCTGTTACCATTTGCTTCGGTGCTCTTACCAATGCACTGTGCTGTGCTGTTCCCGTGTGTCAGCTCGTCTAAGCCCATGAAGCGGTTACAGTTACTTTCCCCATTTTGCAGTGAGGAAACTGAGGCTTGGAGAGGTTGAATAACTTGCCCATGGTCATCTCACCAACAAGTAGTACATCTAGGCCTGTATCGCAGTCCGACTGGCTCCAAAGCTGCTTCTCTGCTCTGCTGCCTCCTGACACACAGATGGGCTTAGTCACCTAGCAGATTGGTGCAGCTGATGTGAGTGAAGAATTCCATGCTTGTTAGTCAATGGTGTCCTGTTTGTGCCATCCCTTTGCTTGGCTTTATTTTTTAATACCCCTTATCCCTGACTTTGTCTTCTAGATTTATGTGCTTATTGCCTGTGTCCTTCATTAGAATGTGAGATCCTGGAGGGCTGAGACTTAGCCCTGTGTCTTCACAGCTGTTTACTGTGTTCCTAGGTCTGTGTTGGGCACATGTAGGTACTCAAATATTGTCAAATCAATAATAATTATCTCATGCATAGCATGCGCCAAGTGGAGCCATGCAGTACCGCACTTGATCCCCAGGACTACGGTTGTCCCCATATTAGACAGAAGAGAACAGAGGCACAGACAGCTCAAGGAACTTGCTCCAGGTTACCAGCCCAGACAGGCAGTGCAAGGATTCCCGTGCCAGTACTTCGGCTCGAATCAGGTCGTTAGTGCTAAGCTTTACTGCCGCTCATGAGTGAATGGATGATTAGTTAAAACAGATTTATAGGAGCTATAAAAATGTACTTAGTAATGCATCTCAAAGTAAATGGTTAATAAAAATAAATTTCATAAATAATGAGGTAATATTTTTCTCTTGCTAAGAAGGGACAGTTAACGATTAAGACAGGTATCTGGAAAAATCTTTTTTAAAAAATAGGCTCAGATTCCTGGAAGATACATTATTATAGTATCGTGTATCAACTACTGATCCATAAATAATATTGGGTTTCTAAAAGCTAGTAAATCTGTCTGATACCGTGGTTCAAGCAGCATGTTGTACATCCCTGTTATTACCCTCACAAGATACACCTACTACGTCTTACAGAAGAAATTATAATAGTAAACAGATGTTCATTTTCATCATAATTTATTTGTTGGTCTCAAGGTTCAGTTCAATGCCTAAGAACTATAAAATAGTTGGAATTTGGAAATATGGCTGAACTAGAATCAGTCTTTAAACAGGTTCAGCCTTTTAGAACATTTGCCTGATACTGAACAAATGTCTAGGCTTTGGCTTTTTAGTTCAGTGCTTGGTCTGAACAGTGAGACTGAATTGGACCATAAACTCGTGTACTGCTAAGCTTGTATTTTAAATCAAGGGATGGACAGGCTGCAAATACTGGGAAGCAGTCTGTGGATGGGAAAAGGCCAGCAGCATGGGGTCCAATGAGCTGAATTCTTTTCCAGACAGAGTCAGGACAACTAAAGTGGTTCAAAACCAAATTTGCCTAATAATGAAAGTAATTCATGTGTTTTAAATGTTAATCTGTTTCATCAGTGTTCAAATGTTGGCTTTTTTATTCATCCTATTAATATTTCTAGCTGTAAATTTTTCATGAGTTTCCCCGCACGCGCAGAAGAACGGGCTCTCCATTCCCAGAGCGTTTTCAGACTGCTCGGCTCTGCAGTCATCCGGCTCCCTAACGAAGACGATGAGTATGTGTAACAGCCAGGCGATGAGTCCGGGTGTTGTTTTGAACTTGCTTGTTTTCAATAATTATTAGCATCTTTACATGTGAATATATGTGCCTTGATAGGAACTACGTTCAAAGGAAGTGCTACCTGCAGGTCCAGTGGGCTTTCTGAGATTCAGGGGCCTATTAGGGCATCAGTAGATGCTGAGGATGGAAATAAAGGTTGGCATTGGTTCAGCGAGACAGGTAGAGAGGTGACATAAAAAGCTGAAGTTATTGTGATCAAGTTTTTCATTTTGTTTACCTTTCCTGTCATTTCCCCACATCTGATCATTTGTATTTTAAAATTCTTGATTTTGTTAATCCTCACCCAAGGACATGTTTCCATTGATTTTAGAGAGAGAGGAAGGCGTGGGGGAGAGAGAGAGAGAGAAAGAGAAACATTGATGTGAGAGAAAAACATCTATCAGTAGCCTCCTGTATGCACCCCAGCGGGGGATCAAACCCATAACCTAGGCATGTGCCCAAGCCAAAGTCAAACTGGCAACCTTTCAGTGCACAGGATGATGCTCCAACGAACTGAGCCACGTGGCCAGGGCTATCATTTGTATTTTTAGCCCTTTATGCTTGCCTCTGCTGTGGCATCACTTCCTCAGTGACAGGATTGTATCTTGCCTTTAGGCTTGAAATAGCAAGGTGTGGTGAATAGGGACAGTTTACATGGATGGTAGACAGGGCTGCAAGCATGAATGTTCCTACTTAAGCTTTTATTCCAAATGTCTCTACTGATGTACCATTTTCTTACTTCCCCCTTGATTTTTCATTTGAAAACTCTTTCTCAGTTATTCATCCAATTATGTATTTAAAAACATGCTTTCCATCTCAAGTGCCTTTGGCTGGTGACATGGCACCTTAAGGAGGTGGAAGCCCCAGGGTGGCATTAGACAGGCAGACCGAAAGAACAGAAATTATAACAATTCCAAGAGGTAAGACCTGAGATAAGACCATTCGATGGAAAATTTTATTGTAATCTTTTAAACTAGTTTATCTTAGAGGGGCTAATACACCTGAGGATGTATCTGTTTGGGTCTTTTGTATTCGTACACTGATTATGTGCACCCATCCATACACACATGTACACACATGTACATATATAAAGAGTAAAAAGCCCTGGGGCTGTTTGAATATTAGACAAACGTTTGTTCCTAATGTGACCTTGGCTTGATGAAGAATTTATCCAGCCCAGGTGTCCGAGTGCCAAGGGAGGGCTTTATGGTTTTGAGACAAAGGGAGTCACATGCCCGTGGAGGCGGTCACCGACACAGCGCACCAGTTTTTGAAGTGTTTCTGTCTGGAAGTGTAGAGGTACAGAAAGCTTGATTGCCATTTTTGTGTTCACCAACTGAAGCAAATATGACACCCAGGCATGTGATTTAGTGCACAAAGAAGTAATGGAGATAGAATTGATAACAATCCACCAGTTAGTCATAGAGTTTATTTTAGCCTAGAATTTAATTTCCCCTTTGTGCCAACTAAACCTTTGTCTTGTGACAGAAGTTGATCGTAAGCCTGACTCGGCACCTCCGCCAGGAGAATGAGAGACAGCCTTTCTTCTGGCGTTACCTGTCTAGGTGCAGCACCTGGTGACGTCACTGACACGCAGGGTGGGGGCCAAAGCAGGTTTGCAGTTGTTCGTATGGAAAATAATACAGTAATTGATAAATAATAACACAAGAACAAACCCTGGGCATCTGGGTTCACAAGTGTAAACCCACCTTTGCCTTCCCTGTACTTCTTATGATTAGGAAGGGTAGTACTTTTTTGGGAGGAAAATTTTGAGGTCATTTTCCCTCAAGACATTTTAAAACTAAGATATATTCTAACTACATTAAAGGGTTTTTAAAGCATGCATGTAATAACTTTTGTCATCTTGTCATGAATATTTTCATTTTTCTGGTTCTTTTGTGGTCTCTCTTCATGTATGAATTTGTTTTACATTATTGGAATCATGTGTTTTCCCACTTATGATAACGATGCTTCCATTGTTATAAAGTCTTCATTATTATAATTCCAGTTGCTACATAATGGTTTATTTGCTACTTATTTTCTTATAAAACTTTTTTTAGTATTTGCTCTTTCTTTTCTATCTAGTTCATACCAGCATGTTCCCACAATTATTTGAAAAGTTTGTGCAAATGTTAATTTTATTAGTTTTCTTCACACAACATTTGTTCTTAAACAATCCCTCGTGAATATATATAACATTTACAGCAATATTTTTAAAGGCAGTGAAAATTACTACATAATTTAGACTCAACAGTAGGAAAGCCCTGGATTATCTTGGGTCACTGTTAGTTCAGCCTTTAGGTTTTTTTCTCTAACATGCTATATTGTTAGTCTGATTTAACCTCTGATAACTGGTTTTGCATTTCATATTTGTACATGGAAGTTAAAATAAATGCTACATAACATAAATAAATGAGGCTTATATGATATTTGAACCTCAGCGATTTACATTAAAGCCATTCTCTTCTTAAATAGCAAACTTCTATGAACGGTATGACTGATACGGAATATTGCTGTACTACATTAGAGCAGTGATATTTTAAATATTTACACATGTATTTTGTTTGTAACAGTTACCAGGAAATAGGATAAAACACAGAATATACTAAAGTTTGTTGGGGGAGGTGTTCAAGCATATTAGATATCTGACTTTTGGCTTGTAACAGTTTGAAATGCAATGAATAGTGCTTTACTTCAAAGCTAACATTCATAGTTTTAAATGTGTTCATCTTTCTCTGTGTATATGTGTGCATGTTTATTTAACCATAGTTGTGTCTCGTTTCTGAATTTTAGTTCCTCCTATGTTTATAAATTTTGAAATCTCAGCATTATGCTATTACTATTGCTGCTTGAAAACATAAGGATTATATTTCCAGTATTTATATCTCACACTCTTTGTTACCATGGTGTTTTGGCGTTTTTAGGAACTTTAAAAAATGTTATTTTCATGTGAAGTAAACTGGATATTATATTCTCATTTTTAGCTGAAGTGTTTTATTTTCCCCATGCTACCTGTGGTGTGTATACAATAAAAACTACATTTTTAAAAAAGTGAATTTTGGGCTTATTTATCTCTCTAGGTTACCTTTATTTTATTTTTTTAAAAAGGTCGTATTTATTCATTTTAAGAGAGAGGGAAAGGGAGGGAGAGAAAAAGGTAGAGAAACATCTATCGGTTGCCTCTTGCACGCTGCCAGCTGGCGACCTGGCCTGCGATACAGGCATGTGCCCTGACCAGGAATCAAACCAGAACTATTCAAACTGGCATCAAACCAGGAACTCTCTGGTTTGTGGGACAACGCTCAAACCACTGAACCACACCAGCCAGGCCACAATAATAACTGTTTTGATGCTTCTGAGTGTTCTCTGACTACTTCCCCAGGGCTGTTCTCTTCTAATCACCTTTGCAAGTATGCAAATGTCAGGTCAGCCCTGGGTGTCACTGAAGACCCTTCACGGAGGTGTTCAGCACTGTTTGGTGTCTGATGTCTGGGGAGAGGATATGTTGGATTCAAATCAACTTCTTTATTTCTGTTAGCTGCAGAAGAGAAGAAAAATGAGAATACTGCAAAGAGTAAAATGTCAGGTCTCCAAAAAATTCCTTCATTTTAAAATTGAGTCTTTTAAAAGAATAATTGGAATGATCATATTATAGTTTTACTTACTTCTCTTCTTTGGTGTATTTCTTCAGGAACTTCCCAGAGTCCTTCTGCTTCACGAGCTGTCTGAGCAGGAAGGTGCATGGACCATACTCCCTCTGTTACCTCAGTACGTTTCCCTGGAAATGTATATATTCCTGACATTTCTTCCTGGACACTCGTAAGCTCCCTAGTTTTCGTATCAAGAGAGTGTGTTTTTTCTCAGAGCCAGTAAGTGAAATAAATTTGAACTCCCCTTTTTATGACTACTACATTAACCAGATTTCTTGATGATTGATTCCTAACCATGAATGGCTTTTATTTTTAAATATCTTTCTTTCTTAAAAGATAAAGTATTTATATATTTGATATTTATATTTGAAAATTATCTGTCTTCTAAACTGGTGTTGTTATGGAGAGAATTAACTTTAAGAAGTCTAGCCGTTGTATAAACCAGTAGTATCTGGCTTTCCTATAAGCTGAAACTCCATTAAAGAGAAATATAAGGAAAAAATTTATATTTCTTGCTATTTTATATGTCCTTCATCCATTTCTTGCCTCTCAGTTTTAAACCTTATTAAAAACTCCCTTTATATAAGTGATTACTATAGCCTATTTCCTTTTGTCAGCTTTTCTGTAACGTTTAGCAGAAATTCATCATGGATTTTCTTCTGTGAAGAAGAGACAAGAATACAAGTTCCAGAACTCTTAGAAACACTCAGAAGATATGACCCCTCAAAGGTGAATTCAATTTCAATACCAGTATTTATCTTTTGAGGAAAATGCTTAAAAGGAGATTTTTGACTAAGAGGTTTTTAAACCTAATAAAACACTTACTTTAAAATGAAAAAGAATGGAATGATAGTTGAATATCTGGAAGCAGTTTAAATAATTCTCTTTAAGTTTTTTAGCCTTCAGATGGGTGGAACTTATAATGAGCTGTTTTTAAAAGAAAAGAAAAATCCAATTATATGTGTTGGCAGTTTCAGAAAGTTAAAAACTATAACCTAGCGTTAAGGAATGTTTAAATTGGTTATTTCTCTTGATGAACAATGAGCACATACTATTTTTGGTGAGGAGTATTTTCGAGTACCGCTCTGACAGCAGGGCAGACAGACAAGGTCCTGACCGCATACATGGCGCAGGGCAGCAGGGAAAGAGCGGACCGTTACAGAAGCAGTCACAGGTCAAAGTGAGACCCCTTTTAGTAAAGGGAGACTTGGGCTGCTGTTGGAAGCCCAAAGATGGGCATCAGATTTAATCTGGGAGGTCACGAGTAGAAGTGACATTTAGTCTGAGTTGTGTAGGATGAGTAGGAGTTAATAGCAGGGAGTGTGTTCTAAGCAGTTATACTTAAGAAGGTCTGGAGGTGGGAAAGGATGCATCTTCACATTAGAAGTTCACTGTTACTTTCATGTTTTCAGGTTTCATTTTGTGCAGATAGGGTGTAGCCATTGGATCTTGCTTACCTCTAATACAGGGGTGTCGAACTCATTTTCACGGGGGGCCACATCAGTCTGGCGGTTGCCTTCAAAGGGGCCGAATGTGATTGTAGGACTGTGTAAATGTAACTACCCCTTAGCAGTTGCGAGCTCGGCACTGCTGCCAGGTAGAAACAGGGCGCCGGGCCAGATAAAACAAGGTGGAGGGCCGGATTTGGCCCGCGGTCCTTGTGTTTGCCACCTGTGCTCTAATTCCTAGCGTGAGCAGAGTTTTGAACACTTAGTAGGTGGTCAATAAACACTTGCGAACAACTGAGTAAACAACTGATGTCAGCTTTCCTGCAGGGCTCTGCTCAGTGCCTTTGAAGATTTAGAGGGTTGACTCAAGAGACATGTCGAGAAAAAATCAGGCTGCTCATTCTCTTGGAGAAGCCCAGAGTACACCCTGATCACGCTATAGAATTCTGTAAACTTGGAATAAACAGAACGGGCCCTTTCTGATACCACCAGACGCCTGCCCCACCAATGGTCTGATACGCACTCCAAACTGGGTTGGATTTAATGAGGACACCAGGGAGGAAAGGTGGCTTCTGACTGTCTGTCTGGTTTGTTGATGTAGACACCAAAAGTTGGGCGACGGTGAACATCAGATATCTCTAGCACTGGAATGTTTGTTACTGTCATGAAATCGCCATTTTCTGTGTTTTATAAATGCTTGAAGGGTCCATTGTAACTTCTCTTCATACTTTTGCTTTCTGGGAAGATACAGATGTAATTGAATGAGAAGGTTTTTAGGTTAAAAAAATAATTCCTTCAAAGGAGAAAAGAGTTATGACCATGTCTCAGATGATGCTAACCAGCACCTAGGTACCTTTTGCCATGCTCTGTGTAAAACATGTGTTAGGCTTTTATGTTTCCTTTTCACTAGGGAAAAAACGCCCTTATCTTTTCCCGGATGTGGGAGTTTTAATCTCCTCCTCATGCTCATTTTACCTGGAGATTATTTTCCTATTACCCATAGCCCTAATTCTGTTCAGAAGATGGTGACTCACTGTGCTTTTTAATGAAAATTGGAATAAATTCAAAAGTTCACAGCAAGTTCATGAAAAGCAAGAACAGAGGCAAAATGAGATGGTTCCCCTCTTTTCTGAACTCTGCCATGGGGTGGGGAATCTAGGATGCTTTATTTCTTTTGAAACTAGCATTTGGAATAAAAATTACACAATGTTGAGGTTAGCTCAAACCTGTGGGTTTTTTCCTGCCACTTGAAATTTTAGGGAAATAAGTATAAAGCAATTCTGGATATTGGCACAAGTAAACTACACAAAAATAATATGGTGCAATATGTTAGAGTATCAGTTATTTTGTTTGCTTCTGACATTTTTCCTTCAATATCTTCCTGTCATTCTTATTAATGCAAATTTATGCTATAATACAATATCTTAAATGGAAAAAATGTAATCTTTATTAAAATAATCTTTGTTAAATTGCCTTTTTAGGTGATTTTATATAAATTTCCATATCTTGATGAAGTCCTTTTTTTTTCCTCACTGGGTGCTTTTAATATGTGTGCATTTGCTGATGTTTGACTTATTTTTTTCATACTTTTTAATGGCTGTTTATAATTTCATCTTATAAATGTGCCACAATTTCCATAAGCAGTTCCTATTATTGAACGTTTAAGTTGGTATTTATATATTTAGTTCTGCTTTTTCATTTTTAATGGAGGTGATACAGGCATGCTGGCAAGGAGTAATTCTTTTTTTTCCCGCAATTTTTTTATTGTTGTTCAAGTACAGTTGTCTCCACTTTCAGTTGTCTTCCCCAGCACTCCCCCGCACCGCAGCCACCGCCACTTCCCATCCTTGATCCTACCCACTTATGGTTTAGTCCATGTGTCCTTTATACGTGTTCCTAAAAACCCTTCCCCCCTTTTCCCCCGTTAGGTCCTCACTCCTCCCCTTTCATTACTGTCGGTTTGTTCTTAATTTCAAAGTCTCTGCTTGTATTTTGCTCGCTTTTTGTTTTGTTTATTAGGTTCCACTTATAGATGAGATCATATGGTATTTGTCTTTCACCACCTGGCTTATTTCACTTAGCATAATGCTCTCCAGTTCCATCCATGCTGTCACAAAGGGTAGGAGCTCCTTTCTCTGCTGCGTAGTATTCCATTGAGTAAATGTACCATTGTTTTTGATCCATTCATTTACTGATGGGCACTTAGGTTGCTTCCAACTCTTGGCTATTGTAAATTGTGCTGCTATGAACATTGGGGTGCACAGGTTCTTTTGAATTGGGGTATTATCCCAGTAGTGGAATTGCTGGGTCAACAGGCAGTTCCATTTTTAGTTTTCTGAGGAAATTCCATACTGTTTTCCACAGTGGC
This sequence comes from Desmodus rotundus, assembly GCF_022682495.2. Classification (NCBI taxonomy): domain Eukaryota; kingdom Metazoa; phylum Chordata; class Mammalia; order Chiroptera; family Phyllostomidae; genus Desmodus; species Desmodus rotundus. The sequence goes on along the minus strand of NC_071389.1, from coordinate 105,054,080 downwards.
CGCACCAGTCTGCATTCCCACCTACAGTGCTCTAGGGTTCCCTTTTCTTCGCATCCTCTCCAACATTTGTTTGTGGATTTGTTTATGTTGGCCATTCTGACTGCTGTGAGATGGTACCTCATTGTGGTTTTAATTTGCATCTCTCTGATGGCTAGTGATGCTGAGCATCTTTTCATATGTCTCTGGGCCCTCTGTATGTCGTCCTTGGAGAAGTGTCTGTTCAAGTCCTTTGCCCATTTTTTAATTGGGTTGTTTGTCTTCCTGGAGTGGAGTTGTGTGAGTTCTTTATATATTTTGGAGATCAGGCCCTTGTCTGAGGTAGAATGATTGGCAAATATGTTTTCCCATACAGTCGGTTCTCTTTTCATTTTAATGCTGTTTTTTTAGCCATGCAGAAGCTTTTTATTTTGATGAGGTCCCATTTGTTTATTCTTTCCTTTATGTCCCTTGCTCTAGGGGACATATCAGTGAAAATATTGCTGCATGGAATATCTGAGATTTTCCTGCCTATGTTTTCCTCTAGGATATTTATGGTGTTACAATTTATATTTAAGTCTTTTATCTACCTTGAATTTATTTTTGTGTATGGTGTAAGTTGGTGATCGAGTTTCATTTTTTTGCATGTAACTGTCCAGATCTCCCAACACCATTTGTTGAAGAGGCTATTTTTACTCCATTTTATGCATCTTCCCCCTTTGTCAAAAATTAATTGATCGTAGAGACTTGGGTCTATTTCTGGGCTCTCTGTTCTGTTCCATAGGTCTATGTGTCTGTTCTTATGCCAGAGCCAGGCTGTTTTGATTACAGTGGCCTGGTAATACAGTTTGATATCAGGTATTGTGATCCCTCCTGCTTTGTTCTTCTTTCTCAAAATTGCTGCAGACATTCAGGGTCATTTATAGTTCCATATAAATTTCTGAAATGTTTGTTCTATATCTGTGAAATATGCCATTGGTACTCTAATAGGGATTGCATTGAATCTATAAATTGCTTTGGGTAGTATGGCCATTTTGATGATGTTAATTCTTCCAATCCATGAGCATGGTACATGCTTCCATTTGTTTGTGTCTTCCTTAATTTCTTTCTTCAGTGTTGTGTAGTTTTCTGAGTACAGGTCTTTTACCTCCTTGGTTAGGTTTATTCCTAGGTACTTTATATTTCTTGTTGCTATATCAAATGGTATTTTTTCCTGATTTCTGTTTCTGATATTTCATTGTTGGTGTACAGGAATGCCTTTGATTTCTGAGTATTGACTTTGTATCCAGCTGTTTTGCCAAATTTACTTATTAGGTTGAGTAGTTTTTTGGTGGGTTCTATAGCATTTTCTATGTACACTATCTTATTTTGCTTCCTCTTTTCCAATTTGGATGCCTTTTATTGCTTTTTCTTGTCTGATTGCTGTGGCTAGGGCTTCCAATACTATGTCAAATAGAAGTGGTGAAAGTGGACTTCCTTGTCTTGTTCCTGATCTTAGTGGGAAAGCTTTTAGTTTTTGCCCATTGAGCATGATGTTGCCTGTAGGCCTCTTGTACTAGGGTACTAATAGAACAGTGTCCAAGTTATTTTTTTTATAGTTTATCTGGATTATAATTGCCTTTATTAGGAAGCCATTAAAAAAACCATTAAGAAAGTTGGGAGAATGCCTCTTTTCACATATCCTATATTAATCTCTCTAAGTAGTTTACAGTATAGTCTGCAACAAAAATATTGACTAACAATCTTATATACTAGATAATAGCGGAAGACTGCCTTTAGGAGTTAAAACATAAAAATATATTCTACATAACATTCTCTTCAGAATAGGAGATCATAACAGTGAAAGATTAGTGAGGAAGAGGCTAAAATATACCAAAATGTTTATTTTTTAAAAATAACCTATACTGACATGGTATGGTAAATGTGATGATTTTCATATTCATAATTGTTTAGTCATTTGATAAAGTGGTATATTATTGATTTTTTTTTAAATGTTGAATTTTCTCTCTTAAGCTGAGGCCATTTGTCATGTAATTATTCCAGTTGCCCAGTGATGACTTAATATGTTCATAAACTATTAAGAAGAAAAATCATCAGGTGAAGGAACTGTGACCCTAAACATAATAGGCTATGTTGATGGTTTTCACACAGTTCCTCTGTGACCTGTTGTTGAACGGACCACAACTCAGACTCTGGGTGGTATCTGGAACAGAACCACAGCAGAAGGCAGCTCTTAAGAAATAGTACTGTGTCCCTCCTTTTATTTTCTGATAAGGAATAGGGAGTGAGGTGGTGATGGCTGGAAAAGAGAGAATGTGTATAAAACTTTTAGAACTTAGGGTACTTGATTTAAATGATATGGTTTGGTTTATTTGATGGGGGTGGTGCCTTTAAAAGCTGTCCTGGGCTTGCTCCATTCATTTAACCAGAAACTAGTGAGCACCTAGTACATATTAGGTGTTCTGAGATATAGCAGTGGATAACAGCCTTACCCAGAAGCAGGGGATATTCTTGTTGTAGGGGAGATGAGCAATAAACAAAAATGCAATGATGTGTCAGATGATCATTAGTGCTATGGAGAAAATAAAACAGAGTAAGAGGGATAGGGATAGACTGGGACTGGGCTTCCTATTCTATGTAGGGTGTTCAGGGAGTACCTTACTGATCAGGCCACATTTGAGCAGAGTGTGAAGAAATTGCAGGACTGAGCCATGTGCTTCCTACTCATATATCAAACTGCCTACTCAATACCTCCACTCATCCATCTAATAGGAACCTCAAATTCAACATGTTCAAACTGAATTCTTAATGACCCTGTAAACCCCTGCATCTTCAGTCTTCCCCATCCCAGACATGGCATCACCATCTATCCAGTTGCTCATATAAAAAAACCTAGGACTCGTGACTGATTCCTCTTTTTCTCTCAACCCCATGTTGGCATGTCCAGTGACTCTACCTCCAAAACACACCTCTCATCCATCTGCTCTCCCTGTTTAATACCACCAGTCAGGCTGAGGCTGTCATCATGTCTTGCCTTGACCATTATTAGAGCCTCCTAGTTCTCATGTCCTGGTTTTTACTCTTGCCATCCTAAGAATCTAGCCTTTCTGTAATTCAGACGATAATTATTTACCTGCTTGAAAACTTCTAGTGGTTTCCCATTCCACCTGCGATAGTTTCACTAGATAGAGCATTTTCAGTTGGCTGAAGTTGTCTTCTATCACTGTAAACATATTGATATGTTCTAATTTCATAATTCTATTTTTTTCTGTTGAAAAGTCTGCTGTGTGTCTTCTTTTGCTCTTTTGAAATAAGTGTGTATTCCACCCCCCGACAACTACTCTTAAGATGTTCTGTGTATGGTTTTTCAAACAACCTATTACCTGTGTGTATTTTTCTTTGTTTACCTTGATTGGAGTTTATAGAGCTTCTTGAATCTATGGCATGATGACTTTTGTCAGTTTTAGAAGATTATAAGGTTATATTTCTACGAAAATTGATTCTGTTTCATTCTTTCTCCTTCTATTCTGGGTTTCCAATTTCATTTATTTTAGACCTTTTCACTGTGTTCTATATTGCTCTTATGCTCTTTTCTGTATTTTTCTCCTTTTGTTTCCTTTTTTGTGTATTAATCTGGGTATTTTTTACTGACTTGCCTTCCAGGTCACTAATCCTCTCTTCTCTTGTGTCAAATATCCTCTTTAATTCCTAATTATTCAGTTTTGGAATTTACATTTGACTCTTGTTTATATATTCTGGTTCTTTGGTAAAATTGTTCATATTTTTATGAATCATATGTTTTGATTACTAAAAAATATGATTTATCTGTGTGTCTCTATTTTTCATTATTCTCTCAGTTTTTAGCGTGGTCTCGTTTCTTCTCATGCCTGGTAATGTCAGATGCTCTATGTGAAAAACTGAAGAGGTTGTGGATGATATCCCTTCCTACAGGAGGATTTAATGTTCTTTTGGGATGTAGGCCTTGTTTGGACAGGTCATGTCCTTACTCCTAGACCCCTTCTCCCCTGTCAGAGCCTAGGCTTCAGCCTGGTGCTCCCCTGCACCACTGCTCAGCTCTTTAGCTTTTCCACTGCCGCTTTCCACTTGCTTCTGGGTTTTTCCTTTGGAATTGAAGGAAGAGTACTTGTGGAAATTTGGGCTCACCTCACTGGGATCCTCTTAAGTCTCTACCTTTTTGGCAGTCTTCAGCTCTAGCGTCTGTCTTAGTCCAGTGAGGCTGCAGAGTCCTCAGCTGCTGCTTTCTGTGGTATGCTTCTCTCTGCTTTAGGAACCAGAAAATTCCTGAGGGTAAAAGGAGGTGAATATGGGGTTTCCATGGATGCATGCCCCTTTTCTCTGGATTATTCGTTCTCACGTCCTATCTGTCTTTGCTGTTTTCTGATCCCTCAAACATTTTCTTTAAGTAACTTCTCCTGCTTTTATACTTGTCCTCAGTGAGGGAGGGAGTAGGTCTGAGCCAGGCTATTCTGTTGTGGCCAGAAGGGGAGTCTTCCATTGCATTTAGAATAAAGTCTATGTTGTATTACGCTGGCATGTCAAACTCACTCTTGTCTGTCTTCTGTATCTCTCTCTTATATCTAGTTTCCTCCCGCCTGGTGTATTCTAGCCACACTTTGTATTGACTGCCATGACTGTTATTCTCCAGATTTGTGCACAGCTGGTTCCTTGATATTACAATACTCTTCAGTTCAATGTCACCTCTTCCCAGGGTAGTCCCCCAATCAGTCTATTACATATTTTCATCACAGCACATTGCAGTCACTATTTGAACTCACTTGATTTAGTACTTGCTTATTTTTTGTCTCCCCAGTATTGTATAAGCTATGTTCCTGTCTGGTGTGGAGTCAACATTAAATGCTAATTGATAACAATTAATAATAAATGTTAATGGAACAAATGAATAAAATAGGCACTGATTGTAAAGGATTGTTCACGTTCTTTGCAAACCTCAGTGGGACATGAAGTAAACTGTCTCCCTTGCCTTAATAATATTTTGATATGGAATATTTTATAAAGTTCCACATTTTTATATTTATTGTACAATGACTAAATTTTGTTTATCCTGATGATATGATATTAAATTATTCTCTTCATGACAAAGATCATGCTCTGTTCATTATCATGAGTATTAGTTATACTTTTGTTCAAAAGTTAAATTATAAATTAAAAATTATAATCTGTGCTAATTTCTACCACCTTGAATATTTAATTAAATAAAACTAATGATATGACTTTGTTTTTGGTATTACATGAAATTTTTTTTAAAATGACATTTTATATCTTCATTTCACAGGAATGGTTTTTAGGAAAAGCATTACATGATGAAGAGTCTACAATAATTCACCATTATGCCTTTTCTGAAAATCCTACAGTTTTTAAATATCCAGACTTTGCTGCTGGCTGGGCCCTTAGTATTCCACTTGTAAACAAGTAAGAATTTACTAATTTTTTTTAAATATATTTATTGATTATGCTATTACAGTTGTCCCATTCCCCCCCACACTCCACTCCATCCTGCCCACCCCCTCCCTCCCACATTCCCCCCTATAGTTCATGTCCATGGGTCATACTTATAAGTTCTTTGGCTTCTACATTTCCTACACTATTTTTACCCTCCCCCTGTCTATTTTCCACCTATCATCTATGCTACTTATTCTCTGTACCTTTCCCCCCCTCTCCCCCTCCCACTCCCCTACTAAATTTTTTTAAAAATTTCACTGAGTATTATAAATGATGTATCTCAAATGGGTTTCAACCAGAGGCAGTGTGTGGCAGAGTGGGAGGACCTGTGGGGGTCTTTTCTTCTGCCCCATCACTTACTGGTCCTCTCAGACTCATCTCTCAGCCTCTCTGTGCTTCCTCTTACTCGCCTGCCAAATAAGGTGAGTAATAAATCATGATGGTGAACACACATTACAATATACAGATGATGTATTACAGAATTGCACACCTGAAACCTATATATAATTTTGTTAACCAATGTCACCCCAATAAATTCAATAAAAATTAAAAGAAACAAAAATACATCATGAAACTAAGGGAAGGTACATACCTGCTCTGAGAACTCTACCCTGAGGCGTGTTATCACTGTTGTTATCAACCTAGTTAGCAGTGCTCTGACTTTGATTGTCAGTAAGAAAATGAATGAGTAACACACCTGGGATTGGTAGTGGATTACTTGTCGTGTGCATGGGAACGCACATTTAAACCAAGGCCCCGCAGAGGGACAGGAGGCAGTATAGATGTTCATACCTAGCTATTTGTGTATATATTGCAATAATGCTTTCTTAGATGTGGAAAATGAAAATATTTAAGTTGTAATTCAGGAGAAATGTGGTAGTTGACAGGCCCTCTTTTAATCTGAATACTTCAGATTAATTATTATGTGTTTTTGTTTTCTAAGGAATGGAAAGTTGATGAAATAATTGTGGACTTCATGCCTTCAACAGTGAAATGGTTTCTATAATTTCTTACATGCAGTGTGCCGTTACTAGCTTCCTAGCCCATTGTAGATGCTCAGGTAGAAGATGCCTTGTCATGAGTGGCTGGCTGAAACTGCTTGACAACTCCCTTACACTTGAAAGTTCCTTACAGTGTGATCCCCTCCTTGACAAAGTAGTGTCAAGCTTAACAGTATTTTCTGTTGAGAATCCAAAAATGACATCAACAGCACCCTTACTATTAGCGAACAGCCACATGAGGCAGGTTGCATCAGGTAGATGTAGCGTGGAAAATCCTTTTTGAGAATGGAGTTACATGGGGAAGGAGACAATGCATGGATGTCCACTTGGCTTGAGAGGTCAGGACAAAGGAGGGGTAATTTGGGATCTGGCAGCTGAGATGGTGGCTTCCTCATGTAGCAGTCTCCTGATGGAGGCAGAGGCCACAATTCCTTGAGCACCCATTTCTGTGGTGTGAATGTGAGGATTGTTCTGGCAATCTCAGCCCAGAGTCTCGTCTCGTGACTTTCCAGTGATCCTGTGAGCCAGATCTATATGCCTTTACAAATGCATTTTGTGCTTAAACTGGCCACAGTACATTCTGTTATCTTCAACGAAAAACCTTGACCCTTGTGCCCCATTCTGAGATAGCCAAGCAAGGGCACCCTGCGCCCAGCCTGTACCAGGCATGTCTAGGAGGACCCACACAGTTTCCCTACTCTATTTTTAGATGGTCTGGGGCAGAGTGGAGGAGAACTGAGAAGAGAGAGTTGTCTTTCTCTTGAAAGAGGGACAAGTACAGCTATAACCTGTCCTGTGACATTCACTGACAACAGACAGCACCTCCTTCCCCCAGAGCCAAAGAGGAAACCAGCAGACCCAGGAAGACCCTGTACAGTAAGGCTGGGGTTATCACCATCTCTCTAAAGTCAGCATAACCCCTTTCTCCATCCTGTATGTGCCTTATCCTGGATGCAGACCCTGCTAGTCTAAAGTGTTTCACCTTTCTTCGTCATCCTAGTTTCCCCATCTTGCAAGGGCCTTCTGGGAGACCTTTTTTGATGTTGAATGCAATCCACTTTTTACTGAGTTAAGTGTAACAAGTACCTACCTTTCCTTTTTAAAGCAGGTGGCTGGTAGTGGTGTGTCCTGAGCATGCCTTCGACTCCCACTATCCTCATGCAGGACAGCTTTGTCCGGTCTTGTTGCTCGCCATGCTGGCATCAAGGCATCACCTGGTCTGTGGAACTTCTGGGTCTATGACTCTGCCCTCCTGCCACATTGCATTGCTCGTGTGTGTAGCAGCCACGAAGCACTGGCAGGTTCCATGGCTCATCTCCTAACTGCTTCACGTTCCCATGTGACCAGCTGCCTGGGGCTTTGTGAACTGGGGCTGCAGATTGTGCACTGGCTGAGATGTTTGTCTTGTTAAGGGGACACGTTCTACGGACTGCCTGGCATTCTGTAGAGATAGTCCCAGAGGCACCTCCTTCTCTTCCTTGTGTTTATGAAGTCATTGAAAACCTCTGTTCACAAGTGCCAGCTCACTCTCTTCTGGACAAGCATAACAAAATTTTCTGCTGAGATTTGGGAGAAAACTGAGGGCCTCATCTCACTGCTGTAGGATGTGTAGGGACCTACAGCCAAGGGAATTGGGGCCAAAAGACTAAATCTTCTGCACAAGTTCAGAAAATTTCTAATACTTGCCCCATACCTGCAGTGCGCTAGAGGAAGGAGGCACCAGTTAACTTTCCATACTGTGTTGTCTGCTTTCACCACACTGAACAATTAACGACAAACCGTAAAATGTTTATAGTTAATTCATATCCCTGGTCTTCTCCCTGCCTGTCCTTCCTTTCTGCTGCCAGCAAAAGTAAAACAAAATTAAAAGGCAGACTCTACCATAGGACCAAATGTAAAATTCTGCTTACCAGGAGTGTCCAGCCTGTTGGCATCTCTGGGCCACACTGGAAGAAGAAGAGTTGTCTTGGGCCACACATTAAATATATTGTGAAATGTAGTCACAAAAAAATATCATAGTATTTTAAGTAAATTTACGATTTTGTGTTGGGCTGCATTCATAGCCATCCTGAGCTGCATGTGACCCATGGGCCGCAGGTTGAACACACTGTTCCTTTTGCTCGTGATACAAGCACTAATCAAACAGATAAAATAATATAACCCATCTAGCGTAGAAGCTATCTGTGGCCAAGATACAGCTTATAGGAGATGCTATTTTATTTTTCAAGTAATTGGTATTACACTTAGAACTAAAGGAGGCATAAGTACCAGTTAGCTCCATCAACTACAAAACTGGATCTTCCCAGTTGGTTTCTCCCATTCAGAAGCTAATGTGCTGACTTCATTTCCTCCCGTTACTGGGAGCTACATCCGTTTGCAGGCTGGATGGAGGACATATTATTACTGTACTTGGGAAGTGGGGTTGGTGGTTGGTTAGTGCAGGAGGTCAGCGGTGTTACTGAGGACCCTGGTCCTCTCTCTGTCTTCTGTTGAGTGCACAGCATCAGTTCACCCTAAATCTGGTTTCCCTTTGTGGTTTCAAGACAGTGAGGGCTACATGTATTTTACTTATGTCCCAGAGTAGAGAATCTCTCTAACCATGGAAGGTAAGTGCTTGTCCTCAGTCTTTAGTTGGACCTTGTCCAAGTGAAGTTGGTTGGATCGCCTTTAGTCATGTACCAACTCCTGGACCAGTAACAGTTGCCAGGGCATGTCAATGCTTCACTTGGGATCAAACTAATTCTAACCCTGGAGTCCGTTTATTTGGCTCAAGGATTAATCACAACCGGAATCTCTCGGGGCGCGGGGGGTGGGGAGGAAGGGGAAGCTGTATTGTGCAGGTGATTGACAGCACCCTCTATAGGAATGCTGACTCCCTGTCTCCTTTCCTTGACTTTCTAGCCCACTCAGTAGACAGGACAACAATTTACAGGTACAGTTATGAAAGTATTTCTCCTGCTGAAATCACCAGAAAAACTAAAAGAGGGTTCGTGATACACTTAGACTGTTTACCACCAAAAATCTTATTTGTCCGAGCACAGTCACATGAGTGAGATTTGAATTAACACTGCTCAACATTTCCTGACGGTCCATCTATGCAGTCTTCCAGCAACAGTATCAGTACGAACATGCTTACCTCTTCTGAGAAACTCATCAACTTCTAATAAGGTGATTGCTTCAGTTAGTGTTATTACAGAACACTGTTACTCTTCTCCGTTATTTTCCCCTGGCAAACCTTACCTAGATTTCCTTCATCAGCTCACTCTGATGACTGGCTCACAAGTAGGACTAGAAAAGTGTCACAGGAAGATTTCTTGGAATGGAGTTGAAGAGGTTCTATGTCTGTTGTAGTTTCCAGTCTAGCTGGTTGTGTCATTAGGACTGTTATTGGAGCATGACTTAATGCCTTCTAAAAATAGGAAAGCTGAATATCAAAAGCCATTTTTGATAGGAACTGAGTAGTTAATGGGGAAATATTTAACCTAAGCAATGGAAACTTCTGGCCCTAATTGTTTTTTGGCATTGTTGGTTACTGAAATTAGCATTTAAAAACCCCTGTGCTGTCTTGCTTAATGTATAGAAAAATGAAAACTAGTTCCCACCACTAGGACTAGCCTTTTAAGTTAAGGGGACACCCTGTGCATTTTTAGGATTTGAACGCATTTGCAAGGTGACTTACTGACTTGGGCTCAGGGTGTCACATGGTCACCTCATGTGAAGTTGGTGATGTTGAGGTAACCGTCACTCTGTAGGTTGCTAGACACAGCCACTCAAAAATGTCAGTGCATATGTTATTTGTCCATCTTACAGGTGCTCAATCCATGGTCCTCACTTTCTTCTTTGAGGTTCCCCCAAAGAGAAAGTTTCACAAGTTGAATGAGAAAGAAACTTAAAGACAAATTGCTGACAGCACATAAACTAACACTTCGAGGTGGTTAGTGTCAAGAAGGGGCATCTGAAATGTGACGCTCTCACAATGGGTGTCAGTGTGCACTGGGTTCCGATCAAAGCTGTGTGTCCCTTGCCTGTGGCACTAAGGCCCAGCGTGACTTTTTTCTGTCTTTAGAGTCTGGATATGGTCTGATCAGACTTTGGAGGCACTTGACATGATTCCAAATTCCAAAGTTACCTTGATATGGTTTATTTACAAAAACGGGCTCCAAATGAGAATTGGAACTGGACAAGGTTCCATGCCAGGGCAGATTTTTCCCCCTTAATGTGTATTGGAATGTATCTGAGAACATGATCTCTTCATCTCCCCTCACCCACTCCAGCTCACAAATCTGAGGGCAGATACTGAGCAGGACTGTCAGAGATTGCATGGGGCTTCCTTTGGAGCTACCTGCTGCCAGGCTATGTTAATCAACATACTATCATATTTATCAACATGAGACAAATGCTTTATAACTAAACCTAAATTGTCACTCTTCTTTATCTTTCCTTGAGTAAAAATGTACATTTTTTGAAGAAATCTTTGTGGCTCAACCAGGCTAAAAAGTCAGTAAAGGGATTTTTTAAACTTATTACTATTGGGAGACTGACAAGATGGCGGCAACATAGGTGGGAGCGGAGTCCACTTCCCCTCAACGCCAGGGAAATACCTAGCTGATCTGAGGAGCAGAGCGAACAGCCAACAGTATTCCAGCATATACGAAGATCAGAGACCAAAGATAGAGGACACTGAAAGATCGGACGGTAAGAAGAGTGCTCAAGGACAATAAGGTCCACGGGACCCAGGACCGCGCGGTACAAGGGCGGCAGAAGCGCCAGCCCTGGCGCAGGGGCTCCTGCAGGAGTCTTGGGAGAGGGCCAGGCTGCGCTGTGAGCAGCCAGGTGCTTGATTAGACCAGGGGGGCTTGAAAAGGAGGAATTTCTCAAAAAGAAAAAGAAAATAGAGACACTCAGGGGCTAATTAGAGAACTCTTGGTAGTAGCCGAGGCCCCTGGCGCCCCTCCCCCTCCACCCCTGGACTGCTACGCTCACCTGAGGTCCGGTCGCACGCGCGAGCAGATTAGCGAACGGGACCCACACTTGAAACCCCGGAGGGGCGCCCACACCTGAAACCTCCGAGATAATTTGGAGCAGAGACTAGCTGCTCCACCCACAGGCCCAAAACCTCGGAACCGAGTGCCGCGTGATTCAGTCCCAGGGCGGCCCCGCCCGCCCGAGAGACTCAAGCCCAGGGCGGCTGGATCGGGCTCCCAAGCACAGAGCCTGTGGCTCAGCGGGCTGCGCGCGCTCACCAAGCACAGGGCCGGCTGGGTGCCTGTTTTCCAAATACAAAGCTGCTGGCGAGTGTCCTAACCCCAAGGCGGCTGAATCCGCGACCTGCGCGCCAGCGTTCCAAGCCCTGGCGACTCGATTGGTCCGCCGGCTGCGCGCTCAGGGCACAAAATAACGTCACAGACCCAAAGCGGCTGGATTCCCCTGCTGCGCACGCACGCGCCACAAGCCAAAGCGGCTGGATTGGCTGATCAACGGACTGATTGACTGCCAGGGACCACACCTACAAAACAGCGAAGAGTGTGACCCAGGAAGAGAGAAAAGTGAAACCAATCCTTCCAACCACCCCCTCCCGTTGCACAGACAGGACACCAGCAGAAATAACCTGACCGGTTTAAAGCCAACAGAAGATTTTTTTTTTTTTTATCCTTTTTCTTTTTTTTCCTTTCCCCCTGAATTCCTTCTTCCTCTCTCTTTTTTTCTTTTTTTTCATTCCTTCTTCCTCCCATCCTTTACCATTTTTATGTCTTCTTCCTGCCTTCTTTTATCTATTTCTATGTTTTAATTTTTGCTAAAATTCCTTCTTATCTTGCCTCCGATCTTTCTTTAATCCTTCTTCCCTCCTTCCTTCCTTTCCTCCTTTCCTATTTCCTTTTTCCCTCCTTCCCATCTTTGGTTTTTGTTTGTTTGTTTGTTTGTTTGTTTGTTTTCTTTTCTTTCTCCCCCCCTTTCTATTTTTCCCACAGGTGCGACAACAAAACCTGGAGTGCTGAAAAGACTAGAGTTAGACCGTGTTGAACACATTAACGTCAGCTCAAGACCAGTGAGCACAGGAGAGTAAGGAGACAGCACCACCAAATCCCATTGGCATTCTACCATAGAAGTTCATATCATAAACCCAGGGATTCAGAACAAAGCAATTTAAGAAGCAGAGGCCAACAAGAAGAGCCTCACAAACAATGGGAAGACAAAGAAACAATTCCCAAATGAAAGGAAAGGAGGAAGTCTCAGAAAGAATACTAACCGAAAAAGAGGCAAGTCAACTATCAGATACTGAGTTCAAAGCAATGGTCATCAGGAAGCTCACTGAGCTCTCTGAACTCAAAGAGAACTACCAGAAACTACAAGGAAACTACAATGAACTCACTGCAAACTATATCAACATGAAAAAGGAAATAGAAAATATCAACAAGAGCCAAGAGGAAATGAAGAATACAATTTCTGAATTGAAGAACACAGTAGAAGGAATTAAAAGCAGACTTGATGAAGCAGAGGATCGGATCAGCGAGCTGGAGGATAAAGTAGAAAAAAACACCCAGAAGGAGCAAGAAAAGGAAAAGAGGCTCAGAAAGAATGAAGAGGCAATAAGGGAAATGCAGGACAACATGAAACGTAACAATATCCGTATAATAGGAATACCAGAAGGAGAAGAAGAAGAGCAAGGGATAGAAAACCTGTTTGAAAAAGTAATGATGGAAAATTTCCCTAATCTGAGGAGAGAAAAAGTCACCCAAATCCAGGAATCACAGAGAGTCCCAAACAAGAGGAACCCAAAGAGACCCACTGCAAGACACATCATAATTAAAATGGCAAATTTCCAAGACAAAGAGAGGATCTTAAAGGCAGCAAGGGAGAAAAAGGAAGTAACATACAAGGGAGCCCCAATAAGGTTAGCAACTGACTTCTCAATGGAAACGCTCCAAGCCAGAAGAGAATGGCAAAAAATATTCCAAGTAATGAGAACCAGAGGCCTGCAACCAAGACTACTTTACCCAGCAAGGCTCTCAATCAAGATAGAAGACCAAATAAAGAGTTTCCCAGACAAAAGAAGTCTAAAAGAATACAGCTCCACCAAACCAGCTCTGCAAGAGATGCTAAAGGGACTGCTTTAAGGAAAGGAAGGAAAAGAGAAAGACAGAGGAACACAGGTAGGAAATAATGGCAATGAATAACTACCTATCGATAATAACCTTAAACGTAAATGGATTAAATGCTCCAATCAAAAGACATAGAACAGCTGAATGGATAAGAAAACATGACCCACACATATGCTGCCTACAAGAAACCCATCTCAGGACAAAAGACTTACACAGACTGAAAGTGAAGGGCTGGAAACAAATCTTCCAAGCAAACGGACAGGAAAAAAAAGCAGGGGTAGCAATACTCATATCTGACAAAATAGACTTCCAAAGAAGGGCCATAAAGAGAGACCCAGAAGGTCACTTCATAATACTCAAAGGAAGAATCCACCAAGAAGACATAAACATTGTAAATATATATGCACCCAACATAGGAGCACCCAAATACATAAAGAAAATCTTGGAGGATTTCAAGAAAGATATTGACAGCAACACAATTATAGTAGGGGATTTTAACACCCCACTATCAAAAATGGACAGGTCTTCCAAACAAAAGATCAACAAAGATATTGTGTCACTTAACAATACCTTAGAGGAAATGGACTTAACTGATATATACAGAGCTTTTCATCCCAAAGAAGCAAAATACACGTTCTTTTCAAGTGTCCATGGAACTTTTTCAAAGATAGACCACATGATAGGACACAAAGCAAGCCTCAACAAATTCAAGAAAATTGAAATCATATCAAGCATCTTCTCTGACCACAAGGGTCTGAAACTAGAAACCAACCCCAAGGGTAAAAACCCAAAACACTCAAAAGCATGGAGACTGAATAGCATGCTATTAAACAATGAATGGGTCAAGAATGAGATTAGGGAAGAAATCAAAAACTTCCTGGAAACAAATGAAAACGAACTCACAACAACCCAAAACCTATGGGACACAGCAAAGGCAGTCCTGAGAGGGAAGTTCATAGCAATACAGGCCTACCTTAAGAAGTTAGAAACAGTTCAAACAAACAACCTAACCCTACGCCTACAAGAACTGGAGGAACAACAACAAAGACAGCCCAGAGCAAGCAGAAGGAAGGAAATAACCAAGATCAGAGCAGAACTAAATGACATAGAGACTAAAAGCACAATTGTAAGGATCAATGAATCCAGGAGCTGGTTCTTTGAAAAGATAAACAAAATCGACAAGCCTTTAAGTAGGCTCATCAAGAAAAAAAGAGAGAGGATCCAAATAAACAGAATTAGAAATGAAAGTGGAGAGATTACAACTGATACCACAGAAATACAAAGGATCGTAATAAATTACTATGAAGACCTGTATGCTAAGAAATTTGAAAACCTAGATGAAATGGACACATTTCTAGAAAAATATAATCTTCCAAAACTGAATGAAGAAGAAGCAGAAAACCTGAACAGACCAATATCAGCAAAGGAAATTGAAGAAGTCATCAAGAAACTCCCATCACACAAAAGCCCTGGACCAGATGGTTTCACAGGAGATTTCTACAAAGCATTTAAGGAAGAACTAACCCCTATCCTTCACAGACTATTCGAAAAAATCCAAACTGATGGAAGACTCCCAAACTCTTTTTATGAAGCCAACATCATCCTAATCCCAAAACCAGATAAAGACACAACGAAGAAAGAAAACTTCAGGCCAATATCGCTGATGAACATAGACGCTAAAATTCTCAACAAAATATTAGCAAACCGCATCCAGCAATATATTAAAAAGATCATCCACCATGACCAAGTGGGATTCATCCCAGGGATGCAAGGATGGTACAATATTCGCAAATCAATAAACATAATACATCACATCAACAACAGCAAAGACAAAAATCACATGATCATATCAATAGATGCGGAAAAAGCATTTGATAAGATACAGCACCCATTTCTGATAAAAACACTCAGCAAAGTGGGAATAAAGGGAGCAGTCCTCAACATAATTAAGGCCATATATGAGAGACCTACAGCCAACATCACACTAAATGGACAAAAACTTAGAGCTTTCCCACTAAGATCAGGAACTAGACAAGGATGCCCTCTCTCACCACTCCTATTCAACATAGTATTGGAAGTCCTAGCCACAGCAATCAGACAAGAAAAAGCAATAAAAGGCATCCAAATTGGAAAGGAGGAAATGAAACTGTCACTGTTTGCAGACGACATGATAGTGTACATGGAAAACCCTATAGACTCCACTCAAAAACTACTCGACCTAATAAATGAATTTGGCAAAACAGCTGGATACAGAGTCAATACCCAGAAATCAAAGGCATTCCTGTACACCAGCAACGAAACTGCAGAAACAGAAATCAGGAAAAAAATCCCATTCGATATAGCAACAAGAAAAATAAAGTACCTAGGAATAAACCTAACCAAGGAGGTAAAAGACCTGTACTCAGAAAACTACACAACACTGAAGAAAGAAATTAAGGAAGATACAAACAAATGGAAGCATGTACCATGTTCATGGATTGGAAGAATCAACATTATCAAAATGGCCATACTACCCAAAGCAATTTATAGATTCAATGCAATCCCTATTAGAGTACCCATGACATATTTCACAGATATAGAACAAACATTGCAGAAATTCATATGGAACCATAAACGACCTCGAATAGCTGCAGCAATTTTGAGAAAGAAAAACAAAGCAGGAGGGATCACAATACCTGATATCAAACTGTATTACAAGGCCACTGTAATCAAAACAGCCTGGTACTGGCATAAAAACAGGCACATAGACCAATGGAACAGAATAGAGAGCCCAGAAATAAACTCAAGTCTATACGATCAATTAATATTTGACAAAGGAGGCAGGAGCATAAAATGGAGCAAAAACAGCCTCTTCAACAGATGGTGTTGGGAGATCTGGACAGCTACGTGCAAAAAAATGAAACTCGATCACCAACTTACGCCATACACGAAAATAAACTCAAGATGGATAAAAGACTTAAATATAAGCCGTAACACCATAAAAGTCCTTGAGGAAAACATTGGCAAGAAAATCTCAGACATTCCACGCAGCAACATCCTCACAGACACATCCCCTAAAGCAAGGGACATAAAGGAAAGAATAAACAAATGGGACCTCATCAGAATAAAAAGCTTCTGCATGGCTAAAGAAAACAGCACCAAATTACAAAGAGTACCAACAGTATGGGAAAACATATTTGCCAATGATACCTCAGACAAGGGCCTGATCTCCAAAATATATAAAGAACTCACTCGACTCCACTCCAGGAAGACAAACAACCCAATTAAAAAATGGGCAAAGGACTTGAACAGACACTTCTGCAAGGAAGACATACAGAGGGCCCAGAGACATATGAAAAGATGCTCAGCATCACTAGCCATCAGAGAGATGCAAATTAAAACCACAATGAGGTATCATCTCACACCAGTCAGAATGGCCAACATAAACAAATCCACAAACAAATGTTGGAGAGGATGTGGAGAAAAGGGAACCCTCGTGCACTGTTGGTGGGAATGCAGACTGGTGAGGCCACTGTGGAAAACAATATGGAATTTCCTCAGAAAACTAAAAATGGAACTGCCCTTTGACCCAGTAATTCCGCTGCTGGGATTATACCCTAAGAACACTGAAACACCAATCCAAAAGAATCTGTGCACCCCAATGTTCATAGCAGCACAATTTACAATAGCCAAGTACTGGAAGCAACCGAAGTGCCCATCAGCAAACGAGTGGATCCAAAAACTATGGTATATTTACACAATGGAATTCTACGCAGCAGAGAGAAAGAAGGAGCTTATACCCTTTGCAACAGCATGGATGAAACTGGAGAGCATTATGCTAAGTGAAATAAGCCAGGAAGTGAGGGACAAGTACCATATGATCTCACCTTTAACTGGAACATAAGCAATAGAAGAAAAAAGCAAACAAAATATAACCAGAGACATTGAAGTTAAGAACAATCTAACAATAGCCAGGGCGTGGGTGGGGGGTGGGGGCGGGGATAGTGGGAAGAGGGTATTACAGGAACTACTATAAAGGACACATGGACAAAACCAAGGGGGAGGGTGGAGAGGGGGGAGGGAGGTGGGTTCACCTGGGGTGAGGTAGAGGGATGGGGAGAAAAGGCATACAACTGTAATTGCATAACAATAAAAAAAAAACAAAAAAAAAAAACTTATTACTATTGGTTGGCCAAAAAGTTCATTTGTTTTCTCCGTAAGATGGCTCTAGTAGTGCTTAGTTGTCTTTAACTTCATTTGAAAATATTTTGTTAGATTGTATGGTGACAGCTGTCATATGAGTGTGCATTAAAAAACACTTATCAAAATTGGTGAATTTTTGTGTAGTCATCTTAATACTGAAGATAAAAAAGTAAGCAACATTTTGGCATATTATGCTTTATTATTTCAAGAAAGGTAAAAACATAACTGAAATGCAAAGAAAGATTTCTACAATTTATGGAGAAGGTGCTGTGACTGACTAATTGAATGTGTCAAAAGTGGTTTGTGAAGTTTTGTGCTGGAGATTTCTCCCTGGACAATACTCCATGGTCAGGTAGACCAGTTGAAGTTGATAACAATCAAATCGAGACATTAGTTGAGAACAATATAGCTGACATACTCAAAATAGCCAGATCAAGTGTTGAGAATTATTTGCACCTGCTTGGTTATGTTAATCGGTTTGATGTTTGCGTTCCACATAAGCAAAAAAACCCTTCTTGACTGTATTTCCACATGAAATTGTCTACTTAAACGTAATGAAAATGTTCTGTTTTTAAAATATTGTGATGGATGACAAAAAGTGGATACTTTCCAGCAATGTGGAAAGGAAAAGATCGTGGGGCAAGTGAAATGAACCACCACCAATTACACTAAAGGTCTGTCTTCATCCAGAGATGGTGACGTTATATATACGGTGGGATTGGAAGGGAGTCCTCTATTATGAGATCCTTCTGGAAAACCCAATGATTAATTCCAACAAGTACTGCTCCCAATTAGACCAGCTGGAAGCAGCACTCGATGAAAGGCGTCTGGAGTTAGTCAACAGAAAGCTCACAGTCTTCCATCAGGATAACGCAAGACCTCATCCTTCTTTGACAACCAGGCAAAAACTTTTACAGCTTGGCTGGGAAGTTCTGATTCATTCATTGTATTCACCAGACACTGCACCTTCAAATTTCCATTTATTTTGGTCTTTAATGGAAAAAATTTCAATTTCCTGGAAGACTGCAAAAAACACTTGGAGCAGTTCTTTGCTCAAAAAGATAAAAAAGTTTTGGAAAGATGCAATTATGAAGCTGCCTGAAGGATGGCAGAAGGTAGTGGGACAAAACGGTGAATATGTTGTTCACTGCAGTTATTGGTGAAAATGAAAAATGTGTCTTTTATTTTTACTTAAAAGCTGAACAAACTTTTTGGCTAACCGATTTGTAACCGATTTTTACAAAATCACTATTGTTTCTTTATAGTTAAAATATGTGTTAGGAGGTTTGTAATTGGAACTGATGGTCTCATCTCTAGCCCTGTAATGAATATAGAACCATGTCGAATTCCGTTGGTCTTGGTAACTATGTAGTCCTACCTCACTCAGCTTGGAATCAAGGAATACACCACCCTCATCTATTGAGGCTGCTCCCTGAGCGCTCACTGTGGCCAGGCACGGTGGGCAGTGCTGGCAGGACATGGAAGGTATAGGCAGAGAAGGACATGCGCACAACAGATTGTGATGCATGTGACAAAGTTAATGGGACTGTGCTTCCTCCTTTGGGAGCTTCCTCCTCTGAGTTTTCATTTATCCTTCTGGGTAAGTCTGGAAAGGTTTCACAGAGAATGTGGACTTGATTTGGTCTTGAAGCAAGTTTGCCGAGTCAGAGTGGGTGAGGGTGCAGGAGCAACTGTGCAGGAGAGGAGAGAAGGCAGGATCGTGCCCTGTGTGGGGAAGGTGGTGCTGTGGGCTGGACATGGCCGAGGGGCATGGAGCAGCTCTTGTGCCTGAGTCTGGGGGCATGGGGCTTGATTCTGCATTGAGAGGAACCGTGGAGGATTTTCTAAGCTAAAAAATGACATTCTTCCCTGGCACCATGTCCTCTCTTCCACTAAAATCTCCACCAATTGCAATTCACTTGAGTTATTAAAAGTTGAAGGGTGAAAGCAAGCTTTTTTTCTCTGTCATTATTTAGTGTAAGAATTATCAGGAGTCAGCAAACTTCAGGACTTTTTTAAAAAGACATTTAATGCATTGTATTGTATGGCATTGTTTTGTGATGCAATTTACGTTATTTGCCGGGTGCTGGAATAAGGAAAGCTGCATGTGCAACAGCCTTGCGTTTTCACAGTCCTTAGCCTCAAGGAAATTAAAATCCTATTTTTGTCTTAACATTTGTACTTTTCCCTGTTTTCAAACATGGGAAAGTCTCAAGAATGATTGATTCTTGTTTGATGCTTCTTCTGGTTTAAGAAAAACCTTCAAATTGTCTCTATTTTCTAGGCTTACCAAGAGGTTAAAGAGTGAGTCCCTGAGGTCCGACTTTACAATAGATTTGAAACATGAGGTATGTCATGGTATGTTTGGTTAAAAGTCTCAGTAATCAGGAATTCATGTCTTCGGGTATAAAAGGTGTTCTGTATTTCCCAACAGTGCACCCTCTCTACCCTCCATGCATCATCTTCCTACCAAGGTCATGTGGTTCCCTGAATCCAGATGAAGTTGTGTCTGCTGGCACTTGCTCAGCAGCTCACTTGTTTGTGCTTCTGTGGTTTTTCTCAGAGTGTTCCTGCCCCTTTGGAACCTTATCCCGCTATTCTCTGAGTCCTGCATTGAAGTCCTCAGTAAGGACTTGCACTTGCTTTTGCTGCCAGAGGGTGTACCGATGTGGGGCCACTTTAAATTCCTCTGGAGTTGTTTGGACACCGTAAGTGGTACAATTAGGGAGGCCTACCTTTTGGTTACAAAACCCAGAGGGCATTTGGAGATGGTTTCCGCTCCATTTAGCTCCAGAGCCCCAGCTCAGTGTGGGATTTGTGTTAGACACCCCGCCTCGGTGGGTTATAGGCTGTATGCCCATGAGTCCAGTCAGAAGCTCGGCATCCCCAGGGCTCCGCTGGTACCTGCTGAGGAGGGCTGTCCTGGGTGCCTTCTTCCCAGGTTCTCACTGTTGCATTTTGCCCTCACAAGCTCCACTTTTGTGCAAATGTAGCAATTCATTAGCAGTGATTTTAAAGATATTTTGTCAGCATTTTTAGATGTTTTCCACAAGTCAAATATGTTACCACCATACTACAGGAAACCAGTCACAATAATATTTTGTTGCATCTTTCTATGTGATGTTTGAGAATCCTCAAAAGAGTTTCCCTACAATTGCTTAGGACAACTTTGGAATTTTTGCAAGTCAGAATATTGATTCTTAGTTAATTTTTTTAATAAAAGATAAATCAAATCACATGAATTACTATTTTTGTAAGTCAAGAAGCTGTTGAATAAGACAGATTGACATGCTTCGGTCTAGTAATATCTGTAGATGGTGTGGTTGCTCTTCCTTGAGCTGTTTCATAGCTTCCATTACTTGTGGGGTTGGTTGAGTTCTCTCACTCACAGCTGGTTTCCGGTCATCGAACAGATTGCTCTCTACATCTGGGACAAAGGTGACGGACCTCCTCTTACTCCAGTGCCTGAGCTGTGTACAGACAGCGCGGACGTCCACTGTGCTACCACATTTCACTCTTTTCTGCCCCTTTGTGTAAGTAATAGAAGAAAAACTTCTTGTACATCAGACGAAAATGTACTCGCTGTGCATATGTTGTGCCATACCTTACATACTGAAAAAAATTAACCTTTGCTATGTGCCAGGTGAGAAGCGTATAGATTTTTCCGTTAATAACAGCCCTCTAAGGTAAACACTATCCTCACCCCAGTTTACAAAGAAGAGAGGGGCACTGAGGACTGCTTGCTCACGGTTACACAGTGAGTGGGTGGGAAGGGAGGGTGTGACCAGCACCATCTCCCTCTAAAGCCTTTACATTTACACAGCATTGACTGCTGTGGCCTTTGGAGCCACTTCTTTTGTTGATGATCCAGCATGTGTTTACTGGAATACCTATTTCACTTCCTAGAAAAGAAATTTCAAACATTTCCCATGACACCCAAACCTCTCCTCAAGCCCGTCTCATTATTCTCTTACCTGGTGACCTCGCAGCAATCTCACCTGAGACTGTCCAGAACCCCTGAACTCTCTCATTTTGGCAGACCCTCAATCCAATCTCCAGGACGAGCCTGAAGACCACTGAAACTCACTAACTTGCTACCAGTTCTTTCTCATAAGGAAACGCTTACTCACTACCTCATATGTTGTCTGCTCTCCTCAAGTCAGTCACACAGAAGTCTGTGTGTTGCGTTTTTGAGAGGTGAATATATATTCACATATACACAGCAACAATGGGGAGAATCTGTAACATTTGGTTAATTGTAGATAGTATGCTTGCTTGTCCTCTAATGCTTGCTCTAGGGAATCTGGGAAGAGAGGGCGACCCCCTAGTGCCTTAAGTAACATGACAAAGCTGTAGTTAGATGTTACTATAAGTGAGCCCAAGTGATGTAGGAGGCCTGACTGCATTTTACTGAAGGCCTAAGACCGGTGAAGGAGCAGTCAGAACACCCACAATGCAGCCCGTGGCCTTGGGACTGAGCTGTCCACAGATCTCTCTCTGCCCCTTTCATCTGAGTGATCAGCTTGCTTGGAACCAGCTCAGGGCTCCTGCCACCTGCTCCTTCCCTGCCAGGTGTGGGAACTAATCCTGCTTTTGGCAGAGGACAGAATATCACTGTAACCTAGATTGGGTAGACAATAAAGAGGCCATAAAAGTACTTTAAATGTCAAAGTAAGGCCAGGCCCATCAGAGGGGGTCATCCCTTATTTTACACTAAGACAGCCCCTTAGTTCTCACCTTTTGTCAAAACCTTCACCAGCTGGAAATAGGAAAGGGAAGGTAGCTGACATTTATTGGGCACCTATGATGTGCTTAATAAAAGCAGCTTTACTGGTGAGTATTTTTCCCGCTTTTTAAATGGCAGACTGAAGTTCAGAGAGCTGAGGGGACTTGTCCAGATGACATAGTGTGTGAGTGGCAGAGCTGGGATGCTAGTCCCATTCTGGATGACATGAAAAGCTTTGTTGTCATTTGAACTATATATAGTCTCTTTCCTCCCTAAAACTTCATCCTGGAAACAGGTTCTATGTGCCTGATACTGACTGGTGCATTCGACCTTTGGAGCATATGAGATCTGGTGTGGGTATGAAGTTAGGATAACATGGGCTCATATACTCATATATTTGTCCTTGTTTTTTTTAGGGGACTCCAGTGAAGAAGGAGGATATTTTTGTTGCAGTAAAAACGTGCAAGAAATTTCACAGTGAAAGAAGTATGTTCTGGGTTATTCATTTTTATTGACCTTTTAGAATCTGAATTTCCTTCTTAAAAAAATACAAAACAGTTATAAACTCAAGGAAAGGATATTGACACATATATTATTGAAGTTAAGGCATTAATTAATTGGTATTCCTCATCATACCACTTCAATTACAGAGATCAATTAGAAAGGACACTTTTGTATTAAAATCTGGATGTTCCTAACCTTTCTAAATACTGTTTAAGGCAGCATTTTAAATTGGAAATGGACAAGCTCGGCTGTTGCAATCTTGGAGACAGTATGTGAATAACAATGCATTTTGCAAAACAATGTTCTATTATGTCCAGCCACCAAACCAAATGAGAATAGAGAGGGGATTTCAAGGTGAAAGAATGCCAAGAAAGAATGTTTTTTTGAAGACTGTTCCTTCTTTTTACATTATTTCAAACGCAAACATCGGAACTTTTAAGATACGTGTTTTCAGAAAAAGTTGCCTTGTAGGCAGCAGCAGTGGTCCCTCCTTAAGGAGATCCTGTCATGCAGATGGATGTTTTTATTCAAGTTTTCCATGTCATTACAGAGTTCTAAGACATTGACATCAATTAAAATATGGTTATAATCAACAATATCTTAAAAATATGGTAACTATAAACTTTTACATTTGCCTAAAATAGTCATCTTAAGTTCCAAGTCGTATTACATCAGCCTAAATGAATATAGCATTCATTATATAAGGAGTCCCAAAATACTATTAAAAATCAATATAGTATTTAAAATTTTCATTTATCACAAATTTAACCTAGATTTAATATTCATTTGCTTTTTTCATAATGTGGAAGGGCTTTGTGGGACAATTCTTAAATATCTTTCACAAAAAGTATAAAGGGAAATGAACTAGGTTGCTTTTTATTTTTTAACAGCAAGCAGAAGTATTTGAATTAATTTATTTTACTTGGATCTTGAAGTTACACTTAGAGTAGCATTGCTTTCACTGTATTATGTGAAAGGTGGTGGTGGTGATGGTGGAGATGGTGGTGGCCGTGGTGGTGATGGAGGGGGGCAGGTGGTGGTGGTGGTGTTTTCTCTTTTGAAATACATTTTTCAGGTGACAGTAGGCAGTAAAATTAGGAATTATCCCTGTCAAATTTTTAATATTCTACAGAAATGAAAAGGTTGCAAATTTTAATTTAGTAATTTCGAATAATTTAGTTTATTGTTCTCTTATTTGAATAAGGTTGAGTGATCTTTTAAGATATCCATCAAATGCTTTATATTTTAATTTTGAGTCAAAGTCTTTAAAAAGTAAAGAATCGTAAAAGCCTGATAGGAGCATTAAAACCAAACACCCCAAAGCCAGGTGCATTGATGTCCTGCTATTAATTTGGATCTGGAGGGTCAATGAAGCCTAAAACCTTTTATGGGACTTTCACAGGTGGGTTCTGTGGCACGTCTTCTTTAAACTTGGACTTGTTTGTTTGAGGGGATATTCTAAGGCAGCAGGATTTTAGGGACTTTGATGACCATTTGGCTGGATGGAATGAAGCCCGACAGGTCCTGGCCTCTGCCTTCCTTCTGGAAGTCTAGTCTAGCCACCAGTTGGTGCAAAGAATTACCTAGTTAGTAATCATGTTAGTTACAATGACAGTGCCAGTAACTGCTTCTGACTGCTCTCTTTACAGTTTCTGGTGTGTTTTTCACATACATTCTGTCATCTCATGTTGACAATTCCTTACGATGTGGTAGCTAATGTTATTCACTTAATATTGTAGAGAAAGCTGAGTATAGTCGAGAACAGCTGGCCCAAGTTCCTGTGGTTTGTTGAGTAGGGCAGCTGGAGCTTGGGTTTTCTGGCTCCAAATTCCCTCTTCTGCCTGCCACAGCACAGCTATACTGTGATCTCCTTGGATGTATTTCAAACCTAACACTTGATAAATAATAGTATTTGATATTTGTGTTGATGCTCAAGGTCAGCTTTGGCCTGGCCAGATATTGTGAAAGTCGCCTTTATTTTCAGTAGCAATGGGGATATCTGGAAACTGAAAGCCACAGATGATCTCAAATATACATCGAGTAGGGAATTTAGACTGCTACCCCATCAAGCATATTACTGCTGCAGTCAAGCAGAATACATGGAATGGGGGTGTCTTTTTTTTCTCTTTCTTTCCCTGTATACCTGTGGTAGAAACACTTGAAGTTACAAAGGCCAAGTGACAATGGAGGAAAATAAAACTTAGACTGTATTTGTCTGACAAAATGAGAGTGGGCTCTACTGTTAGTGAGTTTTCTGATGGCAAGTTGTCACTTGTAGGTATGCTGCCCCCCAGGACTGAGCCTAAGTGGACACTGGTGATGGCCCCTACTCCAGGCTTCTCGCAATGTTGGCCAGCCCCCGGGAAGAGGGTGAGGGGTGGGACATTTTTGTCCTAGGCTCTAGTCAAGGCAAGGGCAAATATACATTGAACTCATTGTTTTATACTCATGGAAAAACTGAGATTAAAGTCAAGTTCCAAAATTATTTTACCTCTTGTTTTGGTTTTTTTTAGGGGGGGTAACAGTGAAACTAACAATTATGTAACTGCTTGTGTTTGGATTCTGATTTATTTTCTTTTTAAATATATTTTATTGATTATGCTATTACAGTTGTCCCATTTCCCCCCTTTATTCCCCTCCCCCCTGCACATCCCCTCCTACCTACATTCCCCCACCTTAGTTCATGTCCATGGGTCATACATGTAAGTTCTTTGGCTTCCCCATTTCCTGTACTATTCTTAACCTCCCCCTGTCTATTTTGTACCTACCATTTATACTTCTTATTCCCTGTACCTTTTCCCCCCATTCTTCCCCTCTCCTTCTTTCCTTCCTCACTGATAAACCCTCCTTGTGATCTCCATTTCTGTGATTCTGTCCCTGTTCTAGTTGTTTGCTTAGTTTGTTTTCTTTGGGTTTTTTTTTTTTTTTTTAGGTTCAGTTGTTGATAGTTGTGATTTGTTGTCATTTTAATGTTCATATTTTTGATCATCTCCTTTTCTTAGATAAGTCCCTTTAACATTTCATATAATAAGGGCTTAGTGATGATGAACTCTTTAACTTGACCTTATCTGGGAAGCACTTTATCTGCTCTTCCATTCTAAATGATAGCTTTGCTGGATAGAGTCATCTCAGATGTAGGCCCCTGCCTTTCATGACTTTGAATACTTCTTGCCAGCCCCTTCTTGCCTGCAAGGTTTCTTTTGAGAAATCAGCTGGTAGTCTTATGGGAACTCCTTTGTAGGTAACTCTCTCCTTTTCTCTCGCTGCTTTTAAGATTCTCTCCTTATCTTTAATCTTGAGTGATGTAATTCTGATGTGCCTTGGTGTGTGCTTCCTTGGATCCAACTTGTTTGGGACTCTCTGAGCTTCCTGGACTTCCTGGAAGTCTATTTCCTTTGCCAGATTGAAAAAGTTCTCCATTTTTTTTTCAAATAAGTTTTCAATTTCTTGCTCTTCCTTTTCTTCTGGCACCCTTATGATTTAGATGTTGTAATGTTTAAGGCTGTCCCAGAGATTCCTAAGCCTCTCCTCATTTTTTTGAATTCTTGTTTCTTCATTCTGTTCTGGTTGAATGGTTACTTCTTCTTTCTGCTCCAAACCGTTGATTTGAGTCCTGGTTTCCTTCCCTTTACTGTTGGCTCCCTGTACATTTTCCTTTATTTCACTTTTCATAGCCTTCACTTTTTCCTATATTTTGCAACCATACTCAACCAATTCTGTGAGCATCCTGATAACCAGTGTTTTGAACTGTGCATCTGATAGGTTGGCTATCTCTTCATTGCTTAGCTGTATTTTTTCTGGAGCTTTGATCTGTTCTTTAATTTGGGTCTTTTTTTTTTTTTTTTTGTCTCATGCCTGTTATGTAGTAAGGGGCGGAGCCTTAGGTATTCACCAGGGTGGGGCAACCCACGTTGCTCCATTGTGGCGCTGTAAGTGGGGGAGGGGTCAGAGAGGGAACAATGCCACTTGCTGAGCTCTCAACTGGCTTTCAGTCACTTCCTCTGATACCCACAAGCAAACTGGGCTCTTCTGGTGCTGATTCCTGGGTGGGTGGGTTTGTATACATCCCAGGACCCCATGGGTCTCTCCAATGACCTGTCCTGTGAGTCTGGGAGTTTCTCCTGCCACCACAATCCTCATAGGTTTTTTCAGTTAGAGGTTTTGAGGCTTTATTTCCCCAGGCTGGAACTCTGGGTTGCTCAGTCTGTCTTGCTCCCCAGTTGTTCTTTCCAGTTTTTCCACATGTGAAAGTGGGACCACCTGATCCGCCAGCCACCCCCTTGCCCATTCCAGTCCTCCAGCCACTGCCTTGCCACGAGTCCTCTCACCTGGCTGTCCATCTCCGCCCCTGCTACCCATCTGGATAAATGTTTCTTCACTAACTCCTTGGTTGTCAGACTTCTATACAGGTCTATTTTCTGGCAGTTGTTTGTTTCTAAATTTGTTGTTCTCCTTGTTTTGGTTGTGTGAGGAGGCACAGTGTATCTTCCTATGCCTCCATCTTGACTAGAAGCCGTGGATTCTGATTTAAATAAAAAAAGAATTCTTAGGACACGGTCAACTAAAACATATTTTGTCTTTTGGCTTAAGTAAGAAGTTTATGTCAAAATAGCAAAACTCTGAGATGCAAGTATTCAGTAGGGTTTTACGAAACTATTAGAATTACATAAAGTAAGGAATTGGGTGTAGCATTTTAGAGTATATTTAAGCAAGGAGATTTCTGGAATTTAATATCAGCTTGGTCACTTCCTCCTGGGCTAGTGTTCTTCAGTATGTGAGGTGATAATGTGAAGAATTTCCTTCGCATCCCTCTGCCTTTGTGCATGTCTCAGGCGTCTCCGGGCAGCCGCTGCCCTGCCCATTGGAGGGTGGTGGTGAGATGCTCGCCTGCCATCTCCTTCTAATTAAAGAGGTTGCATTGTTATTTGCTCAGCCTTTAGTGCTTTTCACAGCTTTCTGAGTACCTAAAAATAAACACTTTATTGCTTTTAGATTAAAAACATCCATTTGGAATCTGTACTGCAGTGATCTTGTCTAGAAGAGGCAGAGCAGAACAAACATACTGAAAGGAGTGTGCGGTGGCCGTGCTCTCTGATTAGAGAGGCTGAGAGGTGCTGACCCGCAATCTGCTTATTTACAATGTGAGACTTGAATTAAAATGCAGCCAGGGGCAAGGCTCCTGCTGTGTTAAATGGAGTGATTAGATTAATCAGTAAAGACTGGACAGGAGTCTGGGGTTGCCTCCCCCAGTTCTCCCCTGCCTGTGGAACAGATGAAGATGTCCCAGATTGCCCTAAAATCTTTCAGATCAGCCATGAGGGATGCGGTTTAGTCTTCCGTCCACCCCATCTCTGCCATCAGGAATTAAAGCACAGTCTGGGCAGGTGTCTGTAACCCTCTCCTGAGATGAACACCCAGGGTGTTATTTTGTGGTCATTGGCTTGCAAACTGAGACAATGGTCTGTTTGTCAAAAATGGCAGATTCCATAAAATCAAGTCATTCACAGTTGATTGTGTGGTATCTTTTGTAGTGTGTTTGAGTGTCAAGTTCATTTTCATTTGGAATCAGAGTCTCACAGGTAAATTCACTGGGGTAAAAATGTGTGGTCAGTGTCTCATGGTGAGACAGAGCTCCTCCTGCCTCGAGACTTCTGGACACGTGGAAGATTTATGCCATCTGCGCAGCAGGCTTTTTATTATAGTCCAGTTTTTTACTTCGCTCCAATTTTAAGTTATCTTGCAGCAAACCTTCTTAAAAGAGACATTCACTGTTGTTTTATTATGTGGTAGGAAGTATACTTCTCTTTATCAGAAATGAGATATTAGATCATTAACTATTTTGACATATTTTTCAACATTTAATAACACTGCCTCAATACCATATAAAATATTTTATACATAATAGAATGAATTCAGTTTAGAACTCAAACAGTGCTAACAGAATTGCCCAATATTTTAAAAGTGTTAAGTAATTTAGAATTAAACTTGGTTGAAAATAAAGCCCTAATCTGTTATTATACAAAACTTAGCCTCAGCTTGAAATTCTTTGCCCCTGCCATATAAGACAATTCCACAGGAGTAACAGGGACAGATGGTACAAACTGTAGAATGCTTTTGGTACTATAGAATCATAATGCCTCATTATATTAAAATGGTTTATCTACTTTTAAATGATTGGTAATGGTGGTACTGTCTTGTACCAAAGAATGGAAGTTGCTTTATGAATAAAACTTTTCTTTAAACTAGTTCCAAAAGTGGCCCTAGGTGTCTTGGGATTCCTGCACAATTCCATCCTCACTTAACTATTTATTGAGCACCTACTACATCCCAGGCACTGTGTAAGGTGTTGGGGAAATCAGTCATACAGTAATTCTTACCTTTAGTGAAATTTCTGTTTCCACTGAAAGCTGAAAACGAGTAGTTAGGTATAGCAAAGAGCTAACTCGCACTCGATTTTGATTTTAATTTCAAGTTAGCTAATTGAGAAGGAATACCCGTGCTGTTTAATGAAGCAGTTAGAGCCACAAGAACTGATGGCTAAAGGCCAAGAAAAATGGAAGCAGAATCTGCATGGCTTGCAAGACCCAGTGCTGGGGACTGGGGAAAGTTCTTGACCTTTCCAGCCTTATGCATTGGAGACATTTCACCCAAGAGCAGGGACATTTAGAGCCTGCAAGCTGCAGGAAACCCCTTCTGGGGTCATTATGTGCAAAGCAAACTGCCAGTGTAATGTCAAGGTGAAAATAAAATTGTGCTAGAACTTAGAAATAGAACAGTGCGGAATTTTTTCCCCATGGCAACCTTATCATTAGTCACTGCATCTTTGTTTTGCCATAGAGAAATCTTTGTGTCTGTCTGCCTTTTTATGATTGCAGAAAAACTATGTTTTAATGTATAAAAATAATATTTAGTGAGTTAGAATTCACAGGTCTTTTTCTTAAAGCTGGTGAATAATGGACTATAAAATGGTGCACTTTTGCATTTTATATACAAAGGCTATCTGAGTTTGACTTTGAATTTGTTGGCTTACATAGTTAAACACTTAAATTTGGCATTGCATTGGCAGTTTTTGCATATAATTTGTTTTTATTTGGTCTGGGAAAAAGGAAAAGATCTCATAATGTCTCAAAATACTGCCTGAAGATTGGGTTCATCAGAGTTGAGATCCTTAAATTAACAGGGTATAAAATCTAGATAAGGTGACCTTTTCTATTAAAACTACAACGGAAGCCCCTTCTTTTCCTTAAAATTTAGAGATGCACAGACTTTAAAAAATCACAGAAGAAAATAGCTACTCAGATAGTTGGTCAAGTGAATTAATATCAAATAATGATCAGGCAGAGTTCTTTGTCAGGTGTGGATACAGAGCTGCCTTTTAACATGTTACCCTAAAGTTTTTTGTTGTTCTGCAACAACAGAAAAACAATTTATCATTAGTAATGGAGTTTTAAAATCTGCATTGGTTCTCAAGATCTTATTTCTCCCACATTTTTCCTAAGTGCAACAATAATATCAGACATCATACTCAAGTATAGTGGTTCCCAATGGTAGGGCCATGCCCTTTAGGGTTGGGTGGTCCTATTGGAATCTTTGGGTGGGGACAGTATAGTTTGAAAAGATACCCTCCCCCACATTGTAAGAGAGATAAAATTGCATCTCAGTCAGAACCACATCAAATATTCTAATGCTTGGAAGTAATTATATTCCCCACCTCCCTAAAAAGCTTTTTAAAAATCCAGTTGTGAATTTTAAATGAACCTTATTGGGAAAAGAGAAAAATTAGTGTAAATTAATTTAAACAGAACAGTATAATCAGACTGTTGATTATATACCGATTAAACACAGTCAGTATAATCAGAAAATGTATCATTATATGGAAGCAAGTGTATTTATAACCAGGAATGAAAAGACTCTGGTGCCTGGGCCCGGAGTCTAGTGAAAATGGCTCAGGAACAGGTTTTATTCGTATGCGTTTGGCATTTCTCAGGGTAAGAAAGTGAGCTCCAAGGCTTGGATCCCCTGAACAAGAACAAGTAACTCTTCTTTTTCTTTTTAGGAGATTGTGCTGCCCCTTCAGGATTCCAGGCTTCTCTATATAACTGCCACTGACTGTCGCTTCTCTCATTTTTTCAGTCCCCATTGTAAAGCAGACGTGGGCAGGTCAGGCCAGTCTCATTGAATACTACAGTGACCATGCAGAAAGTTCCATTCCTACAGTGGATCTGGGAATTCCTAATACAGACAGAGGTGCGTCCTTCATTCTTACCACTGCTCTTACTCAGAATGTCCATTCTGCACATATAGTAAATTCAACTAGTAATAAAATGAAGTATCTTCTAAATGCTATA
This sequence comes from Desmodus rotundus, assembly GCF_022682495.2. Taxonomy (NCBI): domain Eukaryota; kingdom Metazoa; phylum Chordata; class Mammalia; order Chiroptera; family Phyllostomidae; genus Desmodus; species Desmodus rotundus. The sequence continues at coordinate 105,022,762 of NC_071389.1, read as the reverse complement.
GTTTTTGCCTTATGTAAATTTTTTCTTCCTCCCACCCCAACATTTTTACCCATGTATATGAGCTGATTTTTTTCAGGTTAAGCACTATGTTATAAGTACTAATACAGGTTGTACGTTTTTAGTAAGCCATAATTGATATGACTGGACACATGGCAATTATGATCAAGTTTAACAATATATTTTTATACCTTCAGAATTCATTGTGGCCCAAATGGGGTGTTCAAAGTGAATTTATCATCTTTCCACCAAAGCCTTTCCTCACTTAATTTTAGCAATTTAACCAGCCAGGGTGTTACCCAACTGCTATATCCCAGCCACTGTTAGACGTTGGGGGAAGTAGGAATGAAGCTGACAGTTTCTATCCTCAGGAAGCTTATGGTCTGAGCTTGTTGCGTGTGTATCCCTGAGTAGCACTTAACCACATTCCACACTGGTTGTATGTGGCATAAGATATATATATATATGTGGCCATGTATGTTAATATTTTAATTATAAATTGTTGGGAGTATACTGGGTCTTCTCTTCAGATGGCAGGCTTTCTAATTAAAAACAGCTTTATTTAAAAAAATTGGAAGTAGATATTTGGCTACCTCACCTTCAGATGCCCTTTGTTCATCTTAATTTTTATCCAGAGTTCCTGCCACATTTTTTCTTTAGTTTTCTGATTCCCCAAACATGTTTATGAATAAAAAAAATTAAAGCAGTAAGTTAATTGTCTGGGTCTATGGAGTCATTTATCTCGATTGCCTTGATTGGTGTAAGTTGTGGAATCAGATGCGCTGCTCCTGCAGTTTACCAGTTCTGACAAGGTTAAAAGGGTTACTGAGTATATTGTCATCTGTTTCGAAAAATGATTTTAGATTAATTTTCTTTTTTTTCTTTTTAGGTTAATCTTGGTTTTTAGTCTTCTATTTAGGTTGGCTTTAAAATAATTTATTTATTCATGCATTCCGTATTGAATTTCTTATTTTTAGTCCAACATTATTATTGTTCATGTGTATATTCTACTTTATTCTAAAAGGAATTTGAGATGGCTTTCACACATACGTGCCATAATGCTTAAAAATATAGAAAGATCAAGAGTAACAAAAATAAAGGTCAAAGTGAGTGGATTAAACTAATTAATTAACTAATATTAGCTTGTTCTCTATCATGCCGCCAAATACTTTATTAAAATGAAGGGTGTCTTTCTATTTATCTACTTGGGTTCTCTGCCCAAGCGTCTTATTCTTATTGTGGCCCTAGCATTTTGCAGTAAGGCATTAATATTTATTCGGTGGCCCCAAAGCCTGCGACTGTCCTAGTCAGACTGTGTGTTTGGTGCATAGCCTAGAACCTGCCACAGTATCCTGCATGTTAAAACTTAATAGCAAGTATTTGCAAAAGGAATGAAGGTGTGGGATTCCGCTTTTGCACCACTGTTTCCTTACGGTTGTGATACTTGGAGTTCTAACAGTTGCTTTAGGATAAGTACATCTAAGGACAGATGCCAGGCTTTTGTAATTTCTTTGAGGTTGACAACTTTCATGTTGGTTTGAGTGAGGGGAGAAGTCCTATCCCCTCCTCATGTTAGCCATGTGACCTTGTATAATCCCCTCACCTCCCCAGACTTCATTTCCTTAGGTGTGAAGTGAATGGCTTAGAATCCATGATTTCTAAAGTTCCTCCTGGTTCACCATGTCTGAGAAAATTAGAAAAGGCTGATTTTTTAAATTTCAAATTATTAAGGCACATGCAAACATTTAAATTTTTTCTTTTAAAACCTGAAAACTAAAACCAAAATGTTTTAAAGTGCATTATATATATTTTAAAGAAAATAGTACATTGTAAGTTTTCCTCTTGCCTTTCCTAGGTCACTGTGGAAAGACATTTGCCATTTTGGAAAGATTTCTGAATCAGAGCCATGACAAAATAGCGTGGTTAGTCATTGTGGATGATGATACATTAATAAGGTGAGGAGTCATTCTCATCCCAGGATGGCTTCATATTCTACATATATTCATATTTAGAAACTATGAGGGGTACTTCTGTGTCTGGCCAAGATACGAAAGCAGGGACTGAATTTGCTGTCACATCTGAAACCACCAGAAGGGACAAGATATATAAAGTGAGGGATTTTGAGACACTGGACACTGGGCAACAAAGAACAATGATAGATGAGACCCAGGAAGCAAATGAGGTGAGTCCTATGACTGCCCAGCTAGCTGCCCTATGAAAATGTCCAAGTCACCGCTCCGGGGCGGGAACCCAGGTGGAACCTGGCCAACTCCTTGAGTTGAAGAACTGAAGCTAAGAGTCTGTGTGACCAAGGCCACTGGAGTTTGCAGGACAGAGCACTGGAAAGGATAGAGCCACACAGAAAGAGCCCACGGGAGGTCCGTGGGGGCACCATTGAAGTGTCAGCCAACACTGCATGTGAGGACACTACCACAGGCTGGGGAAAGAACCAAGCAAAATGCAAAATGACTGGAAGGAATGGTGCCTGACCTCGCACAGGCTGAGTACATGTGCCTGTTCACACCGGCCAGCCTGGAATTCCCTGGCTTCACAGGGTAGTGAGTAGAGCACATCGAGGGTCTTGCTCTAATAGTGAGAAATAGCACTGCTCCAGACTTTCCTGACACCTTAAAAGCAAGATCCCAAAAGGCCAAACTGTTTCCAAGTAATAAGGTTGGGTAGAAATACTAAAATTTCCAGCACCCAAAAGTTTTACGATGCCTGTCATGCAATCAAAAGTTACCAGGCACGCCATGCAGCGGGAAAATTCACCCATGACAAAGAGAAAACTAAGTTAATTGAAATTTTCCCAGAAAAGATGCAATGTGAGTTATTAAGCTGTCATTAATAGATAGTTATTTGAACTCCATTTATGTTAAAAAAGAGACATGGAAGGTGTACGTAAGGCTGAAATTGAACTTTTGGAGATGAAAACTACATTGCCTGAGGTGAAAAACCCACTGGATGGGATTAACAGCAAACTAGACATTGCAGAGGAAAGTGTCTCTGACCTTGGGACACAGCACCAGTAGCTATCCAAATGAAACACAAAGATAACAGATAATTTTCAACAGGTAAGCACAGTATCCCTGAGCTATGGGACAAGTCCAGGTGACCTTGAATGTATGCAGCTGGAGTTCCCTGAAAAGAAGGGGCACATGAAAAATATTTATAGAAAAATTTTCCAAATTTGATGAAAATAATAAACCCACAGATCAAAGAAGCCCAGTGAACCCCAAGCATGGCTGTCAGCATCAGCTGTGCACAGTCACCCCCACACTGTTCTTGTCGGCAGCGTCTCAAGCAGCATGTGCTGTGCCTGTAACTGCAGCATTCATGCGTCGTCTACAGGGCAGCAAGGCCACTTGGAAGTTTTGGTAGATCTTTGCTTAGTGTTTCTTTTTTCTTTTTCTTTTTTTTTTTGTATTTACCAGCAATAATATCTAACTGCACTATGATGTCTTAAATTTTTTGAGTTTGAACCTTATCACCTTTTTCTTTCAAGACTTTAATATCCTTGAACACCATGAATTCTAACTTTTCTGAAGTTATGAAGCTGAACAATTGCAAGATTTTGGGGTCAGCCCACTTGGACGGAATTGGAGATTGGTCAGCGTTTGCCACATGTCCAGTGTTTAGTCAGTATGAAGGATTTGATAGTTTTCAGACTCAGTTTATGATTCTTCACCTTTCAAATGATATTTTGGCTATGGAAATGGTTGATGTTAGTAGGAAAACAAACCCAGAGGAGATGCTAAATATGTTATTTTAACCTCACAAATTGAAGGTTGAGGATGTGAAGTGATAATTTTATAATATGTAGGAGGAAGAGAGATACCTTCATTTCTTCTCTAGTCAAGAAGACATAAATTTTCCCCAGAGGGCTTTGAGTTTTACTGGGCTTGTTATCAACCAAAGGCTGTGATTGCCTTGGGGACCTTTAAGGTTTATCCTCCATAACTGAGTTGTGTTTTACAGGTATCCACACATTACTGGGCTTCCCCTGCAGAACTATTTATTAAATGACTTCCTCGAGACTAATTCCAAATTAGTGCCTAGAATGTTTAACTTGTGTGCAAAAAACAGGATCATTTACAAAGATAACATTTTTTGACCATTCAGAAACTGTCAACGTTATCAGAGGACTTGACCTTCAGACAGGTATAAACTTGATGAGAAGACTTATAGACTCTTCTAGCACCACATTCATAAGAGATTTTTTTCATACGTTAATTTATTTTCTTTACTGTCAGTCTCAGCTCTGTGAGTTGGGGTATTTTTGTAAGCAGTGTGAGTGTGGAAGGAAACGATGACCTCCTCTTCTTCATCTCTACTTCGTTTTCTTATGACCCCACCCCCCCACCACCAAAAGAGAAAAAAGTGAGACACTAGACCTCTAGTGTTTTAAATGTTAATTTTGTCCCGTGGGAACAGAATCCATCATGACCAATTTAGAGAAATGTCTGCTATCATATCCACATCTTGGAGATGAATCACAGGCTTGAAAAATCTTAACATTTATTTAGCCAAGTAAGAAAATGTAGTCCTAAGGTACTGACTATTGAAAAACTTTTTTCAAGGAACAATGATTAGCTTCATGAGGGAACCTAAGGTTGAGTGGTGTGAAAGGTGCAATTTAGAAGAAACAGTGGAAGGACTTATGAGGCATTCGTGAGTGGGGTAAGTTCCTGCCACATGGAACAACTAGCTTTTCTTAGCATCAACCTTTGTGTTGCTTTTAAAAAGTAACTTGTAGGTTTTATTTTCCTATGAAATCTTTTTTCCATCTTTACAGCAGCAATAGTTGCAGGCATTTTTCTGACAAGCCCTTGATCTTCTCATTGCCCTGTGTAAGTTATCATTGTTCACACATGACAAAGAAGTGTCAGGGCCAGAGGTATATAAACAAATAGACGTAAAAAGACCACAGCTGAGGGCGCAGTACTCCAGGGAAACCCAAGCATCGCTGTGCATCATAACTGGAGCGTTTCCTGGAAAGCCTTCCCTTCCTCACCTGCGAGCCACTCTGAAGTGGACCTCATTTGTTCCTCAATAGTTCCTTTTGGCTATCAAGAATTAAAACAAATAAACAAACCACCAAGTGGTTGTTTTGAAGAGATGTGACGATTAGTTTACACTCTCTGGGCTACAGGATGGGTAGAAGCGAGTCATATATTACACTGGTTATAACAACTTCTTCATTAACCTGCCACCCAAACTGGGCAGCCACATGCTGCCAGGGGCTCAATAAAACTGGGAGGAAGGCCTGTGTTTCTCAGTTTCTCCCCTGTTTTCAGTAATGTACAGTGTACATTAATTCTTTTTTTTTTCCTTTAAAAAAATCCATTCTTCTGTAAATCATTGAAATTTCATCTCTGAATGATTTCAGTATTGTGTTCTATAATGTCACCAATGGGATGTAAGGACCCTACAAATATTTACTGAATTAAATAGTCATTGCTTATGTTCCTTTGGGAATCCTAGCATCTCCAGGCTCCAACAGTTGCTGAGCTGCTACAAGTCCAGTGAACCGGTATTCCTGGGAGAGCGCTACGGCTATGGCCTGGGCACTGGCGGCTACAGCTACATCACTGGCGGAGGAGGGTAAATATGAGCATGGCTTTCTGCACATTCTCTGCATATTGCACTTCTGTTTCTGGATGCAAAGTTGAGTCTGTGGCCATGGGATCTCTACTGACAGTCCTCTGCAAATGGTAGCTGTTCCTATAGCAAGGAAGTGAACATTCCATTTGTTACATATGGAAAGAAACACAGTAAGGAATTTTTTTTTTTGTTTTAGCAGTTTCTTTTTTTTTTTTTAATTGTTATTCAATTACAGTTGTCTGCATTTTCTCCCCATCCCTCCACCCCACCCCAGCCGAACCCACCTCCCTCTCCCACCTCCACCCTCCCCCTTGATTTTCTCCTTCTGTCCTTTATAGTAGGTCCTGTACACCCCTCTCCCCACTGTTGCCTCCCCACTCCCCTCTGGCTATTGTTAGATTGTTCTTAACTTCAATGTCTCTGGTTATATTTTGTTTGCTTTTTTCTCTTGTTGATTATATTCCAGTTAAAGGTGAGATCATATGGTATTTGTCTGTCACTGCCTGGCTTATTTCACTTAGCATAATGCTCTCCAGCTCATCCATGCTGTTGCAAAGGGTATATTTTATCCCTTAAAGAGATAATATACATCAAGGTCCTTGGTAGAAATGTTCCTATAGTAATGCTTGCTTCTGAGTAGCCAATTAGTTTTGATTACCTGTTTAAATGAAAAAAAAATTGGATATGGATTTTGTTTTCAGCACATATGTCGTCGGACTTTTGAATGATCCAGTGCTTACAAATCACATTTGGGAAAAGAGTAGTATAGAAGTTTAGACTCAAGCAATTAAGTGATATTTGTGTCAGAATTACAGGTTTCAAATAGTTAAAATCAAATGTTTTTAAATGAAGCATTGCCAAATATTTTATGGGGAAAGATTTTAATTTGATTTCTGTGGGTAAAGCAATTAAGCAGTTAGTGTTTTCTGTTATTTCTATAGTCTTTGCTATTGGGTATTTAGGATGACATTTTTTGTATTTTATTTTATTTTTTTAATTTACATTATATTTTAAAATAATTTTATTGTTGTTCAATTACAGTTGTCTGCATTTACCTCCCTCTCCCATCCCAGCCATCACTACCTCCCCATTGCTTCTACCCCTCTTTGGTTTTATCCATGTGTCCTTTATAGTTATTCCTGAAAACACTTCCCCCTTACTCCCATAATCCCCTCCCACCTCCTCTGTGGTTTCTGTAAGATTGTTCTTGATTTCAATGTCTCTGGTTATATTTTGCATGCTTATTTGTTTTGTTTATTAGGTTCCACTTAAAGGTGAGATCATGTGGTATTTGTCTTTTACCACCTAACTTATTTCACTTACCATAATGCTCTCCAGTTCCATCCTGCAAAGGGTAGGAGCTCCTTCTTTCTCTCTGCTGTGTAATATTCCATTGAGTAATTGTACCATTGTTTTTGATCCATTCATTTACTGATGGGCACTTAGGTTGCTTCCAGCACTTGGCTATTGTAAATTGTGCTGCTATGAACATTGGGGTGCATAGGTTCTATGGGGTTTGTGTTTCAGTGTTTTTAGGGTCTAATCATAGCAGTGGGATTGCTGGGTCAAAAGGCATTTCATTTTCAGTTTTCTGAGGAAATTCCATACTGTTTCCCATAGTGATTGCACCAGTCTGCAATCCCACCACCAGTGCACTAGGGTTCCCTTTTCTCCACATCCTCTCCAACACTGGTTGTTTGTTGATTTGTTTATGATGGCCATTCTCACCAGTGTGAGATGGTATCTCATTGTGGTTTTAATTTGCATATCTCTGATGGCCAGTGATGCAGAACATCTTTTCATATGTCTCCAGACCCTCTGTATGTCCTTCTTGGAGAAGTGTCTGTTCAAGTCTTTTGTCCATTTTTTAATTGGGTTGTTTGTCTTCCTATAGTGCAGTTGTGTGAATTGTATATAAAATTTGGAGATCAAACCCTTATCTGAGGTATCATTGGCAAATATGTTTTCCCACACAATTGGTTCTCTTCTCATTTTAATGCTGTTTTCTTTAGCCATGCAGAAGCTTTTTATTTTGATGAGGTCCCATTTGTTTATTCTTTCCTTTATGTCCCTTGCTCTAGGAGACATATCAGTGAAAATATTGCTGTGTGGAATATCTGAGGTTTTCCTGCCTGTGTTCTCCTCTAGGATTTTTATGGTGTCATGACTTATATTTAAGTCTTTTATCTACCTTGAATTTATTTTTGTGTATGGTATAAATTGGTAATTGAATTTCATTTTTTTGCATGTCACTGTCCAGATCTCCCAACACCATTTGTTGAAGAGGCTATTCCTACTCCATTCTGTGCTGCTACCCAATTTGTGGAATATTAATTGACTGTAGAGACTTGGGTTTATTTCTGGGCTCTCTGTTCTGTTCCATGGGTCTATGTATCTGTTCTTATGCCAGTACCAGGCTGTTTTGATTACAGTGGCCTTGTAATACAGTTTGACATCAGGTATTGTGATCCCTTCTACTTTATTCTTCTTTCTCAAAATTGCTGCAGCCATTCAGGGTCATTTATAGTTCCATATAAAAATTTGAAATGTTTGTACTATATCTGTGAAATATGCCATTGGTACTTGAATAGGGATTGCATTGAATCTATAAATCACTTTGGATAGTATGGCCATTTTGATGATGTTAATTCTTCCAGTCCATGAGTATGGTACATACTTCCATTTGTTTGTGTCTTCCTTAATTTCCTTCTTCAGTGTTGTGTAGTTTTCTGAGTACAGGTCTTTTCCCTCCTTGGTTAGGTTTATTCCTAGGTACTTTATATTTCTTGTAGCTATATCAAATGGGATTTTTTTCACTGATTTCTGTTTCTGATATTTCATTGTTGGTGTACAAAAATGCCTTTGATTTCTGGATATTGACTTTGTAACCTGCTGTTTTGCCAAATTCATTTATTAGGTCCAGTAGTTTTCTGGTGGAGTCCATAGGATTTTCTATGTACACTCTCATGTCATCTGCAAACAATGCCAGTTTTGCTTCCTCCTTTCCAACTTGGTTGCCTTTTGTTTCCTTTTCTTGTCTGATGGCTCTGGCTAGGACTTCCATACTATGTTGAATAAAAGTGGTGAGAGAGGGCATCCTTGTCTTGTTCCTGATCTTAGTGGGAAAGCTCTAAGTTTTTGCCCATTGATTATGATGTTGGCTATAGGTCTCTCATATATGGCCTTTATTATATTCAGGAATCTTCCCTCTATTCCCACTTTGCTGAGTGTTTTTATCATAAATGGGTGCTGTCCCTTATCAAATGCTTTTTCCGTGTCTGTTGATATGATTATATGATTTTTGTCTTTGCTTTTGTTTATGTGTGTATTATGTTTATTGATTTGCAAATATTGTACCATCCTTGTATCCTTGTGATGAATTCCACTTGATTATGATGTATGATCTTTTTAATGTATTGCTGGATGCAGTTAGCCAATATTTTCTTGAGGATTTTAGCATATGTGTTCATCAGTGATATTGGCCTGAAGTTTTCTTTCTTTCTTATGTCTTTATCTGGTTTTGGGATTAGGATGATGCTGGCTTCATAAAAAGAGTTTGGGAGTCTTCCATGTTCTTGGATTTTTTGGAATGGTCTGTGAAGGATAGGGGTTAGCTGTTCCTTAAATGCTTTGTAGAATTATCCTGTGAAACCATCTGGTCCAGGGCTTTTGTGTGTTGGGAGTTTTTTGATTACTGCTTCAATTTTGTCAGCTGTTATTGGCCTCTTCAGGCTTTCTGCTTCTTCTTCATTCAATATTGGAATATTGTATTTTTCTAGAAATGTGTCCATTTCATCTAGGTTTTCAAATTTCTTGCCCTATAGTTCCTCGTAGTAATTTTACAATACCTTGTATTTCCTTTGTTTCAGTTGTAATCTCTCCTCTTTCATTTCTGATTGTGTTAATTTCAGTCCTCTCTCTTTTTTTCTTGATGAGTCTACTTAAAGGCTTGTGGATTTTGTTATCTTTTTAAAGAAACAGCTCTTGGATTTATTGATTCTTAGGATGGTGCTTTTAGTCTCTATGTCATTTAATTCTGCTCTGATCTTGGTAATTTCCTCCCTTCTACTTGTTCTGGGCTGTCTTAGTTGTTCCTTCTGTTCTTGTAGGCATAGGGTTGGGTTGTTTATTTGAAATGTGTCTATCTATTTTAGGTAGGCCTGTAGCACTATGAACTTCCCTCTCAGGACTGCCTTTGCTCTCTTCCATAGTTTTGGGTTGTTGTTAGTTCATTTTCATTTGTTTCCAGAAACTTTTTGATTTCTTCCTTGATCTCTTTCTTGACCCATTCATTGTTTAATAGCGTGCTATTCAATGTGCATGAGTTTGAGTGTTTTTGAATTTTTTCCTTGAGGTTATTTTCTAGTTTCAGTCCCTTGTGGTCAGAGAAAATGCTTGACATGATTTCAATATTCTTGAAATTGTTGAGGCTTGTCCTGTCAGGTGGTATATCTTTGAAAATGTTCCATGTGCATTTGAAAAGAATGTATATTTTGCTTCTTTGGGATGAAAGGCTCTATACATATCAGTTACGTCCATTTGATCTAGGACATTGTTCAATGCTGCAATATCTTTGTTGATATTTTGTTTGGAAGATTTATCCATCTTTGACTGTGGCGTGTTGAAATCCCCTACTATAATTGTGTTGCAGTCAATATCTTTCTTGAAGTCTTCCAAGATTTTATCTATGTATTTGGTGCTCCTATATTGGGTGCATATATATATTTACAATGTTTATGTCTTCTTGATGAATTCTTCCCTCAAGGATTATGAAGTGACCTTCTGAGTCTCTTTTTATGGCCCTTTTTTTGAAGTATATTTTGTCTGCTATGAGTATTGCTACCCTGGGTTTTTTTTTTTTTTTTTTCCTGTTCATTTGCTTGGAATATGTTTACAGCCCTTCACTTTCAGTCTGTGTAGGTATTTTGTTCTGTGGTGGGTCTCTTGTAGGCAGCATATGTGTGGGTCATGATTTCTTATGCATTCAGCTATTCAATGTCTTTTGATTGGAGCATTTAATCTATTTACACTGAACGTTATTATTGATAGGTACTTATTCATTGCCATGTTTTCGTACCTATGTTCCTCTCTCTCTCTCTTTTTTTCCCCCCTGTTCTTAAAGCAGACCCTTTAGCATCTCTTGCAGTGCTGGATTGAAGGAGGTGTATTCTTTTAGACCTCTTTTGTCTGGGAAACTGTTTATTTGGCCTTCCATTTTAATTGAGAGCCTTACTGGATAGAATAGTCTTAATTATAGGCCTTTGCTTTTTGTTACTTGGAATATTTCTTGCCATTGCCTCCTGGCTTAGAACATTTCCACTGAGAAGTCAGCTGCTAGTCTTATTGGGGCTCCCTTGTATGTTACTTCCTGTTTCTCCCTTGCTGCTTTTAAGATCTCTTTGTCTTGGAATTTTGCCATTTTAATTATGATGTGTCTTGAAGTGGGCCTCTTTGGGTTACTCATGTTTGGGATTCTCTGTGTTTCCTGGATTTGTGTGACTTTTTCTCTCATCAAATTAGGGAAGTTTTACATCATTACATTTTCAAACAGGTTTTCTATCCCTTGCTCTTCTCCTTGTTCTACCAGTATCCCTATTATACGGATATTATTATGTTTCCTGTTGTCCTTCAGTTCTCTTACCACCTTTTCATTCTTTCTGAGTTGCTTTTCCTTTTCTTGCTCAGTCTGTGTGTTTGTTCCTACTTTGTCCTCCAGTTCACTGATCCAAACATCTGCTTCATCTACTCTGCTATTGATTCCTTCTATTGTGTTCTTCATTTCAAAAATTATGGTCTTCATTTCCTCTTGGCCCTGTTGATAGTTTCTATTTCCTTTTTCTTATTGATATATTTTGCAGTGAATTCATTGTATTTTCTCTGTAGGTTTTGGTAATTTCTGTGAGCTCATTAAGCCTCCTTATAACCATTGCTTTGAAGTCAGTATCTGATAGTTGACTTGCCTCTATTTCATTTAGCATTCATTCTGAGTCTTCTTCCTTTCCTTTCACTTCAGGTTTGTTTCTTTGTCTTCCCATTGTTTGTGAGACGACTCTTGTTAGCCTCTGATTCTTAAATTGATCTGTTCTGACTCCCTGGGTTTATGTTATGAACTTCTATGGTAGGAGACCTGTGAGATTCAGTAGTGCAGTCTCCTTGATCTCCTGAATTTGTTGCTCTTGGGCTGTCATTTATTTTGGCTCTCTGGATTTCTTTTTGTTTTGATTGTTGTTGGGTCTTTCTTTCGTGTGTCCCTCCCTCCAGCTGGTTAACTGAGGGTCACTCTGCCCACTGTGTCTTGTATTCTGTTGTGCAGGTGCGGACAGGTTGTGTTGAAGCTGGTTCTTATGTCTGTCCAAGGTTTTGAGGCTTTTTTCTTACTTTGTTCAGTTGTTTGTTCTGGGTAGTTTCTCCACCCTTTAGTTGTAATTCCAGATTGGTCCTGGGTGGAGGTTAGTGTGACTTCCACTCCCTCCTTTACCGTCTTTTGTTATTATCTGTTGATGGTACCTTTGTTGGTGGTTTCTGTCTTTCAGCAGGTATACTGGTATTCACAGCTCCCAGTTGCTCTTTTATGTGATTATGGAGAGGGAAATCAAAATGTATTAAGACACCAGGAGTTATTCTATGGGACTTAAAGTACCAACCTGTAGAGAAGAGATAGGAGATCCTTTGGATAAGTATAGTGTTAACTGTGATATTTCACCCAACTAGTCACTTTTTAGACAGGGTGGAAAAAAGAAATAAGACTCTTGTTTCACGGGGGAGGTGGATTGTGAGTTGGATCCAAGAAACAGTGAACTTGTGGGAGGTCAGATTATGAGAAATAGTGAGAGTAAAGGATAGAAAATGGGTGTAGTGTGCGAGAGAATAGAGTTAACCACAATAGTAATAAAGTTCCAGAAACAGTGAAGTGAGCTAAGATCTGGAAGGCGTCCTGTGTAGTATTTGCAATTGTATGGAATGACAGTTTTTACAAGAGTAATGGAACAACAATCATATGACAGAATCTGTGTGATCTGAATAACAAGAATAGGAAGTACAGAAATGAAGTGAAAGAAGGAAAATTAAAAATACACCATGAAAGAGAGAATGAGGAGAACCAGTCAAACAATGCAATTAAACAAACAAAACGAAAACTAAATAGAAAGAAGAGAAATTAAAAAATGCTAATAAAATAAAAGAAGTAAAAGTAATGAAAAATAATAATAATACAAATAAAAAATAACTTGTAAGTTCTGTGGAATAGCAAAGTGAAATTTTTCTCAGTTTCTCAGTTGTTGGGATGACCCTGTTTGGTTCTGACTCTGGTCCTTTCACAGCTCCTGGTCTTATTGTCTCACTTGGGGGGAAATACAAAAAATAAAAAAATAAATAAAAATAAAAAAAAAATAAAGTCAGCCTCCTGCTGACTTTAAACCAGCCAAGTGAGTTCTGTTGGTCTTCCTGGCTATAGCAGGTGAGGGGGTTGGGTTTTGCTTTTCTCCCTTCCTATGGTTTTGTGAGGATGGGGCCAGGTCTGAGCGGCACTCTTCACAGTTGCCGAGCCTCCAGCCCAGGTCCTCCGTTCGCTGCTGGGCCCCCAGTGCTCTTCTACACCAGGCCGGCGCCTTCAATCCACCAGTTCTGCTGTCCTTGAGGTGCATCAGTTAGGGGCAACTCACACACCACCTTCTTGCTCTTTGCTGTCCTAGGTGCTAGGGACTCTCAAAGTCTCTTCAGGGTAGTTCCGCTCCCCAACTGAGCTAAGTCCTCCTGGGGACTGCTGACTCCCTGAGCCCTCCTGCTCTCCTCTGTGGCAGGGGTGGGGGGGTGGGCCGGGAGGGGCGCTTCCTCCTTCCTCTTATCAAGCCAGTCACCCCACAGGGTGAGAGCAAGTGCATGGTGCCACGGGGCTGCGGGTGTGGGCACCTGTCCTCTACTACTGTGGTGGTGGGGGGGGTGCAGGGTGCTGCCGCTCAGACGGCAGTGTTGGGCACATGAGGGTGGGGCCGAGGGTGTGAGTGTGTGGCCTCTACATTATTTTTTTAATTGTATTTTTTCCATTACCATTTATCCCCCCCAGAAGACTCATAACTTAATTACCAACTATAGTAATTTAAACTCATCCAACAGGAGTTGGTTGAATGACCATTGTGTGCCGGGCAACATTCTAGCCACTGGACCATAAAATTCTAAAGGGCTAGGATATTATATTGAAGTCCCCAAGATGTGAACAGTTCTTACTGCAGGGTGTCAGGAATCATGTCCAGGTGTGCTTGCGTGGTCTAGCTGGTTCAGCTGTGTATGCCGCATGGTCGTGGGGGTGGCCCTAGCACAGTGATAACCTAGCCTGGGCAGGAGGACTTATCTTTGTTCAGCAGTGGCATGCATCTACCTGAGGTCATGAGCAGTAGCAGGTGGGGCTATATGCAGGCCTTTAAAAAAAACACTAAAAGGTAAGGCCAAGGAATACTGACGTCTTCATTTTAAAAAAAGCTCCTTGCAGCCTTATGGTAACGCGTTTATTTTCTTGGTGAGGTATTGGGGCCATTTAACGATCAAGACATGGTACCTATTAAGCCAGAACCTTCCACTTTTGAAAGGGGCTGTGGTTTATATATTTTGTGGTACAAAAGTGTTAATACACTTTTAACCTAGAAGTGACTTTTTGTGTGCTTTCTGCAAACAGACTCTTTTGTTGTCTTCCTTGCTGATTGGATTTGGCTGTGACTTCTTAGACTGGCATGAGAGGCCTTCTGGAGCTGGGCTTTACCTTAACCACCTGGAGTGCCTTCAACTGCCCCAGTTGGTCACCCATTCAGTCAAAAAGCCAGTGTGTGGTGGGCACCGGGACTGCAGATGAGAGGCACAGTGCCAGCTACTGCTGGATTGTCCCGTGTCCGGCACTACTGAACCACCTACGTGGCACCTCCAGCCTCCTACACGTTGAACTTCTTACCTGCTACTGTATTCTCTGATACCTCCAGGTTCTCCATCCTACAACTTCTTCCTGCCACCACCCCTCCTCCCTTTTCCCCTCGGAAACAATGTAAGAATTCACTAATCTTACCCCACCTCCTCAGTCCCGCTGCCATCTGACCTGTCTGGAACCTGGGGCCAGCATCTATGGCCTTCTACCTTGTCAATGTGATCTATGTAGCCAGTCAGTTGGATCCATTCCATTCTTATTTAACCTCTGAGCAGCTTTGATGAGGTTGACTGATAGTCCTTGAAACACTGTTTTCTCTTACTGTCTGGAACACCCTCCTATCATTGTTTATTCCTGTCTTTCTGCTCATACCTTCTCAGTTCCTTTCATCTATCCCTAAATGTCTGTGTTTTCCAGTCATCATTTCTTCTCACTTCTCTCTTCTCCCTCTCTCACTGATCTCACCCACACCCATGGCTGTATGCCGAGTGCACCCCAGTTTCTATCCCCAGCCTGGAACTCTCTCTTGATCTGATTCGAATGTCCACTTACCAGAATACATCTCCACTGGGATGATTCAAGGGCTCATTAAACTCAACACCTCCCATACTGACCACCTCATTTCTGACTTGAGCTCTGGTTCTCATGTTCTTCCAGCGGCCCTTCCCTTCCCTTCCAGGGAAGACATCAGCATATGCCAGTTCCTGCCCCAGAAATCTGTGAGTCTGCTTCTACCTTCCTCTTCTTCATTCCCTACTCCCCTGTTATTGGCTCAGTCACTAGGTCATGTCTATTTTATCTCCTAAATATCTCTTCTGTCAATACTTCTTTCCATCTGCACCTCCACAATTGTACTCTAGGTCATTATCATCTCCTGTATGGTAGGTTCCTGCCTCAGCCTCCTGGTCTCCCTGCTTCTCCATGCTGTTGTCCCACTGTAGTCAGAGAGAGCTTTCTCAGAGCATATCTGATCTTCACCCTCTCCTGCTCAGAGGCCTTCACTGGCTTCCTATTGCTTTATTTTTTCCCCAAGAGTGTGAACCCTTTTTTGCCTTTGGCTGCTAAGGCTAGGAGATAATCACTTAGACTTCAACAAGATAAGACCTCATTTTACTTACCTTGAGTTTGTCTAATCCACAGCCTCCCTGGTCTCCTAAGGCCCCTGTTTTGGGGCCAGAGGCTTTGGCAGGTCTTTTCTTCCACCTTCCAGTCCCCAGGCCCATTGCCCTGAAAGCTGCTGCAGCTTGCTCTCCTCTTTGGAAGTATGCCTCTCTAGGAATTAGTTCACCTAGGCTTCACATCATCCATCTCTTTAAACATTCCACAGGTTCATGTGATTTTTTTCTTTGCATTACCATGGGAGTGAAAGTCTTATGCATCCTTTTATAACCTCCCATTGCCTCCCCTTCCACGTCAGGTCTGGCAGGCCTTTCATGGTCTCGGAAGATGCCTCATTCATCTGAGCCGTCTTGCTTAAAGAACTCAGGCTGAATTTATCTCAGTTCCTCAGAGGCACTGGCTTTCCCCTTCCCCACAAGATATGCATCCGCTGGTCTCTATAGCATTGCTCTGCCACCCCAACTTTCTGCCTCTGTCACCTGGCTAGTACTTTCCATTCTTTTGGACTCAATAGAGTCATTTATTTATTCTTGGAAGCTTTCAGCTTGGTCTAGCCTCTCAAATCTGGGTCGGTGCCTTTCTAATGTACTTTCATGGCATATTATGCCAACTGTTACCATTTAATTGCCTATTCACTTTTTCATTTTCCACCTAAATTATGAATTATTTGAGGGCAGTGTCTGTGTCTTGTTTCTCAGTACATCTTCACTTCCTAGTATAGGACTCACTTTTTTACAAGGTGCAGCGAAAAACTGAATAAACAGATCGCAGATCACTCGGCATTGATCTGTACCTGGCTGATTTTGGCCAGTGTACTGTTTTGTTGTTAATAGCACTTTTACAAAGATACAGAAACATTCTTTGTGAGGTTGTTTTGTGTCAACTTTGGATAAAAGTGGCAGACTCGATGTTGAATAGTTTTTGTAGTATTAGACTTTTCTGTCGGTGTAGTTGAAGAACCAACATGTTTGTTTAAACAGCAAGTCAGGACCAGTTAATGGCTTGTAAAACCAAGGATCATAATCTTCACTTTAAAATAATGAACTGTAGAATAGAATAGAATGAACTAGGAATATTATAGTGTGTTACATGTAGTTAAGGGCAAGTATTGTTTTGTGAAATTTTTGTTCCCGTTTTTTACACACACACAGTGTTTCAATATCAATGTGTTTGTTTTCTCACTGTGGTTTACAGTCCAGTAAGTTTCTGAAAACACTGCCTTAAACCATCCTGCTAAGCCCCACTAGCCAGACCCAAGTCGGGAGGTGGACGCCATTGACCTCCATGTAGGCTTTCTGTATTACTTCGGAAACGAGACCTGGGCACTGTTTGAATTCAGGTGTCTGTTTTTCACTCTGTGCTTACCCCTTGAAAGTTTGGGTATTTGGGGACAGTTGGTTTAATAATTGTTCTTTTTTGAAAATACCTATTTACGCGCGTTTGGGTAGAAAGCTGTGATCAGGATGTCATGACTCTCTGGCAGAGTTACTGAGAGGCCGTGACCATGACCTCTCATCTGCTGGAAGACCAGCGTGGGGGAGAGGCATCATCACATTTCTGAGGCGCTTTATCTCCTGTGTGTGTTCTTGACTTGCTGGTACACTCTGAGGCAAGTCTCTGCCTCCTATTTCAATTTTTCTCATTTTTAAAATCAGTATATTATGTATTAAAGGAAATCACATTATTAGTCTTATTGCCTTTCAACATCTTTTTAATAGTTAAAAGTTGGCAGATGTACCATGCATGCTATGACAGACAGTTTTCCACTTTGGTGGCAACTTTCTTTTAAAAGAAGCCATCAGCACACTAATAAACAGGTGTTATTAAAGGCCCTTCTATATTAGTTTATGTGAATAATGAATGTAGGGCTTAGCTGTGTGAATAGGCCCAAATAAAAATACTGATAAATATTTCATGTTTACATTTTGTCTTCCTGTAAAGTTAATTTTCTAGAGAGTGGGCCCAAATAAAAGGCCTTTCTCTTCCTTCTTTCTTGTTCTACTAGATGTTAGCAAAAGGAAAAAAGAGAGTATTTTTATTTAAATTGGGTTGACAATGAACAAGATTACAGCTTTGATTGGAATACGAGTATACTTAAGAAATTTTCCTCGATATGGCATCACATAGGTGGCATTTAAGGGGACTGTTTGTTTACAGTCTATGTGTGTCCCGTCCCGAGGCCCATTCCCCAGGGTCAGTGAGAGGAGGTGGAGTCTGATGCAGCCACACAGGTGTGAGGCCCAGGGTCACGGGTGAACACTAGACTTTCTAAAAGGAAGTTTATGGTGAGTTTTAAACCTGTAGTTTTCCTTTTTTTTGTATAGCTCTTCTTGTACAGTCACATTTTCTTGTATATTCTTAAATATATAGCTTCTTTTTCTCCTGTCTGGTCATTTTTCATTGTGTCTTCTGACATCCTTGCAAGGGCAGGGAGAGTGTCGCAGCATTGCTGCCTCACTTGGGTTAAACTCCTCTGAACTGAGCCCAGCTGGGTGTGGAATCAACATTTTTGCATCAGTGATTGTGTGCAAGCTCTTTGTTCTGTTTTCTTTCCTGCTAGACTGATCTGGAGAACTCTTCCTCTCTCAGTAGGATCTTTGAAAAGGGAGCTTCATTCTCATTTGTTTGGTGCATCAAACTTTTATTGCATACTGTGTGCAAGGTCCTATATTCGGCTGTGGGAATATATGGAGAAATTTTAGACAATTTTGCCTTCAAGAGTGTCATTGCTCTTCTGGATTGGGGGCAGGGAGAGGGGTTTTCAGGAACTACTATAAAGGACACAGACAAAACGAAGGGGGAGGGTGGGGGCGAGGGAGGGAGGTGGGTTTAACTGGGGTTGGGTGGAGGGGTGGGGAGAAAATTCAGACAACTGTAATTGAACAACAATAAAAAAATAAAAATAAAAAAAAGAGTGTCATTGTTTATTGGGAATGAAGTTGCAAACCATATTTATATCTTTAGCCCTATCACTATTGGGTTATTCATGATTTGAGATGATCTGTTACCACCCTAGGACCAGAATAAAAACCAGAAATCAATCTGTATATTAAAAGGGGGAGAATTTATTTCAGGAACTTGGTACAAAGTTCTGGAAAAGGGCCAGAGGAATAAAAGGGAGCAGTGGCCTTGCCTCTAGGTTGGTAACCATAGGAAGCTGTTACTGCTCCTACAGCTGGAGGAGCAAAGCAAGTGCCATCTTCTGGAGCCCATGTTTGTGGGCTGCTGTTGGTCATGACGCTGGATGAAATCAAACCAGGACTAGCCCCTTGCTACTGCTGTGGGCTGCCACCAACGTTCTGCCGGAGTCTGTGGCTGCCTCCATGCCCTGCCTCTGCCCAGAGACTGCAGGAGCCAGAGGCAGATGGTCTGCCCCAGGGTTGTGCCCTTGTAAGAATGGAGCCAGGACTGGCTGGTGAGGGAGTTTGGAAAGGCAGGAATAGATGCAAGTCCCACCAGAAAGTACCCTTTACATTAGGCCAAACACTGTCAGAGCACTGTTTGAGACAAACAAGTCTCTCTTCCTCCCTCTCTTTTTCTTTTCTCTCTTTCTCAAAATCACCATATGAAAGCTTCTGTAGACTGGAGTCACTCAGACAATGCATGGCTTTTCAGTTAGATTTGATCTCATTGTCTGTCATCACCTGTGTGAGTGAGATACCTTGTTTTTGGGGGCCCATCTACCTGCTGGGAGTGTGGGCGGATTTTGTTATTGATCTCACTGTGATTTTTGGAACTAAGGAATGATTCCAATCTCCAATGGCTTATAAAAAAAGAACATGGCATAGTATTAGCAAGGAATACATAAAGAAATAAGACTACCTGTTAGGTAAACATTTCTTAAGCTTTTCCTTTCATAGAAAGCACGAAAATATTTTCCCCAGAATTTACATTAACTATACAAGATTGCTGATGTCAACATCTTTTCTCTCTATCAAAAATGTGGCCTCGGAATGCTATCTCTTTATTCAGATTCATGGTTTCAAGAAGTGGCTCTAACCCCTTCATCTGCTGTGACTTCCCACTAGAATGGTCTTCAACAGAGAAGCCATCAGGAGACTTCTCACCAGTAAGTGTCGTTGCTACAGCAATGATGCTCCCGATGACATGGTCCTGGGCATGTGCTTCAGTGGTCTGGGAGTCCCTGTGACACACAGCCCTCTCTTCCATCAGGTGAGGAATGGATTTTATTTCTACCTCAGAATGACAAAGGAGGATTTCTTCTCACAGTAGGGTTCTCCTTCTTGCCCATCATGTATTCCTCTGGAAACAGTGTTAAGAACCATGTGGACAGGTTCCACAAGCATCCTTGCTGACTACTGTGTCCAGAGGGTTGCTGTTGTGCCATGGGCAGCATGAAGATGGAAGACAGAAACATCTAGAAAATGAAATGGAGTTTGACCATTACCCTTGCCTGTAGGACAAGGAAAAACTGTTTTTTATTTCCTTTTTATTTTGAGATAAAAATTGATGGCATTTAAGAATTATTAGATGCTGGAAATATGTGGGACTGACTTAATATTGTCCTGTTGGCCACCAAATTGTATGTAATTCTACACTGTCCTCCATTTTCACACTGTCCTTTGGCTGCTTTTTTATTTGTCTCCCCCCCCTTTGGTTGCTATTAAACTGAGTAGCTGAACTTTATAAATCTCAATAAGCATGTATTCTAGGGCGTCATAGAAAAGAAGAGACAACATGATGTTTACCAGGGTGAACACAATAGCTTCACTATATTGCAGGTTAGGGTTGTAGAATGGAATCCTTCTGCGTTACTTTTAGTCGTTTTTTAAGAATCAGGTTTGGTGGATGTTCTGGTATTGTAAGAATAATAACAGATGCACTGGCTCTAAAAATAAGTATAGCCTATACCCACTTAGTACTCTTCTTCAAGAAATACAAAGCTTTTTGAAATTTGAAATGTAAAAATGCATGTATATCTTAAGTGCCCTCCCTTATATTGAAAATTTAGTCTTTATGCTTTATTTAGTAACCATCAGCAAATGCTTTCATAGCAGTATAGAAAATTGAGCATGACAGAAATAGCACAGTAGAAAATGGTGTGAACAAGGCAAAAAGGTGTTTGCATCATCAAGAAGGCAGAATCCATTTCTGCATTTTTGTAGACTACAAGGGAGGATAAAAATAAATCTTTAATAATAAGAAGTGTATGAGAAACCTCCTTCCTGGTACCAGTGAGGAGGTACTTATACATCTTTTAAAAGCTGGAGCTGTCTTACCCATTTTAAGTCTATGGGTTGTGCTATGATCTCTTAGATTCTCACTCTCTCTCTTGCTCTGTCTCATGTTTCTCTCATAGAGAAGGAAGGGTGATCAAACTGTTGGTGTATAAGGGAAATAATTTATCATTGTTAATATGATGCCTTAGATTTTTATGACAGTCTTTTTCACTTAGGGAAAGAATACATGAATAAATAAAATTATAAGGAAGAAAGGAAAATTATCCTTAAGTGAAAGTCCTTTGAAGATAATTTTAAAAATATTTGTTGTTTACTACATTTTAAAACTCTTGATTTTTGTAGTTTACATAATAAATTTTAAACCTTTCCAAAATCATAAAATGTACTTAAACCCTGTCCTCCCAACAGGTATTGTGATGCCTTTCTGTTCCTTAGCCCCTTTTAGAGAGTTCCCTGTGATTTGGATATGAGGTACTTTCCATTTGTAAGATGTGAACACTGATCCAAACACTCTACTTGTTCATACTGAGAAAGAGACATGAGGCAGAGAGAGAAAATCTGGGATTCCTGATGAGTTAGCGATACAGTGGACATTGGAAGCAGTCCCACATGCAGAGTAGCCTAGGCCACTTCCCTTCTCTTTTTAGTCAGGGAAGGCTATGGAGAAATTACAGGTCTAGAAGGGCACTTCAAGGAGTATCTATCCTAGTATATCCTTTTGTTAAAAGCAAAGTATCTAGAGCACGTGCTTTTCTGTTCTTCCAAAATTATATGCCACTCTTGGGTATGGCAGCATGCAATGCAGTGAACTCTGTGCACAAAATTGTCAAATAACCACTTCCAGACTGTGGAAATCAACCAAGAGCACTGAGAAGCATTTACTGCTGAAAAACTACCACAGTTTTTGGTAAATACAACAGCCTCTGAGGCCTTCTGAGTCATTTTTGCTAGAAGTCCCGCCAGTTTTGCCAGTATGAGCCCAGATGGAGAGAGCACCAGCTTTACCATCAGAATGGGTGGACTCCATTTAGAGAGTGAGAAATGAAACTAAAATTGTCAACTAAAGTTGTCAAATTTGATAGGAAACAAGAAAAACCTGTACCTTTACTGATCTGAAGTTGCAATCTCAGATACAGTGAAGGGTGTATTAGCCAATACCCTGGAAATAAGAGAGCAAGAGTATGACTAGGAAAGCTCTCCACAATTCTCTGGCCTGCTCGGAAACTGTGTGCACACGTGTAGGAACATGGATGAGCCCAGCAGAAAGTAAAAAACCGACACATATCTGTAAGCCCACTGAAGCTTTGAATGCTCTTTCCAGCCCACATATTGATAGAAGCCTTAGTGGCTTGAGGTGTTTGAACACAACCTCTGTCTATATCATAAGTTGACCACTAAGCTATTCAAGCACAGGGATGAATTCTGGCAAGTCACACTAAAAAGAAAAAGTAAAAACGAAATTTGAATGGATATACCAGAAGCTACACACTGAAGGAAGGAAGATTCCACAATGTAAGTCCAGGCAAGTTATTTTAAGAAATGTAGTAAAAGTAAATAGATTTTTGAGTAGGTCTAATACATTATATAAAATAACCAGTTTCCAGATTATTATGGGGCAAGCAAAGAGACATACTCAGTAAAATGTAGTCAACAGAAACTGACTTTGAATGGGACCAGATGCTAGAATTGATAGGCAAAGATTTCAAAGGATTTAATAAAACTAAGGCACAGAATTAAAGGAAACAATGTTCATAGAATTAAAGGAAAATATGATAGCAATGACTCAACAAACAGCAAATCTGAATAGAAAAATGGAAACTGTGATAATGAACCAAATGAAAATCCTATAGTTATAACACCTAATAACTGAAATGAGACATTCTCTAGATGTATTTAAGAGTAGATTTGAGAGGGCAGAAGAAACTGAATTTGAAGGCAAACCAATAGGAGTTATCCAATCCAAAGAATAGAGAGGAAAAAAGACTGGAAACAAATGGACAGAGCCTCCTCAGGAACATGGGTAAACCATAAAGTGTATCAACATACACTTAATGAGAGTACTAAAAAGAGAAGGGAGAGAGAATTGGACAAAATATAAAAGGTCATTTGAAGAAATAAGAATTGAAACATCCAAAATGTAATGAAAACATTAATATATAGATCCAAGGAGCTCAACAAAGTTCAAGTAGGATAATTATAAAAAGAATCACACATGGGAGAGTGATGATGGCGAGGTAGGTGGGAGTGTGGCCCAGTTCTCCCTGTGCCCAGCTGGAACACCTAACTGATCTTCTCAGGAACAGAGTGAACAGCCAACAGAATCCCAGCTTATATGAAGTTTGGAGGCAAACAATTGCAGAGGACATTGAAAAACAGATGGTAAGGAGATTGTGCTGGGACAGTAAGGTCCCTGGGATCTGCGTGGAGACATAGGTTGCTGTGTCCCCCAGCCCGGCACCTGCTGCAGGATATGGGGAGGAGAATTAGATCACCAGCTCCCTCCCCTACCAGAGCAGGGAGGGCAGCGGGCACCAGGAAGGTCCTGGACACCGGAAGTCGCTGGGGGGAATAGAGATGAAGTGGGAGACACACAGAGGCAGTATACATCTGCTGGGACTGTGGACACTGGCACCAGAGATATTGGGGTGCAAGGCAACATCTGGAGAAAGGAGGAGTTGGGCCGTGTCAGACCCTGACTCGGATAGTCTCCAGACTGGTTGGAAAGTTGGGCTGTGTGAAAAGCCGTGCACTTGTTAAGAACAGTGGGCAGCTGCTTCGTGAGGAACACTTGAGCAGCGGCTGGCTCACCTGAGGGTGGTTTGAGCTGTGAGCACCCAGAGACTGAGTGGCTAATGGGGCCATGAGCCTGAGACTGAATGGCTGGTTTGAATTGTGCGCCAGAGCTTGACTCACGCAGAGTGCCGAGAGACTGTGTGGCTGATTGGAACAGTGCCTGAGCTTGACTCGCACTGTGTGCCCAGAGATTGAGTGACTGAATGGAACCATGCGCTGGAGTTTGACTCACACTGCGCACCCAGAAACTGGGTGGCTGATTTGAGCCTGGCAACTCATGGAGGACCTGGGCCAGAGGCTGGGCATCTGTGAATATAGTGGCCCAAACCTGGTCCCCATCTTCTCAAAACCATAGGAAGGGATAAAAGCGAAGCCCAGCCCCCCTCTTCCTGTGGCATCCAGGAAGACCAGCAGAACTTGCTGAACAGTTTTAAAGTCAGCAGGAGGCTTATTTTTTTTCTTCCCTCTCTTTTTTTCCTTTTTCTTCTTCCCCCAAGTGAAACAATAAGACATGGAGTTATGAAAGGTCCAGAAACTGATCCAAAGGGGGAGCACAAGGCTAACCCCCCAAACTGGGAAACTGAGACAAATGTCCCTTTGCTATCCCATAGAGCTGGTATTTTATTATGTGTATTATTATTATCTTTTCCTTATTTTTACTACTTTTATTAGTATTTTTTACATTTCTTTTCCTTATGTTTAGTTTTACTCGTTTTATTTCTCTGTTTAATTGCATTGTTTGACTGGTTTTCCTTATTCTGTCTTTATTGCATTTTAATTTTCCTTCCTTCACTTCATTTGTGTTCCAATAATGCACTACTCTTGATCATGTACTTTCTGTTCTGGTTATCCAGATCATATATATCTTGATATTATTGTTGTTCCAGTACCATTATAAATAATTGTTGTTCCATATGATTGTAAATACTGCACAGCAACCCTCCATGATCTTAGCCCACTTCACTTTATTCCTGAGCATTATTATTGTTGTGGTTAACTCTGTTCTCTCTCACACTATGCCTACATTCTATCCTTTACTCCCACTATATCTCAGCATCCAACCTTGCACAAGCGCTGTTTTCTGGATTCAGCTCACAATCATCCTCCCCTTTAACAAGAGTCTTATCTCTCTTCCACCTTTTATAAAAAGTGGCTCATTAGATGAAATACCACAGTTAACACTATACTTATCCAAAGAATCTCCTATCTCTTCTTTACTTGCTGGTACTTTCAATACCATAAAATACTCTCCTACTGTCTTAATCCATTTTGCCTACCTCCTACCAGTGATCACATACAAGAATAGGTGGGAGCTATGGACATCCGTATACCTGCTGGAGGTGAGAAACCACCAACAAAGGAACCACCAAAAGATACAAACCCAAGTACAAGAGAGCCCACACAAACAGAGGAAAGGGCAAACCAAGAGCATCCAGACAAGGAGTTCAAAGGTACCACAACACTGAATATAGGGAACTGTTCCATGCGTGGGAAATGTGGCCCAGCCCCCACTTGGAATAGCCAGTGGGGAGCCAGGTTCGGCGGGCAGGACCCATGCCCATGGATAGGTTCTCTCATGTGGACTTTTGCTTGCAGCTGGCGAGAAACCTAGTGTTCTGTCCCAGTCCATATCCAGATAATCCTTTCACGGGTGTCTTCTAGCGGCGAGCACCCCTGTGGCTTTTAACTGCTCAACCTGTGCCCGCAAAATTGTGGCAGATATTTGGGAGAGGGAGCAAGGCTCCTGCTTACTAAAGAGGGTACAGATGTAAAGCGGTTGCAAGAGAGAGCCACCTAGGAAGAAATCCCCTTTTCTCTGAAATCCAACACATCCGATGACCTTCCCTAAAAGCACTTGGTGTTGTTTACCCTTACCTGGGCTGATGCACACACTCCAACCAAGTTGGTGTGTTGACCACAACTGCGGCTCGTAGCCCTGGGTCCCTGTCCCTGGGAGCCAGATGATGCGGATCCTGCCCAGCAGGATCCTGTGTTGTGGCAGCAGTAGACAAATACACACGGACTACAGAAATCTTGTGGAGAAAACGGGACTGCACGGCCGCTCTCTAAATCAGAGAGAGGGGGAAAGGGCTAGAGAGAGCCCAAGAGAGAGAGCTGATTCGTGCCTGGACAGGCTTTTATTGCTTTTCTGGGCACATTACATCAAGGATGGTCCTCATTTATTATGCATAGGTTCACTGTAGGTGATTAGCTTTTACAGACAACAAAAGACAGAATGCTGCTAATTACTTCAAACAGAAGGATATTACAGATCAAAGGGGAAAGTGGTTGAACTTGTTACATTCCATACTTGGGAGGTTTAGCACAGACTTTAGGAAGTTAAAGATACTTTGGTAAACATTTGCTGCTTCAATTCAGGGTGAGGGAGTTTTAGCAAGAGCAAGCCTCATAACAGTCTAGGTATAATGCAGGCCTGATTCCCCACGAGAGAACCTATCCGTGGGCATGGGTCCTGCTCACCGAACCTCGCTCCCCACTGGCTTTTCCGAGTGTGGACTGGGCCATATTTCCCACATGTGGAACGGTTCCCTATAACTGAACCCCATAGAATTCCTATCATAGAAGTTCACCCTACAAAGACAGCAAAGTGAAACATCAGGAAGTGCAGAAACAAACAAAAAGAGTCAACTAAAATGGGGAGAAAAAAAAATGCAATCCAAAGGACTGGAAGACTGCCCACTAAAAGAGCTACATAAAATGGAGGTAAGCAAACTATCAGATATAGAACTCAAAATACTAGTTGTAAAGATGGACAAGGAACTCACAGACAACTACAAGGAACTGAGTGAGAACTACAACAGTATGAAAAAAGAAATAGAAACTATAAACAAAAAAGAGTAAGAAATAAACAATGAAATCTCAGAAATAAAAAACACACTAGAAGGAATTACAAGAGGGCTAGGTGAAGCAGAGGATCTGGATGAAGCAGATGATCGAATCAGTGAGCTGGAGGACAAAGTAGGAAAAAACACCCAGGAAGAGCAAGAAAATGAAAAGCAACTCAGAAAGTATGAAGACATGGTAAAGGAACTGCAGGACAATAGGAAACATACTAATATCCATATAATGGGGACACCAGAAGGACAAGGAGAAGAGCAAGGGATAGAAAACCTGTTTGAAAAGGTAATGATGGAAAACTTCCCAAATTTGATGAGAGAAAAAGTCACACAAATCCAGGAAACACAGAGAATCCCAATCAAGAGGACTGCAAAGAGGCCCACTGCAAGACACATTGTAATTAAAATGGCAGAATTCCAAGACAAAGAGAGGATCTTGAAGGCAGCAAGGGAGAAACAAGAAGTAACATACAGGGGAGCCCCAATAAGTTTAGCAGCTGACATCTCAATGGAAATGCTCCAAGCCAGAAGAGAATGACAAAAAATATTCCAAGTAATGAGAACCGGGAGAACCAAGATGGCGGCGTAGGTAGACACACTGTGCCTCCTCGCACAACCAGAACTGACAGAAAATTGAACGGCAAGGAAGTCCGACACCAAGGAGATAAAAAATAAACATTCATCCAAACCGGTAGGAGGGGCGGAGAAGGGCAGCTGGGGCGGAGAGGACTCGCGTTGCCATGGCGGGACCGAGACTGGCAGAGTGTGGGATGAACGGGGAAGGCAGTCCGACCTCTAGCAGACCCTGCGGCCCCACATTCGCACACAGATAAACCGAGAGGGCCAGACTCAGAGTGGCGGAGAACGGGGCAGGCAGAGCAGTGGGTAGCAGACCCCGCAGCCCCACATTCGTGCATAAATAAACCAGACAAACGGTGGGGAGCAAAGCAGACCGTGCAACCCAGGGCTCCAGCGTGGGGAAATAAAGCCTCAAACATCTGATTGAAAATGCCCATTGGGGGTTGGCGCAGCAGCAGGAGAGACTCCCAGCCTCACGGGAGGGGTCGTTGGAGAGACACACAGGGGCCTGGAGTATGCATGGGCCCACCCACTTGGGGGCCAGCACCAGAGGGGCCCAGTTTGATTGTGGGTAGCAGAGGGAGTGACTGAAATCCCGCAGAGAGTGGAGCGGGTGCCATTACTCCCTCTCGGCCCCCCGCCCACATATAGCGTCACAGCAGAGCGACCAGCCTTACCCTGCCCTGAGGAACACCTAAAGCTCCGCCCCTTTAAGTACCAGAAGCACCAAGACAAAAAAAAAAATGGCCCAAATGACAGAACACTTCAAAGCTCCAGAAATAATTCAACTAAGGAGCGAACAGATAGCCAAGCTATCAGATGCACAGTTCAAAACACTGGTAATCAGGAACCTCACAGAATTGGTTGAATTTGGTTGAAAACTAGATGAAAAAATGAAGGCTATGCTAAGAGAAACAAAGGAAAATGTACAGGGAACCAATAGTGAGGTGAAGGAAACTGGGACTCAAATCAATGGGTGTGGACCAGAAGGAAGAAAGAAACATCCAACCAGAAAAGAATGAAGAAACAAGAAGTTGGAAAAATGAGGAGAGGCTTAGGAACCTCCAGGACATCTTGCAATGTTCCAACATCCGAATTATAGGGGTGCCAGAAGGAGAAGAGGAAGAACAAAAAATTGAAAACTTATTTGAACAAATAATGAAGGAGAACTTCCCTAATCTGGTCAAAGAAATAGACTTCCAGGAAGTCCAGGAGGCTCAGAGAGTCCCAAAGAAGCTGGACCCAAGGAGGAACACACCAAGGTACATCATAATTACATTACCTAAGAATAAACAGAAGGAGAGAATCTTAGAAGCAGCAAGAGAAAAGGACACAGTTACCTACAAAGGAGTTCCCATAAGACTGTCAGCTGATTTCTCAAAAGAGACCTTACAGGCAAGAAGGGACTGGCAAGAAGTATTCCAAGTCATGAAAGGCAAGGGCCTACATCCAAGATTGCTCTATCCAGCAAAGCTATCATTTAGAATGGAAGGGAAGATAAAGTGCTTCTCAGAGAAGGTCAAGTTAAAGGAGTTCATCATCACTAAGCCCTTATATGAAATGTTAAAGGGACTTATCTAAGAAAAAGAAGATAAAAAATATGAACAGTAAAAATGACAGCAAACTCACAATTATTAACAACCACACCTAAAACGAAAACAAAAGCAAACTAAGCAAACAACTAGAACAGGCACGGAACCACAGAAATGGAGCTCACATGGAGGGTTATCAACAGAGGAGTGGGAGGGGGAGAGAGGGGGGAAAGGTACAGAGAATAAGTAGCATAAATGATAGGTGGAAAATAGACAGGGGGAGGGTAAGAATAGTGTAGGAAATGTAGAAGCCAAAAAACTTATAACTTTGACCCATGGACATGAACTATAGAGGGCGAATGTGGGAGGAAGGGAGTGGGCAGGATTGAGTGGAGTGGGGGGGCAGAATGGGACAACTGTAATAGCATAATCAATAAATATATTTTTTAAATGTAAAAAAAAAAAAAGTGAACCAGAGGCCTGCAACCAAGACTACTTTACCCAGCCATGCTCTCAATCCAGATGGAAGGCCCAGTAAAGAGCTTCCCACACAAAAGAAATCTAAAAGAATACACCTCCTTCAATCTAGCACTGTAAGACATGCTAAAGGGTCTGCTTTAAGAACAGAAAAAAATAAAAGTGAGAGAGAGGGGAACACACATATGAAAAAATGGCAATGAATAAGTACCCATCAATAAATAATAATGTTCAGTGTAAATGGATTCAATGCTTCAGTCAAAAGACAGAATAGCTGAATGGATTAGAAATCATGACCCAGCATGGATGAAACTGGAGAGCATTATGCTAAGTGAAATAAGCCAGGAGGTGAGGTACAAATACCATATGATCTAACCTTTATCTGGAACATAATCAAGAGAGGAAAGAAGTAAACAAAATATAACCTGAAACATTGAAGTTAAGAACAATCTAACAATATCCAGAGGGAAGGGGTAAAGGGACAGTGGGGAGAAGGGTTTTCAGGAACTACTATGAACGACACATGGACAAAACTAAGAGGGAGGGTGGAAGCAGGGGAAGGAGAAGGGTTTGGCTGGGGTGGGGTAGAGGGGTAGGGAGAAAATGCAGACAACAGCAATTGAACAACAATAAAATAAGTAAAAAAAAAAAGAAAAGAAAAGAAATCATGACCCACATACGCTGCCTACAAGAGACCCACCACAGACTGAAAGTGAAGGGCTGGAAAGAAATACTCCAAGCAAATGGACAGGAAAAAAGAAAAAAGCCAGGGTAGCAATACTAATAGTAGACAAAATAAACTTTAAAAAAAAGGCCATAAAAAGAGACCCAGAAGGTAAGTTCATAATACTCAATGGAAGAATCCATCAAGAAGACATAAACGTTGTAAATATATATGCACCCAACATAGGAGCACCCAAATACATAGATGAAATCTTGGAAGAATTCAAGAAAGATATTGACAGCAACACAATTATCATAGGGGATTTCACCACCCCATACTCAAC
Source organism: Desmodus rotundus (assembly GCF_022682495.2). Classification (NCBI taxonomy): domain Eukaryota; kingdom Metazoa; phylum Chordata; class Mammalia; order Chiroptera; family Phyllostomidae; genus Desmodus; species Desmodus rotundus. Next base: position 104,992,687 of record NC_071389.1, on the reverse strand, counting down.
AAAGGATCTTCCAAACAAAATATCAACAAAGATATTGCAGCATTGAACAATGTCCTAGATCAAGTGGAATTAACTCTTATGTATAGAGCTTTTCATCCCAAACAAGCAAAATATACATTCTTTTCAAATGCACATGAAACATTTCCAAAGATATATCACATGACAGGACACAAAAAAATTCTCAACAACTTAAAGAAAGTTGAAATCATATCAGGCATTTTCTCTGAACACAAGGGACTGAAACTACAAACCAACACCAAAGGAAAAAATTCAAAAACACTCACTCATAGAGATTGAACAGCACGCTATTAAACAATGAATGGGTCAAGAAAGAGATCAAGGAAGAAATCAAAAAGTTTCTGGAAACAAATGAAAATGAACTAACAACAACCCAAACTATGGAAGAGAGCAAAGGCAGTCCTGAGAGGGAAGTTCATAGTGCTACAGGCCTACCTAAAATAAACAGACACATTTCAAATAAACAACCTAACCCTATGCCTACAAGAACTCGAGGAACAACAAAAAAAGCAGCCCAGAGCAAGTAGAAGGGAGGAAATAACCAAGATCAGAGCAGAATTAAACGACATAGAGACTAAAAACACCATCCTAAGGATCAATAAATCCAAGAGCTGTTTCTTTGAAAAGATAAATAAAATCACAAGTCTTTGAGCAGGCTCATCAAGAAAAAAAGAGAGAGGACCGAAATAAACACAATCAGAAATGAAAGAGGAGAGATTACAACTGATACAAAGGAAATACAAAGGATTGTAAAGTCACTACGAGGAACTATATGCCAAGAAATTTGAAAACCTAGATGAAATGGACACATTTCTGGAAAAATATAACCTTCCAAAACTCAATGAAGAAGAAGCAGAAAGCCCAAAGAGGCCAATAAGAGCAGACAAAATTGAAGCAGTAATCAAAAAACTCCCAACACACAAAAGCCCTGGACCAGATGGTTTCACAGGATAATTCTACAAAGCATTTAAGGAACAGCTAACCCCTATCCTTCACATACTATTCCAAAAAATCCAAGAACATGGAAGACTCCCAAACTCTTTTTATGAAGCCAACATCATCCTAATCCCAAAACCAGATAAAGACATAAGAAAGAAAGAAAACTTCAGGCCAATATCACTGATGAACACATATGCTAAAATCCTCAAGAAAATATTGGCTAACTGCATCCAGCAATACATTAAAAAGATCATACACCACGACCAAGTGGGATTCATCCCAGGGATGCAAGGATGGTACAATATTCACAAGGCAATAAACATAATACACCACATAAACAACAGCAAAGACAAAAATCACATGATCATATCAATAGATGCGGAAAAAGCATTTGATAAGATACAGCACCCATTTCTGATAAAAACACTCAGCGAAGTGGGAATAGAGGGAGCATTCCTCAACATAATACAGGCCATATATGAGAGACCTACAGCCAACATCATACTCAATGGACCAAAACTTAGAGCTTTCCCACTAAGATCAGGAACAAGACAAGGATGCCCTCTCTCACCACTCCTATTCAACACAGTATTTGAAGTCCTGGCCACAGCAATCAGACAAGAAGAAGAAACAAAGGTATCCAAATTGGAAAAGAGGAAATGAAACTGTCACTGTTTGTAGATGACATGATAGTGTAAATGGAAAATCCTATGGAATCCACAAAAAAAGTACTCGATCTAAGAAATGAATTTGGCAAAACAGCTGGACACAAAGTCAATACTCAGAAGTCAAAGGTATTCCTGTATACCAAAAATGAAACAGCAGAAAGAGAAATCAGGAAAAAAAATCCCACTTGGTAGAGCACAAGAAAAATAAAGTGCCTAGGAATAAACCTAACCAAGGAGGTAAAAGACCTGTACTCAGAAAACTACACAACACTGAAGAAAAAAGTTATGGAAGACACAAATAAATGGAAGCATGTACCATGCTCATGGATTGGAAGAATTAACATCATCAAAATGGCCATACTACCCAAAGCAATTTATAGATTCAGTGCAATCCCTATTAGAGTACCCATTTCATATTTCACAGATATAGAACAAACATTTCAGAAATTTATATGGAACCATAAATGACACTCAATAGCTGCAGCAAGTTTGAGAAAGAAAAACAAAGCAGGGGGGATCACAATACCTGATATCAACTCTATTAGAAGGCCACTGTAATCAAATCAGCTGGGCTCTGGCATAAAAACAGGCACATAGACCAATGGAACAGAACAGAGAGTCCAGAAATAAACCCAAGTCTTTACGGTCAATTAATATTTGACAAAGGAGGCAGGAGCATAAATTGGAGCAAAAACAACCTCTTCAACAAATAGTGTTGGGAGATCTGGATAGCTGTGTGCAAAAAAATGAAACTTGATCATCAACTTACACCATACACAAAAATAAATTCAAGGTGGTTAAAAGACTTAGATATAAGTCATAACACCATAACAGTCCTAGAGGAAAACATTGGCAGGAAAATCTCAGACATTCCACAGAACAACATCCTCACAGAAACATCCCCTAAAGCAAGGGACATAAAAGAACGAAGAAACAAATGGGACCTCATTAAAATAAAATGCTTCTGCATGGTAAAGAAAACAGCATTAAAATAAAAAGAGAACCAACAGTATGGGAAAACATATTTGCCAATGATAACTTCAGACAAGGGCCTGATCTCTAAAATATATAAAGAACTCACATGACTGCACTCCAGGAAGACAAACAACCCAATTAAAAAATGGACAAAGAACTTGAACAGACACTTCTCCAAGGAAGACATACAGAAAGCCCAGAGACGTATGAAAAGATGCTCAGCATCACTAGCCATCAGAGAGATGCAAATTAAAACCACAATGAGGTACCATGTCACAGCAGTCAGAGTGGCCAACATAAACAAATCCGCAAACAAATGTTGGAGAGGATGCGGAGAAAAGGGAACCCTAGTGCACTGTTGGTGGGAATGCAGACTGGTGAGGCCAGTGTGGAAAACAGTATGGAATTTCCTCAGAAAACTAAAAATGGAACTTCCCTTTGACCCAGCAATTCTGCTGTTGGGATTATAACCTGAGAACCCTTAAACACCATTCCAAAAGAACCTGTGCACCCCAATGTTCATAGCAGCCCAATTTACAATAGCCAAGTACTGGAACCAACCTAAGTGCCCATCAGCAAATGAGTGGATGAAAAAAACTATGGTACATTTACACAATGGAGTTCTATGCAGCAGAGAGAAAGAAGGAGCTTATACCGTTTGCAACATCATGGATGGAATTGGAGAGCATTATGCTAAGTGAAATAAGCCAGGCGGTGAGGGACAAATACCATATGATCTCACGTTTAACTGGAACATAATCAACAAGAGAAAAAAGCAAACAAAATATAACCAGAAACATTGAAGTTAAGAAGAATCTAACAATAGCCAGAAGGTAGTGGGGAGGCAACAGTGGGGAGAGGGGTGTACAGGAACTAGTATAAAGGACAAATGGACAAAATCAAGGGGAAGCGTGGAGGTGGGGGAGGGAGGTGGGTTCGGCTGCGGTGGGGAGGAACGATTGGGAGAAAATGCAGACACCTGTAATTGAATAACCATATAAAAATTTTTAAAAAGAAAAAAAAGCATACAAAATATAACCAGAGATATTGAAGTTAAGAATAATGTAACAATAGCCAGAGGGGAGTGGGGAGGAGGGTTTACAGGAAATACTATAAAGGACAGAAGGAGAAAATCAAGGGGGAGGGTGTAGGTGGGGTAGGGAGGTGGGTTCAGATGGGTTGGGGTGGAGGGATGGGGAGAAATGCAGACAATTGCAATTGAATAACTATAAAATTTAAAAAAATAAAAAATAAAAACTAAGTACATTTACACAATGGAATATTATGCAGCAGAAAGAACTCCTCCCTTTTGTGACAGCATGGATGGATCTGGAGAGTATTATGATAAGTGAAATAAAAAAATCAGTGAAAGAAAAATACCATATGATCTTACCTGTCAGAGGACTCTAATGAACAAAATAAATTAATGAAGAAAATAGAACCAGACGCATGGAAAGATGGAACAGACTGACAGTGACCATAGGGGAGGGGAGAGGGAGATAATGGTGGAAAGAAGGGGAAGGGACTAGCAAAGAACTTATAAGAATGATGTACAGACATGGACAATATTATGGAAATTGACTGTGGGAGCAGGGGATGCGATGGGTGGAAGAGGGCAAAGGGGGCAAAATTGGGGCAACCATAATAGAGTAGTAATAAAAAATGATTTTAAAAAAGAAAAAAGAATTATATGGAACCATAAACAACCCTGAATACCTGCTGCAATTTTGAGAAAGAAGGACAAAGTAGGAAGGATCACAATACCTGATATGAAACTGTATTACAAGGCCACTGTAATCAAAACAGTCTGGTACTGTAAAAACAGACAGGCCAATGGAACAGAATAGAGAGCCCAGAAATAAACCCAAGTCTCTACAGTCAATTAATTTTTGAGAAAAGGGGCAGGATAAAATGGAATAAAAAGAGCCTCTTCAACAAATGGTGTTGGGAGAGCTGGACAGCTACATGCAAAAAATGAAAATCGATCACCAACTTACACCATACACAAAAATAAATTCAAGGTGGATAAAAGACTTAAATATAAGTCATGACACCGTAAAAGTCCTAGAGGAGAACATAGGCAGGAAAATCTCAGATATTCCACACAGCAATATTTTCACTGATATGTCCCCTAGAGCAAGGGACATAAAGGAAAGAATAAACAAATGGGACCTCATCAAAATAAAAAGCTTCTGCATGGCTAAAGAAAACAGCATTAAAATGAGAAGAGAACCAATTGTGTGGGAAAACATATTTGCCAATGATACCTCAGATAAGGGTTTGATCTCCAAATTTTATATACAATTCACACAACTGCACTATAGGAAGACAAACAACCCAATTAAAAAATGGACAAAAGACTTGAACAGACACTTCTCCAAGAAGGACATACAGAGGGTCTGGAGACATATGAAAAGATGTTCTGCATCACTGGCCATCAGAGAGATGCAAATTAAAACCACAATGAGATACCATCTCACACTGGTCAGAATGCTCATCATAAACAAAGTAACAAAGAAGTGTTGGAAAGGTTGTGGAGAAAAGGGAACCCTAGTGCACTGTTGGTAGGATTACAGACTGGTGTAACCACTATGGAAAACAGTATGGAATTTCCTCAAAAAACTAAAAATGAACTGCCTTTTGACCCAGCAGTCCCACTGCTATGATTATATCCTAAGAATCCTGAAACACCAATCCAGAAGAATCTATGCTCACGAATGTGCATAGCAGCACAATGTACAATAGTCAAGTGCTGGAAGCAACCTAAGTGCCCATCAGTAAATGAATGGATCAAAAAACCATGGTACATTTACACAATGGAATTCTATGCAGCAGAAAGAAAGAAGGAGCTCCTACTCTTTGTGACAGCATGGCTGGAACTGGAAAGCATTATGCTAAGTGAAATAAGTTAGGTGGTAAAAGACAAATACCACATGATCTCACCTTTAACTGGAACCTAATCAACAAAACAAACAAGCAAGCAAAATATAACCGGAGACGTTGAAATTAAGAACAAACTGGCAGTAACGAGAACGCATAGGAGAGGGGATAGTTGGGGGAAAAGGGTGAAGAGTTTACAGGAACAACTATAAAGGACACATTGACAAAAAAAGGGTGGGTAAAAGCAGGGAAGGGAAATGGGGAAAGCTGGGGTGGGGGGAAAAGGCAGAAAACTGTATTTGAACAATAATAATATTCAAAAGTATTTAATAAACAAAAGAATCACACATGGACATGTAATAGTCAAACTGTTGAAAGACAGTGTAGAAGTGAAAATTGTAAAAACATCAAAAAAAACTAATGAAAATGGAAACAAACGCTAAGAATATTGGCTGATTTTTCATTAGAAATAATTTAAAAGCCTAAAGGAAAATAGAAAAGTAGTAATCAGTCAGTGATTCTATACCCAGTAGAACTTTCCTCCTAAAATGGAAGCGGAGATGAGAGAATCCTTTGCTCATAGACATTTCCTTTGGGCTGAAAGGAAAGGACACCACATGGTAATTTCAATATGTCAGAAGGAATGAAGAATACTGGAAGGGTTAATATGAGGGAAAATATAAAAGAGTGTGCATTTGTATGTATAAATAAGAGAAGAAAAAGTGTATAAACAATTATGGATTGAAAGACTCAATATTGCTATGGTGCAAATTTTCACTGTTGATTCTTTAAATTCATTTTAATTTTATTAATTAATTTAAAATTGACTTCATTTGTTATATCTAAGTGTCCACATGAAATGTTCTGGATCAGAGACAGATTTTTAAATTAAATTCCTCCATTAAATAATAAGCACACCCTGACCCTTCTCTCCCACTGTCCTTTTGACCTGATTTTTTCGTCTAGGGCAATATGATGAGAGCCGGGTAAATTGTCCCTTACAAGTAGCCAGATACCCATAGGCAAAGGACAAGGAAAATTATTTTCTCTGCTTATAAAGATGAAGGTGGCTGCTGTCCCTTTCCTTTCCTTACTCTAGCCCTTTGGTAGGCAAAGAAAATCTGTCCAGGGACCTCATTCTTCCTTGAAATGTAAGTATATCCCTAGGGTAATAGTGTTTAGGTCTTCCTGGCACCTAGGGACTAGTTCAGGGATGTAACCATTGGCCTTCTCCAAGAGATAAGGCAAGTTTACTGTCATTATGGGTCAGAGCAATTAACTAGACAAATAACTACAAATCTTATTCTCATGGCATATGAGATGTTTCTAGTGGGCTGAGCCTTTTTTTTTTCACAAAAATAGAAATTCAGGGAAATTTTCTTTTCCCACACTCCCCAATTGATCTAAAGATTCAGTGCAATTCATATCAAAATTATAGCAGACTTCATAAAAATTGATAATCGCATTCTACAGTGAATATGGAAGTACAAAGCAATTTTTAGAAAGGAGATCAAAATGGGAGGACTTATACTTACAGGTTTTCAAAACTTAGTATAACATTACAATAATCAAGACGATATGAAATTAGTATACAGGTAAACAATGGAACAGGACAGATATTCTAGAAATAAACCCTCCCATTTATGGTAAAGATGCCAAAGCAACCAGTGGGGAATGGAACAAATGGTGCTGGACAATTATATATATCCACATATATAGAACCTTACCACAACCACACACAAAAAATGAACTCAATATCGATCGTAGTACAAAATATCAATACTAAAGCTATACACTTCTGGACTCCAGCCAAGATGGAGGCGTAGGTAGATACACTTTGTGTCCTTGCACAACCAAAAGAAGGATGACAACAAATTTAAAAAGAAAACAACCAGAACCACCAGAAAATTTAACTGTATGGAAGTCTGACAACCAAGGAGTTAAAGAAGAAACATTCATTCAGACCGCTAGGAGGGGCAGAGAAGGGCAGCTGGGTTGGAGAGGATGCATGGCCAGGTGGCGGCTGGAGGATGGGGCAGTCTTACATTCATGTGTGGATAAACCGGGAGGAACAACTGGGGAGTGAGACACACGCAACCCAGGGTTCCAGCCCGGGGAAATAAAGCCTCAAAACCTCTGGCTGCAAAAATCTGTGGGAATTGTGGCAGCAGAAGAAACTCCCAGCCTCACAGGAGAATTTGTTGGAGAGACCCATGGGGCCCTAGAATGTACAAAAACCCACCCACCTGGGAATCAGCACAAGAAGGGCCCAATTTGCTTGTGGGAAGCGGGGGAAGTGCCTGAAAGCTGACTGAGAGCTGAGCAAGGGACATTGTTCCCTTTAAAATGGGCAAAAGATTTGAATAGACAGTTCACTAAAGAAGATATATGAATGGCAAACAAGCACATGAAAAGATGCTCAATATTATCAGTTTTTAGGGAAGTGCAGACAAAAGTCTTTATGAGGCAGCACCATATGTCTCCTAGAATGGCTAAGCAGAAAGATCGTACCAAGTGTTGACGAGGATGTGGAAAACTATCTCTCATCTATTGCTAGTGGGAATATAAAAGATGGTCACTTTGGAAGCATCCTGGCTGTTTCTTAAAAGTTAAACATACATATGGCAAGCAATTTATGACATGGCTCTCAATGGTCCCCTCCTACTGGCGTTCACAGCCTTGTATAATCCCCTTATATAATCCTCTTTAGTGTCGGTCAGTAGAGTATGATGAAGATGATGTGACATCTCTTCTGTAGTTAGGTTACAAAGGGTTGTGACTTCTGTCTTTGTAGCAGACTCCCTATGGCCTTCTTGGCTTGCAAGGTTTGGTGAAACAAGCTGCCCTGACAGCAAAGAGGTAAGGCCCTCCCCAGTCCACCAGCCCTAGAGGAACTGAATACTACCATGACTACCGAGTGAGCCTGGAAGGGGCTTTTTTCTCAGTTGAGCCTCAAATGAGACCCCAGAGCCTAGCTGGCATCTCTGAGAGACTGTGAAGTGGAGCTCCCAGCTAAGTTGTGCCAATTCCTGACCCATGAAAGCTGTGTGATCAGAAATGTGTGGTGTTTGTGTGGTATTTCCACACAGTGCAATATTGCTCAGCAGTTAGAGTATTGAACCACTGATATATGCAACTATGCTAAGCGAAGGAAGCCAGGCACAAAGTATTTATACTGTATGATTTCACTTGTAAGAAAGTTTTAGAAAAGGCAACACTATAGAGAAAAAGCGAATCAGAGGTTTCCTGGGTCTGCCAGTGGGGGCAGGAATTGACTGCAAATGCTTACCAGGGAATTATAGTGTTCTAAAACTGGATTTGTGGTTGCCTAACTGGATATTTACCAAAAATTTTCAAACTGTGTGAATTGTGTGTATATAAATCATACCTGCATATAGCTGTAAAATGTATGTATTCTAAGGAAATACAGTTTTAACCTCCATTTGTTGTACTGTTCAGTATGCTCTAATCTTTGCAGATACACAGGTTTTAATTTTGCCCAATTTGTATGTCCTTGTGCAGTTTGAGTTGTGTCTCTCTTTTCCTGCACATCTGTTCCTAGGGCCTTCCTCATGTGTGACCTCATCTGTTTGGGATTTCCTTTAGGCATTTGGGGCACAGAGATGTGATTATTAGAGGCTGTATAGACTTTGCAATGTTACAGATGCCTCTTTGGATGCACTTTACTTTCTAGTTTTGTGTTATTATTTTCTGTGGCCTCATTTATTGGCATAATTAGCACCTTTGAGAGCTTGCTAGGCCAGCTCTTCCCTTGAATACATGGCTCCTGAAATGCAGTTATCACTTCTGGAATCTACATTGACAGAGGGGAAGACGGTAGGGTGGCTTCAGACTGTAGGTATTTGTGGATCAGTAAAATTATTTTATTAACTTGGAGAAATAAATATAGCTGTAAAACTTCTGATTTTGCAATAAATAAATAAATAAGTAAAGGGAAAGATGTTAACGGAGTTATTTCCTTCCTGTTTGACATGTTTGTATCTTCAACCTTTAATTTTTTTAAAAAAGATTTTATTTTTAGAGACAGGGGAAAAGAGAGGGAGAGAATCATGAATCAGTTGCCTCTCATACACACCCATCTGGAGACTGAACCCACAAGCCAGGCATGTGCCCTGACCAGGGATTGAACCAGCATCCTTTTGTTTTGCGGGATGACACGCAACCAACTGAGCCACACCAGTCAGGGCCAACCTTTCATTTTTAAATGTGAAAAACAAGCAGTGATTTGTTTCCACTCTTCTCTTTCTTCCTTTGGGGCCATTGTGTGTTTATCTGCGAACTGAATTGGGAGTATAATCTCCTCAGGTTTCCTCCACACCAGCAAACTCTCGGAGGGCATTGCTAATAAACATCGCATAGTATATGAACTCCCTTAGCTGATAATCAAGACGTCCCCAACTCAATTAGACTTTACTCCAGTATGTTTTTGTTCTCTGTCTCATTGTCTTTTCCTTTAAATTTCCTTTTAAGTTTTCAACCCCATGAGTGCTTAGACTTTTTAAAGGACAATACAATGGCCAGGGTGAAGGTTCTCCCCCTACCTTACTTTGAAGTCTTCCTCACAGGTATTACTGTTGGAACATTCATTACTGTTGGAACCACACACTACCTCCTAGGGAGGCCAGGGGCCAGAGTACACTGGTTGTGCCAGGGCTGTGTGCTGAGGACCAGCTCAGGTATCCTGCTAGGACACTAGACTAGGGACTGGGCACCAGCCCTCACCCCCATTCCAACATTTGCTAGTCATGCCACCCCAGGGAAGTCACAACTTCTGTGAGCTCTGGTTTCCTCATCTATTAATTAGGGATGAATCATGATAATCTGATCACCTTGCAAGGTTGTCTCAAGGACTGGATAAAATAAAATTTTGATGAATGTATTCTGTGAACCATTCACGAGTTTAAATATTCATAAAAAATTTAAGCAGAATGTAATACAATACTAGCCTAGAGAAGACTTGTTCTTAAAATGTATCACTTCTAATTTGATTAAAGTCAAGACTCTTAGTATCAATAACCCAGTGAGTGACTGTATAACACAGATAGGCTGTATAAATTTATGAGCGAGATGAGCATTGGGAGAAGGTGGATGCTTTGTTTAGAGCAAACAAAATAGGATCTGGTGTCAGTTTCCTTCCAAACCCTGTAGGCTGCTTACTCAGTCTTGTTAATCTAGGCTGTGTATGATTCTGCTTAATTTCATTTCTTAAGTTTAGAGAATTTTGAAATGATGATGCAATAACGTCTTAGGCTCTTGTAAACCATTCTGGGCTACACAAAATGTCCATTCACACTTCTGGAGCCAGAAGAGATATTCAGGTAGGAGGAGAGTGAGTCACTGAGCCCCACATTTGTGCCTCTGAAAGACACACTCATTCCTGATGATACACCAGAGGGACTCAGGCAGAGGGGCACAGGGTCCTGAGAAGGCCCTGCCCCCCCAACTCAGCGCAGTGTGGCTAGAGTTCCTTTAGACAGACCTGGGAAATAGAAATAATTTTTTTGCCTTTTTGCAGAAGTCATAATAAAAATTGAAATAACTTACCTCGGAAAGCCTCCTATTCTATATTTATTACCTGTGGTTGAGGAATCTCCCAGAGGTGTGACTGTGGAACATAGAAGCAAAAAGTGATGCATTTGGGATATTAAAGTAATTGGAGGGGCAAAGGCTAAAAGCCTACAGTGAGAGGGAGCATATTGTTTTAATAGAAGAGATTTTCCTTCTTGCTTGAGATTCCAGTAACTGATAACAAATATTGGAGGAACGCAATTGTTCCATACATTCACATGCTATTCTGGGGCAAGATTGTTCTCAAGGAACAAGCGAGCATAATTCTCTTTTCTTCTTGCAGGCCCGGCCTGTGGATTATCCCGAGGACTACCTTTCTCACCAGGTTCCCATATCCTTCCACAAACACTGGAACATCGACCCAGTGAAGGTTTATGTCACGTGGTTGGCACCCAGTGAGGAAGACAAATCCTGGCCAGAGACACAAAAAGACTTTAAAGAGGAGTTATAAAGCCTGGGGACCTGGGAGCACAGTCTGGGCAGGAAACAGAAGGCGAGACCGCGGCCTTGGTCCTTTGTGCTTTCGTGATGCTACTTGCAAGAGCAATGTGGCTTTGGAAGCTCCCTGACTTTTGGTGGAAATCCTGTATATGGCATTTTTTGAGGGGGGAGGAAAGGGAGTCATAGGGGACACATTTTTTTTTTCTTGGAAAAATACTTGCTTTTGCATTCTGCATTATTGTACCACACAACGATTGCTGTGTGTTTTTCAAGCTGTGACACAGCAGCTTTATCCCTGTCATGGGAAAATAAATGGCACCAGAAGTCTCCTTCCTGTTCCTTCTCTTCATTTAAATGAAGGTTTCAGTTGGGCATGAGACCAGAGAGATGTGACTATCATTCTATATAGAGAGGGACAGAGGGAGAGGGAGAGACAAGGAACGTTGATTGACATGAATATTACAATAGTGTGAACTTTTTAACTGTATTGTTGATGATGAAAATCATTTTCTGTTCCCCTGGTAGGATTAATGCCATGCTAGGGATGATTAATAAAACATCCAAAGAGTCTAGCTATGAAATTCCCTGTAGTCTATACTGAGGGCTGTTATGTTTTATCTCTTTTTCTGTTTGTGGCTCATAAAAGGAGAAGTCGTCTTCTGCGGGAGCTTTTCACATCGTTAGTAGTTCTGCTGTGTTCTGTTTCCCCCGAAGCCCTCTTTTTTTACCTCATCGTAACAGGAAAGTGAACTGGATGCTGCCAGGAAATTGTGTACTAAGTATTTAAAAACAAAGTTGTCATGTTTTATTCAAGTCAGTGAGCTCTATGTAAGTCTCAGGAAGTGCATTAAATTAATTTGTACCTGATGTTTTGCTCTTACTTTTCTTTGAATATTACTTAATGACCCTCTCTTGGCTCAGAATAGATCCCCCTACTAGAGTACTGTGAACCCCCAGCAGGGGTGTCCAACCCTTTGGTATCTCTGGGCCACACTGGAAGAAGAGTTGTCTTGGGCCACACATTAAATACACAAACACTAATGAAAACTGATGAGCAAAATGAAGGTTTTAAGTAAATTTACGATTTTATGTTGGGCCGCATTCATAGCCATCCTGGGCTGCATGAAGCCCGTGGGCCGTGGGTTGGACACCCCTTCCAGGAGGGCCTATTGGAAGGAAAGCACAGTGATTTGGCAATTTTCCTGGTTTCTTAAAGAATGAAATTTGAACATAATATTTTGAATCAGCTTTAATTTTCAAACCATATCTTTACTGTATAGTAATTTAACATTCATTATTTATAAAAAGTACTCTGTCATTTAATGTTTTAATTATGTAATTCAGTTTTCTAAAGGTATTTTGATATGGGTTAAACTAATTTTGGTATAGCAAAATACTTTCTTTTCTTTTTCTAATTAAAAATTGTTATTCATTAAATTTGCTTGTAGTGCTTTATAGCCAAGCACAGGTTTTACAGCCATACCACCAAAAGTACCCATGTGTGAGCTTTGTAACTATATTTTTCTTGTAACTTTAGATTTCACTCCTTTCCAAAATGGTGTGACTGTATTTACCATTTTTCCAATCAGCAAATACCAGTACAGGTATGTTTTCAGTGTCGTCTGAATGTAACCAAAACGTAGGTGTGGCTGCCTGCCACAACAAAAGCCAAACTCATGAGACAGGCGCTGGTGCAAAAGGAAGGAGGTTCATTCAGGTCTCCAGACTTTGGAGAATGGGGACCTCCTGTCTCAAAGACCATTCCCCCTCCCTGCTTATGCCCGCAGTTCTTAGAGGCGTAGGGAGGGCAGGCCTTTTCTTCCTATCCAATTATCTTTCTAGCTTTCGGCATGCTTGGCTCATGTCCATTCATCTTTCTAACTTTTTGGCATGCCGGGGCCCTATCCATTCATCTTTCAAGCTCTTGGTGTGCTCAGTGTAAGTACCTCCCCCTGTGCCATTTTGGCCAATGGAGTAGACTCCCTGGAGCCCTGACTGACTTTGTCCAATTACATGAATGCATTGCATTTCTTTTTTTCTGAGTAGATTTTGTGTTCTGTCCAAGGAATGGACCAGGAAAAGCTGATCTGCTGGGTAGAGGCACCCGATTTAGGTACAGAACAGCCCAAGCTGTTCTGTCAAGCTGTTGCTAATGACTTCAGCATTGTCCTTGCCGCCATCATCATACCTTCATGTCATTTGTTATAATATTCCTCGAGGGCCTGGCTGCCTAGCCTGGTGGAGAACACCCTTCGGTTTTCCTATGCCTGCCTTTACTCATGACACTCAGAAGACAGCATGTGCATTTGATAGCATCGAACCAGCCCCTGTACATGAAGACATATGTTGCGCTTCCTCTGTTACAGTCAGTGCCTTCTCCTGATACCGGACAACCTCCTCGGGTACTTTCAGGTGTTTTGTGAATTTCGTTTGCTTTTTGGAACTATGTAAGTCTAACCACAAATAAAAGGTCTTTGCCTCAAGTTCTGAGCTCTTAAATGTATTCATTAGTCCAGCCTAGAACAGGAGCACGGAGAGTGTGGTGGAGAGGGATTAGAGAACTCAGGAAAAAGTTGGCCGGTCAGTAAACACGGTTTTCAGAGATAAAGTTAATAAAACCATTAGACGTTGAAGATGCTCTTTGGGAATAGGGCAATATCACCATGTAGTTCCTACCTTAAGAACTGAGTTTTGAATCTGTATGTTTCAGGAAAGATATTGTCCTATTCCTATTTCCTTTGCCTTTTTAATGGAACTTTACTTTCAAAAAGCTATTTTTATTCTAGGGATATATCAACAACAAGGAGTTACATGTGGAATAACTGGAATGTTATTTTTGCTTTTTAAGCTATTTCTTGTAATTGGGCCAAAGCAAGTTGTCTGACTATGCAGGAGTTTTTTACATCTTGCAGGTAAGTCAGAAGCCAGACACAAACACTGCCTTCAGAGACTGAGAATATGAAACAAGGACACACCGGCACACAAATGACGCTCTGCACGGGTGTGCACATGTCAGTGCTTTCTGAACGCCCGGATTTATTGAATATCTTTAGTGCTTCTACATACAGACCCTTGTAATTTTTTACCTATTTTTCTTCACAACTAATAATAGACATTTGTAAGAATTTCCTATTGTCTTCTATTCATAATCAGAGATGTAATTTCTGTAAATTAAAATGAATAGAGTCATTGAGCCACTGTTTAATATAAACACCTACTAAGTACTATTCACTACTTATTCCTGGAATCTTTGAATGCCTGGCACACAGTAGGGGCTGTTATTTTATTGCTCCCAAGCATTCTACAAATGCCACTTGCAAAGTGTGTTTTCCTCCTATCTAGGAAGTGAAAGCTTTGTTTCTGGCATTTAGTCTTGTAGAAGAAGTTTTCACTTCAAAGACACTCAAATTCCTGGAGGAAGTAGGGGTAGGTGAAATGAGGAAGAACATAAAATAAACCAGTCAACAAATTAATGGACAGGATGATTCTTAATAATGATGAGTGCTAAGTCCTGTGATGGACTTGGGTCTGGGTTGGGGTCCCCTTTGATGGATTGGTTAGAGAGGGCCTCTGAGAAGTGATGACAGAGTGAAGACCCAAGTGAATAAAAAGAGTCAGGAAGACAAAGGTTTATATGCCAGGTGATCTAGGCAAAGGGAACAGCAAAAGTGGATGCTCTAAGGTGGGAACAAGTTAGGTATGTCTGAGGAAAGCAAGCAAGCAAGCCTGTGTCATCACTGTTACTGTTAGACATCCAGGTGATGTTAAATAAACAGTTGATATGGAAGTCTGGAGCTCAGTGGAGAAGTCAGGGCTAGAGATAGAATTTTGCAGCTCATCAGCATTTTGAAGGGTTTGAAAACCACGAGACTGGATGAGACCATGTAGGGAGCTAACAAAACAGTCAGCTTGAGTAGGACAGTCAGTGACGTAGGAGAGACACCAGGAGAGTGATGGGTAAAGGAAGCCAAGGAAAGAGTGTGTGTCGAAAAGCGAATGATCAAGCCCGCCCCCTGTTGCCAAGAGCTCCATTAAGACAGGACAGAGAAGTGACCGTGTAATGCACCTGCATGGAAGTGACCTTGACAAGACTGCTTCCAGTGAGTGGGGCTAAATGGGGACAGAATGGGCATTGAAATTGCAGAGAGCAATTCTAAACCTTCGTTGGTGGTCTGTAGTTGATTATTTTTCTGAGTTATTTGGTAGACAAGGGAAGGTAGCTTGAGGGGGAACGTGGGGCTTCAGGGAGTTTGCATTTTAAGGTGAAAGGCTTAGGAAGTGTGATGGAAATGGTTAGGTAGAGATGGAGGGTGATGAATGATGGCTTTGGTGGGCCTGGTGAACAGACAATCCAGAGCTCAGTGGCTGAATGTGCTCTGATAGGCTCCCCTGCCAAATGTGGGGTGAGTGTAGGCACAGAAAAGACTCAGATTTGTTAACATGAAATGGGTGTTTGCATCATATCATGTCTATTAAGTGGAAGACAAAGTTATCTGCTGAGGATTTGGCTTTTTCCAATGTTTACACACAGATAACTGCAACAATAACAACATATCTATATGCTTTCTATGTTTGGCACTATTCACAATGTTTTCCACATTTGCTTATTAAATCCTCACAACAACTCTTTGAAGTGAGTACTGTTTTCCATAATTTACACTGGGATAACTGAGGCACAGGGAGAATAAGTAACCAGCCCAAGGTCACACAGCTGGTAAGTGGCAGGGCTGGATTTTTGAACCCAGACACTTTGTCTCCAGGGTTTAATCCCTGTGCCCTTTCTCCTCAACCAAGAAGAACATGTAGTTCACTCATTCATTCATTTGACTAATATGGTTTGAGCACATACATTGTGCCACACATTGTGCTAACAGTGGGTATTCAGTGGTTCTACCTAGGTCATTCCACGTCAGGAGACACAAGTATTTTTTTTTAAGTGCTTCTTTAGGCAGAGAACTGAAGCAGGAGAACTGCCTTTTGTTACCTGGGCTTTTTGCATACCAGTCTACAAGATATTTTCAGACAGCTCTAAATCTAGAATATCCTTTTACTACTTTGCCTTCCTATTATATTCTTCTTCCAAGTTTCCACCGATTTCACAGCTGGAATTGGGAGTTGTTCCAGTCCTTCACATTGCAGTGGAATAAGCACAGGACTAAGAAGCCCTACTACTGGTTCGCTGCAATCCCGGGTGACTCACTGTGTATCTCAGGCCTTTAAATTTGTAATGAAATAAATGGCTTGAGCTTTATTATATGGTTCTACTGTCTTAGTGTAGAACCTGCATTACTAACTATTCCCGGGAGGTGTGATTTCCACCTCTGTACTCTGTTATGAAAAGTCCTTAATTTCAAGACTTCAAGGTTCTCTAATTACAATGAATTATCTGTTTTATCAATCTGGAAAATCGTCATAATGAGTTTGACCAATTTCCCTAATTCATAAATTTCCCTAGTCAAAAAGTTATTGATATGTTTTATTCATGGGTTCAGAAACAGAGCTGTATAGTAAGGTAGTTTTAAAATAATGTTTTTTTATAGATGCAAAAGGTAACTTTGGCTCATTCAATATATATTGATTAAGTATTCCATTATGTTTTAGATTCTGGAGATGCAATGGTAAGCAAAAACAGAATCCTCTGCCCTTGTAGAATTTATAATCTGGGGCATGGGCAGTGATGGAAAACTGCTATGCTTACTTCTCCCAAAATATATAATTATAAACTTCAACAAGTGCTAAGAGAAAGCTGGGCTTTGATTTGAGATACATACAAAAATAAAAAGCAGTTAACTGGGTAAAGGGGTCAGAAGGAGAGGATTTTATAAAGAAGCAACAGCAGATGCAAATGCCCTGTGGTGGAGGGCCCATGGTTTCTCTGAGAAACTGAAAAAAGCCAGTGTGGCTGGGATGCTCCAGGATCACATTGTTCATACCCCTTTGTGACTTGCTTCCTCATTTAATATGTCATGGACATCTTACACACCGTTAAATATTCTATAACAAAATCCCCAAACAGTATTCACTGCATGTCTACACCAGAATTTATCTAAGGAATTCTCTATCACTGGTTATTTTGGTTATTTGCAATTTCACACTTAGTTTTACAGTCTCACCAGTATGCCACTTTCACACTTCTAATTAATTTTTTAAGAGATTAAATTGAATCAAGAGAAGTAGGATGACTTCTCTAAGGTTAGACATTAAGGCAATTTTGAGTTGGGCTGCTTATGTTGATTATATCACGTAAGAGGGTTGAGGAACTTTTACTTTTCTTCTTATTAAAAGTGTTATTTTGACAAGAGGGAAAAGAAAATGATAACCCTATCTAATGCAACTTCTAACTCTCTTTTTCTATGTTTCTCCCTTTCTCTCTCTCTTCCCTCCTTCCCATCTCCCTTCATTCTCCTCTCTCTGTCTTCCTCCCTCCTGAGCACATTTGATCAAAGTCTTGAAGTTATTAATAACATTTTGTACTATATACTTATGTGAACAAGAAGCTTAGGCAATAGGGTTATAGAAGTCAGAATGCAGATAGAGTCAGAACAGAACCAGACCTGAGGTTTTATTTTTCTATTATTAAACTTAATACCAGCAATTTAGTTTTAGGGAGAAAAATACATCACACTAAATTATTATTATTATTATTATTATTATTTTTGTATGTATGTATTTATTTATTTACTTACTTATAGAAATGTCTATTCAAGTAGTGTGCCCATTTTTAATCAGGTCTTTTTGTTTGTTTTCCCACTGTGTTGTTTAATGTCTTTGTGTATTTTGGCTATTAACTTCTTATCAGACATATAATTTGTAATATTTTCTTTCATTCCACTGTTGTCTCTTAACTCTTTTTAATTTTAATTTTGTATTGTTATTCAATTACAGTTGTGTGGCTTTTCTCCCCATCCCTCCTCCCCACCACAGCTGAACCCCCCTCCCTCCCCCACCTCCACCTTCCCCCTTGATTTTGTCCATGTGTCCTTTATAGTAGTTCCTATAATCCCTTCTCCTCACTGTCCCCTCCCCACTCCCCCCTAGCCATTGTTAGATTGTTCTTAACTTCAATGTCTCTGGTTATACTTTGTTTCCTTTTTTCTTCTATTTATTATGTTCCAGTTAAAGGTGAGATCATATGGTATTTGTCCCTCACCGCCTGGCTTATTTCACTTAACATAAAGCTCTCTAGTTCCATCCATGCTGTTGCAGCGGGTATAAGCTCCTTCTTTCTCTCTGCTGTGTAGAATTCCATTGTGTAAATATACCATAGTTTTTGGATCCACTCGTTTGCTGATGGGCACTTAGGTTGGTTCCAGTACTTGGCTATTGTAAATTGTGCTGCTATGAACATTGGGGTGCACAGGTTCTTTTGGAATGGTGTTTCAGGGTTCTTAGGGTATAATCCCAGCAGCAGAATTGCTGGGTCAAAGGGCAGTTCCATTTTTAGTTTTCTGAGGACATTCCATACTGTGTTCCACAGTGGCCTCACCAGTCTGCATTCCCACCAACAGTGCACTAGGGTTCCCTTTTCTCCGCATCCTCTCCAACATTTGTTTGCTGATTTGTTTACGTTGGCCACTCTGACTGGTGTGAGATGGTACCTCATTGTGGTTTTAATTTGCATCTCTCTGATGGCTAGTAATGCTGAGCATCTTTTCATATGTCTCTGGGCCCTCTGTATGTCTTCCTTGGAGAAGTGTCTGTTCAAGTCCTTTGCCCATTTTTTAATTGGGTTGTTTGTCTTCCTGGAGTGGAGTCGTGTGAGTTCTTTATATATTTTAGAGATCAGGCCCTTGTCTGAGGTATCATTAGCAAATAAGTTTTCCCATACTGTTGGTTCTTTTTTTAATTTGGCGCTGTTTTCTTTAGCCATGCAGAAGCTTTTTATTTTGATGAGGTCCCATTTGTTTATTCTTTCCTGTATGTCCCTTGCTTTAAGGGACATGTCTGTGAGGATGTTGCTGCATGGAATGTCTGAGATTTTCCTGCCAATGTTTTCCTCGAGGACTTTTATGGTGTTATGACTTATATTTAAGTCTTTTATCCATCTTGAGTTTATTTTCGTGTATGGCGTAAGTTGGTGATCGAGTTTCTTTTTTTTGCACGTAGCTGTCCAGATCTCCCAACACCATCTGTTGAAGAGGCTGTTATTGCTCCATTTTATGCTCCTGCCTCCTTTGTCGAACATTAATTGACCGTAAAGGCTTGAGTTTATTTCTGGGCTCTCTGTTCTGTTCCATTGGTCTATGTGCCTGTATTTATGCCAGTACCAGGCTGTTTTGATTACAGTGGCCTTGTAATACAGTTTGATATCAGGTATTGTGATCCCTCCTGCTTTGTTCTTCTTTCTCAAAATTGCTGCAGCTATTCAGGGTTGTTTATGGTTCCATATGAATTTCTGAAATGTTTGTTCTATATCTGTGAAATATGTCATGGGTACTCTAATAAGGATTTCATTTAATCTATAAATTGCTTTCGGTAGTATGGACATTTTGATGATGTTAATTCTTCCAATCCATGAGCATGGTACATGCTTCCATTTGTTTGTGTCTTCCATAACTTCTTCCTTCAGTGTTGTGTAGTTTTCTGAGTACAGGTCTTTTACCTCCTTGGTTAGGTTTATTCCTAGGCACTTTATTTTTCTTGTTGCTATATCAAATGGGATTTTTTTCCTGATTTCTGTTTCTGCAGTTTCGTTGTTGGTATACAGGAATGCCTTTGATTTCTGAGTATTGACTTTGTATCCAGCTGTTTTGCCAAATTCATTTAAGGTCAAGTAGTTTTTTGGTGGAATCTATGGGATTTTCCATGTACACTATCATGTCATCTGCAAACAGTGACAGTTTCATTTCCTCCTTTCCATTTTGGATGCCTTTTATTTCTTTTTCTTGTCTGATTGCTGTGGCTAGGACTTCCAATACTATGTTGAATAGGAGTGGTGAGAGAAGGCATCCTTGTCTTCTTCCTGATCTTAGTGGGAAAGCTCTAAGTTTTTGTCCATTGAGTATGATGTTGACTGTAGGTCTCTCATATATGGCCTTTATTATGTTGAGGAATGCTCCCTTTATTCCCACTTTGCTGAGTGTTTTATCAGAAAGGGGTGCTGCATCTTATGAAATGCTTTTCCCGCATCTCTTGATATGATCGTGTGATTTTTGTCTTTGCTGTTGCTCATGTGATGTATTATGTTTATTGATTTGCAAATATTGTACCATCCTTGCATCCCTGGGATGAATCCCACTTGGTCATGGTGTATGATCTTTTTAATGTATTGATGGATGAGGTTTGCCAATATTTTGTTGAGAATTTTAGCGTCTATGTTCATCAGCGATATTGGCCTGAAGTTTTCTTTCTTCATTGTGTCTTTATCTGGTTTTGGGATTAGGATGATGCTGGCTTCATAAAAAGAGTTTGGGAGTCTTCCATCAGTTTGGATTTTTTCGAATAGTCTGTGAAGGATAGGGGTTAGCTCTTCCATAAATGCTCACAGAATTCTCCTGTGAAACCATCTGGTCCAGGGCTTTTGTGTGTTGGGAGTTTTTTGATGACTGCTTCAATTTCGTCTGCTGTTATTGGTCTGTTCAGGTTTTCTGCTTCTTCTTCATTCAGTTTTGGAAGGTTATATTTTTCTAGAAATTTGTCCATTTCACCTAGGTTTTCAAATTTCTTGGCATACAGTTCTTTGTAGTAATTTCTTACAATTCTTTGTATTTCTGTGGTATCAGTTGTAATCTCTCCTCTTTCATTTCTAATTGTGTTATTTGGATCCTCTCTCTTTTCTTCTTCATGAGCCTACTTAAAGGCTTGTCAATTTTGTTTATCTTTTCAAAGAACCAGCTCCTGGATTCATTGATCCTTAGAATTGTGCTTTTAGTCTCTATGTCATTTAACTCTGCTCTGAGCTTGGTTATTTCCTTCCTTCTACTTGCTCTGGGCTGTCTTTGTTGTTGTTCCTCAAGTCCTTGTAGGTGTAGGGTTAGGTTGTTTGTTTGAAATGTTTCTATCTTTTTAATGTAGGCCTGCATTGCTATGAACTTCCCTCTCAGGACTGCCTTTGCTGTGTCCCATAGGTTGTGGGTTGTTGTGAGTTCATTTTCATTTGTTTCCAGAAAGTTTTTGATTTCTTCCCTAATCTCATTCTTGACCCATTCATTGTTTAATAGCATGGTATTCAGTCTCCATGATTTTGATTGTTTTGGGTTTTTTCCTTTGGGGTTCATTTCTAGTTTCAGTCCCTTGTGGTCAGAGAAAATGCTTGATATGATTTCAATTTTCTTGAATTTGTTGAGGCTTGCTTTGTGTCCTATCATGTGATCTATCTTTGAAAATGTTCCATGTACACTTGAAAAGAATGTGTATTTTGCTTCTTTGGGATGAAAAGTTCTATATATATCAGTTAAGTCCATTTCATCTAGGGTATTGTTCAGTGACACAATAGCCTTCCTGATATTTTGTTTGGAAGACCTGTCCATTTTTGACAGTGGGGTGTTAAAATCCCCTACTATAATTGTGTTGCTGTCAATTCTTTCTTGAAGTCCTCCAAGATTTTCTTTATGTATTTGGGTGCTCCTATGTTGGGGTGCATATTTATTTACAATGTTTATGTCTTCTTGGTGGATTCTTCCTTTGAGTATTATGAAGTGACCTTCTGGGTCTCTCTTTATGGCCCTTCTTTGGAAGTCTATTTTGTCTGATATGAGTATTGCTACGCCTGCTTTTTCTCTTGTCCGTTTGCTTGGAAAATTTGTTTCCAGCCCTTCACTTTCAGTCTGTGTAAGTCTTTTGTCCTGAGATGGGTCTCCTGTACGCAGCATATGTGTGGGCCATGCTTTCTTATCCATTCAGCTTTCTATGTCTTTTGATTGGAGCATTTAATCCATTTACGTTTAAGGTTATGATCGATAGGTAGTTATTCATTGCCATTTTCTCCTGCCTGTTTCCTCTCTCTTTCTGTTTTCCTTCCTTTCCTTAAAGCAGTCCCTTTAACATCTCTTGCAGAGCTGGTTTGGTGGAAGTGTATTCTTTTAGACTTCTTTTGTCTGGGAAGCTCTTTATTTGGCCTTCTATCTTGACTGGGAGCCTTGCTGGGTAAAGTAGTCTTGGTTGCAGGCCTCTGGTTCTCATTACTTGGAATATTTTTTTGCCATTCTCTTCTGGCTTGGAGCATTTCCATTGAGAAGTCAGTTGCTAACCTTATTGGGGCTCCCTTGTATGTTACTTCCTGTTTCTCCCTTGCTGCCTTTAAGATACTCTCTTTGTCTTGGAATTTTTCCATTTTAATTATGATGTGTCTTGCAGTTGGCCTCTTTGGGTTCCTCTTGCTTGGGACTCTCTGTGTTTCCTGGATTTGGGTGACTTTTTCTCTCATCAGATTAGGGAAATTTTCTATCACTACTCTTTCAGACAGGTTTTCTATCCCTTGCTCTTCTTCTTCTCCTTCTGGTATCCCTATATACGGATGTTGTTATGTTTCATGTTGTCCTGCATTTCCCTTAATCCCTCTTCATTCTTTCTGAGCCTCTTTTCCTTTTCTTGCTCTTTCTGGGTGTTTTCTTCTACTTTGTCCTCCAGCTCACTGATCCGATCCTCTGCTTCATCAAGTCTGCTTTTCATTCCTTCTACTGTGTTTTTAAATTCAGAAATTGTATTTTTTATTTCCTCTTGGCCCTTGTTGATAGTTTCTATTTCCTTTTTCATGTTGATAGAGTTTGCAGTGAGTTCATTGTAGTTTCCCTGTAGTTTCTGGTAGTTCTCTGTGAGCTCAGAGAGCTCAGTGAGCTTCCTGATAACCATCGTTTTGAACTCAGTATCTGATAGTTGAGTTGCCTCTTTTTCAGTTAGCATTCTTTCTGAGGCTTCCTCCTTTCCTTTCATTTGGGGATTGTTTCTTCGTCTTCCCACTGTTTGTGAGAGTGTTCTTGTTAGCCACTACTTCTTAAATTGATCTATTCTGACTTCCTGGGTTTATGGTATGAACTTCTATGGTAGAATGCCAGTGGGATTCTGTGGTGCTGTCTCCTTAATCTCCTGTGCTCACTGGTCTTGAGCTGACGTTTATGGGTGTAACACGGTCTAACTCTGGTCTTTTCAGCACTGCAGGTTTTCTTATTTCACCTGTGGGAAAAAGAGAAAGGGGGTGGGGGAAGAAGATAAAAAAAGAAGGGAAGGAGGGAAAAAGGGAATAGAAAAGGAAAGGAAGGAAGGAAGAAGGAATAGAAAGATCGGAGGCAAGATAAGAAGGAATTTTGACAAAAATTAAAACAGAAGAATAAATAAAAGAATGCAGGAAGAAGGAATAAAAAAGGTACAGGATGGAAGGAAGAAGGAATAAAAAAAGAAAGAAGGACAGAAAGGAAGAAGGAATTCAGGGGGAAAGGATAAAGAAAAAAATAAATTTACAAAAGTCTTCTGCTGGCTTTAAACAGGTCAGGTTAGTTCTGCTGGTCTTCCTGTCTGTGGAACTGGAGGGGGTGGTGGGAGGGATTGGTTTCACTGTTCTCCCTTCCTGAGCCACACCCTTCGCTGTTGTTCAGCCTGCAGTCCAGTTCCTCAGGGTCCTTCTGGTCCCCACTAGGCCTTTAGTTGGCCAGTTGTGCTGTCTTTGAGTTACACCAATTAGGGGCAACCCCTTCTTGCTCTTTGCTGTCTTATATGCTAGGGGCTCTTGATGCTGCTATGGGGTAGTTCAGCCCCCTACTGGGTCGAGTCTTTCCGGGGAATGCAGTCTCCTCTAGCCCTGCAGCTCCCCTCTGCTGGGTGTTCTGCCTTCCTCCTAGAGAGCCAGTAGGCCCTGCAGGGCTCTGTGGGCAGGGGTAGGTAGGAGTTTTTCAGAACCGGTGCTTTTAGGTGTGGTCCCTTGCAGGCAGCCAGGCCATTGATCAGCTGATCTGCTGCTCGGGGCCTGAGTCCTGCAGCCGGTCATTCTGCTGCCTTGGGCCTGTGCGTGGGGCAGCTAGCCTCTGCTCCCGGTGAGCACCCACCCAAGGTGTCAGGTGTGGGCGGCCAGCCTGGGTTTCAGGTGTGGGCCCCCAGTCCGCTAATCTGGGTGCGCACAACCGGGCTTCAGGTGAGAGCTGGGGCTTCTCATCCCTCGTTCATGGTCCAGGGGCTGAGGAGGGAGTGGTGCCAGAGGCCGAGGCTGCTGTGGAGAGTTCTCTAACTAGCCGCTGAGTGCCTCTATTTTCTTTTTCTTTTTGAGAAATTCTTCCTATTCGAGCCCCCCTGGTCCAAACAAGCACCTGGGTGCTCACACAGCTCAGCCTGGCTCTCTCCCAATAATCCTGCAGCAGACCCTGCGCCCGAGCCGGGGCTTCAGCCACCCTGGTCCCCGCGCAGGTCCCGGGGAACTTATTGTCCTTAAGCACTCTTCTTACCGTCGGATCTTTCAATGTCCTCTATCTTTGGTTTCCGATCTTTATATATGCTGGAATACCATTGGCTGTTCACTCTGTTCCTCAGATCAGCTAGGTGTTTCACTAGTGTTGAAGTGGACTCTGCTCCTACTTATCTCGCCGCCATCCTCCCGACTGGACTTCGTCCCTTCACTCTAAATTAATATAATTGTTTTATTGGCTTGGGAATGTTGTTTGTATGTACTTTATAAGTTAATTTTGCTTTTATAGTTGTATAAGAGAGATAACATAAGAAATTGTTATGGACTGAATTGTCTCCACTTCAAATTCATAGGTCGAAGTCCTAACTCCTATAGTGACTGCATTTGGAGGTAGGGCCTTTAAGGAGGTAATTTAAGTCCAATAAGGTCATAGGGGTGGGACCCACTGGTATCCTTATAAGAAGAGGAAGAGGCTCTAAAGATCTCTTTCACTCTCCACGCATGCATGAAGAAAAGGCCAAGTGGGGCCACAGCCAGGAAGTGGCTGTTTACAAAGCCAAGGAGAAAGGCCCCAGAATGAAACCAATTCTGGTGACACCTTGACTGTGAACTTCTGGCCTCCAGATCTGTGAGGGAATACATTTCTGTTGTTCAAGCCACTCAGTCTGTGGTATTTTGTTACAGCTGCTCCAGCAGACTAAGAAATATACAATCAGGCCTATATTCGTAAACATTTAAATAACATTACAATGAAAATATTGAGTAATTTAAACTGATGGTCAGATTCCATGAGCAATGTTACCTGAAAGGGAACTTATAAGATTCAAACTTAACAAAGCCTTTACTTGTCAAATTTGAATCATGTAAGAGAATGCTGGAGTAATAATACCTGGATTTTAGTCCTGGCTTTGCATCTTAATATGATGCTGGTCAAGTGACTCAACCTTTCTCCATCTCAATGTTTTCTTCAATAAAATGGGTTTAATAACAGTTCTACCTTTTAGGGTTGATGTGAGGAGTAAATAAGATCCTAATTTTCCTAATCTCATAAATTTCCCTCGTCAAAAAGTTATTGATAGAGCCACATATGTAATTTATAATCCTTGTGTTCTGTTAGTAAATTATTATTGAAAAAAATTAAACAAAAATACAGGATATAGAACATCCTAAAGTTCCCAATCAAAGACAATTGAATCAAATTGCCAATAAGAAATCCTAGAAAAGAGCGAGAGAATGAGATATCCTGGGCAATACAGCTTGGGCTGCTGGTTCTAATGAAGGTGTAAATTAATTGTTTATAAAATAGCATGTTCCTTTGGCATAAAAGAGGTGTACTGGACATTGCTTAACTGATGACTTTTCCAGGGATACAAAGGGTTAAAAATTTAGATTTTCCTTTCACATTAGGCAACAATCATGAAACACTTTGAACACACTCAAGACTTTTTGGGACTTTTTATCTCTAATATATATACCCAAAGTTTCAACTTCCAGTTAGCAAGAATATGCAACAGAAGGAGAAACTTTTCATCTGGGCAGGAGTTTCCATGTGGTATCTGTATTAGTTTCCTATTGTTGCTCTAACCAATGATCACAACTTAGTGTTTTCTCACAACATAAATTTATTGTCTTATAGTTCTAGAAATCCGAGTGTGAAATAGATTTCACTAGGCCAACAGTCCAGGTGTTGGCAGGGCTGCCTTCCTTCTGCAGTCTCCAGGGGAAAATCTACAACCTTCCCTTTAAACCGGGAATCAGTTTTCTTGCAGCTTCTGGAGGCCACGTGCATTCCTTCTTCAAATCATCTTCAAACCTTCCTCTACCTTTGACCCTCCTGCCTCCCTTTCATTAGAACCCTTGGGATTACATTGGACCAACCTGAATAACCCACGTTAATCTTTCAATCTCATAATCTTTAACTTAATCACATCTGCATACCTTTAGCCAGTAAAGTAACATAATCACAGCCTCTGAGGATTAGGTCTGGGACATTTCTGGGGGCCATTTTTCTTCCCACCACACCACCCTAAGCTCTGTTTTACCTGGCTGCAGCTTTTACCTGGGTGTGCTTCTGACAAGTGTTACCTAAGGCTACATGTATGGTTATGCTAAATGTGTGGCCAGTGCTTTCTCTGCCAAATCAATTCCACATGCATTTATGTGCAACTTAAATGTAACTGGTCTTGTCCTAAAACTCTGTTTTTAGTAACAGTTGTACACTTTTCTCCCTGTCATCACATGTGTTTAGAATGTACAGATAAGAGGCTTGCTAACATTTCTGTAACAGCTCATTAACGTGCCTGTTTTCACACGATTATTACCTCTTGGTCCTCTCCCAATTCATCACAGAAGGCAGAGCAACTCAGAGAAATTGTGTGTAACAGTTTGTTGTCAGAATTGCTTCACGATGGAGTTGGAAGCCAGCCTTTTGCATCATGCTAGTGCTTCTGTCTATTTCAAATGATAAAATCTTTGGATTGACATTTAAGATGCTCAGCATTTGCTAATTTAAAAAATTTCCTTAGAGGCTCTTGTCAACAAAAGTTTTCTGCCACCCACCTAATGTTAACAGAAGTCCCCAATCTTGGGTGCAGAAAGAGGAGAAATTTTACTCACACAAGCAGTTTGTCAACCTGAGAAACACAGCCTCCAGTAGAAACTGAAAGTGTGCCCACCCAGCAAAGATGAGGCTGCTCTTTACAAAGTTCCTGCCCAGGTCCCTAATTGGTCCATTTTTATGTAAATGAAAAATCCAAATTTGAACTGTGCGATCCTTGCAAATAGCACTGCCCTGATTGGTTAGAATCACGTGTGCTGATTGGTTGTTAGGCAGCCACTCTAATTTGACATGGACACTGGCAAGCAGTGTCCGTGGCATTGTGGCTAAGATGAGACAAATTCACACAGACTACCGAATCCTGTGGAGGAAAAGGGACGGCATGGCCACTTTCTCAAGAGGAGAGTGGCTTGGAGCTCCTCAGCCACTCTCTCAAGAGGAGAGAGCCCCAACCCTTGCCTTGACTGGCTTTTATTGGCTTAATTTGCATAGGAATACAGGGTGTATATGGAAAACACCCTGAGAGACTGTAAACCCCCTTGGCTAAGGCTGAGTGAGAGACCTTGAGACCCTACCTAAGCCACTAAGGAGACAAAGCTTATCTCCCTGGCAGGAGCACTGCCTCTGCCCACTTTACTTCACCCTGCCTGGCCCCCAGTGCATGACCAGTTAGCCAATGACAGGTAAGATTCCTCAAGAGAGGGATGACCTAAGACAGGCACAGTCACAAGAGGCCCTCAGGGAAGGACTTGGGGGGCTATGGAGAAAGGGGGTGATGGACCCTTGCCCCTTGGCTTTGACATGGTCTGAGTCCTCATTCTGTCTGCAGGAAGTCTCCTAATCTCTTGGCTGCCTTACTTCCCCTGCTTGACCTAAGCCTGAAACAATGCTGGAAGTGGGTGCGGCCCTGTGCTGGAAAGGGTGTGTTCCCCAGGGCCATCAGGCCTAAGAAAGAATGCATAAAATCCTGTGAAACCTGCTTTGCTAATACCCTCAACTTTAATGATAAGGGTCCAAGCATGAAATGAGTTTGTTTCCCAAAGTTTTATGGCTCTTTTGCTTCACTCTATCTGACCCTGACTCAAAATAAGCCCTCATAGTTCTTTGAATATTATCTATTGTTTGATCATTACAGCCTGACAATGATTGATGAGCTTTATGTATATGCCCTGTATTCTTATGTAAATTAAACCCAGTAAAAGCCCATTGAGGAACAGGCTCAAGGCCCTTTTCCTTTGAGAGATTGGCCACCTTTCCTCCTCAAGCAGATCATGTCTTGGTAGATTTCTTCTCATCCTCAGCAGCCTGGGGGAGCTTTCCTGGATGAAGCCCCCCCACAATAAGGCCCTTTGGGGAGGGCTGAGAGAAAGACTAACGGTGTTAATATTTGGTAGTTTAGTTGGTTGCTTCCTCAAAGGGTGCCATCTGCCACTCCTTTCATCCAAGGATCTGGGCTTGAAGACTGGGAATTGCAGGACTGTGACATTTTGGTGATTCAAGTCAGACTTCTATATACTAGACCTAGAACATTGTCACTTACACAGTTCAGGTAAGAATTTAGTAGGCTGCCCATGTATTTCTTTTCTAGAGACACTGACATCAACTAGCCAATTCCACAGATCTTGGCTGGTTGGACTATTGTGACTACTGCTTTGGTCCCACTGCCCCATACCGTAACCATGCCTACACTGTCTTTGGCATTGAAGGGCCACTTCCTGGCCACTGCCACCCTGGGTCTCATAACCCACACTACTTTTAGAAATCCCAATTCAGTGGGAAACGTTCCCCATGTAATTTCCAGTCTACAGAGAAGAGCAACCACAGAGCAACTCAGGGACTCTGGGGCTCACCTCCCTAATCTTTTTCTCATAGTGATGCTAAAAAATGTGTTTTCTGGGCCCTCCCAAGGCAGAGGGGGCAGATTTGCACAATAAATCTGCTTTAACACTCTTGTATCCCTAAATCTCTGACAGCATAACATGGGAATCCTGGCATTTGGCCACTTGTGGTCCATATGTCAACCACGACCCCTTCCTAATCCCTCAGGCTGAAACACTAAGTCCAGAATTTTGGTTAGTGAACCCATCTTAATCATTTCAGCCTCATCCAACTTTATATTCCTTCCACATTGATCCCACACCCTTCAGACCCAATTCCACATATATTTTCTCACTTTCTTTTCTCGTTTAAATTTATTGGGATGACACAGGTTAATAAGATGATATAGGTTTCAAGTGTACATTTCTATGATACATCATCTGTGTATTGTATTGTGTGCCCACCAGCCAAAGTCAAATTTTCCATTACCATATATTTGACCCTCTTTACCTTTTGCTACCCTCCACCCCCATCCCTCTGGTAACCACCATACTGTTGTGAGTATCTGAGTGTTTGTTTGTTTTTCTTGTTTGTTCATTTATTGCTTTCCATTTTGTATTCCACGTATGAATGAAATCATATGGTCCTTTACTTTTTCTGTCTGACTTATTTTGCTTAGCATGATATATTCAGGACACGTCCATGTTGTCACAAATGTCAGCATTTCATCTTGTGGCTGAGTAGCGTTCCACTGTGTGTATGTACCACATCTTCTTTATCCAGTCATCTATCAAAGGACTTTGATTGTTTCCGTGTCTTGGCCACCATAAATAATGTTGCAGTGCACCCCTGTGTTCACTGCACCATTTTCTACGTACATGAATTAGAAAGGTCACACAGTTCTTTTGGCATGTTTCATGCCTCCTCACATATTAGGCCCCACACAGAGAAAAACAGCTATAAAAATCTTCATTGGGACAATTGATGAAATTTGAATAGGAATTGTGGATTAGCTACTAGAATTCTATGTTAAATTTTCTGAGTTTGACCTCTGTACTGCTATTATTTATGCTCTTGTTCTTAAAAAATATATGTAAAATAGGGC
The DNA here is from genome assembly GCF_022682495.2 of Desmodus rotundus. Classification (NCBI taxonomy): domain Eukaryota; kingdom Metazoa; phylum Chordata; class Mammalia; order Chiroptera; family Phyllostomidae; genus Desmodus; species Desmodus rotundus. The sequence continues at coordinate 104,962,367 of NC_071389.1, read as the reverse complement.
AAAATCACCTACAAATTCTTTAAAACATAGCTAAACATGAATTTCACCCTTAAACTTCAGTCATAGTGTTATCGTTTATGTAACAACTAAAAGAATTTTGAAGAATTATTTTTCTCTTCTTATCTTTTTAAATTGACATTCAAAATGCTTCATCATAAGTTTTACTGAGGAGAATTATAGTAAATTTATAAATAAGAGAAGATAAGTATGTGAACTTTTAACATCTTCCTAGACATTTTCTAACCAGAGAGTTTGAAAATAATCTGATTCTTCAGGAAAAGTTAGTTTGACTTAGTTTTGTACTTCATTAAGGTCCAGTCATTTTATAGTTCTATAAAGTTAGAGGATTTCTAAATTGTAGAAAAACTATAAGGTATGTTAATTTTTCTTCTCTGCTAGATCAGGTAACATTACTAGTTATGATTTTGTTGCTCTTTAACACATTAACCAGTTTTGTTTCTAATTTAGCAATTTTGTTTCGGCATCCCTTCTTTCACTGACTCCCACTGTCTCACATCTTTTCAGAAATGGTTTTGTCTTAGGCTGGTTCCTTCTCAAAATTCCAACTAAAACTCTGGCTCATCTATTTGTATGATATTTAACTTCTATTTGTGTGATAGTGTTTTTTTAACATTTTATTAGCTATCCATTGACAGTTCAAGTAGTCATAAAATATATAATTATAGTATATTGTAAAATATTTAAAATGAAACTGCTAAATTACTTTTGATTTATCCAGATGAACCTAAATACCATGGTGATTTAATACCTACCATCACTCATCTACAAAATACAAGAATGAGCTCTTTGTTAACAATCAGATGCTTAAATCATTGCTTTTCCTCCTTAAACTCATGCCCAGAATTCTTAAAAGCCATTTATTAATAATCCACCATAGTTCTTGACAACAAAGTGTGTGTATGTGTATTTGTTTAAAAATCTCCTCTAAGGCTTTAAATGTTAAAACATTCTGGGTTGATTATCATTATAATTATTATGAAGACACAATTGATTAAAACAATATTTATATTTTTAATAAGTATTAAATATAAGAAAGTACTTTATTGGAAATGCAACTCTTAATGAGATTTGTAGAGTTTTATAAAAATTTTATATATTCATGTGTATTATTTATGCTAGTTTAGTTTTTATTGATATAAGCACTCAATAGGTAGGTGAAATGAAAAAATATTATAATATTTGTATTTATTCCTTGAAATCCTCTGAGTTGTATGCCAAACATTACACAGTAATTTATTCATTCAAAATGATGTTGTATCCACCAGCTAATAACAGCATTACATAATCCTTCAATTTTATTGGGAGCAAAGAATTGAAACCACCTGACTTACTTAAGGATTTTTACTTAATCATTTCCCATTGCTGAATCCTAGATTTTGAAAGGATCTTTTGTTTTGTGCCCAGAGATCTACCTAGAACAATATCATAGTGAGCTTAGGGATGGGAGCCATAGGCCTTTTTCTTTTGAGTGAGAAGGGAGATTGTGAAAGGGAGATGGGGAAGGAGAACCTGTACCTGCAGCACAAAGCTCAGAGAATGGATGTAAGTGCAGATCTGGAAACTGATTCTGTTAAACATCCATAACTACTCACATAGTTAGAAGGCTGCCACCTTAAACAATTTAGCTTATAATTTGGTAATGTTGCAAAGTAGGATTCCCTTAACTACCAATGCCAACCTCTCGATGGGTTTAAATGACTGCCCATTACAGGTGAACAGAACCCCCCATATCAGCTCTGTAATGAGCCCAGACATACATGCCTCTATGATTCCAATGAGAAATTCACAAAATGAAGAAAACAGAACCCAGACATTTACATCAGCATTTGACAGAAATGTTTTTGGGTTGAAGCACTTTAAAAAGGTTGAAAACTCATCAGAAGCTTATAGTAATATTTTGTTCTGACATATTAATGCAGAAAGTTGCACTGACTCATTCACCTAAAATTAAGAGCCAGAAATATATCATGTCCTCAATGATATGAAGAAAGGCAGTCAATCAAGAAAGGTTATGGAACACACCATGGTGGAATAGTCCAATCAGAGATATCATCCTTTGCTGGATAATCCATGAAACAACTCAAAAGGAGAAAAATATGTTTCCCCTTCCTCTCCTTTTTCTCTCAATAAGTTTTCAAGGAGTTCATACTTAAATTTCAGCAAGTTGTAAGTTTGTAATCCCCTCTTTAAAAATATGGAAGAAATGGCTTTTACATTCTCTTGTCACAATCCATTTCCAAATCATTTCATTCTATAACTTCACTGGGAAGTCAAGGCTAATTTAGATAATGGGGAAAAAGCCTATACATACATTAAAAAAAAACATATTAAGCCTCCTAAACTCACACTAAGGCACACTATGTTCACTTGTACACTAATTCTTGGTAATGAGCCAATATATATATTCCAATATTTCAGATTATAAGATTTATCTGTGCACTGATTTTATGATGGTTATTTTAATGCAGAAAGGTTAAGAGTTTTCCCCAAATGAAATTTGGTTCATTATCAGTTATATACAGCAACCTCCATCTATGAGAGAGTGTTCTCTTCATGTGACTTCCTGACCATCATATCAGCGCAGCTGAGAGGGAAGTGAGGTGATGGCAGCCTGCTGTCTCTGTGATGGGACCTGGGGAGCAGTGACAATGAAGGGGGCCTACTGATGGCTCCATGTGCCCTGTGGCAGAGTTGAAACAGAGCCTTAGTCGTGGCTGGGGGTCCATCACAAAACACCCCACTCATTTGTACCTCTGACCTAGGGAGGAAGGGAAATGGGATGTGAGGGTTCAATTTTTGCCTCCCAACTGGAAAAATCTCTAGGCAGCTTTTTTCTGCTCAGCCTCAATCTTTTTCACTGAAAATGAACAATTTCCTGAGGAAAGACAGGGCAAAGAATGTCCAGTTCACCTCAGTAGAGTGTCCTCCACTTTGGGTTCTTAGCCTTTTGTATTAGTTATTGATTGTTGTGCAACAAATTATCATAAACTTAGAGACTTAAAAAATATCCCATGTGTTTTATTTCACAGGTTCTTAGGGTCAGGAATCCAGACATGACCTAGATGAGCCCTCTGCTTCTAGCTCTCATGATACTGTAATCAAGGTGTCAACTAGAACTAAGACCTCATCTTAAGGTTAGGCCCTGGCAGGATTCAGTTGTTGTGGGCTGTTCCCTTCAGGGCCTCATTTCCCAGCCAGTTTTGACCAGCTGACTCAGTGTCTCCCCATGGGGGCCACTCCAACGAGGTGGTTTGAGCCATGAAAATATACAAGCTGAGAAGGCAATGAAGAGAGATTGTTAGCAAGATGGAAGTTACAGGCTGATACTATGGAATCATGGAAGTGACAGCCCGTCATCTTTGTGACATACTGGTTAGAGGCAAGTCACAAGTCACACATATACTCAAGGGGGATGGATACCGCGAGACAAGGATCACTGAGGACTATCTGAATGTCTAACTACGCCATGCTTTGCGTCCTGCCTGCCTTGGCTAATTTTTGATGACCAATTTCAAAAGGGTTTTTTTCCCCGCTAAATTTTATTGTTTTTAGAGTTTTGCTTTGTGGAAAGTTTGGTCTAATAGAGGCTACCCCATCAGTGCTGCAAGCAGAAAAACAGTACACATGTACTTTTTATTTATTGTGGAAAAATACACATAAAATTTACCATTTTCGCCATGTTAAAGAGTATGATTCAGAGGCATTTAATACATTCACAGAGTTGTGCAACCGTTATCACTACCTAATTATAGAATGTTTTCTTTCCTTACATAGAAACTCTACACCGATAATCAGTTACTCCCATTCCTTCTCCCCTAGACCGTGGAAACCACAAATCTGCTTTCTATCTCTATGAATTTGCCTATTCTGAATGATTTTTAAAAATTGAATCTTACATATGTGGCCTTTTGTGTCTGGTTTCTTTCACCCAGCAGAATTGAAAACAAGGCTCATCCATATTGTAGCATGGGTCAGTGCTTCTTGACCATTTATGACTGAGTAATATGCAATTGTACAGATACGGTGTAGTTTCTTTTAATTTGTGTTAATATATCCCACCATAGTCCTCATTATGCTTCATATTCTGTTTTGACTCAGTTCCTTTTTAAAAGAAGTTATTTCCTTGAGCTGTAACATTTTCCAATACTAAGTGTACAATTGGATGAGCTTTGACAAATTTATGCATTCCTGAAACTACCACTATAATTATGATGTCAAATATTTTCCTCTCTCAAAATGTCCCTCATGTTCCCTTGTAGTCAATCCCATCTGCCCACAGTGGGCTCAAGGCAGCCACTAATCTTTTTGTCATAATAGTTTTGGTTTTCCTAGAATTTCATAGAAATTAAATCATGAAGTAAAACATCCAATGAATGAATGAGGTTTTCATGGGAATACAGAATTTGGAGGGGAAAAATTATCAAAGAAATAATTTACTGAAATTTCCTGGAGATGTAAATAGATTTTAATTTTCCAATTAAAAATTCCTATTCTATGTCTAACACAATAAATAAAAAGTAAAAAATAAAGTGAAACATAGACACCTTCCACATTTAGACAATAGCATGTGACACTTAATAGAACGAAGAATAAAGGTATGATCTAATAGATCAATTAGGAAAACACAGGACTACTCATATGGAAGGAGAATAGGTTGGGTGTTAAGCTATACTGTTGAAGTCAAACAGATCAATACCTTTAATGTGCCGACAGTAAGACATCTAGAGCTTGGAATGCTGTCTATGCAAGCCACGGTATCAATCAAGTGAGAAGGGTCAATAGATATACTATTAAGTATACCAAGGTGCAGAAACTTTATTTCTCACACACTAAAATTTACTCCTTAGGAAGCTACTAATGTTTCAGCCAAATGGAACAGTAAACAAAGGGAAGAATCCTGAAAACAATGGCTCCTATTCAGATGAACAGTAGGCATCCAGAGCGACAGAATGCAGCAGGAAGATGGACAGGTCCAGGAGAGCTCCTGGAGACAAACAGGATCCATAGACTAGATAGCACCACTGAGATGCTGGAGGAATGGAAGAATATAATAAAGGGAGGAAATGCTAGAAAGGCAATTAGGTATTTCAGAGCATAAGAGCTATAAGGGGAAGGAGCGTGATCATAACACACTAGCTCTGAGTGACCAATATCTAGGTAAGTGTGCTATTGATATTGAAAACTTTAAGAATCTACCTATAGACAAACAGCAGAAACATTATTGTTACCAAATAACATATCAAGATTGTAAAAGTAAAAGAAAGAAAACTTCAGGCCAATATCGCTGATGAACATGGATGCTAAAATCCTCAACAAAATATTGGCAAACCGCATCCAGCAATACATTAAAAAGATCGCACACCATGACCAAGTGGGATTCATCGCAGGGATGCAAGGATGGTACAATATTCGCAAATCAATAAACATAATACATCACATAAACAATAGAAAAGACAAAAATCACATGATCATATCAATAAATGCGGAAAAAGCATTTGATAAGGTACAGCACCTATTTATGACAAAAACACTCAGCAAAGTTGGAATAGAGGGAATATTCCTCACCTAATAAAGGCCATATATGAGAGACCTACAGCCAACATCATACTCAATGGGCAAAAACTTAGAGCTTTCCCACTAAGATCAGGAACAAAGCAAGGATATCTGTTCTCACCATTCCTATTCAACATAGTATTGGAAGTCCTAGCCACAGCAATCAGACAAGGAAAGGAAATAAAAGGCATCCAAATTGGAAAGGAGGAAGCAAAACTGTCACTGTTTGCAGATGACATGATAGTGTACATAGAAAATCCTATAGACTCCACCAAAAAACTGCTCAACCTAATAAATGAATTTGGCAAAACAGCTGGATACAAAGGCAACACTCAGAAATCAAAGGCATTCCTGTATACCAACAATGAAATATCAAAAACAGAAATCAGGGGAAAAAATCCCATTTGATATAGCAACAAGAAAAATAAAGTGCCTAGGAATAAACCTAACCAAGGAGGTGAAAGACCTGTACTCAGAAAACTACACAACTCTGAAGAAAGAAATTAAGGAAGACACAAACAAATGGAAACATACCATGTTAATGGATCAGAAGAATTAACATCATCAATATGTCCATACTACCCAAAGCAATTTACAGATTCAATGCAATCCCTATTCAAGTACCCATGACATACTTCACAGATATAGAACAAACACTTCAAAAATTTATATGGAACCATAAACAACCCCAAATAGCCTCACCAATTTTGAGAAATAAGAACTAAGTAGGAGGGATCACAATACCTGATATCAAACTGTATTACAAGACCACCATAATCAAAAAAGCCTAGTACTGGCATAAAAACAAGCACATAGACCAATGGAACAGAACAGAGAGCCCAGAAATAAACCCAAGTCTCTACAGTCAATTAATATTCCACAAAGGGGGCAGAAGCGTAAAATGGAGTAAAAAGAGCCTCTTCAACAAATGGTGTTGGGAGACCTGGACAGCTACATGCAGGAAAAAATAGATGAAACTTGACCACCAACTTACACCATACACAAAAATAAATTCAAGGTGTATAAAAGACTTAAATACAATTCATGACACCATAAAGCCCTCAGGAGAACATAGGCAGGAAAATCTCAGATGTTCTTCACAGCAATATTTTCACTAATATGTCCCCTAGAGCCAGGAACATAAAGGAAAGAATAAACAAATGGGATCTCATGAAAATAAAAAGCTTCTGCATGGCTAAAGAAAACAGCATTAACATGAAAAGAGAATCAACTGTATGGGAAAACATATTTGCCGATGATACTTCAGACAAGGGTTTGATCTCCAAAATATATAAATAACTCACACAACTCCACTCTAAGAAGACAAGCAACCCAATTAAAAATGGGCAAAAGACTTCTCCAAGGAGGACATACAGAGGACCCAGGGACATATGAAAATATGCTCAGTATTGTTAACCATCAGATAGATGCAAATTAAAAGCACAATGAGATACCACCTCACACCAGTGATGATGGCCATCATAAACAAAGCAACAAACAAGTGTTGGAGAGGTTTTGAAGAAAATGGAACCCTAGTGCACTGTCAGTGGGATTACAGACTGGTGTAACCACTATGGAAAACAGTATGGAATTTCCTCAAAAAACTAAAAATGGAACTGCCCTTTGACCCAGCAATCCCACTGCTATGATTATATCCTAAGAATCCTGAAACACCAATCCAGAAGACCCTATGCTCTCCAATGTTCATAGCAGCACAATTTACAATAGCCAAGTGCTGGAAGCAATGTAAGTGCCCATCAGTAGATGAGTGGGTCAAAAAAACTATGGTACAATGGAATTTCACGCAGCAGAAAGAAAAAAGGAGCCCCTACTGTTTGTGACAGCATGGCTGGAACTGGAGAGCATTATGGTAAGTCAAATAAGCCAAGTGATGAAAGATAAATACCATGTGATCTCACCTTTAACTGGAACCTAATCAACAAATGAAACAAGCAATCAAAATATAACCAAAGACATTGAAATTGGGAATGAGCTGACAGTAACCAGAAGGGAGAGGGGAGGGGATAATGGGGGAAAAGGGTGAAGGGTTTACAGGATAATTATAAAGGGCACATGGACAATAACAAGAGGGGGGGCTGGAAACAAGGGAGGGAAGTGGGGAAGGCTGGAATGGTGGTGAGGGGTGGGGGGGAATGGCAGAAAACTGTACTTGACCAACAATAGAAATCAAAAGTATTAATAAAATATTGTAAAAGTGCAAATGACAAGTAAGAAGAGGCATGGTTGGGGGTGAGGTTTTGGGAAGGGTAGGAAGGCTCTGATCCTCATATTAAAATCTGAAGGGTTGAAAGATAATACCTAGAGTTGATACCTTAAGAAATAGAAATTTAGCTGTAGTATTTGAAGTTAAAAAAGATAATCAGTAGAGAGACAAATAAGTTATATAACTACTTGTATATTGGAAGGTAGTGGAGAATGCAGGAAGGGGATCCCTAAAGCTGCTAAGTGAAAAATGACAGTGAAATCTATTATCTAGGAATATACTGGTAAACACAGAACAATTAGGAACATGTGATAGAAAGTGCCCACCCTGTGGGTCTGGACTGGGAGAGGAGAGGATTGGAGAAAGCACTTAATTACAACTCCTCCTCCCCCATATTACTTGATTTTTCAAATTATGTACATGTATTATTTTGATAATACATGATAAAATTTGTCAAAATTTTGATAAAATTTGAAAGCACAAACATCTCAAAAGTGGTGAAATTAAGAAGATGGTGCTGACCTGAGAACTAAGATCCAGATTTGTGAAGAACTTGGTAGATCATAAAAAGGAGTTAAGATTTTGTCCTGGGTGATGCTAAGATCTTGAAGAACTTTTTTAATACTCATACAAGGATATGTTTATTTTATTGATTTTAGAGAGAGAGAAACATCGAGGTGAGAGATAAATATACATCTGTTTCCGCCCTTATACACACCCTGATCAGTGATCAAACTCACAACCTAAGTATGTGCCCTGACTGAGGATTGAACCCGAAACCTTTGGTGTGTGAGATGACACTCTAACCACCTGAGTCACATGTCCAGAGCTTGAAGAATTTTTATCAAGAGACAGACTTACTGCAATTTGCATACTAGAGGAAGATTTTGAGGGGTTGATTGATGTGGTTTGAGACTAGCGACAGGTAATAGTGAGGATGCTATTGCACTAGATCAAGTTAGAGGTGGTGAGGGCCTAAGCCAGAGCAGTGGAAATAGGTGAGGAAGGAGGATAGCTTGGGCAATGGGAGTGTGGGAGAGCAACTCCTAGAAGGAAAGGAAGGGAAGCTGATTAAGGAGAAAGATAAAGTTGTTAGAGACAAACCTGCCTAGTATCCACTGAAATCATGATTGTGAGTTAAATCACTTAGACAACGAATACAGAAGAGGAGTCATGGACCAGGAGACATCAAAACATCAGAGTTCATGTGGTGGGCAGAGGAATGGGGAACATCCTGGGACTCAGGTGCCTCAGAGGACGGCTGGCCCATCCTGATTTGGGCACAGCTCTCTTGACCTAGCCAGTTCCTTCAAGGTTAAACTTTCCTCTTTATTTTAGAACTCCTGTCACAGACACTAGTTGAAACTCACTTTATTTTCTCATTCTCTATCATAATTGTCTTATTAAATAGTACAAAATTAGCAGTTATTTAGTGAGAAAGAATACACGGACTGTAGGAAATACTGAGAAAACCTAATTAATTCTTCATCTTTCATGTAACTGTGACATAGCATAGAATTTTAGTTGGATAAATAAGAGTAGTTGGCTCTCAGTCAGTATATTGACTAGTACTTACTTTTCATGCAGTGCTGGACCATATTGCCTTGGTTACCTATTTCCACACAGGCAAGGTATTTCCTTACCTCTTATATGATAACTTTAACAGCAACTAGACTTTGGAAAAATAACACCACTCTGGACATGACCTCCACTTGGGAAAAGATGATCTGAACAGTTTATTGGTACATTTAAATGTGCAAACAAGTGGAATTATAATGTTCAACTTCACTATAACATGCAAACAGTGATAATATATACACGGAAACCAATCACTTTTTTTCTTTCTCATAGGTGTGGAGATTGGAAGAACAGGGCACATAAAAACCCAAGTGAACTTTGAAGTGGAGATGGGTCATAAATATCAAGGGTGTTTTCTCAGTGGAGGCATGAAGTCTCCTGAAAAATTACCTATGCCACAAACACTTGGGCACGTAGCTTATGTCAAATACATCATAAGATGGCTTTACTTCTCTTCACCAAAACTCAGCATCTGGCCTCATTACTGTAGACTAACAGTTTGATGAATGATGTTTCCTTCATTATTTCATAGTACCTGATTTATATGCTTTCATATTAAATGAGTCTACAAAGATGGGGATTTAAATCATTTTGTTGACCTGAGGTTGAATTACATGTCATTCAAGTTAACACACACACAGACACACACACAAACATCAACTGATAAGAAACAATGATAAGGTGACAATCCATAGCCAGCACAACCATCAACAAAGCAAGAACCCTAATGAAAGTTCACTTGGCATTAAGTAAGTCAAGATTTCCTAGATAAGAACAACCGTTTTTTGAATCAACATATATAGAAAGGAATAAACATTCTGACTTTGTGGTTTTATATGGAAAAACCAGATGGGAAAGTTGATTAAAGGAGACAATGGGAGGTACACTCTTGTGAGGAATTTTTGACCTTCTTTGCTGTTATTTCAGGAATGTTTCTTGGGCTGACTAGGTCAGCTAATGAATTTTAAAGAATGTGGAATTGGTAACATGAGAGTCTCTAAGACTAAATTTTAAACATTGTGTAACGTTGCAATTATGAGGAGACAGCAATCTGTGTCATGGTCTGAAATAATAAGTCACACTTATGTTTAGACACTAGAACAACTAGAAATCAGAGAGTTCATTTAAAAAATCCACAAATATTGAGTTTATTTCCTCATGAAATCAGGAGTCATTTCAGACATATGAAATAATGTATCTGGAAAAAAATACAATCAGATGTAGCAAGCTTATCAGATTCTGAATTTCTGATCAATATATGTTTGCCCTTGATTATTTATTAGATTTGGTCATCTCTTGACTTGTGTTAACAGGTAAGCAGCAGCAACTTCCGCATGCATGAATGCTATTGGAGAAAAATGTTAACACTGATAAAATATTTCATTTCATCTATTTTTTTCAGGTAATTGGGACAATACTGTCTTTAAAACTTGAGCACACATTAGCCCATCTCATTGGAAACTATTCTGTAGGAGTACCTTCTGGGAATCACTGTTTAAGTTAATAAAGAAAGCGGTGCCAAAGCATTAGAAATGTGTGACTCACATTTGCCCTCCTTTACCCATATAAACATTTGCTTACTTCACTTTGAAAAAATTATTGAGTCTTTGAACTATTGCTGCAATTTAAAGTAAGCAAGTAAAAACTGATATCATTCTCCTCAAGCCCACTTGCAATATCTAAAATTCAGGTAAGAAAAGATAAAATAATCTTTTATCTTTTATAAGATAAAATCTTATCTTTTAAGATATTATTTTATCTATTTATTATATTATTATTTATCTATTAAGATATTATTTTATCTTTTAAGATAAAATAATCTTTTATCTTAAAAGATAAAAGATATGTTGACTAAAAATGTCAACATATACAAGGTAATACAGTGGATTTAAAATGAAATCCCCAAAAAAGCTAGTAATGTGAAGAGCAGAAGGAGTGGCTGGGGAGAATGCTAAGATGGCAGGAGGAAACAAAGATCAACAGGAGACACAGTTCTGGAAAGAGATCATGGAAAATTGGAAAACTTATATTTTTACAAAAACATGACTTTTAAAAAATCACCCCTTCAAATTTGGCAGGGCAAAGAAAGGCAGGTGTCTGATTTTTGATCTAAAAATTATAGGAGTCACTGGAGTGGAAATCAAATCTACAAAAAAAGGCAGAGAATTTTATGAAATCCATGCTAAAAGAGAGATGCAAATTAAAGAGAGACTGTCTGCCCCATTCCCTCCCCTCCTTCATCCCTGTGAAGCACAGATACCCAGGCCTCTCCCAGTACTGTTAGGGTTAGCTTTGCTGTGCAGAGTGAGGGGATCCAGCAAACTCAGCTCAGGGCCAGCCAAGACATTGTAACCAGACTTGTTCCTTCAATGGAGAAATTTTGGTTCCCTTCAGGGATGAGTTTGACCTGGGAACAAGTCAAGTGTTCTTGTTCCTGATGGGAGAGAGACCTCTAAGTCTGGGTTGACTCTCAGTAGCTGACCTTTCCTGAAGGCTTAGCCATCCCTTAGGTCAGCCCCTTTTAGTGCACTTAAACTCTGGAGCTGGAGAGGACTCAGACCAATCATGGGTCAGGGGCACCCACATTAATTTCCTTCCTCTCTCTCCCTTCCTTCAACACAACTATTTTGAGTCTGTAACATGTGCCAGACCACTGTTCCTTGACACTGGAGAGGATGATGGAACCTTTCAAGGAGCTTACATTGAAGAGGAAGGAAGTGGAAAATCAGGATAGAATTTGTTTTTCTGATTTTTATAATTTTGATGAAGGAAATAGATAAGATAATGTGTAGGGAAATGGATTCAGGGAAGACATTTCAGATGAAGTGACAAGAATGAAAATGTCTCACTGTTATATAAAGCTCCTGTGAGTGGGGCCCTTCTTTGTCTTGTGACTTCACCTGTTACAGTTTCATGGATGCTGATGGAAGACACAAGATGCTGTGTTGGAGACAAAGGAATTCCATTTTTCACAGCACAGAAAGCATCAGGAAGTTCATGTTTGTGTCATTTCCCCTGCCCCTAAATCCCGTGGGTGTGACGTGGAGATGTGGCACACACAGTAGTAGGTTTGCATCTCAGGTGGGAAACTCAGAGCTTTCAGAACCCCAATCTTTTTAATGGGCTCTCAGAAGACTGGCCTATCTGTTGCCTCAGAAAGACATTGCCTCTATTGTATTGGAAAGTAAACAAATGATTTTTATCCTCCAAAGCTTTGCATTATACAGATGCCCTTGAAGAGATGCTCTGGAGCAAAAGCTGCCGGCAGAGACATGAGAGGCCTTGGAGAACTCTTTCCCAACAACGTGATTCTATTTAGTGATGCTCAGCAATGAGGTTAAGCTTCCTGGCTCCCTCATGGTTGAGAAGGCCATGTGACTACTTTCAGCCAACAAGTTGGGAGGAACGATTGCTGATGTGGAACATTCTTAAGTCCTTTCCACCCCAGCACAGTGACCATCATGTTTGAGATAGTGTCTGTCAACCAACATGGGTTTTGAGTCAGTGCTGTGAGCCCAAACCTGTTGACCCAAGATTCACATGGAACATATGTAGGAAATAAACCTTTGTTGTTTGAGCCAGGGCCTGGCAAACTGCAACCCACAGGCCAAATCTGGCCTGTAATCTCATGGTGTTGCCATGAACTAAGAATAACTTTTTACATTTTAAAGTGATGTTTAAAAAAGAGAGAGAATTATAAGACAGAGTTCTATGTAGTCTGTAAAGTCTAAAATATATTATATTTGGTCCTTAATAGGAAATGTTCCCCAGTCCTTGGTCTACCAAGCCCATCTGCCTGATGTGGAGGAAAACCAACATGTGTTATTAGGGAAACAAAGGTAGAAAGTGTTTGAAAAAGCAATCAGTGTTAAAGGCTACCAAATTAATTGAATGAGGTAAGTTTCTGAGAAAAAGCCATTGGATTAGAAAACATGGAAAAGTTACTGGGGATTTGACAAGTGTGATTTTATTTAAAGAGTCATCTCTTCCATCAGAGCTGTTTGGATGTTAAGTCACATAATGAATATAACCATTTCAATATGGTTTTCTGTAGACAAGGATAGAAGAGTAAGAAGATACCTGGGATGGTCTGTGGAATCAAAGGAGAGTCTCTTTATGAAGGTGGGAGATACCACAGCACATGAGTGTAGCGATGGCATCAGTCAAGTAGAGAGGGAGTACTGATGCGGGAGAGCTGAAGGGGAGGAGGTAACTGAAGGATTGGACTCCATGAAGAGTAGTGTGGAAGTGATCTGAGCACAGTGGAAAGACCTGCTATTGCGAGAAGGCCTTTCTCCATTGCAACAGGATAAAAATATGTTTGTAAATGTTGAGGGACCTGTGGATTCAATTGTGGGGAGATAAAGGAGTTCTTGTCTCATGACTTCCATTTTTTCAGTAAAATATGAGACAAATTAGGGATGGAAAGGGCTCTCAAGGAGAGGGTGTGGAAGGTCAGAGGGAAATGCCTCAAGCACAAGGGACCATGAGCCTGTGATGAGGGAAACTGTAGAACTGGTAGGGAGGGTTGAGGCTCCCCTTGAGATAAATGATCAAGTGTTTAAACTCAGTATGACAGTCGGGCTTTGTGACATCTCTAGCAACTTTCAGTATTTAGCTGCCAAATGGAGAAAGTAATGTTTGGGTTCAAAGTTTTGGAGTGTAGTCATTAGACTGTGGGGGTTTTCAAGGGCTGTCTTTAAGGATCCCCCCAAAGATACTCTGAGCTTTATTTCCAAGTACTTTGCTTTAGCACAGTAGTTACAAATGTGTATCTTGGAGCCAGAATACTCTGGTTGAAGTTCAAGTGCTGCCACTTGTAGCCCTCAACCAAGTTATTTAACTTCATTTATAACCAAGTTAAGAGTTGGACAGACCTCATATGATGATGGTGAGTGAGGATTAAATGAGTTATTCTAGGAAAGTCTTTAGAATACCGACAAATACGTAGAAAGTGTTCCCCAATGAATTTGATGCCACAAGTTTCAGGAAACCTAAGAGCCAGATTAATGTTCAATTTGCCAATATCTGCCTAAGGAGCTTAGGCAGATATTGCCTTCATTTCTCCCAGTCTTTCTTCCTCCAAGGAATGAGAATGAAGAAAACATGTTGAAAATGTAGGTGTTTCTTAAGGCCCATCTCTGTTTTTAAGTCCTAACCATTTGAAGAATCTTTGGCAGAATGAAGATATTCACAGTGAGTGTTGTAAGTTTCACATTAGAAAATGACTCTAGGGAAAGCCTATGATGGTGAGGTGCACCTCAGAGGCATTCTCCTACACAGCTTCCTACAGTGGGTGGTGGGGGACAAGTCCCACTGAAAGGTGCCATGTGTTCCTGGCCAATCAGGCACAGTAGAGAAGACTGTGTTTATGCAGTTTTCTAATGAGATGAACATATCTCATGAACCAGAAAGAGAAGCCACTTCTTCCTGCAGCGTTCCCCCAGAGTGCTTTACTGACAAAGCTCAACATCACACTTACTGCAAAGGAGAAATGCTTAAAGTTCAACTCCAATATGGCAGAGCAGAGCTGAAGGGTGGACTGGAGTGAAAGAAAACCAACTAATAACTGCCCATGAGCTTTTGATAGGCTTTCGAGCACCGGAAACATTGATAGCAGTAGTCTAATTAGGGCCTAGAAAGGACCCTGTAAGAACTGGCTAGCTGCTTTTTCTGTTGTACCTGCCTCATAAGAAGAGAGAGAGAAAACCAGACTGAGGCAGGCTACGTATGGTTCAACTGCCAAGATCAGGGTTAGAGGCTGTTTAGGAAGCACTGAGTAAGTAAACACTGCTGAAGGGCTTGACAGTTAGTTAATGTTAAGCCTTGAGATTCCATTTTATTTATTGTTCTGAATACTATCTAAAAGAAACAAAGATATATAAAGGTTCAGAAACTTTTTCCCTAAGATTGACCAATGTTCTAGCTGCCAAGATTTCTTCTTCTTGCAACCTATCATTAAATCTTTTTTTAATTAATTAATTTATTTTTATTCAGTTACAATTGTCTGCATTTTCTCCCCTTCCCTCCACCCCACTCTAGCCAGTCCCACCTCCCTCCCCCACCTCTACCCTCCCCCTTGATTTTGTCCTTGTGTCCTTTATAGTAGCTCCTATAGAACCCCCCCCCCCCCCCCGCCCATGTTCATAGCAGCACAATTTACAATAGCCAAGTACTGGAAGCAACCTAAGTGCCCATCAGGAAATGAGTGGATCAAAAAATTATGGTACATTTACACAATGGAATTCTACGCAGCAGAGAGAAAGAAGGAGTTTATACCTTTTGCAATGGCATGGATGGAACTGGAGAGCATTATGCTAAGTGAAATAAGCCAGGTGGTGAGGGACAAATACCATATGATCTCACCTTTAACTGGAACATAATCAACAAAAGAAAAAAGCAAACAAAATATAACAAAAGACATTGAAATTAAGAGCATT
The DNA here is from genome assembly GCF_022682495.2 of Desmodus rotundus. Lineage (NCBI taxonomy): Eukaryota > Metazoa > Chordata > Mammalia > Chiroptera > Phyllostomidae > Desmodus > Desmodus rotundus. The sequence continues at coordinate 104,946,551 of NC_071389.1, read as the reverse complement.
GTAACAATAGCCACAGGGGTCTATCATTAAATCTTATCATTAATTCCCTTAATCTATTAACCAAGTGTGATTTCACAAAAAAATTTAAAATAAATATTCCTTTTTCTAGGGCTACTCTTAGGGTGTGTAGGATGATGGGAAAGTCTTTTGGCAGGGATCCCATCTATATAAATAATTTAATTTAAAAATGTATTACAAAATTCATGAATCAATGTGAGTGAGTTATAAACCTAGAATGATGGGTAGAGGAGAGCTACTGATTATGTGCTTATCTTCCAATCAGTGTATTTGAAGATTTTTTGTCCTATGTGAGTGAGAGTTACCCCAAGTCAGTGTCTCAGCACTATTCTGGTGACCTGATCTCATGTGATCCTGTGAAAGAATTACTGTGCTGGCCTGTGGGAGTCACCTGCTCTCCATGTTGCTCCCCTTGGACTAGGTCCCTCTGTGGGCCCTGGGCTGACTCTATAAACGTTAGTTCCAGAGTTTGATAGGGCTTTTGGTCAACCCCATATATGAGGGTTGGAGAATGCTCCTGAGAGTGGAAGTGATCAATGTATGTCATGATCTGGGCTTGTGACCCCAACAGCAGATAACATGGCTGGCCCTAGCTGGTGCCAGGTTTCAGAGAGGACTTGTTTTGCAGAAGGCATGCCAGAGCACTGGGTCCAGAGGCAAGGTACAATGGCAGAGATCTGCTTCGCTGATCTAAGAGCCATACTACCTTTTTCCATGTTGCCTCATTATCTCTTTAACCGTAGAGATCACCCACTATTTTCATTTTAACTGAAAATAGGCAAAGCAGATGAGCCATAACCCATCACACATCATGCTGCACCACTTCTGTGTGAGTCTCTCTTGCTCCTTCCCTTAAACATTTAGCACCTTATTCTGTTTCTTGGTGTTATGAACTGAATGTTTGTTCCCCACAATATTCATATATTGAAGTCTTAAACTCCTGTGTGGGTGTTGTTGGTGATGGGACCTATAAGGAAGTAATTTAGGTTAAATGAGGTCACTAAGGAGGAGCACTAGACCAATAGGATTAGTGTCTTATGGGACACCAGGGAGCTATTGCTTTTACTCTCTCTCTCCCCACACATCAATGCACAGGCACCAAAGAAAGGCCATGTGAAAAAAGTAAAAAGACTCATGGACATGGACAACAGTGTGGTGATTCTAGGTGGAAGGAGGGTTTAAGGGGGCTAAATAGCAAGGGAAAAAAATACAATAATATTTTAAAAAAAGAAAGGCCATGTGAACACGTAGTGAAAAGGTGGCCACTCACAAGCCAAGAACAGTCTTACCCGAATCCAAATTTGCTGGCACCTTGATCATAGACTTCCAGCCTTCATAATTGTGAGCAAATAAATTTCTGTACTTTAAGGTACCTAGTCTGTGGTATTTTGTTATGGCAGCCTGAGCAGAAAAATGTATTTAACTTCTCAAGAAATATTCTTCCTTTTTCAAAACTACATTCCAAACCTCCTTCAAATTCTACCTTTTTGTTATCTCAATCCTTTCAGCTAGTCCTCTGGTACACAAACCTTCAGTGAAGGTTATTAATATGATGCCTTCTGGATAAGATATTTACTTTACTCAGGACCGTGCTGGATAATCTTCTAATTCCAAAGAATGACTTTAACAGAGGGCTTTCAAAACACTGGGAAAAGTATACTGAGGGATTCAACTTTGTTCGCACAGGCCTCCCAGTGGCCTTTAAGCCCCTCCATGAAAGCAGCTGCCTTCTCACTTGTGAACAGCATTGCCCTTACTCCTCAGACTGAAGCAGCCTTTTCACTCTCAATATCCAGGCAGACAGTACTTATTTTCCTAGAGGAAATAAGGGAAATGATTATATTTTGATATATCAGTTGTTTATTATTGTATCATTTCTTTGAAATGGAACTATTATGTATCTTTTTAATATGTACTGATGTATTTATTTAGTTTGAAAGGTAATATAGTTATTGTGGTAGGAATTGTGTTGTGAAATCCCTTTCATGCTTTTTTAAAATAAAAGCTTAACAAAATCATTGTGTATACTACAGGTATTCTGGCTTTGGTTCAGCTTCTCAAAAATGCCACCAGAGACTGTCTTTATATATCTTGACCCTGTCATCCTTAGTGTGTTAGTTTTGTTCTCACGTTTGTGCCTCATGATCAAAAATTACCACGCAAACACAGAGATCATCATGTCTGTATTGAAAGCAAGAGGGAGGATATGTCATGGCCACTACTAGTTGCTGAGAAGGCTTGGAAAGTGGATATTTAGTTTATAAACCAGTAATGGTGGTTAAAAGAGAAAATTATTGAAATACATGACAGGTGAGCCACAAGTGGAAGAAATTACAGTGTGTTTAGAAATTGTTATGTTGTCAAAGTTGATCTTTAAAGTGTTTAGAGTAATTTTCGTGCATGATGTATCTCAGATGTTTTCTATAAATTAATAATTTTGATTGAAAACTACTTTTCTTTGCTCATAAAAGTAATACATGATTGACTTTTGCTTCTGGTTAAGATGCAGAAAGTAGCAGAAGACCATTGGCTTTGCCAAGAAACCGAATGAGTTACAAAAGGTGTTAAAAATGACTGTGGAGACTGTGAATAAGAAAAGGTAGAATAGAAAATTTGAGAGTAGAAAGATCTTCTGTGTGGGTGTAGATCTGTAGCATTTTTCCTCCTTGGAACATTTGACAAGTGTGTAATAGGCTGAGAACTGGACTCACCATTGCAGAGGAACTCTGTTAGGAAAAAGAGAAACAGTAGTGCTTTTGAGAGCTGGTGTGAAAGGCTCACATCTAGGGGATTCCTAAATGCAAAGACACTTTTCTATGCTGGTTTCTGCTCATGGAAATTTTAAAGAGTGCTGTGGAGGTGAGTGGTGTTCAACCTGGGCTGGAAGGCAGGATAAAGTCTTGCAGTCTCATTGAGCTTAAAAGTCAAGATCATTCTAGAGAGGAGCCTACAATGAACTTAGCACACATCTCACACATGAGACATTGAAACCAGAGGTGGATTGAGTCTAAAAAAATCAACAACCTTATCCCAACTCAACTGTTGATTGGATCATGGTGACCAGCATCTTCCCCTGTCTGCCTGAGGAAGAAAAAGGCAAACCACCATTGGGGAATTTAGCTTTTGCTTCAGTCTTTTCACAACTTTTTTAGACAATTTCTGGTATACAAGAAAAAAATTACATTAAAAAAAGGTGGGGTAGTGGTAAATTGTGAACATAAGAGAAGAAACAACCAGTAGAGGCAGATAAACAGGTAAGTCAGGTGTTATATTTAACAGACAAGATTTTACAATGACTATTAAAGAAAGTAGGGGGAAAATGTGAACAAAAGATAGAGAAAAGATGAAAAGATAGAGAATTTCAACAGAGAAATGGAATCTATCTGTCATTTATCTATCTATCTACCTTGCCATCTATTCCAAATGTACATTATAAACCTGAACGTTGTAAGTAACTTATTAAAAAGAACTTAATGACACACTAAACAAATGAGAGGATTAGTGAGTTAAAAATCAGATCAATAGAAATTATCCAACTGTTTGCACAAAGAAATTTAAACTAAACACTGTAAAAAATATAAAGACTACTAACAAAAGATCTAACATATGGAACTGAAGTCCTAGAGGAGAGAGAAAATAGGGCAAGAATGTATTTGACTTTTCCAAATCTGATGAAAGGCATCAATCCACAGACTTAAGAATTTCAGTGCATCCGCAACAAGAAAAATAAGTCATATCTAGGTACATCAAGTCTAATTGGTGAATATTTCTTTTATCTCTTAAAACTTCAGGTTTAATTACATCTAAAGTCAATTCCATTTATTATTTATTTTTTAATGTTATTTTTTGTTTTTTAATGTTGTTCAATTATAGTTGTTCCCTTTTCTCCTCATGCTACCCACTCCCACCTCCCACATTCCATCCTCCCCACCCTGTTGCCCATATCCATGGGTCCTTTATCCATGTTCCTTGCTGACCCTTTCCCTTCTTTGCCCCATTGTCCCATTCTCCCTTCCCCTTTGGTCACTGTCAGTTTGTTCTTTATTTCCGTGACTCTGGTTATAGTTTGCTTGCTTGTTTGTTTTGTTAATTAGGTTCCACTTATAGGTGAGATTATACGGTATTTGTCTTTCACTGCCTGGCTTATTTCACTTAGCATAATACTCTCCAGATCCATCCATGATGTCCCAAGGAAAAAAATCTTCAAAGTAGCCAGAGGAATAAAGACACATTAAATTCATAGAGACAACAATTACAATGATAGCACACTTTTCAATAGAAACTTCGAAATTCAGATGGTAATGGAGTATCTTTAAGGTGCTAAAGAGAAAGACACAAAACAAAATGCCTGTCAACCTAAAAATTTTAACTCAGTGAAAATATTCATTAGAAATGAAAGTAAAATAGATATTTGAAAACAAATAAAGATCTAGATAAATCACTGTCAGCAAACCAAAGAGAATTCTTCCGGCTGAAAGATATGATCTGTGAACGAAACAGAATGGGAGAAAGGGATAAAGAGAACTGAAAAGGGTAAATACGTGGCTGAATATAAAGAGTATTTTGTATTTAAGCCAACAATAACAGCAATGTCTTGTGGGACTTCAAATCTACATTGAAATAAAATGTATAACAACCAAACTACAAGGGTTAGAAGGGGATAAATGGAATTGTGCTGTTACAAGTGTCTTGAATTATTAATGAAGGAGTAAAGTGCTAATTTATGGTAGATGTGCATCAATTAAGAATGCATACTGTAATTGCTATAGTAATTGCTAAAATATAATAAAAAATAAGACTAAAAATCTAGTAGAGGAGATAAAATGGAACATTAAAATACTTGATTAACCTGCAAAAAATTAGAAAAGGAAGAAATTATGAACAAAAACAGATGTGACAAATATAAACTAAATAAAAAGACCTATACCCAACTATATTAGCATTTACCTTAAATGTAAATTGACTAAAAACTTCCATTAAAAGAAAAAATAGTTTTCCTGGGTTAAAAAATTATAAGGAACTATAAGAAATCAAAAACACTGTAAAAAATATGCCATGTACCCATAAACCCCCCCAAAAAAGTCTTTTTTATATTAATATCAACAATGTAAATTTTGAGGCAAAATATTACAGTTAAGAAAAACAGGAGAGTTCTGGCCAAAATAGAGGCATAGGCAGAAATGCTTCACCTCCTAGCACAGCCAAAAGAAGGATAACAACCAATTTAAAAACAAAGAACAACCAGAACTGCCAGAAAATCATTTGCATGGAAGTCCAACAACCAAGGAGTTAAAGAAATATTCATCCAGGCTGGTAGGAGGGGCAGAAATGGGCAGCCAGGGCAGAGACAGGTGGGGGGGGCAGAGAGGATGTGCAGCAAGCTGGTGGCTGGCAGACCTTGCAGGTGATCCCACTTTTGTGTGCAGATAAGCAGAGAGGAGCAACTGGGGAGCAGACAGACTGTGAAACCCAGGATTTCAGCACAGGAAATTAAAGACTCAAGCCCCTTGGCTATAAAATATCTGTGGGAGTTGCTGTGGTGGGAGAAACTCCAGACTCACAGAAAAGTTCGCAATCCACTTGTTGGAAGAGAGGGAAGTGATGGAAAGTGGGACAAGAGCAGAGCAAGTCCCAGTGTTCCCTATCTGACCCCTCCCCTACAGACATCAACACAACACAGCAAAGAGGGTTGCCCTGCCCTGGCAAATACCTAAGGTGCCTCTCCTTACCATGTAACAGTTGCACAGAGACAAAGAAATACAGCCCAAATAAAAGAACAGATCAAAACTCCAGGACAAGAACTAAGCAATGAGGAGATAGACAACCTATCTGATTCACAGTTCAAAATACTGGTAATCAGGATGCTCACAGAAATGATTGAGCTTGGTTGCAAAATTAAGGAACAAATGAAGGCTACCCAAAGTGAAATAAAGCAAAATATACAGGGAAGCAACAGTGAAGGGAAGGAAACTGGGACTCAAGTGAATGATTTGGAACAAAAGGAAGAAATAAACATCCAACCGGAGCAGAATGAAGAAACAAGAATTCAAAAAAATGAGGAGAGGCTTAGGAACCAATGGGACAAAGTTAAGCATTCAAATATCCATATCATGGGGGTGCCATAAGGAGAAGAGGAAGAGCAAGAAATTGAAAACTTATTTGAAAAAATAATGAAGGAAAACTCCCCCAATCTGGCAAAAGAAATAGGCTTCCCAAGGAAGCCTATTGGAAGCCCAAGAAGCCAGAGAGTCCCCCAAAAATTAGACCAAAGGAGGAATACACCAAGGCACACCATAATCAAGTTACCTAAGATTAAAGATAATGAGAGAATCTTTAAAAAAGCAAGAGGAAAGGAGACAGTTACCTACAAAGGAGTGCCCACAAGGCTATCAGCTGATTTCCCAAAAGAAACCTTATAGATGAGAAGGGGCTGGAAAGAAGTATTTGAAGTCACAAAAGGCAAGGACTTCCATCCAAGATGACTCTATCCAGCAAACCTATCATTTAGAATGGAAGGGCAGATATCTGCTTCTCAGATAAGGTCAAGTTAAAGGAGTTCATCATCACTAAGCCCTTATAATATAAATGAAGTGTTAAAGGGACTTATCTAAGAAAAAGAAGATCAAAAGTACAAACAGCAAACTCACAACTATCAACAACTGAACTTAAAAAAAAACAAAAACTAAGCAAACAACTAAAACAGGAACAGAATCACAAAGTGGAGATCACATGGAGGGTTATCAGTGGAGAGGGGGAGGGGGAGAATGGTGGGGGAAGGTACAGGGTATAAGAAGCATAACCTGTAGGCACGAAATAGATGGGTTTTGGGGGGTGGTTTCAGAATAGTATAGGAAATGGAGAAGACAAAGAACTTATATGTACAACCATAGACATGAACTGTGTGTGTGAGGGAAATGCTGGAGGGTAGGGTTTGGCAGTGCAGGGAGGATGGGGATAAAAGGGAGAAAAAAGTTGGGACAACTCTAATAGCATAATCAATAAAATATACTTTTTTTCAAAGATTTTATTTACATACTTTTTTAGAAAGGGGTTGAGAGGGAGAAAGAGGGAAAGAAACATCAATGTGTGGTTGCCTCTTGAGTGCCACCTACTGGGGACCTGGCCTGCAACACAGGCATGTGCCCTGACTGGGAATTGAACTGGTGACCATTTGGTTTGCAGGCTGGCGCTTAATCCACTGAGCTACACCAGCAAGGGCCAATAAAATATACTTTAAAAAGAGAAAAACATATCATAACTATAAAAGGAGAAATTTAACAGGAAGTTGTAACTTTTCCTAATTTGAATGCATCTAATAGTGTAGTTTCAAAATACATAAAGCAAAAACTGAAAAAAAAGGACAAATCCATAGTCATAACTGTAAATTTTAACAGAGTCCTTTCCATATTTTATAGTGCTAGTAGACAAAAATCATAAAAACTCTAGAAAGTAAATTTGTCAACATAATGAAAGGTACCTACAAAAATCTACAGTTATCATAATACTTAATGTTGTCATATTGAATTATTTCCTCTTTAAGTTTGGGGAAAGACTAGGGTTTTAATGATCACTACCTCCTATTCAACATTGTTTAGGAGATGCTAGTCAGGGCAAGAAGACAAGAAAAATAAATAGAAATGTATAAAGAATGGAAATAAAAAAGTAAAATCATATTTTCAGATGAAATGATTATATAGGAAGAAAATCCAAAGAAATCTACCATCTTATCTAATAAATGAATTTATCAGGATCACCAGATACAAGGTACAAAAAAATTAATTGTATTTCTATATACCAGCAACAAAACAGTTGGCAAATAAAATTAGAAAAATAATGTCATTTACAGTAACATAAAAATGTCAAATACTTCTAAATAAATTTAATGAAATACTTGCAAAACCTGTACACTGAAAACTTTAAAATTTTGCTGAGACATATTAAAAAGGAACTAAATAAATTATTATTTCATTTGATGCAATATTGAATATTTTCAGGACCACAATTATTGCAAATTGAGCTAGAGATTCAGATCTAATCCAAATCTCAATAGATTTTCTTGTGTATAAAAATTGACAAACTGATTCTAAATACATATTGTAATGCAGTGGACCTAGCATAGTGCAGCCAATCTTGATGAAAAAGTTTGAAGATTACCAGATTTTATGTTATCAAAAATGACTTTAAGTGTTTTATTGGCATAATGATAGAAATTAGATAAATTGAACAGAATAGTGAGCCCCAAATTAGATGTATATGTAATTAGATGTATTTGGGCACTTGACTTAAGACAAAGGCAATAAATGCAATTCATGAGGGAAATAATGGTCTTTTCAATAAATGTTTCAGAGAAATTAGATATCTCTAAGGAACAATATGAAGCAGCCACACAAACTTTGATGGATAATAGACAAACTACTAAAAGCATAAACCCTAAAGCATCTAGAATAGAAGTTCTCAACCAAGGGCTTATGGCCCCTGGAGATATTCGTCACAACTAGGTGGAGATGCTACTGAAACTGAAAGGCCAACAATGCTGTTAAACATGTGACAGTGCATAAGAGAGTCCCCACAACCAAAAATTATCTAGCCCAAAATGTCAATACTGCCAAGGTCGGCAAACCTGAGTCTAGAAGAAAACATAGAAGAATGTCTTCATGATCTTAGATAGGCAGATCATAAAAATAACTATCCATAAAATTTTAAAAATTGATGTATGATTTTATTTAAAATAAAACAATGTTTTTCTATCAAAGAAAAGGAAAAAGCAAGTTACAAACTGGGTGAAAATATGTATGATACATACATTTGACAGGGACTCTGCCAGGAAGACTCTAACAAGGGTGTCCAACCTGTGGCCTGTGCTTCACATGTGACCCAGGATGGCTATGAGTGAGGTCCAACACAAAATCATAAATTTACTGAAAACCTTTTTTTTTTTGCTCATCAGTTTTCATTAGTGTTTGTGTATTTAATATGTAGTCCCAAACTACTCTTCTTCCAGTGTGGCCCAGAGACACCAAAAGATTGGATACCTCTGGGTCTAAAATGTCCCCATAATCCCTGACTGCTGGTATTCACACCCTGTGTAATCCTCTGCCCTTGAGTTCTGATGGAACCTGTGGCTTGTTTCTAACCAATAATTAGAAAATGCATGCTTATTGTAGAATATCTAGAAGGTATAGAAAAATTTAACAAAAATTTTTAAAAATCTGGCATAATCCCAGGATTCAGATCATGACTACTCTTAACATTTTGTTTTATTTTCTTCCAGTCTTTTGTTTTGTTTTTAATGGTTTGAAACTTACTGAAAAGTAACAACAAAACAAAGCACTCCGTTATCCCTGTTACCCAGATTTCCCTGACCACTAAATATTCTGGAAGTACTTCCCTCAACAAGAGCATGCTCCTACATAGCCACTGTACAACCCTCTGAAAATCAGGAAACCAGCACTTGTATAACATTACCAGCCAGCCCATAAACTCCATTCAAATCTTGCCAACTATCCCACCAGTGCCTTACTTTCCTTTCTGGTCCCAAAGCCTGCCTATCTAGGAATATGCTTTGTATTTTGTGGTCACATCACATCAATTTCCTTTAACCTGGAATAGTTCCTCAGTCTGTCTCCATCCACATTGCAAAGCTTAAAGAATACAGTTGAACTGTAGCAGGACCACCAGTCTGGGCTGGACTCATGTTTCCTCCTGACCACACTTAGGCTACATATTCCTGGCAGAAAGCACAGAACTACTCTTCTCATTGCTTCATGTCAGTGGGCACATGATGTTCACTCATTGTGATCATTTGAAGATTGGTATCTGCCTGACTTCTTCACATAGAGCCACTATTTTCCCCTCTGAATTTGATCAGTGTTTTGTGGAGACAGGTTCTGAAATTGATCAGCTTCTCGAATCTCTATCCACCAAAACTTGCACTGTCAACAACTGCCCGTATCAACCACTGCTGATGTGGTTGCCAGTGGTGATTATTTTCATCATGACTTCTATACATATTAGTCAGCATTACATTTTTCTTTTTTCCTCTTTTATTTTATTTTATATATTATTTTATCTTTGTTGTATTTTTCACCATTACCATTTAGTCCCCTTATACACCCTTCCCCCCAGGAATCATTACACTGTTGTCCATGTCCATGAATCGTTTTTCCTTTTTGCTCAATCCCTCCACCCCCTCACCTCCCTCACAACCAGCTGTCATCCTGCTCTCCATCTATGAGTCCATCTCCATTTTCTTTGTTAGTTCAGTTTGTTCATTAGATTCCTCATATGAGTAAAATCATGTGGTATTTGTCTTTCTCTGACTCATTTATTTCAATTAGCATAATTTGCTCTAGGTCCATTCAAACTGTTGCAAAGGGTAAATTTTTCTTCTTTTTATGACTGAGTAGTATTCCACTGTATAAATATTCCATAGTTGTGTTCCACTCATCTACTAATGGACACTTGGGCTGCTTCCATATCTTGGCAATTGTAAATAACACTGCAATAAACATAGGGGTGCTTATGTTCTTTCAGATTAGTGTCTTGGTTTCCTTCAGATATATTCCCAGAAGTAGAATCACTGAGTCAAAAGGCAGACCCATTTTTAATTTTTCGAGGTATCTCTACAGTGTTTTCCACAGTGGCTGCACCAGTCTGTATTCCCACTAACTGTGCAAAAGGGATCCCCTTTCTCCACACCCTCTCTAGCATTTGTTTGTTGATTTATTGATGATAGCCATTCTGACAGCTGTGAGGTGGTATTTCATTGTGGTTTCAATTTGCATTTCTCTGATGATTAGTGATGTTGAGCATCTTTCATATGTCTATTGGCCATCTGTATATCCTCTTTGGAGAAGCATCAATTCAGGTCCTTTGCCCATTTTTAACTGTGTTCTTCATTTTTTTAGTGTTGAGTTTTGTAAGTACTTTATATATTCCGGATATTAACCCTTTATCAGATGTATCCATGAATATGTTCTCCCATTCTGTTGGTTGTCTTTTTATTTTTCCGATGATTTTCTTTGCTGTGCAAAAGCTTTTTTAGTTTGATATAGTCCCATTTGTTTATTTTTTCTTTTGTTTCCCTTGCTATATCTGATAAAAATTTTCTAGGAGCAACAAGTTCTTTAAAGTGTGAAGTTAGATTGTTTATTTGAGCCTTTTTTTTTTTTTTTTTGAGATAGGCCTATAAGGCTATGAGGTTCCCTCTTACAATTTCTTTCCAATTGTCCCACAGATTTTGGATTGTTGTGTCATCATGTTTATTTGTTTGTAAGGTATCTTTTGACTTCTTCCTTGATCTCATTGTTAACCCATTCATTGTTTAATAACATGTTATTTAGCTTCCATGTCTTTGCATTTCTTTCAGATTCTTCTTGTGATTGATTTCCCGTTTCATAGCATTGTGGTCAGAGAAGATATTTGATATGACTTTAGTCTTCTTTTATTGAGACTTATTTTGTGTCCTCACATGAGGTATGTCTTAGAAAATGTTCCATGAGAATTTGAAAAGTATGTGTATCCTGCTGCTTTGGGATGAAATGCTCTGAAGATGTTAGTTAAATCCATTTGATCTAGTGTGTTGTATAAGGCTGCTGTCTCCTTGTTGATTTTCTGTCTGGAAGATCTACCCTTTGAAGTCAATGGGGGTGTTAAAATCCCTGGCTATGACTGTTTCTGTTGATCTCTCCCTTATGTCCATTAAGATTTACTCCACATATTTAATGCTCCTGTGTTGAGTGTGTAAATGTTTACTAGAGTTATATCTTCTTGTTGGATTGTTCCCTTTACCATTATATAGTGCCTTTCTTTGTCTCTTACTATAGCCTTGGTTTTAAAGTCTATTTTGTCAGTATAAGTACTGCTATCCCAGCTTTTTTCCCCTTTCTATTTGCATGAAATGTATTTTTCCATCCCTTTACTTTTAGTCTGTGTGTATCTTTTGATCTAACATGGGTCACTTGGAGGCAGCATATATATGGGTCTTGTTTTCTTATCCATTCAGCTACTCTATGCTTCTTGGTTGGAACATTTAAGCCATTTACATTTAAAGTAATTATTGATAGAAATGAATTTAGTGTCATTTTATTCTCAGACTATTTTATTCTGTTTCCTCCTCTCCCTCCTCCCCTCCCCTCCCCCTCCCCTTCTTCCTCTTCCTCTTCCTCTTCCTCTTCCTCTTCCTCTTCCTCTTCCTCTTCCTCTTCCTCTTCTTCTTCTTCTTCTTCTTCTTCTTCTTCTTCTTCTTCTTCTTCTTCTTCTTCTTCTTCTTCTTCTTCTTCTTCTTCTAGCAAGCCCTTTAACATTTGTTGCAGTATTGGTTTGGCAAACAAACTCTGTCAGCTTTTTCCTGTCTGGGAAGCTCCTTATTTCTCCTTCCTTTTTAAATGATAGCCTTGCTGAGTAAAGTAGTCTTGGTTGTAGGTCCTTGCTTTTCATCACCTTGAATATTTCATGCCACTTCCTTCTGCCCGAAATGTTTCTGTTGAGATAGCAGATGATAGTGTAATTGGTGCTCCCTTGTAGGTAACTATCTACTTTTCTTTTGTGGCTTTTAGGATTCTCTCTTTGTCTTTAAGCCCTGTCATTTTAATTATGATGTGTCTTGGTGTAAACCTCTTTGATCCAACTAGTTTGGAACTCTCTGAGCATTCTGGACTTGTGTTTTGTTTTCCTTCACCAGATTAGGGGAGTTTTCAGTCATTATTTCTTCAAATAGATTCTTGGTCCCTTGCTTGCTCTCTTCTTCTTCTTGTATTCCCATTATGCAGATATTGCTACTTGTCATGTTGTCATGAACAATATGTCCAAAATGTTTCTTCAACTGTCCTCAGTTTTTAAAATTATTTTTCTTTTTGATGCTCTGCCTGGGTTTTATTTCCTACCTTTTCTTCCAAATCATTGATTGGATGCTCTGCTTTATCTGACTTACCATTTACTCCTTCCAGTATATTATTTATTTCAGATATCGCATTCTTTATTACTGACTGGTCATTTTTTATGGTTTCTGTGTCTTTTATCAAGCTGTTGAGTATACTTATAATCATTACTCTAAACTCTCTGATAAATTGCTTGCCTCCATTTTATCTAGTTATTCTTCTGTAAAATTCTCTTGTTCTTTCATTTGGGGTCTGTTTCTTTGTCTTCTTCCTTTGGTTGCTTCTTTTTATTTTCTGCCTTAGTTGGTAAACTAACAAGTGGTATAGCCTCAAGCTGTAATCAGCAGCCCAGCTTAAGCACCACAGGGTGAGGCAAAGTAGTTCCTCTGTGTGGTACTATTGCTTCTCCTAAGGCTGATCCCTCTTGGAGAGGAGTGCTCTGCTTGAGAAAGATTGCTTCTGAAGTAGGGAATAACTCAGCACAGGGATCCTGGCATCTGTATCTTCAGTTCTCTCCCCAGAGCCGCCAGCCCCAGATTCTCCTCAAGCATCTCTAGTCCACTCCACCCTCTCTCTGCCAGAGCCTAGGATAAGTGGCAGCAAATGAAATTTTGTGCATTGGACCTTTAAGATGCTTTCTGTGTCTCCAGCCATCTCTCCCTGGGAGACAGAAATTCTGCTGCTTTTCACATCTGGATGTTATCTGGGTTTCTTTCTGGCTCTGGTGCTATAAGCTGGGGAATGCAGCTTGGGGTTTAGACCCCACACTTCTCAGGGGGACTCCCCTGGGCTGATGAAATATCCCTCCAGAACTTAAGTTGCTATGTGTGGGAGCCCAACCAGCCCTCTTGTGCCTCCTCTGCACTCCCTACCAGTCTCATGGTGAAGTGACTTCTTCTGTCTGTCCTTGGTTATAAGGCTTCTCTCTGGCTAGTGTTTAGGTAGTCATTCAGGATAATTTCTCTACACTTATTTGTAATTCCAGATTGGTCCTGGGAGGAGGTTAGTGTAGCTTCCACTTACCCCTCCATCATCTTGGATCCAGTCAGCACTAAATTTTAAAGAAGAGCTTTCTCTTCTCCCTTTTATATTTGTTAACATATTTTTTAAATTTTTAATAAATTTATTGGGTTGACATTCATTGATATAATTATATAGGTTTCAAGTGCACATTTCTATAGTATGTTCTGTATATTTTATTATGTGTTCACTACCCTGGATCAAGTCTCCTTTTGTTACCATTTACCCACCTTCACCCTCTCCTAACCTCCCCACCCCCATTCCTCTGGTAATCAGCATACCATTGTCTGTGTCTATGAGGTTTGTTTTTTATTGTTGCTTAATCTCAACTTTTTCACCCAGCCCCAACCCACTTCTTCTCTGATAGCAGTCAGTCTGTTCTCTGTATCTATGAGTCTGCTTCTATTTTGTTAGTTTATTTTGTTTATTAGATTCCATGTATATGTGAAATCATATGCTATTGTTTCTTCTGTGACTGGCTTATTTCACTTGGCATAATACTCTCCAAGTCCATCCATGTATTCACACAAGGTAAAATTCTCTTCTTTTTTTACAGTCATGTAGTATTCTGTTGTGTAAATGTACCACAGCTGTTTTATTCATTAGTTTACCAGTGGGCACCTGGGTTTCTTCCAAATATTGGATATTGTAAATAACTGTGCAATGAACATAGGGGTGCATATATTATTGTGAATTAGTGTTTTGGATTTCTTTGGAAATAGTCCCAGAAATGGAATCACTGGGTCATAAAGCAGTTCAATTTTTAACATTTTGAGGAACCCCCATATTTTTTTCCATGGTGGCAGCACCAACTGGATTCTCACAAAGAGTGCATGAGTGTTCTCTTCTCTCCACATCCTTGCCAACACTTGTTTGTTGTTTTACTGATGCTACCCTTTGACTGGTGGGAGGTAATATTTTGCTGTGGTTTTAATTAGCATTTCTATGATGATTAGTGATGTTGAGCATTTTTTCATATGTCTATTGGCCATCTGCATATCCTTTTGGAGAAGCATCTCTTTGGGTATTTTGCCCATTTTTAATGGATTTTTTAAAAAAGGTTTTATTTATTTTTAGATAGAGGGGAAGGGAGGGAGAAAGAGAAGGAAAGAAACATTGATGTGAGAAAGAAACATTGATTGGTTTCTTCTTGAATGTGCCCTGATCAGTGACTGAACCTGCCACCCAGGCACGTGCCCTTACAGGGAATACAACTGGTGACCTGTAAGAGATGTTGGTATATGGGATGATGCCCAATCAACTGAGCAGCACTGGTCAGGGCAGATTGTTTGTTTGCTTGTTTTTTGGTCTTGAGTTGTATAAGTTCTTTATACATTTTGGATATTAAACCCTTGCAGATGTGCTGGCAATGTGTTCCCTTATTCAGGGTGCTGTCATTTCATTTTGATGATGGTTTCCTTCACTGTGCAAAAACTTTTTATATTGATGTAGTCTCATTTGTTTATTTTTTGTTTCCCTTCCTTGAGGAGATATATCAGAAAGAATATTGCAATGAGAAATGTTAGAGATTTTAAAGCCTATGTTTTCTTCTAGTCTTACATTTAAATCTTAATCTACTTTAAGTTTATTCTTGTGTATGGTGTAAGAAGGTGGTCTAATTTTACGTTTTTTTAAGATATCTATCCAACACCATTTATTTTCCCAGCACCAATTATTGAATAGACAGTCTTTATTGTATCCTCTTGCCTAATTTGACAAATATTATTTGACCATAATGATATGAGTTTATTTCTGAGCTGTCTATTCTATTCCATTAATCTATATATCTGTTTTCATGTCAGTACCATGCTGTTTTAATTACTATGGCCTTGTAGTATAATTTGATATCAGGTAGCATAATTCATCCAACATTGTTCTTTTGTCTCAAGATTGCTGTGGCTAACAGATTTGGGGCCTTTATGGTTCCATATAAATTTATGGAATATTTTTTCTAGTTTGGTAAAATATGCCTTTGGATCGGGACAGGAATTCCATTGAATCTATAAATTGCTTTAGGTAATATAGACAACTTAATGATGTTAATTCTTTCTATCAATGAACACAGTATGTGCTTCCACTTATTTGTTTCTTCTTCAGTTTCTTTTTTCTTTGTATTATAAGTTTCCAAAGTCTTTTACATCATTGGTTAGGTTTATTGTGAGATATTTTTTTCCAGTATCATTTACTTTTCCTAGAATCTAGATACAATTAACTGTAGCAAGACAGTGCTCAATACTACTTAAGATTCATTTTAAGTTCTTTAAACTAGCTCATCATTTATAAATGTGAATTCACATTTCAGTAAAAATGGAAACTAGAATTTGACATTAACAAATTTACTCAATATTGATGTTAACCACAAAATTTTTATATGAAAAACATGGACTTAATATATCAGAATTTGGCCTTTATAAACTAGCTTACACATAAATAGTTACTTTATCTGCCCTAACCTATTTAGTGTTGCACCAGAGCCCCTTCCACAGTTTTTACTATGTAAACAGATTCCTCCCCTTATGACACAGTGAAAAAGTTCCCACCCAGGAAAAAAAACCCTAATGGATTTATCCAATTCTGAATCATCAGCAAATATAACACCAGAAATAGGTTATAGGATACTCTTAAATCTTTTACCTAAATAATATAAAAGAAAGTTACAGTGTTGACTGAAAGAACACACAGGTTTCTCATTAAACTTTGTTTTAATGGGTCTCAAAATTCTGTGACATATTTTGGCCAAGTTGTTTCCATTAAAAAGTACTGATTTTAAAAACTAATAACTTAAAAACTGCCACACACACACACACACACACACACACAAATGGTCCACAAAACATTCTCCTTTCCTTCTGAAGGTTTTATGATGCATTGTAATCATTAACCAGTCCTTTACTATTAAACTTAAGTGGCCAATTGAGACAAAGAGTTCTGAGACCATTCTTTCACCACTGATTAAGACTGGGGTGGCAGGTGTTGGGGATAATATTCATTTAGCCTTCTGAGCTTTCTGGGCAGACTTGGTGACTTTGCCAGCTCCAGCTGCCTTCTTGTCCACTGCTTTGATGACACCAACAGCAACTGTCTGTCTCATGTCATAGCAAAGTGGCCCAGAGGAGGATAGTCAGAGAAGCTCTCAACACACATGGGTTTGCCAGTAACCATATCAATGATGGCAGCATCACCACATTTCAAAAACATTGGTCCATCTTCCAGCTTTTTCCCAGAGTGATGATCAATCTTCTCCTTCAGCTCCGCAAATTTGAAAGCAATATGAGCTGTATGACAATCCAGAGCACATCCAGCACTGATTTGGCCTGTATGGTTGAGGATGATCACATGAGCTGTGAAGCCAGCAGCTTTCATTGGTGGGTCATTTTTGCTGTCACCAGCCACATTGCCAAGATGAACATCTTTGATAGACATGTTCCCAGGAAGAGCTTCATTCAAGGCTTCATGGTGCATATCAACAGACTACTTCAGTTGTAATGTTGACTGGAACAAAGGTGACCACCATGCCAGGTTTGAGAACACCAGTCTCCACTTGGCCCACAGGCACAGTACCAATGCCATCAATTCTGTAGACATCCTGGAGAGGCAGACGCAGGAGCTTGTCAGTTGGACGAGTTGGTGGCAGGATGCAATCCGGAGCTTCAAGCAGCGTGGTTCCACTGGCACTGCCATCTTTTTGGATGACTTTCCATCCTTTGAACCACAGCATGTTAGCACTTGGCTCCAGCATCTGGTCACTGTTCCAACCAGAAATTGGCACAAAAGCTACTCTCTCAGGGTTGTAGCCAATTTTCTTAATGTAGGTGCTGACTTCTTTAACAATTTCCTTGTATCTCTTCTGGCTGTAGGGTGGCTCAGTGGAATCCATTTTGTTAACAGCAGCAATCAGCTGTTTCATGCCCATCTGTGTAAGCCAGAAGGGCATGCTCATGGGTCTGCTAATTCTTGGAGATCCCTGCTTCAAACTCACCAACACCAGCAGCAGCAATCAGGACAGCACAGTCAGCTTGAGATGTTCCTGTAATCATGTTTTTGATAAAGACTCTGTGTCCTGGGTCATCAATGATGGTCACATAATACTTGCTGGTTTTGAATTTCCACAGGGAGATATCAATGGTTATGCCACGCTCATGTTCAGCTTTCAGTTCATCCAAGACTCAGGCATACCTGAAGGAGCACTTCCCCATCTCAGCAGCCTCCTCTAATTTTTCGATGGTTCTTTTGTCAATCCCCCCACATTTGTAGATCAGACAGCTGGTAGTGGTAGACTTGCCAGAATCTATGTGTCCAATAACCACAATATTGACATGAGTCTTTTCCTTTCCCATTTTGGCTTTGATTTAGTCATGGTTTTCTCGACACTTGTGTTCTGGCAGAAAACTCATTGCAAAAAAAACTGTTCTGAGATATTTTTAATGCAACAGTAAATGGGATTGTTTTCTTAGTTTTCCTTTCTGATGGTTCATTATTGGTATACAAAAATGTCACTGATTTCTGAATATATATTTCACATCCTGCTACTTTACCAAATTCATTTATCAGTTCTAGTAGTTTTTTTGTGTGTGTGTATGGAATTCTTAAGGTTCTCTGTATACAGTATTTTGTCATTTGACAATAACAGTTTTACTTCTTCCTTTCCAATTTGGATGCCTTTTATTTCTTCTTTTTGTCTGGTAGCTGTGGCTAGGACTTCCACTACTGTGTTGGATAAGAGTGGTGAAAGAAGACATCTCTGTCTTGTTCCTGATCTTAGGGGAATCACTTGTATTTTTTGCCTTCAAACATCACTTGAGTTTGATGTTGGCTATGAGTTTGTCATATATGGTCTTTCTTATATTGAGGTACATTATGTTTGTTCCCACTTCAATGAGAAGTTTTATCACAAATGGGTGCTAGATTTTATCAAATGCTTTTACTGCATTTATTAATATGGTCATGTGTTTTTATCCTTTATTTTTGTTGTATGGCGTGTCATGTTTATTGATTTGCAGATATTGTACTAACCTTGCATTCTTAGAATAAATCCCACTTGATCATGTTAAGTGATCTTTTTAATGTATTGCTGAATCTGGTTTGCTAATATTTTGTTGAAAATTTTAGCATCTATGTTCATCAGGGATATTGGCCTATAATTTTCTTCATTTGTAGTGTCTTTACTAGTTTTACAATTAGGATAATGCTCACTTCAAAAAAAAAAAGCTTGAAAGTTTTCCCTCCTCTTAAAATTTTTGGAATAGTTTGAGAAGGACATATATTACTTCTCTGAATGCTTTGTAAAATTTACCTATAAAGCCATTCAGTCAGGGCTTTTGTTTTTGGGAGTTTATTGATTACTCTTCAATGTTATTACTTGTAATCAGTTTATTCAGATTTTTTATTCTTCCTGATTCAGTTTTAGAAGATGGTATATTTCTCAGAATTTATCTATTTCATCTAGATTGTCCAATATGTTGGCATTTAGCTGTTCATAACATCTTCTTAATCTCCTTTTACTTCCTTCAAATGAATTGTTACTTTTCCTCTTTTATTTCTGATTTTATTTATTAAGGTTCTCTCTTTTTTTTCTCGATGAGTCTGGTTAAAGTTTTGTCAATCTTGTTTATCTTTTCAAGGAACCAGCTCTTGGTTTCATTGATCAATTGTAGTGGTATTTTAGACTCTATTTCATTATTTCTTCTGTGATCTTTATTACATTTATTGAGACTTGCTTCATATCCTAACATGTGGTCTATCCTAGAACATTTCATGTGTATTTGAATAAAATGTATATTCTGCTACTTAGAGTTGAAATGCTTTAAAGTGTATCAATTAATTCCACTTGATCTAGTGTGTCATTTAAGGCCATCATTTCCTAGTTTATTTTCTGTCTGGAAGATGTATCCATTGATGTCAACGGGGTGTTACAATCTTCTACTATGACTGTATTACTGTCAGTCCTTCCCTTTATGTTCATCAAACTTTGCTTTACATATTTAGGTGCTCCTAATTTAGGTACATAATTGTTTACAAAGGTTATATCTTCTTATTGGATTCTTTATCTCCTATATAGCCATTTTTTTCATTGCTGCTTATACAGAGAGGAAGAGAAACAGTAAGGAAAAGAGAGAAACATGGGTGTGAGAAATATCAATTGGTTGTCCCCATACATGCCCAGACAGGTATTGTACAAACCCAGACTGAGATTGAACCCACAATCCAGTTTTGTGTCCTGAACAGGAATTGAACTCACAACCCATTGGTTATGGGATGATGCTCCAACCAACTAACCATTTTGGCCAGGGCTATTGCCTTTGTTGTTGTTGTTTTCCATATTGCGTCTAATTTCTTTTTTTAAATTAATTTATTGTTCAATTATAGTTGTCTGCATTTCCCCCCTTCAACTCCGCTCCATCCCAGAAAAACCAACCTCCTTCCCTTGCTTCCACCCTCCCCCTTGATTTTGCACATGTGTCCTTTATAGTAGTTCCTGAAAACCCTTCCCCCCATTGTCCCCTACCACACCTCTGGCTATTGTTAGATTGTTCTTAATTTCAATGTCTCTGGTTATATTTTGTTTGCTTTTTTTCTTCTGTTGATTATGTTCCAGTTAAAGGTGAGATCATATGGTGTTTGTC
Source organism: Desmodus rotundus (assembly GCF_022682495.2). NCBI lineage: Eukaryota > Metazoa > Chordata > Mammalia > Chiroptera > Phyllostomidae > Desmodus > Desmodus rotundus. Next base: position 104,926,012 of record NC_071389.1, on the reverse strand, counting down.
CCTCACCACCTGGCTTATTTCACTTAGCATAAAGCCCTCCAGTTCCATCCATGCTGTTGCGAAGGGTATAAGCTCCTTCTTTCTCTCTGCTGCATAGAATTCCATTGTGTAAATGTACCATAGTTTTTTGATACACTCATTTGCTGATGGGCACCTAAGTTGCTTCCAGTACTTGTCTATTGTAAATTGTGCTGCTATGAACATTGGAGTGCATATGTTCTTTTGGATTGGCATTTCAGGATCCTCAGGGTATAATCCCAACAGTAGTATTTCTGGGTCAAAAGGCAGTTCCATTTTTAGTTTTCTGAGGAAATTTAGTTTTCCACAATGGCCACACCAGTCTGCATTCCTACCAATAGTGCCCTAAGGTACCCCTTTTCTCCACAACCTTTCCAACACTTGTTGTTTGATGACTTGCTTATGTTGGCCACTCTGACTGGTGTGAGATGGTACCTCATTGTGGTTTTAATGTGCATCTCTCTGATGGCTAGTGATGTTAACCATCTTTTCATACATCTCTGGGCCCTCTGTATGTCCTCCTTGGAGAAGGGTCTGTTCAAGTCCTTTGCCCATTTTTTAATTGGGTTGTTTGTCTTCCTGGAGTGGAGTGGAGTCATGTGAGTTCTTTATATATTTTGGAGATCAGACCATTGTCTGAGGTATCATTTGCAAATATGTTTTGCTATGCATATGGTTGGTTCTCTTTTTATTTTAATGCTGTTTTCTTTAGCCATGCAGAAGCTCTTTATTTTGATGAGGTCCCATTTGTTTATTCTTACCCTTATATCTCTTGCTCTAGGGGACATATCAGTGAAAATATTTCTGCGTGGAATATCTGAGATTCCCCTGACTGTGTGTTCTCCTGAAGAACTTTTATGTTGTCATGACTTATATTTAAGTCTTTTATCCACCTTGAATTTACTTTTGTGTAGGGTGTAACTTGGTGGTTGAGTTTCATTTTTTTTTCATGCACCTGTCCAGGTCTCCCAACATCATTTATTAAAGAGGCTATCTTTACTCCATTTTATGCTTCTGACCCCTTTGTCGAATATTAATTGACCATAAAGACATGGGTTTTACAAAAGCTGGGTTGGTGTGTGTGTGTGTACATACCCCTTCCAGGTGACTTGATTTTGTCACTGGAGTGGTCTGAAGGTAGGACTGGGAAGATTTGTCCACTGGCTTCCCGTCACTAGGGAGGATGGCAGGCAGCCCCTAGCTGCTGGCTACATCAGAGCCCTGGCCCTCAGGCACTAGCTTCTAAAGTAAGTAGATGAACCCCTTTCAGGAGAAGGCTAGGAATTTTGCCCTTTCCCTCTGTGCTGGCCCTGGGAGGACTCCTGTGCAAGGTGTTTGGTGAAACCTTTTTTCAGACCATTGGGGGCACTTTCGGGAATTCCCCTGCAGCAACAGCTCCAGTCTCCTCTCCACCCAGCCACCCGCCCATCTGGGGAGTGTGCAAAACTACCAGGTACTGTGAACACTACTGGGGAGTGCCCGCACTGCATCTCGGAGGGATCTGAGACCACAGGCACCAGGGAGAGTGTGAATCAAGGACGGCTCCACACAACACCCATAGCCCGGAGAAGGCCTACCATAAAAAAGACTAGGTAGAAGCTGGGAAACTCAGGATACCTTCTGGAAGAGGAATCTCACCAACAAAGGAAACACCAACAGATAAGAACAAAAGAAGGTGAAGGAGGGAGTGGAAGTCACACTAAGTCAACCCAGGACCTATCTGAAAATACAAATAAATAATGAAGAAATTACTAAGAACAAACAACTGAACAAGAGCAAGAGAAAAGCCTCAAAACCTTGTACACATGGAAGAACCAGCTCCAACACAACCTGCCCACACATGCACAACAGAAAACAAGAGGTGGGGGACAGACTGACCCTCAGATAACCAGCTGGTGGAAAAGACCCACCAGAGAAAGATCCAACAAGAACCAAAAACCAAAGACATACACAGAGCCAACATAAACCACAGCCCAAGATCAGTAAGATTGAGAGATCAAGTAGACTGTACCACTGAATCTCACAGATATTCCATCACAGCAGTTTACACCAAAAACCCAGGGGGTCAGATCAAGTAGACTGTACCACTGAATCTCACAGATATTCCATCACAGCAGTTTACACCAAAAACCCAGGGGGTCAGAACAGAGCAACTTAAGAAGCAGAGGCTAACAGGAAGAGTCTCACAAACAATGGGAAGACAAAGAAACAATGCCCAAATGAAAGGAAAGGGGGAAGTCTCAGAAACAATGCTAAATGAAAAAGAGGCAGGTAAACTATCAGATAATGAGTTCAAAGAATTGGTTATAAGGAATCTTCATGAGCTCACACAGAATTACCAAAAACTACAGGGAAACTACAATGAACTCACTGCAAACTATATCAACATGAAAAAGGAAATAGAGACTATCAACACGGGCCAAGAGGAAATAAAAAATACAATTTCTGAACTGAAGAACACAGTAGAAGGAATCAAAAGCAGGCTTGATGAAGCAGAGGATCAGATCAGCCAACTGGAGAACAAGGTAGAAAAATACACCCAGAATGAGCAAGAAAAAGAAATGAGGCTCAGGAAGAATGAAGAGCAGTTAAGGGAAATGCAGGACAACATGAAACATAATAATATCTGTATAATAGGGATACCAGAAGGAGAAGAAGAAGAGCAAGGGATAGAAAACCTGTCTGAAAGAGTAGTGATAGAAAATTTCCCTAACTTGATGAGAGAAAAAGTCACACAAATCCAGGAAACACAGAGAGTCCCAAGCAAGAGGAACCCAAAGAGGCCCACTGCAAGACACATCATAATTATAATGGCAAAATACCAAGACAAACAGAAAATCTTAAAGGCAACAAGGGAGAAACAGGAAGTAACATACAAGGGAGCCCCAATAAGGTTAGCAACTGACTTCTCAATGGAAACGCTCCAAGCCAGAAGAGAATGGCAAAAAATATTCCAAGTAATGAGAACCAGAGGCCTGCAACCAAGACTACTTTACCCATCACGGCTCCCAATCAAGATAGAAGGCCAAATAATGAGTTTCCCAGACAAAAGAAGTCTAAAAGAATACAGCTCCACCAAACCAGCTCTGCAAGAGATGCTAAAGGGGCTGCTGTGAGGAAAGGAAGGAAAAAAGAGAGAGAGAGAAGATCACATGTACAAATAAATGGCAATGAATAAGTACCTATCAATGATAACGTTAAATGTAAATGGATTAAATACTCCAATCAAAAGACATAGAATAGCTGAATGGATAAGAAAACATGACCCACACATATGCTGCCTAGAAGAGACCCATCTCAGGACAAAAGACCTACACAGACTGAAAGCGAATGGGTGGAAACAAGAATTCCAAGCAATTGGACAGGAAAAAAAAGCAGGGGTAGCAATACTCATATCAGACAAAATAGACTTCAAAAAAAAAAGGGCCATAAAGAGAGACAGTCACTGCATAATACTCAAAGGAAGAATTCACTAAGAAGACACAAACATTGTAAATATATATGCTCCCAACGTAGGAGCGCCCAAATACTTGAAGAAAATCTTTGAGGACTGCAAGAAAGATATTGACAGCAATCAATTATAGTAGGGGATTTTAACACCCCACTATCAAAAATGGACAGGTCTTCCAAACAAAATATCAAGAAGGATATTGTGTCACTTAACAATACCCTAGATGAAATGGACTTAACTGATATATATAGAGCTTTTCATCCCAAAGAAGCAAAATAAACATTCTTTTCAAGTGTCCATGGAACTTTTTCAAAGATAGACCACATGATAGGACACAAAACAAGCCTCAACAAGTTCAAGAAAATTGAAATCACATCAAGCATTTTCTCTGATCATAAGGGACTGAAACTAGAAACAAATCTCAAGGAAAAAAACCCAAAACACTCAAAAACATGGAGAATGAATAGCATGCTATTAAACAATGAATGGGTGAAGAACGAGATTAGGGAAGAAATCAAAAACTTTCTGGAAACAAATGAAAATGAACTCACCACAATCCAAAACCTATGGGACACAGCAAAGGCAGTCCTGAGAGGGAAGTTCATAGCAATACAGGCTTACCTTAAAAAGATAGAAACATTTCAAACAAACAACCTAACCCTACACCTACAAGAACTGGAGGAACAACAACAAAGACAGCCCAGAGCAAGCAGAAGGAAGGAAATAACCAAGATCAGAGCAGAATTAAATGACATAGAGACTAAAAGCACAATTCTAAGGATCAACGAATCCAGGAGCTGGTTCTTTGAAAAGATAAACAAAATTGACAAGCCCTTAAGCAGGCTCATCAAGAAAAAAAGGGACAGGACCCAAATAAACACTCTCAGAAATGAAAGAGGAGAGACTACAACTGATACCACCAAAATACAAAGGATTGTAAGGAATTACTACAAAGAACTATATGCCAAGAAATTTGAAAATCTAGATGAAATGGACACATTTCTAGAAAAATATAACCTTCCAAAACTCAATGAAGAAGCAGAAAGCCTGAACAGACCAATAATACCTGATGAAATTGAAACAGTAATCAAAAAGTTTCTGACACACAAAAGTGCTGGACCAGATGGTTTCACAGGAGAATTCTACAGAGTATTTAAGGGAGAGCTTACCCCCATCCTCCACAGATTATTTCAAAAAATTCAATAAGATGGAAGACTCCCAAACTCTTTTTATGAAGCCAACATCATGCTAATCCCCAAACCAGATAAAGACATAACAAAGAAAGAAAACTTTGGGCCAATATCACTGATGAACATAGATGCTAAAATTCTCAACAAAATACTGGCAAACCACATCCAGCAACACATTAGAAAGATTATACACCATGACCAAATGGCCATACTACCCAAAGTGATTTATAGATTCAATGCAATCCCTATTAAAGTACCCATGACATATTTCACAGATATACAACAAACATTTCAGAAATTCATATGGAACCATAAACGGCCCCAAATAGCCACACCAATTTTGAGAAAGAAGAACAAAGCAGGAAGGATCACAATACCTGATATCAAACTGTATTACAAGGCCACTGTAATCAAAACAGCCTGGTACTGGCATAAAAACAGGCACATAGACCAATGGAACAGAACAGAGAGCCCAGAAATAAACCCACGTCTTTACGGTCAATTAATATTTGACAAAGGAGGCAGGAGTATATAATGGAGCAAAAATAACCTCTTCAACAAATGGTATTGGGAAATCTGGACAGCTATGTGCAAAAAAATGAAACTCGATCACCAACTTATACCATACACAAAAATAAATGATGGATAAATGACTTAAATATAAGTTGTAACACCATAAAAGTCCTAGAGGAAAACATTGGCAGGAAAATCTCAGACATTCCAGGCAGCAACATCCTCACAGACATGCCCTCTGAAGCAAGGTACATAAAGGAAAAAATAAACAAATGGGACCTCATCAAAATAAAAAGCTTCTGCATGGCTAAAGAAAACATAATTAAAATGAAAAGAGAATCAACAGTATGGGAAAACATATTTGCCAATGATACCTCAGACAAAGGCCTGATCTCCAAAATATATGAAGAACTCACATGACTCCACTGCAGAAAGACAAACAACCCAATTAAAAAATGGGCAAAGGACTTGAACAGACCCTTCTTGAATGTTTGTTTTTCTTTAGAATGAGTATCCCAGCGTGAGATCCACAGAGTATTTGATCTAAAGGAGTCTTCTCAAAAGGAGCCTTTTAGAGTTAAGTAATTTTAGAAACATGAAACAAGTCAGAGCAGTATCTTTGTGTTGAATTCTATTTGTTGAGGTCCCTCAGCTGCCACAAGAGGGCTCAGCAGAGACACAGAGAGAAGAATCCCTGTTGTCTAGAGCCACCAAGGAGTGGTTAAGAGCACACAGGCCAGAGAGAGTCAGCACTGTGAGAAGCAAGGAGATAGGTGCAGTGTCCCAGATGTCAGGGGTTCTGAGAGATTAAAAAAAGATGGTATGCTCTACTTCATAAAATGACAAACTGTAAAAGGGAATTTGTTCACTCTTACTTTGAATCATTCTGTAAGAATTTAAGATTTTATTTATTTATGTATTTATGTATTTATTTATTTATATTGGGAGAATGGGGAGAAAGAGAGAGAAACATCACTGTGTAAGAGAAACTTCAATTAGTTGCCTCTTGCACACCCCCAACTGGGGACCTGGCCTGCAACCCAGGGATGTGCCCTGACTAGGAATCAAACTGTCAACCTTTCAGTTTGCGGGTCAACTCCCAGCCCACTGAGTCACAACAGTTAGGGCAAGAATTTTTTTGATTACTAGCTTACCTAGGGATTTTGGCCAAGGTCAGTTACTAAGCAGTGACCCAAACAGACATAGTTCCAGCTACTGAGATGGAAGAGACTGGTGGGACTATGAGTATCCATGGCAAACTGAGACCCAGGTAGGGAAGCCAAGGCTGATGAGAGCCATCAGGCTGAGCAGCCCTTTGGCAGCCCAAGGATGGAGGATCACTGATGGAGCAGAAGCTAATAGGGAATTAGGTTGTTCTGAGTCTTTTATGCTAGTCCTCAAAACAGAAACATGTCAGAGTAAATGGTGAAAAGGGAGAGCCAGGAACACTGGGTGTACTTCAACTATCAATAATTAGGAGAAACTTCAGAGTAATCTTGCCTTTGGTTATTGTTTCAAGCGAGTGACTCTGGGAAACAGTTATGCAGTATACTGATTACTTCCTCTCAGAGTTCACAAGAATAAATAAGGCTGCCTCCTTCCAAATGTTTTGAAAGAAATTCCACAGGGGGAAAAAAATGTCTGTGCCATTGCAGTTGAGCAGAGGGAGCATGACTTACACATGGGTTGGAGCCTTTGATAGCGATCTCTGCATCTTGTAAAGATATTCCCCATGTGGCCATGGGGCAAGGCCAATGGACAGGGGCTGCACAGAGGATGCCCAATGTCCAGGAGAGACTGGAAGACTTGCTTTGTTTCATCTACACGGTGTTATAAAAAAGTTGAATTAGTTGCTGACATTTAAATATAAGGAGATTTAGGATAAAATATAGGTTTCCAGTTTCTCTAAAAAAAATGGAGAGATGGGCAAATCAGCAGGGTCTGAGAAGCTGTTTCCCCTTCTACATGGGGCAGGTGCTGTATGTACTTCCCCAAAGGTAGTCATTCACTATGGTATCTGTCTGGCCCTCACAGAGGTCTGAGTTGGTCACCTCTGCTATGCAGCATTGTTGACATTGATACTATCATTTTAAATCATGTTCTCAGGCAACATTATAAAGTCTAGGTTCCTTAAATCCCTAGAACCAATAATATAAATGAAGGGGCCAATCCAGTTCCTTAAAATTCATCCTTAAGAGACTCAGAATCCCTTTGGAGGTGTGTCTCATTCATTTTTCTTTTATTTTTGTTCCAACACATAAAAGCTACTAATACCCAATGAAATGAGTATTATGAAATGACCAAAGGTCCATTTGAACTTCATAGCATCTTTTTGACAGTTAAATGAGTGACTATTTGTGAAGTGCTCCAAACAGGGCCTGGTAAATAGTAAGTACTATATCTATATTTATTAGATAAAACAATTTAAATGTTTCCAACTCATATTTACCTTTTCTTATAGCTTTTTTCTCTAGTCCAGGTTCAAGCTACAAAATGGCTTATTTCCAGGACACTGTGTTTGTTCATGGTTCTAGCAAGAAATGGACCTATCACCTTTGCATATTTTATTTCCTGTATTTTTAAGTTGCACAAGACTACACTCCTGAGACCTCAATGCCTTATAGAGATTTTTAGTAAAAGAGATCTATTAGTCTTTATTTGTTCTTAATTGTGCCCTCTCCTTCTGCCCTACCAACCCCAGGCCCAAGGACATGAGGCCTGGACAGAAAGAATCTGAATCGCAGAGACTGGATGGCATTCAGATTTGCATTTCTCCTCCCAATATATAAGCTTCACACCACACCTTTCCCTTCCTTTAAAAAAGGTTCTAGGGTTTTTCAGCTAGAATCTGTAGCCCAGCTCTCAGGGTACACCAGAAAGCCTAGCTCCTCAGAATCCAGTGAGGAACACAGTTTAGGATCCCAGGTTTGGTTCTCTTTTAAACTAAGAGTCATCTTCCAATGGCTTCTGTGCCCTAGTCATCTTCACAGTCAAAGCCACACATAGCCCTGATTTTCAGAGCACTCATTCTTTCCAAGGCAGTGGCTATCTCTACCTTAGAGGGCCAGTGATCAAAGTTAGAAAAGCCTTCAGCAAAGAAAGTTAATATAATCTCTATTTTCTGTCAAACTTCCCCTTGCCACTCCCATTCCAAATCATAACTAATGACCAAATACAAACTTTTGTTAGTACTTGTCAGTAGTTGTTTACAGCACCAATACTATTGTTAAAGGCCACACAAAATATCAATCACTCAAGTGGAAACACTACTTTCAGGTACTAAATACATTTTTTTTTTCTAAGAATAAGGAGATTCTCCTTTTTCTCTCTTTCTCTATTTCACATTCTTGGTAGATTTTTTTTTAGAATGAACACGTTTATTACATGAGCTAAGATTGAAGGGAAGAGGATTTATTTGCCTTTCTGGGACTTGATTTTCCTTAGCTAGAATGGCAGCTCCTTGCCCTCTAGCATATGGTCATGTGCATGGCCACGTTGGCTTGGTCTTGGAGTCATGCATGTAAGAAGCTGGCCTGCTGGAACTGCTCCTCTAGAAGATGGTTGATTTTGGCATTCTTTTTCATCATATTGCTTCTGAATTTTATTTGATGGTTTTTTGTTTAAAATCTGTTCCTCCTCAAGGGTCAGTTTGGCCCCTGTCTTGCAGCCCAGAGGCAGTGCCACCCCAGAGGGACTCACACCACTGTTGGCACAGTGTGCTGTCAAAGAGCATGATGCAGTCTTGGTGCAGACAAGTTTGGTTTTGGGTGCACTGTAGATACCAGTAATCCTTGTTTTGCATGTACAATACTTGGAGCCCCAGGATAAGCTGCCCATATCCAGCCTCAAGGTAGTTCTTGTTGCCTCCCAGCATGCAAACTGTGCACATGCAGTGGGGGCTAATCTCAGTGTTGGCAGCAGGGCATCACAGATCCTATTTTCACTTCTTGTGGTGGGGTTTTCTTTTGTTCCTGTCTTGGGGCACTTGTGCCAAGTTGTCCTGAGAGATGCCCATGGCTTCTCACTGGCTGGGGACAAGCTTGGTAGAATTTCTTGAGAAATTTATTCATTGCCTTACTTGACATATTATATTTCATTATGACTTTAGATATCACCACAATGAAAGTGCTCCATATATATAAGGTCTGTCCAGAAGGTATCCAGCCATGTAATGTGAAAAATAGAGACATTTAATGACGAGGATACAAAAAACATTATACATAGGACAATGACGCCTCAGTCCCCTTCAAAGTAGGCACCTTTGGACCTCATATAGTTCTTCCAATCCCCATCAGCTGCCCTATCCCATTTTCCTTAATCTTATCAACAGTCTGAAATCTCTTCCCTTTCAAAGGTAATTTTAGTTTTGGGAAAAGCCACAGGGCACCAAATCTGGGCTGCAACAGGGCTGAGTCACCTGGGTGATTTGAAGTTTTGTCAAAAACTCTGCACAAGATGGGATGCATGAGTAGGTGTGCTGATGTGAAGAAGCTGCCAGTTACCAGTTGCCCACCAGCTGAGGCCTTCTGAATCATCTGAATAGTTTCTGTGGAGGAATTTCAAGCTTAACTCAAAATTTGATGCAGATTTGTTGCTCTACTTACTCAGTCATTTTGAATGTGATGGCCACACAGTACACATGCTCACTCAATGGCGTCTACTGCCCCCACTGACTAGTACGGTGAAGTCATCATTGTTCACACATGCGCATTCCAGTCCACTTTCCTTGGCTACCAGGTTATATCGATGTCACACAAACTGTCCTCATTATATTAACAATGGCTGGACTTTTTCCTAACAATAAAATATTATTGATAAATAATGTTTTATATAAAAACATTAATGTTTTTATATAAAAACATTTATATAATATAAATGTTTTATATTAAATGTTACATATATAATGTTTTTAAAGACATGATATCTGTAACTTTGTGCACATGTACAGGTGGTGTTTGTGTCAACACCAATTGTTGGAAACACAGCCATAATAAAATGAGTGTCCACTTGGTATTTTATTTAATCGGGTGTTCCCCTATGTGATGGATAACAATGTTTCCTTTTCACACATGAAGAAACTGTTTTTTACCAAACTGAGTTACTTGCTCAAAGTCACACTATTGAAACCAGAAAAGTCAATGTTCATGCTGCCTGTCACTACCAGAACCAATAAGTAGAGACAAGGATTGAATCTTTATGAGCGCTTTATTCATATGGCCAGCAATCTGAGAAGAAGGTGGGTTTATAAGGAGAAAAAGGTGGGGGTTAAAAGGTGTGAGAAAAGGTTAATTGGATAAAAATATAGTAAGGGGTTTGGAAAAAAGGTTAATTAGAGAAGAGTTGCAGTCTGGTGATGATTTTCCTAGTACTTCTTTATCTGTTGAATAATAATTCTTTATCTGCTGATTAATAATTCTTTATCTGCATCATGGACATTCTCTCTCTGGAACACAATGTCTCAGATATGGCTTCATGGCTTGCAGGCCACCTGGGGTACAAAGGTTGAATTTCTTGTCGACCTCCTGGAGTCATGTGGTCATTCATTCCAGTTCCTGTATTAGTCACTTAAGACTATCAACTAAGACTAAAATCTTTCACTCTTGAATTCCACTATCATTATTGGTCAATGGCAGAATTCAGATCCAACCTCTGGTCTGTCAGCTCCTAAGTCCTTCTGTTTTGCCACTAATGTATGGGTAAGTCTGTAGCTCTCAACTTTAAAAAGACAAAGGCTCTGAGACATAGACACTGTTTATAAAACACACTCCATCTAAAACCCACAGATTTTATGGGCTAGGTCTCTGCCTTATCTCCAGACAATTTGGGAAAACTACTTTGTCAGATTCTAAGGAGGGTATGCTAACAGCAATGCAATACAGCATTTCATATCAGAAGGAGAAAATACTCATACACTCACTTGTTCTTTTAGGAGTTGGGAAATGGATTTTTGTAGAATTTAAGACAGATGAAAGCATTTTCCAAAAGGACCTTGAACCTGGGCCAGTGATGTTCTCCTTTAAAAAATTCAGTTCTAGCAGACTGGCTTTCAAGCTCTCACTTGAGTGGTTTGTATGGAAGCTCTGAGTGAGGTCAAGAACAGTTTCAGACTCTCTGAGACAGGATGAACCAAGAGTTCCAGCCATCCATGGAAAGGCAGCTGGGTGGGTCCTGGCCAGGGAGGAAACTTAGTCACACTTGGGGCATTATGGAGATTGTCAAGGAAAGCTATTAGGGTGGGAAAGGACACTGTGGTCTCCAAGACTTCCTGATGTTAGAACACACTGTTCTTTCCTTTGATGACAAGCTTCTTGTTCTCAGCCTTGACTGTGCCTTTTAACTTGCTATGAATAGAATCACTCTGGAACATGTAGACCATGTAGTTGAGATCAATGAAGGGGTCATTGATAGCAACCACATCCACTTTGTCAGAGTAAAAAGCAGCCCTGGTGGCCAAGCACCCAATATGGCCAAATCCGTTGAGTGTGACCTTCACCATCATGTATCAGGGTTGAGGTGACACTGCAGGAAGACATGGCTGTCTATTGAACAGGAGTCCTTCCAACATCAAATGGGGTGATGCTGGTGCTGAGTATGTTGTGGAGTCCACTGGTGTCTTTACCACCATGGAGAAGGATGGGGCTCACTTGAAGGGAGAAGCCAAGAGGGTCATCATCTCTGCCCCTTCTGTGGATACCCCCGTGGTTGTGATGAGTGAACCATGATAAGTATGACAACTCCATGAAGACTGTCAGCAACACCTCATGCATCACCAATTGCTTTGGCCCCCTGGCCAAGGTCATCCACGACAACTTTGGCATCATAGAGGGACTCATGACCACAGTCTATGCCATCACCACCACCCAGAAGACTGTGGATGGCTCCTCTGGGAAGCTGTGGTGTGATGGCTGACAGCTTCCCAGAACAACATCCCTGCTTCTACAAGCTGTCAAGGCTGTGGGCAAGGTCATCCTTGAGCTGAATGAGAGGCTCACTAGGATGGCCTTCCTTGTCCCCACCCCCAATGTGTCGGTTGTGGATCTGACCTGCCACCTGGAGAAAGTTGCCAAATATGATGACATCAAGAAGGTAGTGAAGCAAGTGTCAAAGGGCCCCCTCAATGGCATCCTGGGCTATTCTGAGGCCCATGTTGTCCTGTAACTCTGTCTCCAATGCTGGCACTGGCATTGCCCTCAGTGACCACTGTGTCAAGCTCATTTCCTAGTATGATAATGAATTTGGCTATAACAACAGGGTGGGGGACCATACACTCCACATGGCCTCCAAGGAGCAAGAGACCCTGACCACCAAACCCAGCAACAGGAAGGGAGGCCCTCAGCTGCTGGGGAGTCCTTGCCTCAGATTGATCCCTAAACACACTAAGAATCTCTTACCTCCAGTTTCCATCTTAGTCCCCATGCTCCATCAATAAAGTTCACTGTACCTCCCCCCTCCCGACCCGCCCCAAAAGAACATGCTGTTCTGATACTATTATCAAGATGTTGCTGGATAGGATCTAGCCCAGAGAGGATTGTACGCTGTGATGGCTTCACCTCTGGCCAATCTTTAGTGTGTGGGTTCTTGACTTGACGCAGGAAAAATTTCACAACATGAGCCCAAGTGCTTTTGAGAGTACACTTATTAAAACTGATGCCAGTGAAACAAGGAAGGGCTTAGGATAAAAGCAGCAGAAGAGAGCCTAGGCAGGGCTGGTTTTGCTCTATGTAAATGGTATAGGAAAGAAATGAGCCTAGGTGGGGCTGCTTTGGCTCGCTGGAAAGTCAGAGAAAAAGGGGCCTTGGAAACAGGTTCAGGGGGTTAGCCTGGGATGAGAAGCTGCTGCTCATTGCTCCCCTGGTTGCTAGTCTCATGGGGACCCTTAGAGTTCACGGGATGCTCACCTGAGAGGGATAATGCACGCTGGGTCTTTTGTCTTGAGGGTTTTAGATGCTGGGAGTTTAGGGGAAGATCTCAACAGAATATTCATCAGCTTTATATTGATGAGCCAAAATGAAGTTTATTCCCTTAACTTTATCTGTCCTTGGGTGTGTTTGGTACAAATGGCACTAATTGGATTTGTACTATCTATCTCTCTGAGTAGGGTGATTTAAGCTATTTACCTTGTGGTTGGGGAGGAAAAGTATAAACTATTTACTCTTAAGTGTCCTTGTTTAGGGAAGATAGGATTTTGTGATTTACTAGATGGTTGTCACCTGCTTGGTCATTTAACTTTCTGTCTCAGTTTCCCTATTTTACTCATCCTGGTCTACTGGCTTGTCTCAAGGACACTGCCCAGGAATCCTCAGAAATAAGTTTCTGAACCAAAATGCTCAGGGCTTCTTATCTAATTCAGCCTGTGGCATCTCTGGGCCATTTGGACTTTGTTTCTTCATGTAGATTTTTACATAGTGGACAACAAACTAAATAATATCCTTGATATTAGTGATGTATACTTTCAATAACAAATACAGCAGTGTTGATCGTGTTATTGTTTCTTCTAATAATTGAAAATAAAAAGTCCAAATATTAAGTGAATTCTTAAAAGCAGTTTTTGAGGCAGAGCTAATCTAAGATGCTCTAAATATATAAATTTCTGCAGGCTTCACTGGAATATTCAGCATGTGTATCACATTATCTCCTTTAAATCAACATACTGTAATTCTGATTCAGCCCACTCCTATAGGGCTGGCAGAAAATTTAAGTTCATAATTATTGGGATGCCCCACAGGATTGAGCAGGGGCCTCCCACCACCTTCCACAGACTGATATGTTTGGGCTTCCATTGTGCTCCTCACTGGTGCCTCTGTTGCACCCTGCGATGGTTTCACCATGCACCCACTTGGCTGAGCTGTCCTACATCTCCCAGAATTACCTCTCTGTGTGTTTCCTGTCAGCATGAGCTATGAGGGAGATTCTCTCCTGACAGATGGGGTGTGGAAGGCAGGCAGCAGCCCTTTTGTAATGCACACACATTGTTTGTGATCTGTCCCTTCATCATGTTGGCAAGAAGCAGCAACTTGGTCTGCAGTTGCTCTTGCTTCCCCCTACATCTTTGGGGTCTCTGACTCCTGGGTTGGGTGTGTGTATGTTTAGGTACCTGACGAAGGACCCTGGCCTCTGTAGGACACTTGTCACCAAGGTCACAGGCAACAAGATGCCATGTGGGTCATCCTGGCCCTTGTGGGGTTCCAGTCCACTCATGACCTTCCTTTTTGACTTCCAGCCTATAGATGTGGAGACGACTTTGCAGAGATTGTTTAGTGAACCTCATGAGTGCTTAAGGCAATTCCCCTTCTTAAGTCTGACTTAATCTATTTCTTACTGGCTCTGCTTCTCTAAATTATCCTTATACACTTCCAAGCTGCACTCTGAGGGCACAAGCCTTTGTCAAGGCTGGAATCCCAGGGTCTAGGATGGGGCCTGCCTATAAATACACCTGCAGCCTCTCCTCACTGAGTCTCGGTCACTCTCTCAGTTTAGCATGGTTCTCTGCCATGGTAATGCCTGAAACTTCTGTCCCTCTCCTAGTCTGGGAAAAATCCCACTGTGTGACTCTGTTCCATGGTCTTCACCCTTTTATAATCCACTGACATTTCCTCAGTGGGTTGAGGCTTTCACAGAAGACAGCAAGAAGGTTTGGCTTCAAGCCACTTCTGCTTTCAACCCCAGTAGAAACTTACAGTGAGGCAAGCCAGGATAACCCCTTACCATCTTGGATTTGAGAGGTCCATGTAGGAGAAAAATTAAAGGGAAACAAGCACAAACACTTCACTGTCTTGCCATAGGAGGGCACAGCTGAAGATAGGGGCAGAGATATGGAACTCTTTGCCAGTAGTTCCAAAAGCCCTCAGTTGTTTCCAAATTCTATGATTGCCAAATTATAGATTTCCTAGGTGGGGCCAAGGAATTGATTTTTAATTAAAACTCCTCCCAGTGGTTCTAATGCACAGCTGAATTAAGAATAGCTATTTTATAGCATCTTCTCTACATTGAATATCAGTCATCTGAGTGGAGCATTTGATGCTAGTGGATAGCAAAAAGCAATAATTCTCCTCTACAAAGACTTGGTGTGTTGGCTGTTCCATACAGCTAAATAGGTATTTGTGTGTTCTGGAAGAGGCAGAAGATGCAGAGATGGGAGTAACATTCCGTTATTCAAGTTAGGAGACTTTCTTATCCAGTATTCTTATGCAATTGAGAGACAACACTATCTGTGGGAGAACATGAGCAGTGAGGATTATAATCCAATAAAAACATGTGTTCGGGAGTCAGGGATGGACAATCACTATGGCTGCAGCTCATGGACTGGGGGATGTGCTGGCCAGAGAGGGGTGCAGCCTCCTCATTTGCCTGGGTGGCTGCAGGTTGGCTGGCCTCATGGCAGTGGGTCAGGCTGCCCTGAACTGACCTGGCAGCTTTATAGGGGCTAGAAGAGCTTCAATTCACTGAGGAAATAAACACAGACAGAGCATGATGGTGACTGAGATTGTCCAGTAAGAAAGCAAAGTCTGCCTGGAGCAGTAGTAGTGTGTGGGTCCCAGCATGAGGGCTCCAGGCACTGGGGGCCTTTTCATGCTCAGCGCAAGAAACCTTCACTCGCAGGCAGCAGGGTTGGGAAACTGGAGAGTTGCTGTGGGAGGCTGCCAAGAGGAGGCCTCAGGACCTTGAAGACAGTGTAATTGATGAAGAGGAAAAAGTTGAAGCCAATAGAAATATTAATACCTCAGTGTTGTCCAAAAACAGATTTGAAGAAGAAATTCCATGAAGTTTTTACAAAGGAAATGATTGAGTCTGTGAACTGTTCTTCCATGGGGGTAGTATTCTGGGAACTTCTCCTCAAGCTTTTTATCAGTCAAAATTGTGACCTATGTGCCAAGAACTCCACAGGACAGAGCCCAGTGGACATGGGGCTGAGCAGAGAGGGTACCTTCACAAAGGCTTTGAGAGAACTGCTCACACACATAGGTGAGAAGGAACTCAAGAAACTAGTTTCCAAACTAATGGTGTCAGCTTTCAGCAGACCCCTGTGGCCAGGAGGCTACTAGCACAAGAGCTTCATGAAGTGGGTGTAGTTACAGCTCTGTCTTGCCTCCAAAGAAAAGCCATTTTCTAGGGGGTTCTTAATTGAGTGTTAGATTCTAGCCTTTGTATTGGCAAGTGTGGAATCTGTAGATAAGGATGACTGTAGTCACTTGCCACACTGTCTAAACCAGTGAGGCTCACTGAGAACATTCTCTTTAAGATGAAAGAGATGCCAGGAGAAAAAAGGCTGCTTCTGCTCTAATGGAACCCTGGCAGCTAAGACACAGTTCAGTCTATATTAAGGGCCTCTATTTACAGTGGTGACTATTTATGTAATTGGTGAGTACAAATCAAGAGCTTAAAAGAAGTGTAACAGGCCCTGGAGCTAGTGTATTGTCAATTAAACAGTTCTGTTGATGAAATAGCCAGTACCATCATGCCTTACCTCTTTGCCTCTGAAAAAATGGTAGAAATACAAAGAAATAGTTTTTTCCCCCAAAGAATTATTTGTCTTACATTAGTGTTGTCCCTGGTTTTTCCTGCATAATTGACAAGCCTGGCTATTCTGTGTGTTGACAAGTTAATGTTGAGCAACTGATACAAAGACTGGGGTATGAGACAGGCATAGACTGGCTATGGAAGTGCAGCCCAGTTAATCCTGAAGAAGTGCTGAGTCAGCCAAATGCAGCATTAAAGACTTCTGTAGTTAACAGAAAGTTACATCTCTATGGTGAGTTGAATTTTTATGACGGTTAATTTAGAAAATGAATAAATTCTTAACTGAAAATGTATTGCAAGTGACATTGAGATTTACTGAGATAGTCAACTTGCTTGGTGCTTAAAATATTGTGCAGTAATCCTAACCTTGGTGGGGATTGGCTAGCTGACCCAGACTCTCAGGTATCCTTCGGAGGAATAGAGGATTGAAGTTTTTACTTTCTCAGGAAGAGCTCTTGTGTGTGGAAAGAACTGTCACGAAAAGTGAAATGACAATTCCTTTACTTCTACAACTTTGAAAAGCTGACCCTTGAATCACATGACAAAAGACCATCCCAATTTTTTTTGTTCTATATTTTGTTCAGAATCAAATCTTTGTGTAGAAAAAAATGCCTTATGCCAAGTAGAGATGAATTTTTAGAACACATCTCTCAGGTCTTTTTGAAATCTATACTGAGCACTCTTCCCTGTTGCCGGTGGTATAGATGAGACACAAGCCTGTTAATTCGACTGGTTTTGGGCCCTGTTCTCAATTTTTGTCTGCATAGTCAGGAACACTTCAAATGTTTGATATTTGAGGGCAGTATTTAATATCTACACAGTAAAACTATTTGAACTTCCAAAACCAGTATTGAAACCGATTATAAACTGGCTAATGGTTTCTTTTTTAATTTTTTTTAACTTTTAAAAATTGTTGTTCAAATACAGTTGTTTCCATTACCCCTCCAGTACTACCCTCCTCCCCAGCCATCCCCACTTCCCACCCTTGATCTTATCCCCCTTTGGTTTTGTCCATGTGTCCTTTATACATGTTCCTGAAAACCCTCCTCCCACTTTCCTCCATTATCCCCTCCCACCTTCCCTCTGGTTACTGTCAGTTTGTTCTTAATTTCAATGTCTCTAGTTGTATTTTGCTTGCTTGCTTGTTTTGTTGACTAGGTTCCACTTGTAGATGAGATCATATGTCTCTCACCACATATTTGTCTTTCACCACGTGGCTTATTTTACTTAGTATAATGCTCTCCAGCTCCATCTATGCTGTCGCAAAGATGCTATGCTATGCTATGCTTCTTTCTTTCTGTTGCGTAGTATTCCATCGTGTACATATACCATAGTTTTTTGATCCATTCACTTACTGATCAGACTCAGAGATGAATGTAAACTGTGTTTTTCTGAAGTGTGTTTGAAAAACTCCTGCCTCAAGATCATTGTTTAAAGGATTCAACTTTCAAAGTTGTTTCAGAGCTAAAATATTTATTCTGGTACAAGACAAAAATATGGAGAGCCTGTCCAGAGTCAGAAGGTGTGGTAGTCTCTTTCTAAAACATGACTAACATTGTGTTTTATACTAAACTATGATATTATTCCCATAGAAGTTACATGAAGAGGAGAAAAGAAAGCTCTCCAACAGTTAGTAAAGGTTGGGGAGAATTAAGATTTAAGATCCAAATGGAACTTGTTTCAGGAGACTTTATCTAACATGATACTTATTTTGTGCCCCCCCAAAAAGGTATTAATGTCCTTTTTTGAACTCTGTCTTCTTTAATTTTTTTTTTACAAAGATTGCTTCCTTCTTCCCTGTGATCTTTTATTACTTGTTTCATTTAGTATGACTTCTAAAGCATGAATTAGATGTTGGCTCACTATGTTAATGGTGGAAGAGAAAAAAAAGTAATATAAACCAGGTTAACTTCAAGGAACAAATATAAATTCTCTTTAAGTTATAGAGTAAAATTTTGTTTGATTTCTTTATTGTTATTTTTAACATGAAGAAAGTGAGTTCAGTTCTCATAAATATTAAAGAAAAAACTGCTACTTATTGAAATGATATGGATGTAAACTTTACAAAAACAACAAGGGTGGCATCAAAAACATAAGAAGAATATTTACAAGGAAGGTATATTTGTTAGTTGGGATCTAAAACATATTTTTTCTTTTGTTTGTTTTTTAAATAGTGACAAGAATTGTGCAGTACTGGGAAATTTCTGGAAGAGAGTGTCAATTTTACATTAAAATGAGAATGTAGTGTTTCTGTATGTTATATTTTTTCAATGAAAAATGTTAAGTAATTTTTTGGGGGAAAATCTAGTTTCAGGTCCCCTCATCTTTACCAGTGACTCCAGGCACACATGAGGTATATTTGGGGCCATGGTCCAAGTTTAAAGTCAAGGCCAGAGTAGTCTGGATTCAGGACAGAGTTGTGGGCCAAATTCAAATGCCAGTCAGAGAGACTGCCTCAACAATATCTGAGCCAATCCTGCTTCTCAGAGTGACTGAGGATTTTTTATTTTTTGAATATTATGGTTGAGTATTGAGTATTATAGATTTATATATTCAATATATTTTAATCGATTCCAGTCATTCTGGTGCTCAGAGTGTCCTAGATATGACCAATGGGTGCCCCTTAAATTGCTGCTGTTTTCTTTTGACATGACCTGGAAGTATCTGGGTACTTCTGTGCTTTCTGTAACAAGCATCACCTTCTTCATTTTCTACCCCACACCTGGAATCAGTCAAGTTTTGTTTGGTAGCATGATAGTAAGATGGTATTTTGAAACCAAATCTTGACACTGATGGGATGAGATATGAGTAAATTGGCATCACCAATAATATACACTCATCAAAATGTTGAACTTAAATATGGCCAAGCATTTAGAATTTACTTTTAGTACACTGGAAATGCAAGGAGTAGAGGACCAAGTTAAGTGCCATGGTGATAAAGAAAGTCATCTAGCTTGTTTTTTTTTAAAACAAGTCAACATCATAAACAAGGTGAGGAGGACTGTTACAGATTTGAAGAGACTTAAGAGACATAACAAAGGCAGTGTGGGGTCATTACTTGAATCCTATTTTGAAGAAAAACTATAAAATAATTCTGGAAACTGTTAAGAAAATTATAATATTATTAGATGATATTACTTGATTATTAATATTTTTATTATTATTTTGACATTATTGCAGATGTTGCATATATTTCCCCCTTTGCCCCCTTTGGCCAGCCCCTGCTCCTCCTTCCCTCTGGCCATCAGCACACTATTGTCTGTCTCCATGGGTTATACATATATGTTCTTTGGCTAAATCCTTCACCTTCTTTTATCCAGTCCCCCCCCCCACCCCTCTGACAGCTGTCAGTCTGTTCCATGTATCCTTGCCTCTGTTTCTATTTTGTTCATCAGTTTATTTTGTTTGCTAAAGTCCACACATAAGTGAGATCATATGGTATTTCTCTTTCTCTGGCTGGTTTATTTCACTTAGCATAATAATCATCTCCAGGTCCATCCATGCTGTTGTAAAAGACATGTGTGACAATGGTAATGTGATTGTTCACCTAAATATTTTTGGTGATAGAGGCTAAAATGTTTAAAGGTAAATATAATGATGCCTGTAGTTTATTTTAAATGTTTGCAACAATAAAAACAAAATATATAGATACATGTAAATTAGTATAGATTATGTATATATGAAGCAGATGTAACGAGCTTTTAATAATTTTTTTTAAGTATTGTTGAATCTAGGTGATGAGTATTTATTGTACTATTCCTTCCACTTTTCAAAATATGTTTAGAAGATTTCTGGTCAAGATGGAGGTGTAGGTAGACATGCTTTGCCTCCTTGTGCAACAACAGAAAGAATTATAACTGGATCTCAAAACAAATAACACCCAGAACCATCAGAAAATCAAGCTGTATGGAAGTCTGACAACCAAGGATTTAAAGAAGCCATATTCATCCAGACAGGCAGGAACGGTGGAGGGGCAGAGATGCAGAGACAGGCAGACAGGTGCAGAGACACAGTGTGGTATAGAGTGGTGGCAGCAGCGGTGGAATGAGCAGTCTCACATTCATGTGTGGCGGATAAGATTTGGGAGGGATATCTTGGGAGCAAGCGATTCCAGCCTCAGGCCAGACCATACAGCCCATGGTTCCAATGCCGGGAAGATAAATCCCCATAACTTCTGGCTGTAAAAACCAGTGGGAGTTGGGGTAGTAGAAGAAACTGCTGTGTTTTCATCAAACTCCACTTAAAGGGCCTGCACAGACTTAGAACATATGCAAACCCACCCACTCTGGGATTCGGCACCAGGGCAACAGCTGGAAGGGTGCAGGTCACATACAGGGAGTGGGAGAAGTGACTGGAAACAGGGCAAGTGCCAGGAAAACCTCTATAAGCCAGGAAGCAGCATTATTCCCTCTCTGAGTCCTCTTGCCCACAGAGTGACAAAGTGGCAAAGCAGGTTAACCCACCGTGGCAATTACCTAAGACTCTGCTCCACACAATTTACAGGTGCCTTTTCTACAATAGGCCACACTACTAAGACAGGGAGTCAAAGCAGCTCTACCTAATACACAGAAACAAACACAAGGAGGCTGCCAAATTGAAAAGACAAAGAAATATGGCCCAAATGAAAGAACAAAACAAAACCCCAGAAAGAGAACTAAACAAAATGGAGATAACAAATCTATAAGATGCAGAGTTCAAAACACTGGTGACCAGGATGCTCAAAGAATTCATTGAGTATGGCAACAACATAAAGGAAGAAATGAAGTTTATACTAAGTGAAATAAAAAAAAAATCTACAGGGAACCAATAATGGAGGGGAGGAAGCCAGGATTCAAATAAATGATTTGGAACATAAGGAAGAAATAAGCATTCAACCAGAACATCAAGAAGAAAAAAGAATCCCAAAAAATGAAGATTGTATAAGGAACATCTGAGACATCTTGAAACATACCAACATCTGAATCATAGGGGTGCCAGAAGGAGAAGTAGAAGAGCAAGAAATTGAAAACTTATTTGAAAAAATACTGAAATAAAACTTCCCTAATTTGGCGAAGGAAATAGCCATACAAGTCC
Organism: Desmodus rotundus; assembly: GCF_022682495.2. Taxonomy (NCBI): domain Eukaryota; kingdom Metazoa; phylum Chordata; class Mammalia; order Chiroptera; family Phyllostomidae; genus Desmodus; species Desmodus rotundus. The sequence goes on along the minus strand of NC_071389.1, from coordinate 104,904,250 downwards.
AGGGAGCACAGAGAGTCCCAACCAAAGAAGAACACACCAAGACACATCATAATTAAAATGGCAAAGGTTAAAAATAAAGAGAGAATATTAAAAGCAGTGAGAGAAAAGCAGAGCATTACCTACAAAGGGGTTCTCATAAGATTATCAGCTGATTTCTCAAAAGAAACTTTGCTGGCAAGAAGGGACTGGCAAGAAGCATTCAAAATGATGAAAAGCAAGGATGTACAACCTAGATTACTCTGTCCAGCAAAGCTATCATTTAGAATAGAAGAGCAGATAAATTCTTCCTAGAGAAGGTAAAGCTAAAGGAGTTCATCATTATTAAGCTATTATTACATAAAATGTTAAAGCGACTTTTTTAAGAAAAAGAAGATCAAAACTATGAACATTAAAATGGCAACAAATTCACAACTATTAACAACTGAATCTAAAAAAACAAAAACAAGCTAAGCAAACAACCAGAACAGGAACAGAATCATAGGTATGGAGATCATTTGGATGGTTATCAGCTGGGAGGTGGAAGGGAGAGAATGGGGGAAAGGTATAGGGATTAAGAAGCATAACTGGTAGGTACAAAATAGGGGGATGTTAAGAACAGTATAGGAAATGGAGAAGAACTTACATGCATGACCCATGGACATGAACTAAGGGAGGATTGATGGAGGGAAGGGGACATTGGGCAGAGGGAGAAAAAGGGAGAGAAATTGGGACAACTGTAATAGCATAATCAATAAAATGTATTTTAAAATAATAAAAGTAAAATTTTTAAAGGTTCTTTTTTATTATAAAATAAGATTTAGGAAAAGGTCATGAGGAACTCCCTGACTTTAGGACACAGGAAGCTTCTTGCTCTTGAGAGCTTTATGGCCATGTTTCTTCCTGCACAAGAATGGTACTACTGTCCCTTAAGCTTCCAGGAATCTGTGTTTTCCTCATCCTTTCTTTCGCTGTCAGCCTTCCCATTTAACAAGTACCACCTTTTTCATTTATATCTTCTAAACAGGTCATGAATGCAGCCCTCTCTTTGGCCCCTATCCTGGAGCACCCTGGCAGTCATCTCCTCCACGGTCATCTCCCTCACATTCCCAGAGTGATCCTTCTAAAGTGCAGTTCTGGTCACACTGCTCTTTTAGGATGCCCCGTGGCTTACAGAATAAAGTCCAAACCCTCAGCATGGTGTGCAATGCAGCATGACGTGCATCACAATACCCTTGCTCCACACAGAAGAACAACTCATGTCCTCTCTATGATTCCTACATCACAAGCCCCAGGAAGCAAGGACTGTGTTTTAATTCATTATGTCCCAGTGTCTGGCATGAAAGTATTTGTTGAATGGATAAACCATAGATGTATAGAGGAGAGGTATACTGGGCTCAGTGCCTCTTGAGGGTCACTTGAGAGGAAAAAGAAGGAGGCCATGAATAGGTGAGGCAATGGGACAAAGTGAGTAGGAATTTGGTTGATTAGTCCCCATCCCAGGTAACAAACTGTAACATAATCAGAAAAATAAGATTCAGACTAGTCACCATGCTGAGATTAAAGAAAGATTTGGTGGACCAATGAGTGTCCCCAAAAGCCCTGGAGACACCTCAAGTACTATACTGAGGAGTGAAGATCAGGAAAGATGTGGAGCTGAGCTTACAGCTGGGGTCTTTGTCACTGCATCTGTGTGTGGCTGGAATGGACCAGCAGGGAGGCCCCTTTAATACATACATCCTCTGAGGAGAATTGCACAGAGTTTCATTAACCCACTTTTTTTCCATGCATGACTGAAAAACAAAGTTACTGGGCATACATGAGTGGCCCATGTAGTGAGATAAAGAAGGGCCTGAAATTTAGACAGGTCTAGATGCCAAAGGTTTGCACAGAATGCTATCCAACTCCTACAGAGACAAATTGCTATGGGAAATGTTTGAAAACAATTCAAAACATGGACATATCTTGTTTTGGGGGGGCAACATTAGGAAAGGACACTCTATAGCCTTGGCGTAATTCTCAGGGTTAATGGAGTTTCTCTGTTGGCAATATTTCTTTAACACCTGTAGAAGAACTCACTTTAGAAGCAATATGGCTCCAACAGCAAAAGCATCTGGGAAATTATGTACTCTAATTCTCTGTGACTGTTTAACTCTCAGTAGCCTCAGATTGGGCTGACTACCCAGAAAACATGAATACCCGAAGATAAACACCATGCCCCTAGGAAGGAGGTTAATAAACGTATAGTGTGGTAGCTGCCTGATGTTAAACGTTAGCTTAGGAATGCATTGTTCTTTCGGGTGGTCTCCTTGACTACCCACCATATGGTTTTACTACTGACCCCCACACAAAGGGATCCTGTCCTGGGAAGGGTGTGGATTCTTCCAGGCTGGCTACCTCTGGGAGTAGCTGCTTTGCCTGTGTAGCATATGTAAGCTTCTCCTATTAAAGCTCTTATAAATTTGAATAAGGCCAACCATCAGTTCTTCAGAATCAATCTTGAATTTAAACTTTTGGGGCTTTTCTCCAACTCATGTGTTAGAGACTTCTGGAGATTCCAGCGTCGTAGCTCATGAGAGGTCCTGAAAAGGTGAAAATCTCACAGAAAAGAGGGTGTGTGGGGACTGTTGGATAGGCTGACATGGCTCCCCACGTATTTCTCACCATTCTCCGGTCACTATCAGGCTAATTAACTCACTCTTACTAAATGAGGAGAGCTGTGGGAGAAAAATAAAACACCTCACCTTGGTCAGGAAGTCTGCAGCAACCAGAGCTCAGGAAAAAGAAAAAATGAAGGAGTGATATAACCCAGAGCCTTTCACTCCAAAGTTGCCAGCTCACCAGGCTCTTTGGGCAACTGACCAGCTGCCCATTCTCTTCTGAAACCCTGTATTCACTTCCTTGAGCCCACTCACTCCCGGGTTCCTGTCCACCCCTCTAACTGCTCATCACCAGAGCTCATTACAGGCTCCTCTTCCCTTCCTACTGGATGTCCATCTTCCCTGAATCTCTGCCCTGGCGGCCTCTTCACTCTACATTTGCCCACAGGGCTATCTCACACAGAGCATGACTTCAGCTTCCATCTATATATTGATGACTCCTCAGATCTGTGTGCTGAATTCCTGGCGAGCAGAACCATGCAACTGAATGTTCCACAGGCACGTCCCTTATTTCCTGTCACCCCAAGACCAAGACTGCTGTACCCTCAGCCCCAACCTTTCTTGATAAAACTAGTGAAAGACACTCATATGCTGAATTCATGTGCTGACACTCAGTAGCTGGCCACTGGTTACCCTGAATCCCTCCCTACCTCTCCTTCCCCCTCTCCTTTGTTAGGTACCAAACAGCAACTTCTTGTGCTTTTACCTCCTAACAATCAGCTTCCTTGCTGGTTTCTGACCTCCAGTATCACCTTCTCTGCTCTATCTGTACTGCTACCTTTGTTAATTTTCTAACCTAAAATTTCATGTCACAAGTGGCTTTCTAGCTACCTTCAGCACAGAGTTCCTGCTGTCAACCCTCTTACATGAGGGTAGCATATGGACTCCCATGACGATAACAGCTTGCTGCTTTCCGACTTTTTTCTCGAAAACTCCAATACCACCTTTCTTGTTCTTCCTTTGGTATGTGTTGCAAATCCATATTGGACCACCATGAACTTGAATGTGAACAGCATGACATTATTTTTAAATACTGAATTCAATTTCCCTCTTGAGAACAGATAACTCATCTTCCCATTTTGTCATATTCAGTCTAATCCAGGGATTTTTTTCAGCTATACTCAAATGTCATTTTCTCAATCATTGTAAAGTTCAAAGCTTATCATGGTAGGGTAAATGTTGTTTCCTGGGGTTTCTTTTCTCTTCACTTTAACTTGTCTTTCTTTTCAGAGGTGACATTAAGTGTCTGGGACAAAAGGAACAAATGTGCTTTCTGGCACTGAAAAAAGAGTGTCTTGTCCCCAGTGGCATTGCTGTCTGTCCTTGCAGTATCTGCTGAGTGTGGCTCGGTGGCCTGAGATTATTTCTGTACTCCTCCCAAATTGACAAATGGCAATGGTAGTTTCAGGCTGATCAGCTGGGCATAGGTCGATAGATTGGGCACAAGATCAAAGCTTCTCTGAAGGATAAAGACATCTAGGTAAACAGGGTAGACAGCAGAACACAGCTGCATCCCCAAGACAGATGGAGGTACAGAGCACGGGAACACTGTTCCCCTCAAGCCTTGTAGACTGGGAGCACATGTTGGTGGCCCTCCCCAGCACAAGGTGCCTGCCACTGCTCTCACCAGATAAATATGAGGGGGAGGCGCAGACACTTGGGTGTGAATATCTTCCTGACTTATCACTCTTAGTCATTCCAAACCCATTCTGCCTAAAATCTTTTCTGATCTTAGAGCTGTGAACTTGAACAAGTAAGTCTCAGACACCCAGAGTCTCTTAGAATCATACACGAGGAATAATCCTGCAATTTTAACAATATTTAATTGAATATTTTAGGAAAATGTACATGTTTTCTCTAGTGGCTTTTATATCCTCAGCCTTCTGCCACTTACATCCAGACCTAAGCACCCCAATTTTGGGGAAACATGGGGATGGCATTATAGTACTGGGGTTATGAACATAGAGGTTTTCAGGAAGCAGATGGGACACTGTGGAGTAAAAAAATTCCCACAGGACCCATCAACTTGGTTCAAGCACTGAGTCACTGGCAGTCACTCACATTCCCTAACCCCTTGCACAGCTGTCCTGCCTTGTCTGTGTAGCAGGAGCCAATGATTGAAATAATGGTTCAACAGTCCCCAGTCCCCAGATGCTAAGTTGTTTTTCCAGGTTGGCAGAAGCTGCATCCCACCAGCTGTGGTTCTCCAGGAGTCACCAGAACACAGGGACTGTCCAAATTACAGCTCCTTAGGGGCAGAGGGACTATTGCGCAGGAACTTGAGTGGTTGACTAATACATCTTTTAAAGCCAGAAGCCAAGCCAGGGACCACAGAAGGAATCAATTATGTACGGGATTCTGACATACCCTTTAACAAAAATAAAAACCATTTCAACTGCTTTAAACTCTTCCAGCCATAACGTATTTCAGGCACTTTCTTTTGTATGTTTATATCAAAACACACTTTTATGAGCAATTAAAATAATCACATGTAATTATGCACATCTTACCAGCACCTTCTTTAAAGTATGCTGGCAGTGAAGTCCACATCTTCAGATTACAATCTCATAAAATGACCCTTCTTTAAACTCCTGTCCAGGATTAGCATGACAGTGAGATTTTGTGTGAGTAACCCTGCCAGCAGCAAGCGGGCCTCAGATGGCATTTTCCTAGTCACCTGCTCATGCAGCAAATGAAAAAATTAAATGACCTCTTCAGTGAATTAAATATCTTGTTAATGTTACTGTACAACACATAGTTAAGATCAAGCCATATCAAACACAGAGAGATGGCTGAGCACTTCCAATCTCATTAGTGTTCAATTAAAGACATGGCCAGAAAGAACAGTTTAAATTTGAAACAAGTTGTTTCATAACATGTCAAACATTTAACCTGACTTCGGATGGGGGGATGGAAATCAAGACAAAAATAAGACAGCGTTTAGAATTACATGTTGGCCTGTGAAATCACTACAAGTGTGTAGTGTGTAACAGTTAAATATTGCTCTTGACCAAATGCATTCATGTTTACGTGTTTGTGCAAACATACATACTGAAGTCTACATTAAAGGGGTGTGTGAGAGAGAAGCAGGAGGAGGAGGAAACAAAATGCTGGAGACACTGAGACAAGAGTGAAGAGGACAAAGGGATTGTCAGTAGAGCTGGAAAGCAGAGGATGTGTGGAGATCATGGGCAGTGATTGGTGGGAAAGATAGGAAATTGGAGAAATAATCCCGGGCCGAATCCTGCAGGGTCTGTAAGCCAAGATAAGGAATTTGGACTTCATCCTAAGAGCAATGGAGGACCTTTTTAATTATTATTTATTTATTTATTTTCTGAATTTTATTGTTGTTCAAGTGCAGTTCTCTGCCTTTCCCCCCCACCCCAGCTTAACCCCCAGCCCTCCCCACCTCTCTCCTGTTTTCACCCCCCTCTCCGTTATTGTCCATGTGTCCTTTATAATTGTTCCTATAAACCTTTCACCCTTTTCCTCTGAAATTCCCTTCCCTATCCCCTCTGGTCACTGTCGGCCTGTTCTCAATTTCAGTGTCTTTGGTTATATTTTGCTCGTTTGTTTGTTTTGTTGATTAGGTTCCTGTTAAAGGTGAGATCATATGGTATTTGTCTTTCACCGCCTGGCTTATTTCACTTAGCATAATGCTTTCCAGTTCCATCCACGCTGTCACAAACGGTAGGAGCTCCTTCTTTCTTTCTGCTGCATAGAATTCCATTGTGTAAATGTACCATAGTTTTTTGACCCACTCATTTGCTGATGGGCACTTAGGTTGCCTCCAGCACTTGGCTATTATAAATTGTGCTGCTATGAACATTGGGGTGCATAGGTTCTTTTGGATTGGTGTTTCAGGGTTCTTGCAATGGAGGACTTTTGATGGATTTTAAATAGTAGAGGGACATGATCAGAGTAGCAGGACATACATGGATGAAAAGTGCTCAGTCAAGAGATAGATGTGGCAGATTTAGAAAGAAAATGTAAGGCTGGCACACCTTCAAAGGGGCTAGCCAGTAAGCTCTCTTTTCCTCTATTTTAATTCAACATTTATGGAATTAATGTGACTGTGTCAGGCAATATAAGTTTAAAAGAAATGTAAGAATCATTCTTCCATTGCTCTGGAACTTTGAATGGATGGGAAAGCAAGATACATACAAAGTCAAATAAGACTATGAAAAGAAATGAAAATAAGTAGACTACTTTGAGTATAGAGTGAGGAGGACAGGTGCTTTTCCAGGAGGAAAGAGAAAAGGTAATGAGAACATGTTGAAGAAATTATAATAGAGTCTTGGTTTATAGGCAGAAGAGAGAGAAGGAACAGCAACATAAGAGATAATACAAGAGGCATGAGAGTATTGAGCATTTTCAAAGCTCTTGGAAGGAGCCAGAGTAATTAGAGTGGGAGGAAGTGACAGGGGATCACATTGGAAAGGGAAGCTAGGAATTTGATTTCATTTGTTGACAATGGGGCATCATCTACAGTTTTAAGTGGGAGAGTGCCATTCACCTGCTAAAATATACATTTTTTAAAATTCAAATTCTTTTTAAATTAAAAATAGGAATCAAAAGAGAAAAAGATGACAAAATGAGGCTGCTCTTGCATCAAACTTTAATGTCTTTATTTATTTATTTTTATTTTTTAGAGCCAGGACAGTTTCTACTGGATGCTTTTCAACATGCTAGGGGATACAATGGTAAAAAAGAAGAAGAAGAAGAAGAAGAAGAAGAAGAAGAAGAAGAAGAAGAAGAAGAAGAAGAAGAAGAAGAAGAAGAAGAAGAAGATAGAGAGCAATGCATTTTGCTGGATAAAGTAAGGGAATCTCAGGATTCTTTGAGAGATCCTGAGAGTCTTGGAAGCAAATAGCTTCATAAATTGCAGAGGTTAGGAGACACAAAAAAACATCAGCATCAAGAGCTTTCCCGGACCACACAGATGTGGCAGGTGTTATAAAGCTGAGAATAGAGCTAACACCCTCAGCCTGAACTATCTCAGCACCTCCCTCCTGCTGGTCTTGCTGAACCCACAGATTTTCCAGGTATTACTCTCTCCAGCTTTCCCCTAACCTCTCTGAAATATGGATAAAGAACCATGGTTAGAAAGTCAGTGACTGCCCAAATTCACCCAACCAACCCAGCAGAATAAGAACCAGAAGCTGTGTGCTTTTCTTAACATCATGGGGCCCAAGATGTCACCTTCCATTCCAAGGGGCTCTACAGCTCCAGAAACCTGAATTTTCAAACTCTGCATGTGTCCACATTGACTTACGGTGTCTACTTTCCCCTCTTAACTTCAACCAACTTTTGAAGTTCATCTTGACCGCATCTTCCAGACCCTTCTTCTTGTGCAGACAGATTCCTGGTATCTGGGTCCTGCTGGCCCTCTGAGGGGACAACAGGAGGGGCAGCAGGAGTCTAGACCAAGTAGGTAATGAGGTCACCTACAGGTGAGGTATCAGGGTACCTACCAGATGGCAAGTTAAGAAACAAAGAAGCAAAATGACCAGAGGTGGGTAGTGCAGTCTGCAGACTTGCTCTGTGGAGGTTTGCAGTAATTATAGGCAGAAAATTGGTAAAATGTATTTGCCATAGCTACTATGGCAAGAAAATGGGTGGGAGCATGGCTGGTGTAGCTCAGTGGATTGAGCATGGTCCTGTGAACCAAAGGGTTACTGGTTCGATTCCAAGTTAAGGCACATGCCTGGGTTGCTGGCCAAGTCCCCAGTAAGGGGCACATGAGAGGCAACCACACATTGATGTTTCTCTCCCTCTCTTTCTCCCTCCCTTCCAGTCTCTCTAAAAATAAATAAAATCTTTAAAAAAAAGAAAAGAAAATGGGTGGGAGGCTAGAGAGAGGCCTCTGGTCTATAGCTGCAGAAGAAATGGATTGGTGTCCATATTTTAGACTAGTGGGGAAGACTTTCCACCACAAATTTCAAGTAAGAACTGACCTTTTATGTTGAAACTTTAACCCCATCCCCATTTTTCCTGTAATGGGGATCCTTTTGAGCTGATATTCAGCCATTGAGCTGGATTTAAAACACCTCTCTGATTTCCATAGCTTGTAGGAATAGAGGAAAGCAACTGCCAGAGAGAATATAGAACCGACACATCAGACTTAGGCTGGAGATGGAGGGCAGCCCCAATGCCACAGTAAACTGCATGCAGCATTAGTGCAGGGAAGCAGAGCCCACTGTGAAATAACTGGAAAGAAACTTAGAGTCTGTTCTCAAGCAACTGCCTAAGCTGTGTCCAGGTATCAGAAATAAGGGTGCCACAGCAAGAGGGGGATACCCAGTGAAGATCTGATCTATGGAACATGGACACGTGGGACATAAGAGGATACAGACTGGACTAAGCTTTATCTTCCATTCCTTAGTGGGAAAAGTTCCAAATTAATACCATCTCCCATTATCCACCCTTTTTGATTGATAGCCAATCTCATTTGTCACTGAGGTCATACACACCACTTGTCCCCTTCATGATCCCTCTTCCAAAATGTTCCTTAGGATTCCCAAGTGTGTTTTCATTTTTAACCTGAATATCTATCCTCTTACTTCTAAGAAAGCTCATTTTTCTTCCAAAAGTACATGGAAGGAGTTACAGGGACTTCCATCATAAAAGCACAGTCAAATGCTTTGAAATCCCTCTGTCCCCAGCTCCTTGCAGGTCTCCTCTCACACAGGCAACCCCATATTGCTGGCCAGCCACTCTGATCACCATGCTCCTGGGACCACAGCCTCTCCTTTCTGGAGCACACTCTGTCCCTGGGGAAGGGGAGAAGGAGAGAGTGGGAGGATAGAGGAGCTGGCTCAGGGAAGCCTGGGACAGCCCTGCTGTCAGAGATGTGCATTGCCCTGCTCTGTCAGGTCTTACCAGCTAAATTTCATTCACAGGGATGTTCTCTCAGTGCTCCTATACTTTTCCCTTTATCCTACTTTCCTTTTGGACTTTAGTCCAGCTGAGATATCTGAATATACATGGTTTCAAATGTTCCTACAGGGTTCCTGCTCCATCAGGTGCATCAGGAGATAATGCTGGACATTGCTATCTATCACTGACAGTTAAGAACTTCTCCAGTGTTCTATGGCAGTTACCAAGCAGGTCTACCTGAGCATTGCAGCTGACCTTTGGGTCAGAGGTCATGAGTTCTCTCTTAGGTTCCTCAGCTTAGGCCTGAATCAAAACACCCTTTCTATGTGTTCATAACAAATTATGTATCACTTTCATTTTGAAGCATGTGTTCACTCATATTTAGTATATAGTCTTACTATTTTCGTATAAAATCCTAACTGAGAGAATGCTGGGTATTTTTTTATGCCCATGCTTTGGTTGGGTAGATCTCAAGACTGCTTCCCAGAGTTTCCAATCCGAAGTGGGCAGCACTCCTGCCAATGAAGATCATTTTGTTTTATTATTTTTGTGAGAGACATTGGTCTGTAGTTCTTTTTGTACTACTTCTGTCTGTTTTTGGTATCAGGTTAATACCAGCATCAAAAAAGGAGTTAGGAAGTGTTCCCTTATCTCCTACTTTCTGAAAAAAATTATAGAATTGGAGTTAATTCTTCAAGCATTTGGTTGAATTCTGACATGAAATAATCAAGGCCTGGAGATTTCTTTCTTTAGGTGTTGTTAATGTTACAAATTCAATTTCTTTATTAGTTAGAAGGCTATTCAAATTATCCATTTCATATTGGGTGAAATTTGCTAGTTTGTGCTTTTATTTTATTAAATAGAGGTATAATTGACATGTTAGTTTCAGGTGTACAACATAATTATTTAATATTTATATATATTGTCAAATAATCACAAGTTTAGTTAACATCTATCACTTTTTTTGTTTGTGATGAGACTTTTAAGGTTTACTTTCTCAGTAAATTCAAATATGCAGTATAGTATTATTAACTGTAGTCACCATGCTGTATATTTTATCCCCATGACTTATTCACTCTATAATTAGAAATTTGTACCTTTTGACCACCTGTACCCATTTTACTCACCCCTCACTCCCTAACTCTGTTAACCACCAATCTGTTCTCTATACCTTTGAGCTTGTTTTTTGTTTGTTTGTTTTTTAGGTTTCACATATAAGTAAGTTCATACAGTACTTGTCTTTAACTGCCTGGTTTATTTCACTTAGCATAATGCCCTTGATGTCTACCCATGTTGTTGCAAATGGTAGGATTTCACTATTTATTATGACTGAATAATATTCTATTTCATATGTGTAACATTTTCTTTATCCATTCATTCATTGATGAATACTTAGGTTGTTTCCACATCTTGGCTACTGTGAATAATGCTGCAGTGAACATAGGGAAGCTTATATCTTTTTGAGTTAGTGTTTTTGTCTTCTTCAGATAAATACCTAGAAGTAGGATTGCTGGGTACTTATATAGATAATACAAATAGATCATATGGTAGATCTATTTTTAATTTTTTGAAGCTCCTCCATATTATTTTCCATAGCAGCTGTAGCAATTTATAATCTCATCAAAAGTGCATGAGGGGTCTCTTTTCTCCACATTCATGCCACCATTTTTTATCTCTCTCTTTTTTTTTTGATAATTGCCATTTTGACAGGTGTGAGATAGTATCTCTGTGGTTTTGACCTGCATTTCCCTGGTGATTAGTAATGTTGAGCACATTTTAATGTACCTGTTGGTCATTTGTATGTCTTATCTGGAAAAATGCCTATTTAGATTCTCTGCCCATTTTTAAGTAGAATTGTGTGTTTTGTTTTGTTTTGTTTTGCTATTGAGTTGTGTGGGTTCTTTTTATATTTTAGATATTAACCCCTTACTAGATACATTATTTGCAAATATTAGCTCCTATTCAGTAGGCTCCCTTTTTATTTTGTTGATGGGTGACATAACTTTTAAAAATGCTAAAACTTGACTATTTTTCTCATCATAGAATTATTATTTTTACCTTTTTTTGAGATCTAATACAGAAGAATACATAAAACTATCCATGTGGTTTAAACAATAAAAGTATTAAATAAGCACCTATGTAAACTAAATATGTATTTTCTTTCTTTGTTTTTAGTCAATAATATCATAATGACTATGTGTGGTGCTGTGTGGGCCCCTAAAACATCAGGAGGACCATGTTGCAAAGGTATATGACTATCTAACCCCCATGCTGCACATCTGAAACCATCACAATACAATACCAAATGTAAAGTATACTTGAAAAGCAAAACCAAAAAAATACAGTCTGAATGTTTTTATCTCATCTTCTTTTACCTGTAGTTGCTCTGGCATGTAAACATGTTGTAGTTTTGGTAAAGTCTTACCCTTGACACCAGGACCATCTTTGTCCTCACCTCCAGTCTTTGGCTGATCCTCTCCCTGGAGAACAGCTTCTGGGTCAGGCCCTGCATCTTGTATTCCAAAACATTCTAAGTTTGGTAAATTTTCCCTGTTGACATCAGGACTGTCTCTGCCCTCGCCCTCAGTCTTTGGGTGAGCCACTTCTTGGAGATCAGCATACAGGTAAGGATCCTGAACCTCAGGTGCCATGCATCTTTGTCATGATCAGGTGTGGTATCCTGACTCTCAGCTGGTGGCTCCTCTTGTTGATGTTGTTCATCACTGGGCTGCTGGGAAACCCCAAGTCCAACTGTCTGGGAAGACTCTTCATGTTGTAGTATTTTTTTCCATATGGATTGTGATCTTATATGCACACTCATATTTCATATAGTAGCATCTCACCTAGTGAGAAAGAATCAAGACAGAAGGAACATAACTGCCTCTGGCCCAGCTCTCTACATACGTGTTTTTATAAAGGAAGAATGTAGTTCTTGAATTTGACTGGTGTGGACCTTGCAGGGAAAACATGGAAGGGTTATTAGAATATATAAATGTACAATGGTATGGATTTAGGTATACAGAAAGGAAGTGGTGGGGTGATGACATGTGATTGCTTTGAAGTGTCTACCTTCAAAGGCCTCAAAAGACATTCAGCAGCAAAGCATGAAGCCAGAAGCAGTGACCAGGTTCTCTGTCAATGATACTAACTCTACATTAATCCAGGTTTGATTGTAACTGAAGAGAAAACTATGAATGGTGTCATATACTCAATGATACCCATAGAATATCATAAAAATGATAGTATAACCCACTGACAAGAAGTAATAATTAGAGCATTATTGTAGCAAATTTTCTTATAAACTTTGCATTCTTACCTTTCAAATACCAATTTAAAATCACTCTGATTCATTTGGCATCACAGCATCACAATTTCATTTACAATCCCTGGAGTATCAAAGATACTCTGTGCTTTACCTTAAAAGTTCTCCCTCTGCTCTCAGGTGTAGAGACTTTTTCTTTCTTTCTTTCTTTCTTTCTTTCTTTCTTTCTTTCTTTCTTTCTTTCTTTCTTTCTTTCTTTCTTTCTTTCTTTCTTTCTTCTTTCTTCTTTCTTTCTTTCTTTCTCTTTCTTTCTTTCTTTCTTTCTTTCTTTCTTTCTTTCTTTCTTTCTTTCTTTCTTTCTTTCTCTTTCTTTCTTTCTTTCTTTCTTTCTTTCTTTCTTTCTTTCTTTCTTTTCTTTCTTTCTTTCTTTCTTTCTTTCTTTCTTTCTTTCTTTCTTTCTTTCTTTCTTTCTTTCTTTCCTTTCTTTCTTTCTTTCTTTCTTCCTGCCTTCCTTCTTTCCTGCCTTCCTTCCTTCCTTCTTTCCTGCCTTCCTTCCTTCCTCTTTCTTTTTTGTCAGCTAACTTCAGGAAACCTTTTTATCATCTCCTGTCAGTGTTGCAAAGAGCACTCAGACCGCCGTGTGGCCCTTCAGTTGTCATTGTTATGGATTGCCCGCCAGGGGTTATAAAGGGAACCTATCCAGAAACACCATGATCAGAGATCACATTTGAGAGAAGCTCAAAGAAGAATGAAAAATGTGAGGCTCTTAGGTCTTATTGAAGGTCATCCTTTTTAAAGTTGATAGAGTCTTTGAAAAAAAAAAAGCACCTTGTGAAATGACACAGTTCCATTTACTTCTCTTTTTTTGGAGGAATAAAGGTCCACTTTTTAGTTTGTGTAGTTTATTGGAAAAACTAATTGTTACATATTTAAACCACTGGGATTTTTTTTAATTTTAAAGGTCTATTTCTAATGTTCTAAATTTAAAATGGCCATGCAGCAATATTTTCACCGATACTTCTCCTAGGGCAAGAGATATGAAGGAAAGCTAAACAAGTTGGACTATTAAACTACAAAGCTTCTGCACAGCTGAAGAAAACATCAACAAAATGAAAAGGGAACCAACCATATGGGAAAACATATTTGCAATGATATCTCAGACAAGGGTTTGATCTCTCACATGACTCCACACCAGGAAGACAAACAATCTAATTTAAAAATGGGCAAAGAACCTGAACAGACACTTCTCCAAGGATGACATACAGAGGGCCCATGAACACATGAAAAAAATGTTCAACATCACTAGCCATTAGAGAGATGCAAATTAAACCCACAATGAGATACCACTTCACACCTGTCAGAATGGCCATCATTAATAAATCAGCCCAGGAAAGAAACACACACTTGCAAAAATAACCCCCCCACACAATCACACTATCAACAGCAAATGAGCCAGTATTAACAAGAGTGTAAAGAGATGAAGACTATTATAAGAAAGGAGAAACCAATATGAGATGGCTAACTGAAAGAAAAATGATTTTGAGAGACTAAAGGGAGGAGCAATAATGAGTAGGGAATTGGGGCAAGGTGGAGAGGAAAGTAAAATTTACATTGTAAATAGAACAGAGAATGGAGAAGGCAGAATGGAGCAAGAGAAGGGCAGCATATAGTATTAGTTTTTTTTCCAAATGTGATAGGTTTATTTAATATTGTTCTGATGCACAACCAAAGACTCCAGTACAGCACAGAGATCAATATATTAAAAGGTCATGAAAAAGTAGTGTGGGACATGCAGGACATGATATACAAACTGGACGATCAGGTTATTTCCTTTATAACATGACTCTTACTCTACACTGTTGCTGAGGATCACATTTAAAATAACACTGTGGAACTGAACTGAAATGTGGCACAGGTATGACAACTTCCAGGCATACCTTGCAGCACCTCCCTTAGGATGGACTTGTGATCTCTAGACTTCAGTGTGTGGGAGGATTACAATTCTTTGGAAGAATCAAAAGTTCACACTTTTGAAGTTTCAGAGAAGAATTTTAAGGCCAAAACATAGTGGGTTCATTTCTCTTCATCTCCAGGGAGAAATCTAATGCTTTATTCAAAACCTCATTAAGCTTCTAGTTCAAATCCCAACCCAACCTTGTGATCTCCTGCATTGAAGTTCTTTCCATTGATTAAAGCTGATACGGTCAGTTTGATTCTTGGTTGAGGAGTCTGAGTATAACCCAGTCCAATCAGGCTGGCATTGTTTACTTTAGCAGAGAGAGAAGTTCTACAATCCAACTTGTATTTGGCAGTGATGCCAAAATGGGTGTTGTCACTGCCAGCTGTCCAGGCAAGGTTTATTGATGTTTCAATCTTCTCATTAACCTTCTGGTAGATTGACCCTCCAAATTCAGTGCCATCATTCACATGAGTGTGCAGCTGGAAGTCTGCAGCCTTGTAACCCAGGGCGAAATTATTCTGTGACAGTTTGGATTTGGCTGTGTCAAAACTCATCTGATGGCCAGCAAGCCAACCTTCAAAGGCTAATACAGCCCAGCTGTAGATGGTTGGGCCAGAAAAATCTATATCAACATTACTGCCAAGACTGAAACAATCCTGTTTATAGGAGGCCTTCACTTTCCCACTCTTCTTTCCTGTGTTCGGTACAAATATGGTATCAAGAGTAAGTTTCAACCCTTTGGCCAACTTATTCTCCCAAGAGATTTCTGTTCCAAGAGTATTGTCTGTGTTCCATTTTTGGGTGAAGGTAAGTCCATAGTTACAGACCTTATATTTGGTCTCTAGGTTGCCTGAAGCTTTCCCTGTATCAGTATAAGCATGACCAGAAGTAGAAAATTCCACTCCACTACATGACTTGGTTCTCAGGTCTATTTTGACCATGCCAAACCCATATCCTTTGTTGAAGACATCCTTGGCAGCCTTTTCTAGGTCACAGTAAGTTGGTGTGTTACACATATCTCCACCCAGAGAGCAGGTACTCCACTAGGGCAATGCTGAAGGTCTTCTTCAACCATAGTATTAGGTTTAAACAGAAATTTAAAAAATATATAATTAGAGAAAGAAAAAGAGAAAAAAGTAAATAAAAAAAAAACAGGAACCAAATTGAAGGAAAAGATCTACCACAGCACTATCAACAACAAATGAGCTAAGGTTAATATAGGTGGGATGGGAATAAGAGGGGAAAAAAGAAAGAAAGAAAAGGTTAGGAGGTGTCTAGAAGAAACGGAAGTGATTTTGAGATGATAGAGGGAGAAGGACTACTAAGAGTGAGGAACGAAAACTAGGCTAAGACTGGGAAAAATTAAATTTAAAATAAAAAAGGAAAGGGCAGGAAGAAGGCAGAATGGAGTAGGAGAGACGAACAGTAAAATTTGAGATTTGAAATACCAAAATACTGAAGATCTAGAGATAAAACTGAAGAAATGCAACAACCACCACCCTATCCACAAGTAATGAGCAAAGACTCATACAGGTAGAGAGAAAACAACGGTATTTTAAGAGTGAGAGAAAGAATGCGAGATGACAAATGACAAGAAAAATGGGTTTCAGAGGCTGAAGGAGGAGAAAGAGTAAAAGTGTGGAATGGAAACAAGTCATAATAAGAGAATAAACAATATTTGAGATGAAAATAATAAGAAGAAAGAAGGTAAAATGGGGTAAGAGAAGGGAGGAGCAAAATATGAGATTTGAAATAAACTGTGATATAAAATCTAGTGACTTAAAATGCACAAACTTGATGGGAAAAAATGAATGTTAAAAAGCTATGCAGGAGAGAAAATAATGAAATCATGAAGAAGACCCCATTGGAATTTGTCTCGGTACCATGTAAGTATATGTAGTATTTACCACTGTTTTTACTTTCTGTATCCAACTCTGGTGATGTCAGATCTGGTGGTGTCCTAGTCTGGCCTTAGCTAAGTAGCCTGTTTGAGACTACCAGTGATCTACAGTCTATGGCGGACTCCTTCAGTTATTAATCTAGTCACTCTTTAATCAGCAGTCAGGCTTAAGCACCACAGGATCGGGCAGAGTAATTCCTGTGGGCAATGCTATTGCTTCCCCTCAGGCTGATGCCACTTGGAGGGGAGTGATCAGTGTGAACATGATGGCTCCTGCAGTATGGGGAATGACTCAATACTGGGATCCTGGTAGCTGCTCCTCCAGTTCTCTCCATCTCCAAAGCCACCATACCCAGTCTCTCCTCAGGTGTCTCTAGTCCACTCTGACATCTCCTTTGCTGGGGCCCAGGGTAAGTGGCTGCAAATGATATTTTATGCATTGGCCCATTAAAAGACTATCTGGCTCCAGCTGTCTGTCCCAGGCAAAGAAAAAACTTGATGCTTTCAGAGCTGGATGTTATCTGGGTTCTTTTTGGGCTTGGTGCTATATAGCCTAGTTTGGGGCTTAGAGCCCACACTTCTCAGGGGGAACACCCTGGCAGCTGAAATATTCCACCAGCACTTTAGCTGCTACTTGTGGGGACCCAGAAAGCACTCTCGCATCTCTTCTGCACTCTGTACCAGTCATGTTGTGGTGAAGTTTTTTCTTCTGTCTGTCCGTGGTTATAAGTCTTCTCTCCCACTATTGTGCAGTTGTTAATTCTGGATGATTTCTCTGCAATTTAGTTGTAATTCCAGATTGGTCCTAGGAGGAGGTTAGTGTAGCTTCTACTTACTCCTCCATGATCTTGGATCCCCACCATAAATGTAAATGTTCTAAGCAGACTTGAAAAAAGACAGTGATCAATAGATTGGGCAAAAAACAAACAAACAAACAAACAAACCCTAAGGCTGAAATAGACGCTGTCAAGAAACCCACTTGAAATAGTATGACATAAATAAGTTGAAAGGCTAATAATGAAACAATACATCCCATACAAACACTTCTCAAAAGAAAGCTGCATTATGTCTATTAATATTAGTCAAAGTAGACTTTAGAACAAGAAAAATTCCAGGAACACAGAGACATCATTATGTAATGATAAGAGAATCAAAACTCTAAGATGCACAGTCTTTAATATGTAGGCATACACAGGAAATAAACAACAAAGAGGTATTAAAATCCATATGAAAAAATTGCTAGGAGAAATAAACAAATCCACTATTATAGTTGGAGACTTTCAGTTTCCTCTTTCAGTAACAGAACAACAAGCAGATAAAAAATCAACCCAACCGCAAAAGACTGAACACATCCACTGTGCCAGAGAACAGCAGAATCCATGTACTGTTCAAGGGCACGTGGAACACATCAAGATAGACCATATACTGGGTCATAAAACACCCTTAACATATATGAAAGTATTGGAACCACACAAAGTTTATCCTCTGGCCATAATAGAAGTAATATAGCAGAAAAATGTATGTATGAACTATCTATCATATTATTCTATTTCAAGACATTTGCTCAAAACCTACAGCTCCTAACCTACTGCTCAACACCTTACATCAAATAAATTAACAACCAAAAATCTCAGGGTTTAAATTCTCAGAAATTAAATAATGTACCTCTAAGCAACTCATTGGTCAAAGATCAAATCTCAAAGAAAATTAGAAAATATTTTGAACTGGAGTGAAAATGATAATGCAACATATCACAATTTGTGAGGTAAAGTGAAAGCAATGCTTAGAAGGAAGTGTCATTAAATGCATATTTAAAAAAGAGAGTCCTCAAATTAATGTGATAATTCCACCTTGGGGAACAAAAAAAAGGAGACCAAGATGAACCAAGTTATCAGAAGGAAATAAATAATGAAGAGCAGAAACCCATAAAATTGAAAACAGAAAAACAATACAAAAATGAGTAAAACCAGAAACTGGTTCTTGGAATTGATCAATAAAATTGATAAACCCCTAAACGGACTAAGAAAATGAAGAGTAAGATATATGCTCTGGCTGGTGTGGCTCAGTGGATTGAGTTCCGGCCTATGAACCAAAGGGTTACTGGCTCAATTCCCAGTAACCTGGGCACATGCCTGGGTTGCAGGCCATGTCCCCTGTAGGGGGCACATGAGAGGCAACCACACATTGATGTTTCTCTCTCTCTCTTTCTCCCTCCCTTCCCCCTCTCTAAAAATAAATAAATAAAATCTTTAAAAAAATAAAAAAAGAAATTAAAGAGTAGAAATAAATTACAATATCAGGAATAAAAGAAACATCATTACAGACTCAACATACATTAATGTAATAAAAGAATACTAAGAAGAACTCTATGCACATACATTCAAAAACTTAGATGAAATGGAATAATTCCTTGGAAGAAACAAATTACTAAAACTCACCAAAGAAAAAATAGATCACCTGAATAATTCTATATCTATTGAATAAATTGAATTCATGGTAAAATGCACAAAAACCCTGAGATTTTTGGTTGTTAATTTATTTGATGTAAGGTGTTGAGCAGTAGGTTAGGAGCTGCAGGTTTTGAGCAAATGTCTTGAAATAGAATAATATGATAGATAGTTCATAAGGTCTTAATTTCCTTAAATTAGGGGGGTTTTAGCAAAAATGTTTTGGAATAGATATCTGATTAGAAGAGATGGCTGCTACAGACAGGGGTACTAATCAGGAGGAGACTACCAAAATGTAGTGGTAAACATAAGATCTAAATAGACACAAACAGAAATGTAAGCAATAAATCTGAGAATTGATATCGTTTATATATAACCATGTTTATTTTTCTCCAAGTAAGGTATTTTTCTACATAAGATAATATAGAGCTATGCTATTTGGGTGAAAGGCAATACATATTGAACATTTCTGAAGCATCTGGAAAGACCTTCCTGGTTCAATACCTCTTTCCCCATCTGCTCTAGATGCTTAAACATGCTTGGACCAATTGCATTCCCCACAATAGTTTCTTTGGACATTAAAGTGACTGAATTCTCCAAGCAGAAAATGAACACCCTGAAATAGAGGCAGAATAGTAAGAATTACTTCTGTTCAATCAAATACAGAATTTAAACACAAGATTAAGCTGTTTGTGTTTATGTGCTTAAAATTTACATTTTCTTACCCCATGTTATCATTGAAATTACCAGAAGGAAAATAACCAATTTGAGACTGAATAAAAGGGCCTGGTGGTCTCAAGGATGAGTATATCTAGTCTAGTAGCAGTGGCAAAATTCATTTTTTTGTGTGTAATTTTGAGAGTAAGCCTCTAGGTCATCACTGAATCTGTGCTTATGTGAGAGCTAAAGGACATGGCCAAGGAGAACATTACAGCATGATGTTCTCACCATTTCCAACATCAGCTCCATCTGTTAGGAAGTATCTGCATCAGTGCCCAGATAGCATCTTGGTAACATTAATGTATTTTCAAGGGGCAGGACCAAAAGAAAAACAGAATGGTCTTCTAAGCTCTTGTGACTTGATGTGTGGTTCACAGATAAGCAGCAGACGTACCCAGGGAGTGTGCTATAAATGCAGACCTAAATTAATAGAGAGAGAGACAGAGACAGAGAGAGACAGAGATATGATAAATGCAGACCTAATGAATCAGAAACTTATTTTATCACCATCTCCAGGGGATTGATATTCAAATTAGAAACATTGTATTTGGGACTCTTTGATCAGGTTTTTGTTCGAGGGGGTGGGTTGGAGAATGAGAGGGTTACATGTTTTAAGAGAATTGTTGGTTCTGTACGCAGAGTCTTAGCATTACAGCAATGCAATAAACCAGTGTGTGCAGGAAAAACACAGAGAAGAAAAAAAAGGCCTCTTTAAGATCTCAGTCTCTGCTGGCACCAGTGCTCAGAGAACTGACCTCTCCTGTGGCACAGCAGAGATCCTGGAGGCATGTGAGACTTAACAAGTTTAAAGCTAAGAGTTTCAATACCAGCCAGGTGGCATTAATGCTTTCTTCACAGATACACAAATCCACCTGTTTATGTAAGTATGCATTTATGAAGTAATAACCACTTCCAGGGGGCCAGTCCTGCAGTACTTTATCAAGCCAAGAGAAAATGATTAGATCTGTAAACAGCATAACTTTTTAATCACACAAAAAACATCTTCCCACAGTCAGGACACAGAGTGAAAAAATCTGGACAAATGCAAACTGAGTGATGTACCAGGGTCTAAATTCATTCATTTTGTAATTTCCAAAGTGCAATCCTGGCCCAAACCTCTGGACATGTTTAGAACTCTGCCAGTAACACTCTGTGCTGGAGGAGAAAACACTTCCCATTTCAAGTCTCTGGCAGGCAGGACCCCTCTGCTTTGTTTCAAGATTAATTTCCTCACTAAATCTTTGTGCTTTTTGTTCTCAAAAATCTTTATGGGGAGAACAGACAGATCTGGATGACTCAGATGGTCTTGGCCAGGCAATGTCATACTGTGGATGCTAAGCTTGGGGAGGAGGGGGAGCTCTCCCTCGTTTCCTCTCTTGGGTTTCTTCGTCTCCTACCTGTAGCAACTACTTTCATGACCTTGGCTCATCAATGTGACTCCATTTATAAATGACTCTTCAAAGTGATACCTCAGTCACTTGTTCTTTTCATACCTCCTGAAGCTGTGACATGTCTTTGTCTTGTTTTTTCAGTGCAATTGTAATGGGGTGCAACCAGGGCCACCCAAACAACAGATTTGAGATGGGGTCCAGAACTTGGGGTATCCAGGAAATATAGGATATCCCCACCCTCATAAGTCTGGACTCGGGGAATGGAACCCATGGAGCAGGGCCATTGAGAGTTATTTTGCATATTAACAGCTGGGCAGCTTCATACATGATATGCAAAAATGGTTATTTTGCATGTCAATTAGCAGGCTAGCTAGGGAGATGGGCATGACTTTGACCTGTGATGTAACTGGGAGGCAGCTCCCCTTACAGTGCTTGTGTGAGAGCTTGGAGATGGTTCGCTCCATGCCATGCAGCCATGCTGGCCTGGACTAACTATGGCAGCCAAGAAAGGCAGAGAATACAGGAGTGCTGGCAGGTGTAGCCAATTGTGGGAGGAGTCGGAAATGGGGTTACATAGGAAGATTCATGCTGGGATTTAAACACAGGTGCAACAGCCATGCTGGTTCTAACCACCCGGTTTTGGGGACCAAGAGGGGCTCCATTGACAATGTGTCTTAGGAAGCAGGAAAGCAAGATATAGCAGCCATGCAGAGCTCCCTGTTAGTGGTTTGAAAGAATGCAGAGAGACAATGCAGGACTAGGGAAGGGGAGAATGCAGGACGGGAAGGACAATGCAAAACCTTGCAGGAAGGAAAGGGGTGAAAGGACTCTTGCTGATGGGTCATGAGAAGGTGCCACATGGTTCTGGTTTAAGAGCTGGAGATCATGGCAGTGACCAGCTGATGGTGCTGGGAACCTCGGAAGGCCTGCTAGCTGAGCAAGGATTACTGGGAGGAATCGGGAGTCTTGCCGAGCTACAGACTTCTGTATTTTCCTGAGACACAATAACCCTGACTGGCTTGGTTGGGCAAAGGAGGGAAAGAAGGACTGTGTGTTTGTGGGTGTTTTAAGGGACTTTGGTATTTTAACGGTGACATTATGCCATTACTTTAAACCTTTTGAATAACTTTTGAATAAATAGTTTCTTTCATTTTAACCAAACTCTGGCACTGAGAGCCACAGTTCTGAAGGGTGGTGGGCAAAGAACCATAGTACAGAGAGACCCTAGGGGAGAGGGCTTGTTAAAGTAACAGTATCTGCTCCCCCCACACACACATGGGTCCTTTCAGTAACACAATGATGATGCTTATGATAGTATTCATAACGTCTTAGATCTTGCACCACTCCCTGTGTGGCAACTGACTTCCACCCTGTGCATCTTTGATCTTCCCTTGGGAAGCCCACTAGCCACCAGGACTGCACTTCAATATTACCCTCCACCTCTCCCTGAATGTTTCCCAGCACCTGAGGCCCTGTTACCTATGCACCCTTTGTTATATTGTAAGTCAATCTTGAACCCCAAGAATATGTGAGAATAAGAGAGCTATCAGACAGTTGAACCTCATTCTGACTGAGGAAAGCACCCAATGAGAAGCAAGCTTATGGGCTGAGAGATTATTAGAGAACTTTATTGATCATATCTACTCTATATAACATTTTTTATAGGTTGAAAAGGTTGTGTATTGATAATTTCATATGCTTCACCCTAATAATTGTACTTTTCTTCACTGTAGTGAGTTTATATAGTCTCTAAATATTTTTCATAAGAAATACTTCCATGAGGAGAGTATTGTAACAAATAGGACAGTGCTAAGTAACATATACACATTATTATTGCTATTGCCATCATTAGACTGTAGTTACATTAAAGAGTAATCCAAGGGCAACCCAGATGACTCTTGGCATTAATGGGCCATCTTCCTGTTGTCCCCCTCCTAATGATGGGGATGTGACTAGCGCAGAAGTTTGGAGAGCTCTCTCATTATTGATGTCACAATATGCAGGCTGTTGGCATAGGCCTCCTGTCCAGAGCACCACTGCTGAGCCACCTGTTTTCTCCAACTGACCTAGACATTTCCCCTGGGGATAGATGAGCATTAGGGTCATATGATTTACTTGTCAGTCAACTATTTCCACTATTTTGGGGATTTTCAGTACAAATGGCACCAAAGGCTATGTGGCAAAATGCTAAGTGTATATACACATGGGCTTTTGGAAAGTAGAAAAATACCAAGTGGTACTTATTAAAATATTTTCAAAATCCTGTTTTATACTTTACATCATCCAGGCTGCCATGTCCTTAATACGTGTTCAATAAAAATATAACCTGCAGTGTGTGATGTAGTAGTCTAAGGCCTTAACTTTTCAGCTGTATTAACTGGGTTTGAGTCCTAGTTCTGTCACTGAATAGTTGTGTAGTATTTGTCAAGTTAACATCTCTGAGACTCAGTTTTCTCTTTTGCACACTGGGGATGGATGAAATCATGTTCATAAATTCCGATGCTGGTTATATAAAAAGCATGGTGTGTGTTGATAATTATTATTATTATTAAACAAAGACTTTTAGTATAGAGAAGGAATTTTAAAGTCTGTTGCAAAGCAGCAGTTAGATTCTAAAAACCAACAAAATGTCCAAACTCCAGGAATAATACATTTTTTCTTTGTATTAAAATAGTATAGTACTGGGGGATCCAAGATGGCTGCAGTGTAGCAGGTGGAAGCTCTGTCCACTTGCTCCCAGACCCAGACCAGTCTTGCAGCTAAACCACAGGGCAATCAACTTGAAAATCTAGCTGAGGTGAGTGAGAGCATGTATGAGTGAGTGTGTATGTGGATGAGTGTGTGGGGCATGTGGTGAGTGGGCAAAAGCCTGCCCACATGCAAGGCACTGGGGAGCAGGCAGCCTGGGCTATCCTACCAGAGCAGCTGCCCAAACCAGCACTTCTGGCTGAGCATATGTGAAGCAGAAGCCATTTTGAAGAAGTTAAAATATCACTCTCAGGAAGAAGCCTCTGAGTGCCTAACCTCAGTGCCCAGACATGTCTCTGTGCCTGCTGCCCTGGCAGGATCAAGTACTGGCAGCAGAACCTGAGGACTGTGGTAAGTACTGGGGAAGGGACTGTCACCTCCCTGACCCCAGGCTCCACAGGAGCCACAAATGGGATAGAATCTGACTGAGGAGGCTGCAGTTTGGCTCAGGAGCCATGAGCTCTGGAGGTGGAGAGACAACTGGGGTGGTGGTGCCTACAGAAACAACAAGGTGGGAACAGGCCTGCCCGAGGCTGAGAATCACTGAGGGAGTGGCAAGAGCACCCTGCCACCATCCTATGTTATAGTATTGCTGGGGGAGTCTTCCCAGCACCATCTGGGAGAGATCCAGGGAGAAACTTTATCTAAAACTGTCAGAGGCTCTGGAAGGCTGTGGCCAGCCTGGTCCAAGAGAGACTTTATGCTTTTTTGGGAGGAAGAGCGCACAGAGATCAGGCTTCCCAGGGCTCAGTTCTGCAGTGAGGGGGCCACACAGAAATTATTTTAAAGAGGAGCTGAGGCAAAACAAGGACTCAGGAGGGACCCTGTGCTCTCACGCATGCAAGGAGGGCCACAAGCTGAATGCCTGAGATTTGCTGCAGCCAGACAGGTCCCCTCACAGGCAGGAATGCCCAACTTCCCACCTGTGGGATTACAGGCTCTGCAGATCAGTGAGGCCAGGCTCAGGAGTCCCCTGCTGGGCACATATCTGCAGGGGAAAACTAAAAGCTCTGAAACGGCTCATTCTACCTGACACTATGAGCTACAGTCCAGGGGTGTCCAACCTGTGGCCCATGGGCTGCATGCAGCTCAGGATGGCTATGAATGTAGCCCAACACAAAATCGTAAATTTACTTAAAACATTATGAGATTTTTCTGTGATTATGTGTTGCAATGTATTTAATGCGTGGTCCATGACAACTCTTTTTCTCCCAGAGATGCAAAAAGGTTGGACACCCCTGAATACTGTTCCTCGGGCCCTGATCCACTGAAACCAGCCAAGCACAGAGATTAGAAACTGGCACAATAAGGGGTGTTTATGGCCCTGCCCAGCTTCTGCACCTAGAGAGAGCTGCTGTGTGTGCCAAGCAGGGAAGAGTTGCATTTTTTACACAGATTGGCCTCTCACAGGAAATGGACAGCTAATTCACCAGAAACCATACATTACTAGAAAGAAACTGGGACAGAGCAAATTGTGTGGTGAGGGGGCAGGGAAACACTCCCACCATCTTCCCTGAAAACTGAACAGCACCCCCTGGGGGTGACCCAGTGTTCTTACCCACCCAGTCACACCATAGACCCCCTCTGGAGGCAGGTGGAGAAGGTACTGGCAGTCCTCTCTGGTCATTAAATGAACCACTCCTGGACGCTGGGTTGATGAAAAGCCAGCAGGGCAGAACAGTGGGGCCCAGACAAATCTGAAGGAGACAGCCACAGACTGTGGATTGCTTGTAGTCTCAAACAGACTGCCTAGGGCCAGACTAGCACAGCATCTGACATTACCAGGGGCGGATCCAAAAAGAGAAGACAGTGGTAAACACTGAATTCTACGGAGATGAATTCCACTGTGGTCTTCATGATTTGTGTTATTTTCTGAATAACATTCAGAAAATTTCAGGAATTTTTAAAACATTCAGGAATTTTTAACATTCAATGCTTTTCCTTCAAGTTTGTGCCTATTATTTCACTAGTTTTTAAATTTTAGCTTATTTCATACCGCATATTCTGCTTCTCCTTTCTCTTTCTCCATTTTACCTTCTTCTTTCCTCTTATTATTTTCATTTTAAATTTTAATTTTTCTCTGATATGACTTGTTTCTATTCGGCACTCTTACTATTTCTCCCCCATCCAGCTTCTTAAAAGCATTTTTCTTGTCATTAGCCAACTCACATTCTTCTTTCCTGTTCTTAAAATGTCCACATTCTCTCCACCTTTATCAATCTTCTTACGTTGGTTGTTGATATGATGGTTGTTGCATTTCTTACATTTTATTCCTAGATCTTTACTATTTTTGTATTTCAAATCTCAAATTTAATGTTCTCCTCTCCTACTCCATTTTGCCTTCCTCCTGCCCTTTCATTTTTTTTCATTTTAAATTTTACTTTTTCCCTTTCTTAGCCTGGTTTTCATTCCTCACTCAATATTATTCCTTCCTCTATCCACTCAAAATCACTTTTCTTTCCTCTAGACATCTCATATGCTTTTCTTTCTTTCTTTTTTCCTTCTCATTCCCATTCCAACAGTATTAACCTTTCCTCATTTGTTGTGGATATTGCAGTGGTGGGTCTTTTTCTTCAATTTGGTTCTGAATTTTTTCACTATATTTAAAGTTATTTTTAAATCTCATACCATACTCTTCCCATTTCTTACTCCATATTGCCTTCTTCCCCCTCCCATTTTTAAATTATGGTGTAAATTCAATTTTCTTTCTTTCTTCACCTTCACTGGTCATCACATATTCATTTTTCCTTTCTTATAATAGTTTTAATCCCTTTACACTTTTATTAATATTTGCTCATTTGCTGTTGATTGTGTGGTTGGGAGTGGGGTTTATTACTGTGAGTGTGGGTTTTGTTTCCTGGGTTGTTTTGTTTTGTTCTGGCAGCACATGTACAACAACATACAAGATTAGGTGGGTGGTGTGACTCTGAGACAGTTAGCTGGAGGGAAGAACCCCCCACAAAAAATGACCCAACAACAACCAAAATCCAATTACAAAAGAGAGCCCAAATAAATGACAAGAGGGCATCCCAAGAGCATCTAGCTAAGGATATCAAGGAAATTGCGCCACTGAATCTACAGGTCTCTTACCACAGAACTCACACCACAAAGACAGGGAGTGAAAGCAGATCAATCTAATGCACAGAAACAAACAAGAAGACTCACCTAAAATGGGGAGACAAAGAAACAGCCCCCAAATGAAAGGAAAGGAGGAATCCCCAGAAAGAGTGCTAAATGAAATTGAAGCAAGCAATCTATCAGACATTGAGTTCAAAATAATGGTTATAAGGATGCTCAAGGAGCTCAGTGAGAACTACAAGGAACTCTATGGAAGTTATAAGATACTCACTGGGAACTATGTCAGCATTAAAAAGGACATATAAACTATCTATCAATAAGAACCAGGAGGAAATGAAGAATACAGTATCTGAAATGAAGAACACAGAAGGAGGTATTAAAAGCAGGCTAGATGAAGCAGAGGATCAACTCAGTGAGCTGGACAACAAGGTAGAAAAAACCTCCCAGAGAGAGCAACAAAACAAAAAAAGAATAAAAAATAATGAAGAGGGTTTAAGGGAGTTGTGATAATATGAAAGGTAATTAGTATCATATGGATATGAATATTAGGGGCAAGGAGAAGAGAGGCAAGGGATAGAAAACTTGTTTGAAAGAGTTATGACAGAAAACATCCCTAACTTAGTGAGGAAAAAGTCAAGCAAGTTGAGGAAGCACAGAGGGTCCCAATCAAGATGAATCAGAAGAGACCCACTCCAAGACGCATCATAATTAAAATGGCAAAATGTAAAGACAAAGAGAGAATCTTAAAGGCACCAAGGGAGAAATAGCTAGTATCATATGAGGGAGCTCTGATAAGGCTATCAGTTGATTTTTCAACAGAAACACTAAGCTGGAAGGGAACAGCAGGAAGTATTTCAAGTAGTGAAAAGCAAGACCTGAAACCAAGAAGATTCCAGTAAGGAAGATTCCCATTAAAATGAGGCAAAATAAGGATCCCCCCCCCCCAATAAAAGGCTAAAATAGTATATCTCCACCAAACCATCATTGCAAGAGATGCTAATCGGACTGCTTTAAGAAAATGAAGAGAGAGAAAGAGAGGAACACAGGTACAAAGGGGAAAAATGGCAATGAATAAGTACCTATCAATAATAACCTTAAATATAAGTGGATTAAATGATCCAATCAAAAGGCATAGGGTAGCTGAATGGATAAGAAAACATGACCCACACATATGCTGCCTACGAGACACTCACCTCAGAACAAAAGACCTACACAGACTGAAAGAGAAAGGATGAAAAAACATATTTCAAGCAAATGGACATGAAAAAAAAAGCTGGGGTAGCAATACTTATATCCAACAGACTTCAAAACAAAGGCCATAAAACCAGACAAAGAAGGTCACTACATTATACTTAAGGGAATAATCCCTCAAGAATATATGACCCTAGTAAACATATATGTACCCAACATAAGTGCACCTAAATATATAAGGAAAATCTTAGAAGTCAAAAGAGATATTAACAGCAACACATTCATAGTAGGTGATTTTAACACCCCATTGCCAACAATGGATAGATCTTCTAAGCAAGGAATTAAGAAGCATATTGTGGCCTTGAACAACACTTTAGATCAAATGGACTTAATTGATATAGGCAGAACCTTTCATCCCATAGAAGCAAAATATGCATCCTTTTCAAGTGTACATGGAACACCTTCAAAGATAGACCACATGGTAGGACACAAAACTAGCCTCAACAAATTCAAGAAAATTGAAATCATATCAAGCATCTTCTTGGATCACAATGGCTTGAAACTATAGACCAACCTCAAGGAAAAATTCAAATTCATGGAGACTGAATAACATGCTATTGAATAATGAATGGGTTAACAATGAGATCAAGGAAGAAATCAAAAGGTTTCTGGAAACAAATGGAAAGGAGCACACAACAGCCCAAAACCTATGGGACACAGGGAAGGCAGTCCTGGGAGGGAAGTTCATAGCAATACAGGCCTACCTAAAAAATAATATAAAAATATCAAACAAATAACCTAACCATACATCTATAAGAACTAGAGGAACAACAAATAAAGCCCAGAGGAAGCAGAAGGAAGGAAATAAATCAGAGCAGGATTAAATGACATATAAACTAAAAGAACAATTCAAAGGATCAATAAATCCAGGAGCTACTTCTTTGAAAAGTTAAACAAATTCAACAACCTTTAACCAGACTCATCAAGAAGAAAAGAGAGAGAACCCAGATAAAAAACATCAAAAACAAAAGAGGAGAAGTTGCAACTGATACCAAGGAAATACAAAAGATTGTAAGAAATTACTATGCACAAGTATATGCCAAGAAATTGGACAACCTGGGCAAAATGGATAAATTTCTAGAAACATGAAATCTCCCAAAAATGACTCAAGAAGAAGCAGAAAGCCTGAATATACCAATAACAACTAGTGAAATTGAAGTAGTAATAAAAAAACTCCCTGCACAGAAAAGCCATGGACCAGATGACTTCACAGAATTATACCAAACATTTAGGGAAGAGCCAACTCTTATCTTTCTCAAACTATACCAAAAACTATACCAAAAAATTCAAGAACAGCTAAGACTCCCAAACTTTTTTATGAGACCAGTATTATCATAATTCCAAAACCAGTCAAAGACACAATGAAGAAAAAACACTGTAGTCCAATATCTCTGATGTGCATAAATGCTAAAATCCTCAACAAAATATTGGTAATCCAGATCCAGCAATACATTAAGAAGATCACACATTATAATCAAGTGGGATTCATTCCAGGGATGCAAGGATAGTACAATATTCACAAATCAATAAATGTAATATACCACATAAACAAAAGACAAAAGTCACATGATCATATTAATAGATGCTGAAAAAGCATTTGATGAAGTCCAGCACCCATTTATGATAAAAACGCTCAGCAAAGGAGGAATAGAGGGAGCATGCTTCAATATAATAAAGGCCATATATGAGAAAACTACAGTCAACATCATACTCAATGGACAAAAAATAGAAGCTTTCTTACTAAGATCAGAAAGAAGACAAGGGTGTTCACTTTCACCACTTTCACTCAACAGAGTATTGGAAGTTCTAGCTGCAGTGATTAGACAAAAAGAAGACATAAAAGACATCCACACTGAAAAGGAGGAAGTAAAACTGTCATTATTTGCAGGCAACATGATAGTGTATATAGCAAACCCTTTCTTTCTCTCTCCCTTCCCCTCTAAAAATAAAGAAATAAAATCTTTTTAAAAACCCTGTGGTATATTTACACAATGAAATACTACACAGCAGAAGGAAAGAAGGAGCTCCTACCCTTCATGACAGCATGGATGGATCTGGAGAGCATTATGCTAAATGAAATAAGCCAAGTGGTGAAAAACAAGTACTATATGATCTCACTTAAACAGGAACCTATTGAACAAAACAAATAATGGGCAAAATAGAACAAGATGCATGGAAACAAGGAACAGACTGACAGTGACAAGAGCGATGTGGGGAGTGATATAAGGGTGGTAATAAAGGGAAGGGACCAGTCAAGGAACCTGTATGAATGACCCATGGAGGTAGACAACAGACTGGGGATTGACTGTGAAAACAGGGATGGGCTGGGTGGAGGGTAAAGGGGGAAAAACTGGGACAACTTTCATGGAACAACAATAAAATATTTAATAAAAATGGTATACTATTGGTTCATAATGTAGATCAGAGGCCAGCTAAAATCTCTTGGTCTCATGAGGATCTCTGTTGTAATTGTTCTTACTCTACTTTATTTTCCTCTTGGTATTTGACATAAGTTTGTCAACTGCCTGAAGTGGCTGATGTAGTAATTTCTGTCGTAATAACTGTTAGCTGTGGCATTGATAATGATCATTATGACCAATCAATAAGATAACCTGTCTGGTACATCCAGGTCTATATTCTTAGCTCTGAATTGGAGACTGTGTCTACTCATTTTGTTCACAATGAATTAAAAGTAAATTTACATGTATTTTGCCATTATGTTGCTCTGTGGCAAATACAATTAACAGTATGTAGTCACAGGAAAGTCTTTTTCTAAACTGCAACCTTCTTTGAATACCAAACATCAAAAGAATTCAGAGGACCCCTAAGCATCTTTATCAGTTATTTTCAAAAGATTTCCTGGAAGAAGCCTGGCACCTACCTGAACACCGTATGATTTTTCTCACTGCTTTGAAAACTACATTCACATTGACCCCAAAGTTACTGAACTTTCATGAAAAAATTTAGCTTTAGAGCAGAGAAAAGGCCTTTTAAATAAAAGTGATAAAAATAAATTTTCAGGCTGTCTCTTTTCTGAAAAAGTCATAAAGCCTTTATATGGTTTGGTGAAAGGATTTTTATCCAGGGGTGTTTCTTTTCTCGGGTGGCATTCAATTGATAAAGTTTCTCAAAGTTTCAATATTTATGAATATCTTTCTCATCTTTTGTTGTTGTGTTTCCAAGTTCAACACATTTCAATTTAACTTATTACAGACAACTGTTCCATATAAAAAATGTTAGCTGACTGGAGCATCATCCCATGCAGCAAAAATTTTGAGGGTTCAATCCCTAGGTGGGGCACATGGGGAAAGCAACCCCAATCAATGTTTCTCTCTCACATTGATTTTTTTTTTTCTCTCTCTCTCTCCTTTCCTCTATCTAAACTCAATAAACGTATCCTTGGGTGAGGATTACAAAAAATCCATGTGAAAGCTGAGTCACTTAGTTTCTGTATTGTTCAGTTCCTCTGGTTAGCATTTTCTTCCCAAGCCCTTACTTCTGGTTCAGCCACTCCTAACCTCATTGTTCCATTTCATTTGGGGTTGTCCCAGCTGGGGCTGATGACTGACTGCTGACACTGTCTGGTTTTGTGCCCCAATTACCAGCCTTCTTTTTATAAAGTGTCATATTTCATTACCTAGTGTTCAGGACTCTGGGTTTGGCTCTCCCAAGAAGTTGAATCTCTTACTTCCTTCTGTTGTGTGATGGTTAATTCTTTTGTCTGTATTCCTGTCCCTCTGTCTGCTCTGTACCTATATTTGTTTATGGTGTTACACCCATGCATTCTCAGCTTCTAAATGATTTTGCTTCTTAATATTTTTTAATCTTTCTTTAGTTTATACATATTATCAAAACTTTCCAACTCTGCTTTAATTACTATAAAAACAAGTACTTATAGTTTCAGAATCTTTATTTTTCCTATATGTGTTTATTGTAAATGAATAAAACTTCCATATGTAATTCTACCTCAATGAATTAACAATGCCCATTTATTTTTCAGTTTTGTTTTTGACTTTAAAGAAAAGTCAAAATTGTAATCATACTTAACTGGATTGAAGTTTAAGAACAATCAGAACCAAAATACCAGTGCACTGGGCATGACACACCAAAGATTTATAGATTTCTACAGATTTAAAACATTTTGTATCATTTTGTGAACATTTTCCCAGGTCTTATTCCTTTAAAAAATATTCTCCAATAACTACATGGGTTTATTATTTGAAAGCATCTGGGGTAAGTACTCTTAAGGCTCATAAAACTTCAGCCATTGAAGGACAGCTTTTGTTGCCTGTGATTCCAAAGAAAAGAAAATAATAGCCAACCAAGGTCCCTGGAAAGTGAGGGAACCATATAGCAGTGGCCTTTGTTATATGTGTTGCTGAAGCGAGTGCAACATATGTGCTCAACACATGTTGAAGCGAGCACAATATTTGGGATATGTGTTTTAGTCAGGGTTCTCCAGAACAGAAGCAATAGAATATATATAGTGATTAATTTATTATTTTAAAGAAATTGGCTTATGTAATTGTGGGAGCAGGCAAGTCTTACATTTGTAGGGTAGACCTGCAGGCTGGAAGCGGGCAGGTTTGTATGTTACAAGTCTTGCTGTGAGGCAATAGAGTTCTATGCATAAGAAAGTCATTTAACAATTTCTTAAATAATTGTTTCCTTTTATAGTCTTCAAAATCATGTGTTCCTTTCTAGTTCTATTACTGAATGTATGCCAATTCAAATAAATTCCAATATCTCAATGAGGCTCATTTTCAAAGGCCAAAACACCACATAGAAATAATCAACATTAGTCATCATCCAACTTTTAAGAAATAGGTTAATTCTTGTTCTGTTAGAAGTCTTCCATAGCACAAAAATATGAAATCTTCCCAATTTATTTCACAGGCCTACAGCCACAGCTTTTGGTGTCAAGAAGCCATTGGTCGTATCTATGTTTTCACTGCCATCATTAGGGTTGGGAGAAAATCAAACTCAGTAAACCCTTACTGCTTTGAATAACATATCACAGAAAGAAAACTTCAGAATAATCTATCTTATAAAATGCAAGAGAAAACTTCTATGTAAATATTAGCAAGTTGAGTTCAGGGCCTACCTGCTTAGGTGTTAGTACAGAGAAAACAGACTTAGGATGAGATTTGCCTGGGCAGGCCAGAAAAAAATTGGCAGATGGATAAGAGAGTTTAGGGTTTGTCCAAGGGTGGGATGGAACTGCTATACCATGAAGTCTAAATTGCAGAGAGAGGGAAGTAGAAAGAGGCAAGGCTGCTGGGTAGGGAGAAGACAAAGCATCTATGAGCCAGTGGCTGTGTTAACAACACCAGTGGAATCAAGGGTGATGTGACAGGTAACATGCACTGCCCAGGGCAGAGATCTTCACCAGAAGTGAAGGAAAATGGTCTAGAAATGTTTTGGGGGAGTTGGAAGGACAGTGACCTCACCTCCTGACTTGAGGAATAACACTATAATAGTTACAATGATGGGATTTTAATAGCTATCATTTCTGGAGGCCTTACTGGGCACCAAGCTATGGGCCCAGTATTTTGTATACCCTATGTCATTTATTAAATCCATGAGAAAATGAGCAGCTTCTTGGGACTCTATGTAAACTTGTGCCTTTAAGGTAGAGCTAGTGACAGTTAAGGTGGGGGGAGGGGGAGGACATTCTAAGAGGGATCTGAAGACATAGGGAAGTTTGTAGATAATGGAAAACACATGAGGGTAGAGTGTCAGGGTTTGGGAGGAAGGGGTTGGAGTGCAAGGGCCTGATCATATAACCCATTCAGTGAAGGAGGGAAAACAAGCTTGTGGATGGGGAGTTAGAGTGGATTCTTGTTGGATGAAAACAAAACACAGTGAAAGATCAAGTCTAGATCAGTGAAAGAAGTCTAGATGCAGGTAGTGGCAAGAATCAAGAAGGCAGAGCAGGAGCTACTTAGAGGCCACCTGGGCCTCTTACAGGTGCTGTCGGAGGCAGAGCAAAGAGGAGGGGCCTACAAATGACATACAGACCATGAGGACAGCTGGCTTTCTTTCTGTTTCTTCAGAGTGTTGACTTCACTAAATATATATTTTCAGTCTCTCAGGAGGATAAGGCTTCTAGAAGTTCTTGAGCTATTTTGTCCTTTTATGTTATCAACAAATATGTGTTGATCACCTACTGTATGGTATGTTGGGTGCCATTGGGATACAAAGATGTAGAAAACAGGGCCCATGCCCTCAAGAGACTTGGGGTCTAGTTGAGAAGAAAGGCCATGTGTGAGAAGTGAAAAATATGAGAAGTCAGTAGTAAGATACAACAAAGTCATAATTAAGCACATGACATTT
The DNA here is from genome assembly GCF_022682495.2 of Desmodus rotundus. Classification (NCBI taxonomy): domain Eukaryota; kingdom Metazoa; phylum Chordata; class Mammalia; order Chiroptera; family Phyllostomidae; genus Desmodus; species Desmodus rotundus. The sequence goes on along the minus strand of NC_071389.1, from coordinate 104,869,642 downwards.
GGGAAATAAACAGTATGGATAAGTGTCTAAGTTCAGAGACGAGAGTAGACCTGAGTGGTATGGGAAGGTGTTAGAGGGATATAGAATAGCTTGCACAAGTGTTGGGATAACATTTGGACAAGTTGAGAGAAAAGTGCATTCCAGGCCTGAATAAGACATCTGCCAAGTTGGAAAGCAGGTAGAAGAGGGCTCATTCCAAGGGGGCTGTGGAAAGGGACTCAAGCAGCAGGCAGCAGGACCAAAGCAAGGAGGCTCTGGGATGTGAAAATGAGGAGCCAAAAAGTCAGGATTTGTCCTGAAATATTGAGAAGTCAAGAGAGTGTGAGTCTTCACTCTCTGTGATTGATGTCTCCTGAGAGAATGGTTCTGTAAAGCAATTCCATGCAGTTCATTCCAGGGTGCTCACAAACATTTAACAAATAAGAGTCTTTGAACTGACTCTAGCCTTTTTAAGGTGAGAGTCTGATAGTTCCTGGCAATTGCTCTTTTGCAAGTTGGGATGCAAGAATAATAAAAGAACCAAAAGGATGCCTAATTTAGATGTGTTTGTTTAAATATGTTTACCATGTGGTTTTGGAATAGACCTCACAGAGGTTTAGTGATTCACGAGAAGAAGTTGAACAGGGCACACGCTGACAGCTGAAAGGGGTGGATTGCCAGGTTTCACAGAGCTGGTCTCTATCAGTTCTCGTGGCTGGAGGACAGGCAGGCCTACGGCGCCTGGCTTCATGCTCATCATGAGACCATACAAATATGTTAACACAACCTGGGAATGATGAAATTCTTTTTTCTCATGCATACAATTTGCATTTATGATGGTGTGAGTCTTCATAGAGATAAAGAATTGTTATGTTCACATGTGTGTGCTAAAACACATCTATGCAGCAATAACTAATGCTGGACCTCACCATGGACTGCACAAATAAAGGCAAACCACTTGGCAAGGAAAAGAATGTTTGTTAAAAATAAAATGTCCATTTAAGGCACGGACAGCTTAATTTTCAAGGTCAATTACAGGAAAAGCATGTACCTAGACCCTCATACATACTTCTTAAATTTTCTAAAGTCTTTTATGCTGTCACCATATTTCTATATCCATGTTTTGGTCATGACCTTCTTAGAATGTTGAATTCTTAAGAATGGTGAAAATTATGCATCCAGAGCAAAAGTCTTAAAATCCCACCCTACTTCTACATATTGTCAGGATATTTAGATCCCCTCTTTGATCTATTACTTTTATCACCAAAGTCAATGATGATAATTCATTCTGATACACTCTGCTAATAATCAGATCAGTAAATTAGATGGGTGAAAAAGAATACATATAAAATAGAAAGAAATAATTTGTATATATGGAAAAGAGGAGGAAAATACACTGGTCAAAGTTGCTTACTTACTAGTCTTTTCTGTTTCTAGAGATGAAATAAAAGTACATCTCAGCTCTGTGCCATTTCAAAAGATTCTGAACTTTAAATCAACATAGATTTTTAAAAATTCAGTTGTGCTTTAATCAATACGGTTTCCTGACTACCGTAGACAACTTCAGACACATTCTACATAAATGGACATGGAGATGGGAAGGCCATGTCTCTTCAGCATCCTCATCCTTGCTCTGGAATATTGGCTACCTCACCAATGTGGAGAGGCCAGTTTATAAGTATCCTACTGAGTTATCCTCAGTTCCTAGAGAAGTGGTATCTAAGGAAGTAGCAAATTCTCACATAGCCCAGTCTTTTCATTTGACAAGAGCCAATTAACAGCAGACCACCAGTGGATGAATTCATCACTAGCAGTATATCCCAGACCACTCAAAAGAGTTTGTGAACTGAGGTTTAGATTTCTGTAAACAGGTTAGGTTTTAACCATAAAAAGCTTCTATCAGGCACTTAACAGATGACCTGACAGTGTGGGAATTGCTCCTGTGCTGTTTCCAGCCACACAGTGGCAGTGATTCCTGCTGGGTATAAAACCACAGTACACAGACCTCATCTTCTGAGACAAGCAGCACCACGGGCATGGAAATGGCACAACCAATGTTAACAATTTCAGTTTAACACAAAGAATGAGCAAAATGTCTGATAGAAGTGGAGGCTGGGGGAGGAAGATGGCGGTGAGATAGGTGGGAGCAGAGTCAACTTCCCTTTGCACTTGGGTGAAACACCTACCCAATCTACTGAGGAACAAAGTGAACAACCAAAAGCACCCCAGCATTTATGAAGATAGGAGATTAAAGTACACAGTACACTGAGAAAACAGAAGGTAAGGGGATTGCTTCAGGACAAAAAGGTCCCTGGGACCAGCGTGGGGACCAGGGTGGCTGCAGTCCCAGGTCCGCTCCTGCCAGGCCTGCCTCAGGACTCCTGGGAGGGAGCTGGGTTAACGGCTCCCTCCCCTGTCAAACAAGGCCTGAGTAACACCGTGACTAAGCACTTTGAGGAATTCCCCTGCAGCAACAGCTCCAGTTTCCTCTCCAACCAGCCACCTGCCCATCTGGGGAGTGTGCCCACCCACCGGGGACTGTGCATATCCACCCTGAAGTGTCCGCACCTCATCTCAGAGGGAACTGAGACCACAGGCACCAGGGAGAGCGCGAATCAAGGAAGGCTCTGTGCGCACATTCATAGCCCAGAGGAGACCTACCATAAAAAAGAGTGGGTAGAAGCCAGGAACACCAAGATACCTCCTGGAAGAGGAAACCCACCAACAAAGGAAACATCAACAGATAAGAACAGAAGAGGGTGAAGGAGGGAGTGGAAGTCACACTAACTCAACACAGGACATATCTGAAAATACAAATAGTGAAGAAATTACTAAGAACAAACAACTGAACAAGAGGAAGAGAAAAGCCTCAAAACCTTGTACACACGGAAGAACCAGCTCCAACACAACTTGCCCACACCTGCACAGAAAACAAGAGGTGGGGGCAGACTGGCCCTCAGATAACCAGCTGGTGGAAAAGACCCACCTAAGAAAGACTCCACAACAACCAAAAACCAAAGACATACACAGAGCCAACATAAACCACAGCACAAGATCAGAAAGATTGGGAGATCAAGGAGACTGTACCACTGAATCTCACAGGTATTCTATCACAGAAGTTTACACCAAAAACCCAGGGAGTCAAAACAGAGCAACTTAAGAAGCAAAAGCTAACAGGAAGAGTCTCACAAACAATGGGAAGACAAAGAAACAATCCCCAAATGAAAGGAAAGGAGGAAGTCTCAGAAACGATGCTAAATGAAAAAAAGGCAAGTCAACTATCAGATAATGAGTTCAAAAAATTGGTTATAAGGAATCTTCATGAGCTCACACAGAATTACCAAAAACCTCAGGGAAACTACAATGAACTCACTGCAAACTATATCAACATGAAAAAGGAAATAGAGACTATCAACAAGGGCAAAGAGGAAATGAAGAATACAATTTCTGAATTTAAGAACGCAGTAGAAGGAATGAAAAGCAGACTTGATGAAGCAGAGGATCTGATCACCGAGCTGGAGGACAAAGTAGAAAAAAACACCCAGAATGAGCAAGAAGAGGAAAAGAGGCTCAGAAAGAAGGAATAGTGTTTAAGGGAAATGCAGGACAACATGAAACGTAACAATATCCGTATAATAGGGATACCAGAAGGAGAAGAGGAAGGGCAAGGGATAGAAAAACTGTTTGAAAAAGTAATGATGGAAAATTTCCCTAATCTCATGGGAGAAAAAGTCACCCAAATCCAGGAATCACAGAGTCCCAATAAAGAGGAACTGAAAGAGGCCCACTGCAAGATACATCATAATTAAAATGGCAAAATGCCAAGACAGAAAATCTTAAAGGCAAAAAGGGAGAAACAGGAAGTAACATACAGGGAGCCCCAATAAGGTTAGCAACTGACTTCTCAATGGAAATGCTCCAAGCCAGAAGAGAATGGCAAAACATAATTCAAGTAATGAGAATCAGAGGCCTGCAACCAAGACTACTTTACCCAGCACGGCTCCCAATCAAGATAGAAGGCCAAATAATGAGTTTCCCAGAAAAAAAGAAGTCTAAAAGAATATGCCTCCACCAAACCAGCTCTGCAAGAGATGCTAAAGGGGCTGCTGTAAGGAAAGGAAGGAAAAGAGAGAGAGAGAGAGAGAAGAACACAGGTACAAAAAATCAGCAATGAATAAGTACCTATCAATGATAACCTTAAATGTAAATGGATTAAATGCTCCAATCAAAAGACATAAAATAGCTGAATGGATAAGAAAGCATGACCTCACATATGCTGCCTAAAAGAGACCCACCTCAGGACAAAAAACCTACAAACACTGAAAGTGAAGGGCTGGAAACAAATTTTCCAAGCAAGTGGAAAGGATAAAAAAAGCAGGGGTAGCAATACTCATATCAGACAAAATAGACTTGAAAAAAAAGGGCCATAAAGAGAGACCCAGAAGGTCCCTTCATAATACTCAAAGGAAGAATCCACCAAGGAGACATAAACATTGTAAATATATATGCAACCAACATAGGAGCACCCAAATACATAAAGAAAATCCTGGAGGACTTCAAGAAAGATATTGACAGCAACACAATTATCATAGGGCATTTCAACACCCCACTGTCAAAGATGGACAGATCTTCCAAACAAAATATCAAAAAAAGATATTGTGGCATTGAACAATGCCCTAGATGAAATGAACTTAACTGATATATACAGAGCCTTTCATCCCAAAGAAGCAAAATACACATTCTTTTCAAATGCACATGGAACATTTTCAAAGATAGACCACATGATAGGACACAAAACAAGCCTCAACAAGTTCAAGAAAATTGAAATCATATCAAGCATTTTCTCTGATCATAAGGGAGCGAAACTAGAGACAAATCTCAAGGAAAAAACCCCAAAACACTCAAACTCATAGAGATTGAATAGCATGCTATTAAACAATGCATGGGTGAAAAATTACATTAGGGAAAAAATCAAAAAGTTTCCGGAAACAAATTAAAATGAACTCACAACAATTCAAAACCTACAGGACATAGCAAAGGCAGTCCTGAGAGGGAAGTTCATACTGATACAGGCCTTCCTAAAAAGAATAGGAACATCTCAGATAAACAACCTAACCGAACACCTACAAGAACTCGAGGAACAACATCAAAGACAACCCAGAGCATGTACAAGGAAGGAAATAACCAAGATCAGAGCAAAATTAAATGACATAGAGACTAAAAGCACAATTCTAAGGATCAATGAGTCCAGGAGCTAGTCTTTGAAAAGATAAACAAAATTGACAAGCCCTTAAGCAGGCTCATCAAGAAAAAAAGGGACAGGACCCAAATAAACACTATCAGAAATGAAAGAGGAGAGACTACAACTGATACCACCTATAAAAGGATTGTAAGGAATTACTACAAAGAATTTTATGCCAAGAAATGTGAAAACCTAGATGAAATGGACACATTTCTAGAAAAATATAACCTTCCAAAACTCAATGAAGAAGAAGCAGAAAGCCTGAACAGACCAGTAACACCTGATGAAATTGAAACAGTAATCAAAAAGCTTCTGACACACAAAAGCCCTGGACTAGATGGTTTCACAGGAGAATTCTACAAAGCATTTAAGGGAGAGCTAACCCCCTTCCTCCACAGATTATTTCAAAAAATTCAAGAAGATGGAAGACTCCCAAACTCGTTTTATGAAGCCAAATTCATCCTAATCCCAACACCAGATAAAGACATAACAAAGAAAGAAAACTCCAGGACAATATTGCTGGTCAACATAGATGCTAAAATCCTCAAAAAAATATTGGCAAACCTCATCCAGCAATACATTAAAAACATCATACATCATGATCAAGTGGGATTCATCCCAGGGATGCAAGGATGGTACAATATTTGTAAATCAATAAACATAATACATCACATAAACAAAAGCAAAGACAAAAACCACATGATCATATCAATAGAAGTAGAAAAAGCATTTGATAACGTGCAGCACCCATTTCTGATAAAAACACTCAGCAAAGTGGGAATAGAGGGAACATTCCTCAACATCATAAAGGCCATATATGAGAGACGTACAGCCAACATCATACTCAGTAGACAAAAACTTAGAGCTTTCCCACTAAGATCAGGAACAAGACAAGGATGCCCTCTCTCACCACTCCTATTCAACATAGTATTGGAGGTCCTAGCCACAGCAATCAGACAAGAAAAAGCAATAAAAAGCATCCAAATTGGAAAGGAAGAAATGAAACTGTCACTGTTTGCAGATGATGTGATAGTGTACATGGAAAATCCTACATACTACACCAAAAAACTACTTGACCTAATAAATGAATTTGGCAAGACAGGTGGGTAAAAAGTCAATACTCAGAAATCAAAGGCATTCCTGTATACCAACAATGAAACAGTGGAAACAGAAATCAGGAAAAGAGTCCCATTTGATATAACAACAAGAAAAATTAAGTACCTAGGAATAAACCTAACCAAGGAGGTAAAAGACCTGTACTCAGAAAACTACACAACATTGAAGAACGAAATTAAGGAAGACACACACAAATGGAAGCATGTACCATGCTCATGGATTGGAGGAATTAACATCATCAAAATGGCCATACTACCCAAAGCGATTTATAGATTCAGTGCAATCCCTGAGAAATTTGAGCAATGCTCAGAAAGAAGAACAAAGCAGGAGGGATCACAATACCTGATATCACACTGTATTACAAGGCCACTGTAATCAAAACAGCCTGGTACTGGCATGAAAACAGGCACATAGACCAATGGAATAGAACAGAGAGCTCAGAAATAAAACCAAGTCTTATGGTCAATTAATATTTGACAAAGGAGGCAGGAGCATAAAATGGAGCAAAAATAGCGTCTTCAGGAAATGGTGTTGGGAGATCTGGACAGCTACTTGCAAAAAAATGAAACTCGATGACCAATACACCATACAAAAGAATAAATTCAAGGTGGGTGAAAGACTTAAATATAAGTCGTAACACCATAATAGTCCTAGAGGAAAACATTGGCGAGAAAATCTCAGACATTCCATGCAGCAACATCCTCACAGACATGTCCCCTAAAACAAGGGACATAACGGAAATAATAAACAAATGGGACCTCATCCAAATAAAAATCTTCTGCATGGCTAAAGAAAACAGCGCCAAATTACAAAGAGAACCTACCATATGGGAAAACATATTTGCCAATGATACCTCAGACAAGGGCTTGATCTCCAAAATATGTAAAGAACTCACAGGACTCCACTCCACTCCAGGAAGACAAACAACCCAATTAAAACATGGGCAAAGGACTTGAACAGACACTTCTCCAAGGAAGACATATAGAGGGCCCAGAGACATATGAAAAGATGCTCAGCATCACTAGCCATCAAAGAGATGCACATTAAAACCACAATGAGGTACCATCTCACACCAGTCAGAGTGGCCAACATAATCAAGTCCACAAACAAATGTTGGAGAGGATGCGGAGAAAAGGGAACCTTAGTGCACTGCTGGTGGGAATGCATACTTGTGCGTCCACTGCGGAAAACGGTATGGAATTCCCTCAGAAAACTAAAAATGGAACTACCTTTTGACCCAGAGATACTACTGTTGGTATTGTACTCTAAGGATCTTGAAACACCAATCCAAAAGAACATATGCACCCCAATGTTCATAGCAGCACAATTTACAATAGCCAAGTGCTGGAAGCAACCTAAGTGCCCATCAGTAAATGAATGGATCAAAAACTATGGTACATTTACACAATGGAATTCTATGCAGCAGATAGAAAGAAGGAGCTTATACCCTTTGCAATAGCATGGATGGAACTGGAGAGCATTATGCTAAGTGAAATAAGCCAGGCAGTGACAAACAAATACCATATGATCTCCCCTTTAACTGGAACATAGTCAACAAAAGAAAAAAGCCAACAAATATAACCAGTGACATTGATGTTAAGAACAATGTAACAATATTCAGAGGGGAATGGGGAGGGGATAGTGGGGAGAGGGGTCTACAGGAGCTACTATATAGGACACATGGACAAAATCAAGGGGGAGCAGGAGGCAGGGGAGGGAGGTGGGTTCAGCTGGGGTGGGTGTAGGAATGGGTAGAAAATTCAGACAACTGTAATTGAATAACAATAAAAAAATTTTTTAAAAAGAAGTGGAGGCTGGGAAGTCTGGAGGATCTGGGGAAGAGGAGATGTGCTCTGAGGGACAGCTTGGGATGGTATTAAAGATGAAATGACTACCTTGCCTCTAGTAAATGAATCAAGGTTTGGAAAAGGAGGCAGGAATTTTGTGATGCTGTAGCAGAAGGAAAGAGCTAATGAGTTGTGTGGGTGCACACGAAGAGATGTTCCAAGCAAATGTTCCTGGCCAGGAGCTCTATCCAGCACACACTCACCCAGTAGAAACTTTGCAGTCTAAACAGTGCTCAGTCCTTGGTGTGTCAGAACACATCGTACCCTTGGCTTGAAAAGGCCAGTTTCATTTATCCCCTTCCTGAATGTCCGGGAGCCACATGGCTGACCTGCCCTTTGTTACCCATTCCCAGAAATCCCATTTCCCTGTTCTTCAGTGACACTGGGTCATATCACAGGTCTAGACACACTTTCAGTGCTTTCTCTGCACATGCTTTTGAGGGTGTCATTTCCGCTCTTGAAACGTTTCTTTTGGGTCCTTTTTAATGCCTATCAAATGCCAACTCCTTTGCAAAGGTTCTCCTGATTCTTCTGATAATAGTTTTTTCTTTCCGTGGACACATGGCATTTTCCACTTATGATGGAATTCAACCTGTTTCATCATATAGTATGGTTATCTTTCTAACAGATTATTAAACTTTATGAATATATGGATTTTCATTTTCTTTGGATACTTGCCTATACATAACACAACTCTTGTACACATAATGTGTATAATAAACACATTTTGAATTAAATTGAATCAATATCTGTTGAATGACTGAATCAATGTTGTGGAAATGGCTCCCTTTCTGTGGAAACCCCATTGCTGAAAAATGGGACCAACGTTCCATAAAGCATGGAATTCTGGGGGCTGGATAAGAAGTGAGGGTGGATGGATTTGGTACTAGGATTGTAGAATACAGTAGAATATGGTGCTAAGGGCATTCACAAGATTGTATCTCAGGGTGGAGTCAGATTTGAGAATGAAACACACAGTCCAAAATGACTATTGACTGAAGATGGAGCAACCAACAGTTTACCAAGATGGAGTAAGCTGGCTGGGCAGAGGAATGGTTAGGAGGTACAGTTGAAGAATCCTCTCACAGTTACAGGAGTAAAAAGATTGGAACCTGGTTGAAGGATTAAGTAAAATAAGCTCTTCATGACACTTTCTTCCTTTATTGTTTCAAGAGATTTCAAACATGTTTGCCATTGTCTTAGTTCAGATATCATTAACATAGCTTGGTAGAAGTTCTCAGTAGCTAGCTAGTGGTGGATCATCCTAATGACCTAGTTGGAATCAGTTTTTCTTAATCTGTCTTTTAACAGTTTTTCTTTAAGTTGTTCTTCCAATGACTTGTGGTTATCTGTTATCTTGCTTCAACCTTGTGAACAGGGTGAGGTGGGTGGCTTTCTTGAACACTGGTCAAATTGACTAGGTTGGACATACCATCCCTGGCTCTTCCTGTCAGGGACAGATGACTTAAATTTACCCAGCCTCCTAGAATCTCATTGTCAGGGTATATTCTTTTTGATTTAATTTTTGGGGAGGCTTCTGGATTATGGTGAGGTATGGTGAAAAAAGTTCTGAAAGTAAACACCTAGTCCAAGTCACACTTTTTTCACTGAAAAACTATGGTTTAAGGTTAGTCTCTCTGGGCTTCAGATACTTTGTTTTAAAAATGAGATAATAAAGCCAAGCAGCCCTATTTGTAAATTCTTGAAGGTAGTGAACTTGACACTATAGGTTGCCAATGTTCTTTTCCTTAACTAGTTAATTCATATATCTTGAGCACTGATATATGAGTGCTCACATATGTTTGTGAGTGCCCAGGACTGAACAAGACATGGCTGTTCCCTGGAAGTGCCAACACTCCATGCTTTGGGCTGCTGATTCCAGTTTATCTTAAGGAATAATTGCTTTCCTTGTTTCTAGCAAGTCTCTGCAATCTGGAAAAATATTGATAGTGAAATTATAAGTACATTTCTCATTACTTTATAGGTGTTTCTATAAAATGAAGATGACAAAAGCACTATGTGGTGAGGCTATGCCAAGGATGAAATGAATTGTGATTTGGAAGGGATGTCTGAACTGTGAAAGGCTGTGGAAATGTAAATGGTAATTCTTACCATTTTTTTCTGCAGACTCAGGAATGCCTCTTCCAGTTCTAGTTTGAAGGAGACAAAGAGAGGAAATGGGCAGCAGGAAGTTTTTCATTGTGTGGGTGACTTCTCAGGACATGTCTGTGCTCTTGTGGCCACCATCCACAGTCACTTTATGGAAGGTGCACCCAGAGAGGAAGAAGGAGGCTGGTCTGGTTGGGGAAGGAAGTGCTCAGCAAGGAAATCATTCTTGTTCTCAACCTCCTCTTCTGTGGGAGACATTGCCCGCTTCCACCTGTTTTACCTGTTTTTAATGCCTGGTATAGCAGAAGGCTGCAGGGCTTTGGGGGTGAATGGGCCTGGCCCTATTATTTACCTCCAGCCTGAGGCACTGTACATACTCTTACTCTCCCTTAATCTCAGTCCCTCAATTTACATAATGGGAGGAATAATACCTAATCTGACAATTGTGAAGGTGAACTAATTTATGTATAATGCTCTGCACATTATTTGCACATCTTAAGCACTTAAAAAAGGCTTTTGTTGCCTTTAAATTTTATTTATATTTCAGATTTCATATTGGCAGGTGACTTGGGGCTGGGAATATATATTTCATCCTTATTCAAATCATGTTAGATGTTGTCTGAAGAAGCCAATGTTTCCTCTCTAACCCTTTCAAAGGCAAAAGAGTTGCCCTGGAATTGTGTTATCATTACAGGGTTAGCTAAATCTGTGTGTCTGACTCTGTTATTCCTTTTCTATTTAGATTTATGGGTCTACCTGGGGACTACCTCCTGCCAACCAAGACTTTTGAGTGGAATATCTTATGAGTCTCTGTGGTAAATGACTGTCTTGTTGTCTAAGTACATGCCCAGAACAGGTAGGTCTTCTTCAAAAGCTGAGCATGAGTGAAGTTCACTGGGTAACCACTCTCTCCATTTTCTCCCTGATTCACCCTTCTCATCCTAAACCAAAGGACTATGTAGCACATCATTTCGCCCTCCCTGTGCTTTGTTGGGAAGAAGCCTACTGGAGAAAGGAGACATAATTTGCTATTTCCAAGGTGGGTTTTTTTAGTGTTATTCATATATCTTGAATTTTTCAAGATATATCATATATCTTTCATGTATCTGTCATATATCATATATCATATATCTGTTATTCATATATCAGAATTTTTCAGGCATTGGAAGGGGTAGGTTCTTAAATCACAGAGCTAACTATTTTATTTTATTTTATTTTATTTTATTTTATTTTATTTTTAGAGTATATTTATTAAAGCTGGGGACAGTAAAACAAAAAGGGCTTAGGACAGAAAAGAGCCTAGGCAAGGCTACTTTAGTTCACACTGAGAGTCGGAGAAAGGGGGGCCTTGGAGACAGGTTCAGGGAGTTAGCCTGGGATGAGCTGTCACTGCCCATTGTTTCCCCGGTGGCAAATTTTTTGGCGTTCCTTAAAGTTTAGGAGATACGTGTCTGTGGGGGAAGAAGAGGGAGAAAGGAAAAGTATGGGCCTGCTCCTAGGATGGAGGATATACACTGAGTCCTTCATTTTGAGGGTTTTTAAAGGCTTGGTATTTAGGGGAGATCTTAGGGAATGATATCAATAGAACATTCATCAGTTTTATGCTGATGCACCAAAATGAGATTTATTCCCTTAACTTCATCTGTCCTTAGGTATGGTTGGTAATTGGCACTAATTGGAATTCTGCCATCTATCTCCCTAAATAGGGTGATTTAAGCCATTAACCCTCTGTTTGAGAGAGGAGAAGTGTAAAACATTTACTCCTAAGTATCCTTAGTTAGGAAATATAGGATTTTGTGATTTACTTGATGGCTGTAAACTGCTTGACTTTAACTATCTGTTTCAGTTCTGTATTTCACTTGTCCTGGCTTACTAGCCTGTCTCATCCCTCTTTCAGAGACTTCCATTCCTGAAATATTTTAAAGGTGATGAGGGAGGATGACTTGTCTTCAGTAACTGCTTTCTGCTGACAAGAGCCGTGGCCCCCTTTTGTGTGTGTGGGGCGGGTATGGAAGTTTCCCCCTGCCTGATCTAAGGGAGACAGGGAATGGGATCCAAGACTGGAACAGAGAAGCTGATTCTTCCAGAGCAGGGATAGGTCAGAATCCTGAAGGATCATCATCTTGATATAGATTTGTTGTATCATTCCAGAAGTGAAGTTGGTAGATAGTGTCATATTTCATCGACTCAGTGACTTAGTCCTGACAATAAGTCAGTTCAGTTAAACTGTTGAGTCTCATTTCAGGAGATGGGGATGCAGATGAGCTCCCAAAGTGAGACCTACATTGTGTAAACAAGAAATCAGGTGTTTAATAAGAGGTATGCCTATGAAAACAGAAGGAAAAACAAAGGTTAATGTTCACAGCAAATTATAAACAGTTTCTGAGTCTGTAAGACTGTCAATCAAGAAGATTTTTAGATGTCAGACTCAAAGACTCTTTTGCTGGAATGAAAGCAAGCAGTGACTACCTGATAGATCTTCCTTATCTGCAGTTTGAATATCTCTGGTAATGTAAATTCTGCATGGTTTACACATCAGTCACTAGGATTAAGCATGAGCCATTGTGGCAGTTTCTCACGTTACATGAAGTCCTTCAGTTATAATTTGCAATTGCAAGTCTCAGAAAACATTTTTTTAGTTCTCAATAACTCCAAGTCAAAGGATAGGGAAAAATGAACATTAGTTTAGGGGGAAAAGAGGAAAAAATTCAGTATCTAATTCAATTTGTAGGTGAAAATAAAACTTTAACTAGAGTCTAATATCCACAATTCATGGAGGTAACAATTTGAATGACTTCAGGCTAGCTACTCAACCTCCCAGTGTTGTACTGCAGTGTGCTGGTGCTGGCTCCCAAAAGCCTACTGTGCCTCTCTTCTCAACTTCGCATTTGAGCAAAGATCTGAAGGAGGTAAAGAAATGATCCATCCACCTATCTGGGAGACAACTGTTCCAGGAAGAAGGAACAGTCAAGTGTCTGGAATGTCTGAGTGACATCGAAGGGACTAGTATGACTGGAAAAGAGTGAGAAAGGGGAGGATCTGTGACCTGAGAGGTAATCAGGCCTTGAAGGACTCTGGCTTCTACTCTGAGTAAGATGGAAAGAAAGGTTTGAGTGGAAGAGTGAACTACCATGTTTAACAGAATCATCTGGTTTCTGAGTTAAGACAAGGCTGTAGGAAGACAGGTGTAAAAGCAGAGAGAACAGATAAGAAATCGTGCAATTGTCCAAGTAGGAATGCCTATGACATGAACAAATTTGGTATTTGGTAAGGAGGATGAGATCCTGGCCCTGGCTGGTGTGGCTCATTGGGTTGGAGCATCCCATACCCAAATGATCACAGGTCCAATTTCTGGTCAGGGTTTGGTTCCAGGTCCAGGTGCATATAGGAGGCAATGAATTGAAGTGTCTCTCTTGCATAGATGTTACTCTCTCTCCCTTTGTCTCCCCTCCTTTCTCTAAAAGCAGTGAAAAAATGTTCTCAGGTGATTGTAAAAAGAAGTATGAGAGCCTAGATACAGCGATGGGCAAAAGTAGATTTATAGTTGTGAGTACATGAAACATAGTTTATTCTTGTATTATTTATTTATTAATTATTATGAACCTACTTTATTAATTACTGTAAGCCTACATTTACCTATATCCATATATGAAAATAAAGCTTAATGGTTTCTGATTGATTGGCTCTGGTGTAAGAGACAAAGAGAAGAGTCAAATATGAGTCCAAGTATTTGGCCTTGAGCAACTAGGAGAATCAAGTTGCCTTATTAAGATGGGCAGACCATGGGAAGAACTGGTTTTGGAGGAATAGTCTGGAGTTGGATTCCAGACATGTTAAGTCTGAGATGCCTAATAGACATTCAAGAAGAGATGTCAGTTTGATATTTGGTTATGTGACCTGGATGTTAAGGGAAAAGCTCAAGCTTGAGATAAAAAGCAAAAGTCTTCAGGAACAGATGATACTTAAAGCCAAGTCATTAAATAAGATCACCAAGGTGGTGAATATAGATACAGGTCTTTACTAAGCTCTGGGGCACTCCAATGTTCATGGTCATGGAGGTGAGAAAGAATCATCCAAAGATACTAAAGAGGATAGACAGTAAGGTAGAAATCAAACCAGGGAACCAAGGGGGAAAAATAAGAATCTGATACCTGTTTCAAATATTAATATTTGAAAGGTCAAGTAAGATAAGGACATAGAATTGACTTTTTAATTCAGTAACATGGAGGTCATTATTGACTTTGATAAACCAATTTTGATAGACTGTCCTACATCCAGGTTATGAAATCAATATTGTGGCTTGTGTTGATTATGTTTCTTTCTGTACCACTGACATGGCATACCATTCTCTCTTAAGCAGAGGGCGTATCATGTCTCACTCATTTCTGTATCATGTCTCACTCACTCACCTGACATGCAGTAGGTGTTCAATGAATGTTTGTGGAATAAATGTATAAATATGTGAAAAGGAGTATTTTAGGTATCCACCTAGGGAGTCCGTTGCAAGGCTGCTATCACCCCAGAACCATTGGACCAGAAAGATATCTGTTACCAGACAAGATTGTATTTGAAAAACCAGGGATATAGATGACCATTTATCCTACTCTTAATGACATTATCATTCCATGTCCCATTTGGCATATCATCCTCCTCCTCCTCCTCCAATAACTACATTCTTTTTATGCTTCCCTCATAGTTTCGTCTTAGAGTGATTATTCTATTTTTACTTAACTGTTTATATCTACTCATTAGTATAAACTCCCTAATACCATCTTCATATTGCTATAACACTGTCTTCATGTCAAACTTTCAAGGACCTTTGGTGGCTTCTTCATCATATGTGTGTGTGTGTACATACATACATATATCTATATCTATACACACACGTGCATATATATGTATATATATACATATATAAATAAAATTTTTTGGCTTTGAGGTTTGCCTATAATATAATTGTTCCACTGGAGGCATTTATTAAGTAAGGTTGTATGCCAGTTAGACATTACTCTTTGGAGATGCAATGGGGAGCAATTTAGCCATGATCACTCCTCTCGAGAACCTTTCAAGTCTAATGGGGATATGTTGCAGAAATATCAAACAAGCACTTACAATAAGGGTGATAAAATGCCATGAAAAGGAAAGCATATACTCCTCTTCAGGCATGTCTCCCAGAGTTCTATCCTAGGTCTTTTCCCCTTATTTTATACGTGCTTCCAGTGATCTCATTCACTCACAGATTAAATTAATGACTCCCACACATAGATATCCAGTTCAAATCTTTCTAAACATATACAACCAAGGTCTATTGAATCTTGTCTTTTGATAGTCTTAGAGTCACCTTCCAACTTAACATATCAAAACAGAACAAATCACCCCCCACACACACACAACACACACACCCTCACACCCATACCCTAGTGCTTTGCCTGTGCTCTGGACCACTATCATCTGCACCATTGAGTCAACTGCTCACCTAGACACCAGAGCCTTATCTTCAACTTCCTGGTCCACCTCACTGCTCCTATTCATTCTTTCTCCCAAATATCTCTTGGATACCTTCAGTTGTCTCCAGTCCTATGGAAATGACCATTAAATAACAATTATTAACTTTTTTTTGACTTTTATCATGTACCACGTTCTGTGCTAAGTGCTTTAAATGTATTTCTTCATTTAATGCCCAGAACAAATGCTCAGTGGGTAAACTCCACTGAGCTTTAGTTTTATTTTAATTTTTACAGATAATGAAAATGAGGTATAAATAGGGTAAGAACTTTGCAGGGGTCATGCAGATGGCATCTGAAGGGGCCTTGTTGTATGAACAGTGTCATTAATCCCTGAACCCTCAGTTTAGGAAACTCTGTCATTTCTCTGGATTTCTATAACTTCCAATGATGCCCTTTTTCAAGCTTCACTTCATACAAAAGTGAAATGATCATTCTATTTAAAGTTTTTAGTTGTTCCCTGTTACCCTAAGGATAAATCCCAAAGTTCATAATACATCTTTTGACATTGTGCTCCATGATCTGCCCTCTGATTACTTTTTAGGGCCTTTCTAACCCCTCCCTCCCCCATCTACCACATAGCCCTAAAGCACATTTTGTAAATTCCACAAACATGTTTCCTTTTATCTCTGGGTGTTCTCACATGCTTTTTCTGTTAGGAAAATTTTCTTCTCTATGACTGATCTGCCTCCTTCACTTATTCCACTCCCCCCAGCAACCCCTACCTTCACCAAAAATTTTATCAGTTAAGTTTTAGTTCAGATATCTCTTCTAGGAAGCTTCCCTGATTCTCCAAGTCTGGGTGAGATGGTGTGATAAGCAGACTATGGCTCCCCAAAGTCGTCCATGTCTTTTTTTAAAAAATGTTATTTATTTATTTTTAGAGAGGGGAAGGGAAGGCAAAAGAGAGGGAGAGAAACATCAATGTGTGGTTGCCTCTCGTGCCCCCTACTGGGGAACTGGTCTGCAACCTAGGCACGTGTCCTGACTGGGAATCGAACTGGTGACACTTTGGTTCACAGGTCTGTACTCAATCCACTGAGCCACACCAGCTAGAGCTAAAGGTGTCCATGTTTTAATGTCCAATCCTGTGAATATGTTACCTTATACAGGGAAAAGGACTTTGCAGATGTGACTAAATTAAGGATGATGAGGCAAGGAGAGGATTTTGGATTATTCAGATGAGCCCAATTTAATCACAAGGGTTCTTAGAAGATGGTGTCAGGACAGTCAGACCAGAGAAAGAGGTGTGAAAACAGAAGACAAGGTTAGACGATGAAGCTGTGAGCCAGGGCACGCAGGGACCCATCAGAAGGAAAAAGCAAGAAAAAGCAAGAGAACAGATTCTTCTTTAAAGCCTTTCAGGAACACAGCTTTGTGGACATTGTGATTTAGCTCTGGCAGACCCATTTCAAACTCTAGAACTGTAAGATAATACATTGGCTTTATTTTATTTTTAAAATAAAATATACGCTTTTATGCTTTAAGAAATAAAGTTTTGCATTACATTTAAAATATTCCAGAACCAAGATGGAGGCATAGGTAGACACACTGCACCTCATCACACAACCAAGGGAAGGACAACAACAATTTAAAAACAAAAACAACCAGAACTGACAGAAAATTGAACCACGGGGAAGTCCAACAACCAAGGAGATAAAGGAGAGACATTCATCCAGACAGGCAGGAGGGGCGGAGATGGGCAGCCGGGTGGAGAGGACTTGCGTTGCTGGGGCGGACACAGAGACTGGTGGATTGTTGAACAAACGGGGCAGGCAACACGACCACTAGCAGACCCTGCAGTCCCACATTCGTGTATAGATAAACTGGGAGGGCCGGACCCAGAGACTTGGTGGATTGTGGGACTGTGGGACGAACAGGGCAGGCAGTGTGAATGCTAGCAGACCCCGTGGCCCCACATTCACGCATAGATAAACCGGGAGGAACGGCAGGGGAGCAAGGCAGACCGCAACCCAGAGCTCCAGCGCAGGGAAATAAAGCATCAAACCTCTGATTGAAAACACCCGTGGGGGTTGAGGCAGCAGTGGGAGAAACTCCCAGCCTCACAGAAGAGTTCGTTGGAGAGACCCACAGGGGCCTAGAGCGTGCACAAGACCACCCACTTGGGAATCAGCACCAGAGGGGCCCCATTTGATTGTGGTTAGCAAAGGGAGTGACTAAAATCTGGTAGAGAGTGGAGCAAGCACCATTACTCCCTCTCGGCCCCTCCCCCATGTACAGCATCGCAGCGCAGCAACCTACATTACCCTGCCCCAGTGAACACCTAAGGCTCCACCCCTTTACATAACAGGCGCACCAAGACAAAAAAAAATGGCCCAAATGAAAGAAGAGTTCAAAGCTCCAGAAATAATTCAACTAAGCAGTGAACAGGTAGCCAACCTATTAGATGCACAATTCAAAACACCGGTAATCAGGATGCTCACAGAATTGATTGAATTTGGTCTAAAATTAGATGAAAAAATGAAGGCTATGCTAAGAGAAACAAAGGAAAATGTACAGGGAACCAATAGTGATGCAAAGGAAACTGGGACTCAAATCAATGGTGTGGACCAGAAGGAAGAAAGAAACATCCAACCAGGAAAGAATGAAGCAACAAGAATTCAGAAAAATGAGGAGAGGCTTAGGAACCTCCAGGACATCTTGAAACGTTCCAACATCTGAATTATAGGGGTGCCAGAAGAGGAAGATGAAGAAGAAAAAATTGAAAACTTATTTGAACAAATAATGAAGGAGAACTCCCCCAATCTGGCAAAAGAAATAGACTTCCAGGAAGTCCAGGAAGCCCAGAGAGTCCCAAAGCAGCTGGACCCAAGGAGGAACACACCAAGGCACATCATAATTACATTACCTAAGATTAAGCAGAAGGAGAGAATCTTAGAAGCAGCAAGAGAAAAGGACACAGTTACCTACAAAGGGGTTCCCATAAGACTGTCAGCTGATTTCTCAAAAGAGACCTTACAGGCAAGAAGGGGCTGGCAAAAAGTATTCAAAATCATGAAAGGCAAGGGCCTACATCCAAGATTACTATATCCAGCAAAGCTATCATTTAGAATGGAAGGGAAGATAAAGTGCTTCTCAGATAAGGTCAAGTTAAAGAAGTTCATCATCACCAAGCCCTTATTATATGAAATGTTAAAGGGATTTGTATAAGAAAAAAAAGATAAAAAATAGGAACAGTAAAAATGACAGCAAACTCACAGCTATTAACAACCACACCTAAAACAAAAACAAAAGCAAACTAAGCAAACAACTAGAAAAGGAAAAGAACCACAAAAATGGAGATCACATGGAGGGTTATCAGCAGGGGAGTGGGAGGGGGAGACGGGGGGAAAGATGAAGAGAATAAGTAGCATAAATGATAGGTGGAAAATAGACAGGGGGAGGGTAAGAATAGTGTAGGAAATGTAGAAGCCAAAGAACTTATAAGAATGACCCATTGACATGAACTATAGGGGGGGAATGTGGGAGGGAGGGGGTGTGCAGAATGGAGTGGAGTGAAGGGGGGGGAATGGGACAACTGTAATAGCATAATCAATAAATATATTAAAAATAAAATAAAATAAAATACCCGACTAGGTCACATCACAGAAAATAAGAGTTGGTCTTATTTTCTGTGATGTGGTCAAGAGTTGGTCTTGATAGGTCTCCAGTTGTCAAACTGGGACAATTTGAACATTACAAAGCACAATAACGGTAATGGCTTATATTATATTGAATTTCGGAAAGTCACCGAATCTATAGTAATACTCAAAAACAAAAAGGAGATAAGGGAAAGCTCTTCTATGAAGAATGCTAACTAATACATTTACATGTAACAATACAATTAGAAAATCACCACTGACCTTTGTAATCATTAATACAATTATTGATTTAGGCAAGAATCATCAACAGATGCTTAAACTATTAGGTAAAATGTAGGAGGACAGCATATTAACATGGTCTCCTAGTGTAAAGCCACAGCTTGCTTATTAATTACAGTGGTTAAAAATATCTCTACAATGAAGGGAGCTAGAAAGCACCATCTTCAGTCAGTCTTCAAACTAGCATAACCATAATAGGAAAACCGACATTACCTGTGTTCTGATATACTGTAATAAGAAGCACACATTACATTTATAGAATTGTTATAAAACAATGTTTAACATGTATCTAATCATAAGAAAACATTTAGGTAAGTCAAAATGTGAGGTGCTGTATAAGACAATTGACCTGGTCTCTTAAAAAAATCACTGTTATAAAAGACAAAAAGAGTGGTGGAAACTTTCTAAATTAAAAGAAGTTAAACGTACTTAACAAACCAAATGCAGGCAGTGATCCTTGCATTTGTGTTATTTTTAAACCACCAAGTATGCAGGAGTTTATTGCAGCAGCAATAGGAAATTATTACAGATGAATTTCCAGGCACTTCCATGCCTTGCTCTTTTCTATGTCTTAGCATTCTTCTCTCAACGCACTGTCAATGGTCATTGGTGCCAATTCAATGCCAACAGGAATCCCCAATTTGGGGTGTGGTAAAGAAGAACATTTTGTTCAGTGCAGAACAGCTAAATAGTTATGCAGGACATCTGTGAGGCAGCCCTGAGCCAGGCGGCCTTGGGGCCAAGCCATTTTCAGCTAGGCAGCTCTGCTCTGGCCTGCTTCACAATGGTCTGCTCTTCTGTGCTCTCGTGAGATGTTTTTCAGTGTTTCAGCTCAGCTGGGGAAGCTCAATCTTCAGTTTTTAGTTGAAAGGCAAATTGTGCTTCCTGAGCCAGAGGGATGCTAGCTTATATAGAGAGAAGTCCCTGTCCCTGGTCCCTGATTGGTCCATCCTTAAGCAAATGAGGACTCCAAATCCTTGCATTTGAATTAGTCTAAAAGGCATTGTCCTAACTGGTCAGAATGGAGCTGCTGTGATTGGTTGGTGAAGATGTTGATGGGACAGGGGTTACAGCTGTGCAGCTTCAATTGGATGGGAAAGTCTTAGTCCTGTTGGTTGAAACAAGATTCTAGGAACTCCTTTATAAGGGCTGGCTCAGATGGCAGAAATACAGTGCAGGCAGGCAGTTCAGGGAAGAAGGCAGGCAGCTTAGTGCAGGCTCCTTCCTGGAGTGTGGTTTGCGTGAGAGGGCCCTGTGTAGAAATGGCTGCCAGGCTCTGTTGTTGTTTTAAATTTAAGCCCAGGTAAGCCACAAGGAGCCCTTCTTAGTAGGCATCTTCTTTCTTAGGGTCCACATCTCAGATTCTTTTTTAATAGCCTGGTGAGTTGTTCATCTCCACAGCAGCTCATAAGATCTGCAGGAGAATATAAAGAATCAATACTATTCAACTTGTATCTTCAAGGACCAACATCGTTCTTAGAACACGGCTGGTGCTTAATTAATATTTGTCAAATGAATGCTCGTCAATTGTATAGAAATACTGTAATTTATTTTCTATGTTTCTTCAAGAAAAAATTAGGATGAGAGGGAAAGTGTAGTGCTTGTTTGTAGTCTTGCCTCAGTCATATATATTTATTTATATGGAACTACAGTTACTGCTTTTCCTCCATGGGGTCGTTCTTAATTTGGGTTAAGTTCACGAGACTTTGCACACAAGGAAATCCACTCTTTCATAAAGAACTTTCTTACCTTCAATACATCTGCAGGCACAAGTCGGTTTTTTTTTTTTTTTTTTTTTTTAATGAAAAGCTTAAAGCAAAGACCTCACTCACCTACTCTGAATCCTCAGGTTAGTGACCTCAAACTATCTGTGACAGACAGGTGATAAGAACCATTTTGGAGAGCTCTTAAAGTTAGACCTTTCTTCTCTGAGCCTTGACCTGCAGTATAGAAATCTCCAGGTGGGGTCTGGTTCTGTAGGTGGTTCTGAAGCACATCCGATTTAGGAACTTCTGAGACCCCTCTGTGCCACAAGATGAGGCGCCACTGTCACTTTGGCCACTAGATGTCAGGCATTTACTCTCCACAGAAGAGGCAAAGCACAGCAAACTTGTTAGCCACATCCTCCCCCTTCCACCTCCCACCTCCCACCTCAGGGGAAATTCAGTAGGCTTGGGGCCAAGTGCTAGGATAGGTATTTTCATATTCATGAGCACATTAAGCCTCACAACCACACTGCAAGTTAGGCTTTTGACCCAATACAGAGTAACTGGCAGAACTGAGATAACTCAAAACGCCAAGATGCTGCCTTAACCTGGTTGGTTCAGACAGTTAACTGTCTTGCATGTAGAAGTTTGGTAAATATTTGTTTAACACATTAACTAACAAATATAAAACAAACAAACAAAAGCAATAAGCTCAACAGCAGATCCAGGTGAAATCTCTAGGTTTTTTCCAAAGCAATTTTATTACAATAACTTACCTTTATTTTTATTTCTGTTTTCATAAAAGGGCAAGAAGAAATAAAAAATAAAGAGTTAAATGTGATGCATTTTAAATTTCCTAGGTAGTCTTTGGAAATGAATAAGCAAGTCTAATAGTGGACATGCCAAAAAGATAATCGTATCTAGGATAAGCAGTATGGCCACCTATAACGTGTGGTGTGGTGAGGCTAGAATGAAGCCTGTGTAGAGCTGTAGCTCTAAAATTGTGGCCTCAGAGGTTTCCATTCCAGGAGGTGTGTCAGACCCTCCTCAGTGCCTGGTGCGTGGGTTTCTCTCATGTGTAGGGACAGCATGCATGTTGTGTAGTGCTGTGACCCACACATGGGTGAAAAAAGAGGAGTCTGGGAAAGACCAAAGGGGGAGGACATTTAGGCCTTTCAGCCCCCATTTCAATCAATACACCAGAATTTTATTGACTTCATATATTGTTAATTAACACAAGATTTAGTTTTTAAAAATGGTTTTCATCATCATTAAAATGTGGAAATGGTTGACTTAGGGGCATCCCACAGATTGATAGACAATTGTAATATTTTGTACAGAATTTTCATCTGCACTAGAAACATGTTAAATAGTGCACTTGCCATTTATTTTTAAGATTTTTTCAGTTACCAAAATGTTTAAATGTCTCAAGAAAAAAAAAAGGCATCAAAACAATTACCTTGGAAGTTTAAAATTGTTTAAAAAAGTCTAGATAGAAACTCATCTCTTTTTGTGTCCAGGGATATGAGCATGTAAAAAGTACATGTGAGGGTCTGTGAGATGCTCTGTATTGAGGGAGGAGAGTGGAGGGCTTGTATCCTGCTTGCCAAATATCCCCTAAAGCTTTCTCACTCCACTCCAACCTTATCTTAAGGACTGTTAGGAAGAAGGTGTCAGGACCACGTTTCCACTTCTGAGCTGCTTGAGATCAAAGAGGAAAAAAAAAGCTTACAAAAAAAAAT
This sequence comes from Desmodus rotundus, assembly GCF_022682495.2. Taxonomy (NCBI): domain Eukaryota; kingdom Metazoa; phylum Chordata; class Mammalia; order Chiroptera; family Phyllostomidae; genus Desmodus; species Desmodus rotundus. The sequence continues at coordinate 104,846,516 of NC_071389.1, read as the reverse complement.
CAATGTCAAGTATAAGACTAGAAACACAATAATGGTTGGAACAAATTAGAACCACATTTCCATCACCAGGTCCAATAAGCAAAGGAAATAACCTTTCTCCTTTTTGGAAACTCTATTTCTCTCTGGGGTTTTGGGAAGGCCAAGGAGAACATTAAGACCATTTGGCCTCCTGTGAGGCTATGACTGGGTTCCACCAAGTCTCTGATAGCCTATTGCCACTTATCTCCCTTTGAACTACATCCTATCTCCTTCCTTTTAGGGACAGAAGATGATGACAGTATTTTCCGGAGATTTTGCAGGCACCATACCTGCCCTGGTAAGTTTGCAGTGAACTCCTTGGCTCTTAGGGTAAAAAGGAGCAGAATCAAGTCTCTCGTGTTTTAAGGAATGGAAGCCATTTACAAAATTGTTTTACAAAACAAAATAGTTCTGTTGAGAATAGTTATTCTTATCTTCCAGCTTCCTTTTGTTATGAAAGGCCCCTAAGGCCATTTAATATTATGTGTCAACCAGGAAGGCCAGAGGGAGCAGAGTTTCATCTAGGATACAGGATCCCCCAATACAACCTCCATCGAATACTTCTGGAACACTTGATAACTGGGTCACCTCTTCCTCTACTTCCCACTTAGCACCCAATTCAGGTCAATCAGTCAGGAGATGTATTGGCACCCGTCTACCTCAGTGTCAAAGCTGTTCAGAGTTACTGAAGATACTCTGTGCACTGCAGTTGTGTATGCTGAAGCTTAGATTAAGGAAAAACGCTCTTCAATTTTTATTTCAGACTCCAATTTTAAAATCTGTCTTTTTTTCTTTCTCCCTTTCCCTTTTCATTTTGGAAAAGAAAATACAAATTTTAAGTACCTGTACATGGGATGAAGAGGAGAGGCAAAGGTTTAGGTCTTTTGAAAGTGAAGTAAACTTTTCAAGTGTTATAAAAAATACAAATGACAGTCCAGCTTAAAAACCCTGAGTGCAAGGTCAATTAAGCAAATAAAAGCCTCACTTTTTGACCTCAGAAAGTAGTAGTTTATTGATTTAATGGGTTTTCAACTCAACCAAATTGCCTGTTTAGAAAACAATGCTGTTTTTCTCATGAATGTTCCCCCCCCACACACACACAAGTCCCAAAGTTTCTTTATACTTAGGCAGGCTTCTGCATATGAATTTTGATCTGAATGCAGAACCTCTTAAATTTCTATGTCCAAACTGCTATTCAGCTTTTCTCTCATAAGCATACTTTAGTCTGGACCACTGATTTTATTTGTAATATTTCATTAAGATAAAGCAACTTCAGTAACTTTTCAAAATTGTTTTATAATAGTGGGAATACTGGAGGTCACCAAGTCACCAAACGTCAAAGGGTGCAGAATGTGCTAGAAACAATTCTTGCCTGGTCATAATCTTGGCTGCAGCTGGCCTGACTAGCATTATATATAAATGGAAGTGTGGCTGTTACCTAAGTACGTGTGTTTCTGTTGTGAGAGATAAGATTGTTTTGTGCAAACCTCAAAAGGCCCCTCACACAGAAGTTTTACACAGTTGCCCTGGCACCCTCCCAGCAATGTTGTATTCTTGCCAAGAGGTGGCAAGATCCCATGGACCCCAGGTAACACAGAAGCAAACCTGGGAAAGTTGAAGCAGAACCTTGAGGTCTGGTTGACTGGGGGTGTGCTGGTGGCATGGTTTAGCGATGAAAAAATTGACGGCCTGTGTACATCTGTACTTTGTTCTGGATTTGAAGAAAACTTTGTGGTAGACATCTTGTGTGTACTTTCAGAAAAAGAAATCCCAGAGCATTTTGTTTCCATATTTACACCACAGTTGAACATGTTCCTAATCATAGCCACAAGGAGACTGAAGAAGTGTTTTATAGTCTACAGTTCACCAATCTGAGTGTTCAGGAAGGAGAGGAGATTAGTTTTGAAGGTATGCATCTCTGCATTCCATCATCCACATCTGGGTGTTAATCACACTGAGGTTAGGCAAGCCATATCTGATTCTTATTACCACTTTATGTGTTTGGGGGCTTTCCCCTTGATATTTGAAATGTTCGTGCATCTTCATAAGATTCCAGAAAACGGACAAGCTCCCGTCCCACTAGCCAATTCACTCACCTCTTCCACACAAGCAGATAGAATCTTCAACGCACATCACTGTCAGTAAGGAAATGAGGTGGGACAAGCCTGGAACTGGAGTGAGGACACATGACATGACACCTTTACTGCCACCCAATAGCAGTGCAATGTTGAAAACAGCTAAAATCTTAGTCACAGCTTTCTTGCCTATAAAATAAGAGTGATCAGATGACTTCAAACGCAAACTCTAGGGTCAGAGTTAAGAAAGCAGCAGGAAGCTGCAGTGACACGCCACACAACATGGACTCCGTATTCTCAGAGACTAAACAGTGATACCTCAGAGATACCTCATATATGGCCTTTATTATGTTGAGGAATGCTCCCCCTATTCCCACTTTGCTGAGTGTTTTTATCATACATGGGTGCTGCACCTTATCAAATGCTTTTTCTGCATCTATTGATATGATCATGTGATTTTTGTCTTTGCTTTTGTTTATGTGATGTATTATGTTTATTGATTTGTTAATTTTGTAGCACCCTTGCTTCCCTGGGATGAATCCCACTTTGTCATGGTATATGACCTTTTTAATGTATTGCTGGATGCGGCTTGCTAATATTTTGTTGAGAATTTTAGTGTCTATGTTCATCAGCGATATTGGCCTGAAGTTTTCTTTCTTCATTGTGTCTTTATCTGGTTTTGGGTTTAGGATGATGATGGCTTCATAAAACGAGTTTGGGAGTCTTCCATGTTATTGAATTTTTTGAAATAATCTGTGGAGGATGGGGGTTAGCTCTTCCTTAAATGCTCTGTAGAATTCTCCTGTGAAACCATCTGGTCCAAGGCTTTTGTGTGTTGGGAGTTTTTTGATTACTACTTCAATTTCTTCTGCTGTTATTGGTCTGTTCCAGTTTTCTACTTATTCATTCAGTTTTGGAAGATTATATTTTTCTAGAAATTTGTCCATTTCACCTAGGGTTTCACATTTCTTGGCATACAATTCTTGGTAGTAATTTCTTATAATCCTTTCTATTTCTGTGGTATCAGCTGGAATCTCTCCTCTTTCATTTCTAATTGTCTTTATTTGGATCCTCTCTCTTTTTTTCTTGATGAGCCTGCCTAGGGGCTTGTCAATTTTGTTTATCTTTTCAAAGAACCGGCTCCTGGATTCATTGATCCTTAGAATTGTGCTTTTAGTCTCTATGTCATTTAACTCTGCTCTGATCTTGGTCTTCCTTCTACTTGCTCTGGGCTGTCTTTTTTGTTGGTCCTCGAGTTCTTATAGGCATAAGGTTAGGTTGTTTGTTTGAAATATTTCTATCTTTTTCAGGTAGGTCTGTATTGCTATGAATTCCCCTCTCAGGACTGCCTTTGCTGTGTCCCATAGGTTTTGGATTGTTGTGAGTTCATTTTCTTTTGTTTCCAGAAAGTTTTTTATTCCTTCCCTAATCTCGTTCTTGACCCATTCATTGTTTAATAGCATGCTATTCAGTCTCCATGATTTTGAGTGTTTGGGGTTTTTTCCTTTGGGGTTGGTTTCTAGTTTCAGACCCTTGTGGTCAGAGAAAATGCTTGATATGATTTCAATTTTCTTGAACTTGTTGAGGCTTGTTTTGTGTCCTATCATGTGGTCTATCTTTGAAGAAGTTCCATGTAAACCTGAAAAGAATGTGTATTTTGCTTCTTTGGGATGAAAGGCTCTATATATATCAGTTAGTTCCATTTCATCTAGGGTATTGTTCAGTGATATAATATCCTTGTTGATATTTTGTTTGGAAGATCTGCCCATCTTTTACAGTGGGGTGTTAAAAACCCCTACGATAATTGTGTTGCTGTCAATATCTTTCTTGAAGTCCTCCAAGATTTTCTTTATGTATTTGGGTGCTCCTATGTTGGGTGCATATATATTTACAATGTTTATGTCTTCTTGGTGGATTCTTCCTTTGAGTATTATGAAGTGACCATCTGCGTCTCTCTTTATGGCCCTTCTTTGGAAGTCTATTTTGTCTGATATGAGTATTGCTACCCCTACTTTTTTTTCCTCTCCCTTTTCTTGGAAAATGTGTTTCTAGCCCTTCACTTTCAGTCTGTGTAGGTCTTCTGTCCTGAGGTGGGTCTCTTGTAGGCAGCATATGTGTGGGTCATGCTTTCTTATCCATTCAGCTATTTTATGTCTTTTGATTGGAGCATTTAATCCATTTACATTTAATGTTATTATTGATTGGTAGTTATTCATTGCCATTTTTTTTGTACCTGTGTTCCTCTCTCTTTCTCTTTTCTTTCCTTTCCTTAAAGCAGTCCCTTTAGCATCTCTTGCAGAGCTGGTTTGGTGGAGGTGTATTCTTTTAGACTTCTTTTGTCTGGGAAGCTCTTTATTTGTCCTTGTATCATGATTGAGAGCCTTGCTGGGTAAAGTAGCCTTGGTTGTAGGCCTCTGGTTCTCATTATTTGGAATATTTTTTGCCATTCTCTTTAGCTCTTCTTCTTCTCCTTCTGGTATCCCTATTATATGGATGTTATTACGTTTCATGTTGTCCTGCGTTTCCCTTAATCCCTCTTCATTCTTTCTGAGCCTCTTTTCCTTTTCTTGCTCTTCCTGGGTGTTTTTTTCTACTTTGTCCTCCAGTTCCCTGACCCGCTCCTCTCCTTCATCAAACCTGCTTTGATTCCTTCTACTGTGTTCTTGTGTTCAAAAATTGTATTCTTCATTTCCTCTTGGCCCTTGTTGATAGTTTCTATTTCCTTTTTCATGTTGATATAGTTTGCAGTGAGTTCATTGTAGTTTCCCTGTAGTTTCTTGTAGTTCTCTTTGAGCTCAGAGAGCTCATTGAGCTTCCTGATAACCATTGCATTGAACTCAGTATCTGATAGGTGACTTGCTTCTTTTTCAGTTAGCATTCTTTCTGAGGCTTCCTCCTTTCCTTTCATTTGGGGATTGTTTCTTTGTCTTCCCATTGTTTGTGAGACTCTTCTTGTTAGCCTCTGCTTCTTAAATTGATCTCTTCTGACTCTGTGCATTTATGATATGAAATTCTATGGTAGAATGCCAGTGGGATTCAGTGGTGCCGTCTTCTTAATCTCCTGAGCTCACTGGTCTTGAGCTGACATTTATGGGTCTAACAGGGTCTCACTCTGGTCTTTTCAGAGCTCCATGTTTTATTGTCTCACCTGTGGGAAAAGGAGAAAGAAGGAACCAAAAAAAAAAAAGGGAAGGAAGAAAAAAGGAATAGAAAAGGAATGGAAGGAAGGAAGGAAGAAACAAAGAAGGAATAAAAAGAGATAGGAGGAAAGATAAGAAGAAGGAATTTTAACAAAAATTAAAATAAAAAATAAATAAAAGAAGGCTGGAAGAAGGAATAAAAAAGTAAAGGAAGGAAGGAAGAAGGAATAAAGAAAGAAAGAAGGACAGAATGGAAGAAGGAATTTAGGGGGAAAGGGAAAAAAAAATAGTCTTCTGCTGGCTTTAAACCAGTCAGGTCAGTTCTGCTGGTCTTTCTGTCTGTGAAATGGGAAGGGGTGGTTGGAGGGATTGGTTTCACTTTTTTCCTTTCCTGAGGCATACTCTTCGCTGTTGGCCAGCCTCCAGTCCATTTTCTCAGGGTCCTTCTCCTCCTCCCTATGCCTTTAGTTCACCAGTTTTGCTGTCCTTGAGGTTCACCAGTTAGGGGCAACTCACACTCCACCTTCTTGCTCTTTGGTGTCTTAGATGCTAGGGGCTCTCGGTGCTTCTTCAGGGTAGTTCAGCCCCCTACTGGGTCAAGTCTTTCTGGGGACTGCAGTCTCCCCTAGCCCTGTAGTTCCCCTCTGTTGGGCATTCTGCCTTCCTCCTAGAGAGCAAGTAGGCCCTGCAGGGCTCTGTGAGCAGGGGCTAGGTGGTAGGTGTTCAGTACCCTGTGCTTGAGGTTGGTTGCCCGTAGGCAGCCAGGCTGTTGATTGGGTTGCATGGCCGATCCCTGGCTTTGGGCCTGTGTGCCTGTGCAGTGCAGTGGAGCTGCTCATGAGGGTGCACACCCACTAGAGGTTTCAGGTGTGGGCCCAGGTCACTGATTGGGCTATGCACCCTCATGGGTGCTTTGGGCCTGTGCGCCTGGGCAACTTGGCCACTGATCAGAGTGTGAGCCCACTCAGGGTTTCAGGTGTGGGCACCTAGGCCACTGATCGAGGTGCGCGCCCATCTGGGGTTTCAGGTGTGGGCCCCAGGCCAGTGATTGGGGTACACACCCACCTGGGCACTTTGGGCCTGTCTGCCCAGGCAGCCGGGCTGCTGATCTGGGTGCACACTGATCCCTGGCTTTGGGCCTGTGCCCCTGGGCAGCTCGGCTACTGATCAGAATGTGCTCCCGCTCGGGGTTTCAGTTGTTGGCGCCCAGGCTACTGGTCGTGGTACACACCAACCGGGCTTCAGGTGTGGGCTGGGGCTGCTTATCTGGTGGTCACAGTCCAGGGGCTGAGGGGGGCGGGGGTGCAAGAAGCCAAGGCTGTTGCGAAGAGTTCTCTAAACAGCCGCTGAGTGCCTCTATTTTCTCTTTTTCTTTTTGAGAAATTCCTCCTATTCAAGCCCCCCTGGTCCAAACAAGCACCTGGCCTCTCACACAGCCCAGCCTGGCTCTCTCCCAAGAATCCTGCAGCAGACCCTGCGCCCGGGCCAGGGCTTCAGCTGCCCTGGTCCCCGTGCAGGTTCCAGGGACCTTATTGTCCTTAAGCACTCTTCTTACCGTCTGATCTTTCAATGTCGTCTATCTTTGGTCTCCGATCTTCATATATGCTGGAATACCGTTGGCCGTTTGCTCTGTTCCTCAGATCAGCTAGGCATTTCACTGGTGCCAAGGGGCAGTGGACTCCACACCCACTTATCTCCCCGCTATCTTCCTAGTCCATTCATTTATCTTTTATATTACAACTGGCTTTGAAGGTATTGATATTCTCACACATTAAATTGTGACGTGCACTTACAGAATGATTAAAAGGCATAGGACTTTATTCACCAGCAAGTTTGTTGCATTTTGTATTACTGATGTCAATATATTTATTTTTAGTCATATGATTTTATCTTTTGACAAAGAATTGTTGGAAGTTTGTTGCATCTACAGATTATGATTTTTGTATTGGTTCTAATAAATGGTTTATTTCCAAGAGTAAAAGAATGTTCTCCTAGAAAACCACAATAAAATCACTTTCAATGCTTAAGCATGGTGAAAAGCACTTAATTTACCCCCAAAATTTCTTTGTAAAATCTAGAAGCATTTTGTAGTTATGCACATCCTGCAAGCTTCTGTTCAGTATGTACAAAAATAAATGCTTCTACTTTATGTTCATTTGTTGGATGTTAATTTTAATATCTCTGGGTGGATGTCTCTGAGGACAGATCTGCTTCAAAAACAGTGTGCTTGGATCTCTTACTGGCACATCTGAAAACTGATGTGTAGAGAGCCACAAATTCCACGTACTTGTGGAGTTTTCCAAGCCCACACGTGTCCATCCCTATTTACCATCAGACTTCTGCTATTGTTTGCTCTTAACCATATACCTCATTACCGGAAAGATACTAACTCTAACATTTGAAGTAAATCCCCGTGTGAAATCATTCACCAAAGAGGAACAGAATCATTTACTAAGGAAATTTCTGTCACAGTTTGAATGGAGTTTTTCAGTAGCTGCAATGTGTGATATTGACTTCCATTTAGTGATTTCTTTTTTAAAAAAACTCCCAGTTTAAATTAACTTCCATTGAGCATGTTTTTGGGTTCCTTTAGAACCATCTTTACTTCTGGTTCAAAGTCAGGCACACTCAGAAGGGGAAACAAGTTTGTTTTTATGATGTCAGTATAACATAGTGCAGAAATGTCATCTTTATCTCCAACTTGAGATTTATATATACCACTTTGTAATTCTGAAGGAGAGTTGAGATAGTGCATGGGGATGTTGACTTGGTTCTTGTATGGGCGCCTTAAAATGTAATTTATGCTGGTCTTCTGTCTCATATATTTGCCACTTCTTGGCATTTGGTGATTAATGTCTATAAGAGGAACAAAACTTATACTGAAGGTATAAAACATCCTCTCATTTCTGAAGTCTTGGCAAGCACTGGATAAACTGCAGGAGGAAATCATTTTAAATTGTACTCTAGGCTCAAAAGAGCTGAGTGGCTAATTTTAAAGAGGAACTCAGCTTGAGAGATAAAACCACCTTTTAAAAGGCATTTCCACAAGAAAACTGTTAATGCCTCTCTCATTGCACTCTTTCAGAAAGGGGGATGGGACTAACACTGAAGGGGCAGGACTGTGCTGTTGTGTCATTCCCCGTGGACTTCAAGAATGAGGTGACAGTTTTATATGCCTGTGTTTGCATGATGTCATGTCTGAGAACTGAAAGAAATAAGTCAAACAAGCTTGACACTGTGTGAACATTGCAACGTTTGCATTAATCTCTCTTCCCACCTTGGTATTTCACATTTCACATAAGGAAATAAAATAAAGAAGGAGAGGAAGAGGAGGAAAGTGGAAAAACAAAAAGACGAGTCTGGAAGAAGGAGATGTGGTAGCAGACATTCTTGTGTGTGATTAAGTAAATGACTGACCACACATTGAATGGGCTGGAAAATGGAGAATGGCTGTTTTTCAACAGAGTTGACTGGATCTTTTGGCTCAAGAGTTTCCTTTGGCCAAATGATGAAGCAATGGCAGCTGTCTTCACTATTCCTCCAGTTTTCTTTTGGGGCTACCCTCCCTCCTACCTTTGTCCTTCCCTGTTTCCTCCAGGTCTTCTTCTGGGAGCACAGCCCACCTCCCACTGAGCCAGGGTAAGAGTCATAGAAACAGAAGAACAGGCTGGGTGGAGATGTGAGATCAGAGTTAGAGAGCTCTTCCTGCATGGGTTGCACCTACAGCTTGCAGCACTTGGGTGGAGGGGCAACAGGTGGTAGGTAGACTCCGTGGGCCAGGCCCTCAGCATCCTTATTTTCAGCCTCTGGAGGTGTGCTGATTAAAAACTCACTTTCCTGGGCTGTGATGTGGGTCAATAAACCTTAATATCTGTGGGCAAGACCCAAGAATCTGAATTTTTCATAGTCCTCTAAGGTGATTTGGCTGGATATTAACTCTGAAACCCACTGGACTCTCATCTAGATGGTCTCTTACTTACCATTCAGTACTAACACTCTAAGGCTCTAAGGCCACTTGAGTTTGTCCCACTTTATTCCCTTTAAAGAGAAGCCCTGGTCTCAGATGTCTGACAAAAACTCTCCAAGAGCCTGTTCTCACCAGCATACTAAAGTCCACAGCATACTTGTTCATCACATCAGGTCTTGGGAGGCATAGTGTGCAGATGCAGAATGGGTCAGGTCTTGAATGCAGTGCACCTTGGAGCACAGCTGGCCCTAATGCAGCCTAGTGACTGATCCCTGCTTATGGTCACAAGATGGCATCAGAAGACACTTAGGAGGGGCAAATGAAACAGCCTGGACTACCAGGAAAATCTCAGGGCAAGGAGGTCAGTGTTACACAGAGGCAACTGGGTGGAGACTCAAGTCCAGCTGCAAGGAGGACACTGGTGTTGACATGAGGATTGTCAGGAAGCCAGGGAGGAGCACGCTGGGTCAGAATGTGCCAAGAGTCAAAGGGGTCAGAATAAGTCAGCTTATTCCTGAGGCAGAGCACACATTTTCAGAATGACATGTGCTGTTGGACTTCTGGGGCCTTCTAGGGGTACAAGAATAGCCTGTTACCCTGAGAAATTCTATTGACATCAAGTCCTAGAAATGCAGCCAACTCTCTGATAGAAGCCAGATCCCTCTTTAAGGATCCTTTTCTTCCCCATGGTTCACAAAAATCAAAATATAACCAATCTCTCTGGGCCTTAGTTTTCTCATCTGTGAGATGTAGGTGTTGAACTAATTAATCTCTACAGTATCTCCAGCTCTGTTTCTAGGAAACAAAACAAAACAAAACAACTGAGACAGGAAAAAAATGAAAAGAGTTTTTTGTGCAAAATAGGTAGGATAGGAGGCTGAATTTTCTGGAGAGGTACAAGTTGCTAAGGGACAGAAAGAAGCTTGGCCAAAGAAACTGAATGCACCTGACCAGACACGGGCACAGGTGGAATGATGCCCCCAAAGTCCAGCACACACTTTGGATCTGGCATCAGAGGGGAGATAGGAGGAGGTGGGTGATCAGCTTGAGACCATCCAAGGTCAAGGCACAAACAAATGTACTCAATGCAATCACTGCTAACAGTAGTCTCCAAATGAAATGGACTCAAACTCTTTAGTCGACTTTCAAGACACCATTGCTGTTTTGGTAGCTTTGTGTAAAAAACACCCATACATTAAAGGCTCTGAGGAATATTCACTTTGCTTGAGTCCTCAACAATGGTGAGGATTAGACTTTCAAGTTTATTTTTTAGAAGTTTGAAAAAACTGAAAGAAAATTCAACATACATTTTCTATTCTGCAGCCTCAAGCCCCATGCTGCCCCTCAGTTTCCTGACATGCTATTAGTTGCTGAGCGAGAGCTCCTTCAGGAGAAATTTTAAAATAGCCCCATAGAAATATGTCGTATTATTTAGTATGAGTATTTTTAAAACTAGCTTTGTTCACTCTAATGGCTTTCAGATTTTCAGTGTGAGCAGCTATACATCCACCTCCTTGTTTTGTAACTACAGCTAATATTTCACAATGCCAGTTGGGAAGTGGAGGGTATTGTTTAGTATAGTTACCCATAGAAATCAGTGGATGACGTTGGCACTTATAGATTACCAAACATAAGTGAAACTGAGTACTATGTATGATTTCAAAGGAAAGTCCTGAGAAAATATATTACAGCACACAATAGGCAGCCTCAAGAGGGGAAAATAGTGACATAAGATATCAGTAAAACTTGTTCGATTCTAGTTAGTTTGTGCTCCTCACTATGCTAGGCATTGGTGATTCAGTGCTATTTAAAGCAGTTCCCTTCTTTGTGCAGCTTATAGTGTAGTGGGGAGGGCAGGCATGACACAATAATGTTGAATGACTCTTATTACAGGGAAAGTAGAGGGCACTCTAACCCATTTTAGGGGTTCAGCAAGGTCCCCTAGAGGAAGTGAAATTTAAACCAGATCTGAAGGATGAGTGAGATTTTCCCCAGTCACATGGAGGTGTCAATCTGGATTGGGGAAGAAATAGCATCACGAGCTGAAAGAATAGCACATGGGAAGGACTAAAAGCTAGAGGAAATATGAGTAAGATGATACAGTGGAAAAGAGGCAAGAGATGGGGGCAGATGTTGGTCTGGAGGGTTTTGAAAGCCAGGTAGGGATTTGAGCCTTACATCTAAAGGCAAGGAAGGTCACTGAGAGTTTTGAGCAAAGGTGTGGCCTGGCCAAGTTAGTCTCTTAGACAGAGAAGTAGAGTGATGGTGTGATGGATGGGTTGAAGAGGAGCGAGCCTAGACCAGGGCAACCAGTGTGGAGGTTATTGCAATAATCCAGAAGGGAGAAGAAGATCCAGGCTAGGAAGATGGAGGGAAGTTCACTGATTCAAGACACAGTAGAAGACAGAATCAACAGAACTGGTTATGGAAAGTGAGAGATGATGCCTAAGTTTCTAACTTCAGAGATGAGGAACAGAGATCATCTTTTAACCAGCCTGACTGGTTAAGGTTATCACCCATTCCTTAATGGAGTAAATTAGAGATAATGTCAGAACCTAGTTTTTGTATAGAAGCATGAATGGTAAATAGTATATAATTTTATTTCAGACCAAAGTTGATTATTTTTCAATATTATCTTTTTTTAATAATACATTCTTCAATAATGTGGTTTTATTTTTGTTATCTCAGAATGTCCTGCACAGTATAACTAGATCTGGGTCTTTTTTTTACCTCACAATTAATAGTTAAAATTTGGAGTGAGCAAAACCAGGAAAATACTGATATGGAATTCTGAGTTAAAGAGGTTTGTTTCTATTTGGGTAAGTTATATATTTTGACTTAACAAGGGTCAACTCCTATGATTCTCCCTATAATCCTTTGAGCTTGAAAGGGAAGATAGGCTCTAGCTAGTATGGCTCAGTGGTTTGGGCATTGTCCCATAAGACTAAAGGTTACAGGTTTGGTTCCCAGGTCAGGGCACATGCCTGAATTGCGGGGCAGGCCCCCAGTTGGGGACATGAGATAGGCAACCAATCAATATTTTTCTCACACATCAATGTTTCTCTCCCACTCTTTCTCCCTCCCTTCCCCTCTCTCTAGAAATAATAAATTAAAAATAATCTTAAAAAAAGGGAAGATATCATGTGTTTCATTGTATAAAAGGGAAGCTAAGTCTAAGAAAGTTTAAGTGACCTTCATGAAGTCATCAGGTTATTTGAACCAGGTGGAACCAGGGTATTTGATTCATGTTTTGAGACTTCTTTCTCATTTAATATTCCTATAGCACCAGCTGACTAAGAAGCTGGAAATGGGCTGGCAGGGAAATGGATGCTCTACTTCCCTCCTGGCTGAGGTAGAGAGATTGGGAGGGACAGAATAAAGCTCCTGGATCAGCAGACAGAAACCCTGAGCCTGAGGTCCAAAGTGGTTGTTCCTCGTGTTTGTGCAGAGATTGCATGTTTTGTTAGTAAAATAATACCTAAATGGGATCACAGAACACATCAATATGTTTGAAGTGACGACATTTTGCATCCTGAGGAGCAGTGTACCTTAAGTGCCTGATCTTAAAAACTAGTCTTTGAGCAAATTGTGGGCAGAACTTGAGTGAGAGATGAGTCTTGGTATCCACACAGTGCTTGGCACAAAACAGGAGCTGACAGGTTGTTGAGTGAGTGACGTCACCACATGCGTTAACCAGTTGACCAGATCACAGTCATGGGATTGTGTCTAAGTTCCCTGCTGGGGGATACTGATTCTGACAGCCAGCTTCCTTCATGTCACCCAAGGCTGATGAGGGAACTTGCAATTGAATGAAGGTTATTTAAACTTCATTGGCGCACACACAAAGCAGTTTAATGAAATTCTGTTTTTAATTTAATTTTTATTTATATATTTTTATTGTTGTTTAATTATATTGTCCCCATTTTTATCTCATTACTCTTCACCGCCCTACACACCACCTCCCACCTTCAATCACTGCCCCCATTGTCTTTCTCCATTGGTCCTTTATACATGTTCCTTGCCTTGAACCTTCCCATTCTTTCCCCCATTAAACCCACTCCCAACTGCCCCCTGATCACTGTCTGATCTTTATTTCCATGCCTCTGTTTCTATTTTGCTTACTTATTTGTTTTGTTGATTAGGTTCTACTTATAGATGAGATCATATGATATTTGTCTTTCACCACCTGGCTTATATCACTTAGCATAACGCTCTCCAGTTCCATCCATGCTGTTGTGAAGGGTAGGAGCTCCTTCTTTCTTTCTGCTGTGTAGTATTCCACTGTGTAAATGTACCATAGTTGTTGGATCCACTCATTTGCTGATGGGCACTTAGGTTGCTTCCAGTACTTGGCTATCGTAAATTGTGCTGCTATGAACATTGGGGTGCACAGGTTCTTTTGGATTGGTGTTTCAGGGTTCTTAGGGTATAATCCCAGCAGCAGAATTGCTGGGTCAAAGGGCAGTTCCGTTTTTAGTTTTCTGAGGAAATTCCATACTGTTTTCCACAGTGGCCTCACCAGTCTGCATTCCCACCAACAGTGCACTAGGGTTTTCTTTTCCCACATCTTTGCCAGCTCTTGTTGTTTGCTGATTTATTGATGATACCCATTTTGACAGGTGTAAGGTGGTATCTCATGGTGGTTTTAATTTGCATCTCTCTGATGGCTAGGGATGTTTAGCTTTTTTTTTTTCATGTGTCTCTGGGCCCTCAGTATGTCCTCCTTGGAGAAGTGTCTGTTCAGGTCCTTTGCCTATTTTTTAATTGGATTGTTTGACTTCCTGGAGTGGAGTCTGTGTGTTCTTTATATATTTTGGAGATCAAACGCTTGTCCAAAGTATCATTGGCAAATATATTTTCCCATATCGTTGGTTCCCTTTTCATTTTGCTGATGTTTTCTTTAGTTGTACAGAAGCTTTTAATTTGATGTAGTCCCATTGGTTTATTCTTTCCTGTGTCCCTTGCTCTAGGGGACATATCAGTGGAAATATTGCTATGTGGAATACCCCAAATTTTCCTGCTAGGAAAATGTTCTCCTCTAGGACATTTATGGTGTCATGACTTATTTAAGTCTTTTATCTATCTTGAGTTTGTTTTTGTGTATAGTGTAAGTTGGCGATAGAGTTTCATTTCTTTGCATTTAGCTATACATATCTCCCAACACCATTTGTTGAAGAGTCTATTTTTACTCTATTTTATGCTTCTTGCCCCCTTGGTCAAATATCAATTGACCATAGAGATATGGGTTTATTTCTGGGCTCTCAATTCTGTTCCATTGATCTATGTGCCTCTTCTAATGGCAGCACCAAACTGTTTTGATTAAAGTGGTCTTGCAATATAGTTTGATATCAGGCGTTGTGATCCTTCCTACTTTGTTCTTCTTTCTCAAAATTGCTGAGGCTATTTGGGGTTGTTTATGGTTCCATATAAATTTTTGAATTATTTGTTCTAATCTGTGAAATACATCATTGGTATTTTAATAGGGAATGCATTGAATCTATAAATTGCTTTGGATGGTATGGACATTTTTTATGATGTTAATTCTTCCAATCCATGAACATGGTTTATGCTTCCATTTATTTGTGTCTTTCTTAATTTCTTTCTTCAGTGTTCTGTAGTTTTCTGGGTACAGGTCTTCTACCTCCTTGGTTAGGTTTATTCCTACATACTTCATTTTTCTTGTTGCTATAGCAAATTGGACTTTTTCCCCTAATTTCTGTTTCTGATATTTCATTGTATACAAAAATGCTTTCAATTTCTGAATATTGACTTTGTATCTCACTGTTTTGCCAAACTTACTTATTAGGTCAAATAGTTTTTTGGTGGAGTCTATAGGGTTTTCTATGTACGCTATCATGTCATCTGCAAACAATGACAATTTTACTTCCTCCTTTCCTATTTGGATGCCTTTTATTTCTTTTTCTTGTCTAATCACTGTGCCTGGAACTTCCAATACAATGTTGAATAGAAGTGATGGAAGCAGACACCCTTGTCTTATTTTTGACCTTAGAGGGGAAGTTTTTATATTTTGTCCACTGAGGATGCTGTTGGATGTAGGTGTTTTTTTATATATGTCCTTAGTATGTTGAGGTATGCTGCATACTCCCACTATGCTAAATGATTTTGTCATAAATGGGTTCTGTACCTTATCAAATGATTTTCCAGAATCTATTGATATGATCATGTGATTTTTGTCTTTCCTTTTTTAATGTGAAATTATGTTTATTAATTTGTGAACATTGCATCCTTGAATCCCTGGGATGAATCCCACTTGGTCATGGTGTATGATCTTCTTAGTGTATTGCTGGATGAGGTTGCCAATATTTTGTTGAGGATTTTAGCATCTATATTCAGCAATTTTGGCCTGTAGTTTTCTTTCTGTTGTGTCTTTAACTGGTTTTAGATTAGGATGATGCTGCCCTCATGAAAAGAGCTTGGGAGTCTTCCCTCTTCTTGGATGTTTTGGAATAGTTTGAGAAGGACAGGGGTTCACTATTCCTTAAATATTTGGTAAAATTCTCCTGTGAAACTGTTTGGTCCAAGGCTTTTGTGTGTCCCAAGTTTTTTGATTACTCCTTCAATTTCACTAGCTGTTATCAGTCTGTTTAGGCTTTCTGCTTCTTTTTTATTCTGTTTTGGAATATTATATGTTTCTAGTAGTGTGTCCATTTCACTCAGGATGTCAAATTTCTTGGCATAATTGTTCATAGTAACTTCTTCCAACCACTTGAATTTCTGTGGCATCAGTTGTAATTTCTCCTCTGTCATTTCTGATTTTATTTATTTGGGTCCTCTCTCTTTTTTCATGGTGATTATGGTTAAAAGCTTGTCTATTTTGTTTATCTTATCATTGAATCAGCTCCTGGATTTACTGATCCTTTGAATTGTTCTTTTAGTCTATATGTCATTTAATTCTGCTCTGATCATCATTATTTCCTTCTTTCTATTTGCTCTGAGCTTTGTTTGTTGTTTTTCCTCCAGTTTTTGTAGATGTAGGGTTAGGTTGTTTATTTGAAGTGTTTCTATCTTTTCTAGGTAGGCCTGTATCACTATGAACTTCCCTCTCAGGACTGCCTTCACTGTGTCCTGCAGGTTTTGGATGGTTGTGTGTTCATTTTCATTTGTTTCCAGAAGCTTTTTGATTCCTTCCTTGATCTCATTCTTAACTCATTTATTGTTTAATAGCATACTATTCAGTCTCCATGAGTTTGAATGTTTCTGAGTTTTTTCCTTCAGGTTGTTTTCTAGTTTCAAGCCCTTGTGGTCTGAGAAAATGCTTGATATGATTTCAATTTTCTTGAATTTATTGAGGCTTGTTTTGTGTCCTATCATGTAGTCTATCTTTGAAAATATTCCAGGTGCATTTGCCAAGGAAGTGTGCTTTGCTTCTTTGGGATGAATGGTTGTGTGTGTGTGTGTGTGTGTGTGTGTGTATAAAATCTCCATTTAATCTAGTGCATCATTTAGTTCTACAGTATCCTTGTTGGTATTTGTTTGGAAGATCTAGCCATTGTTGACAGTGGGGTGTTAAAATCCCCTACTATAATTGTGTTGCTGTGTATATCTTTCTTGAAGACCTCCAAGATTTTCCAGATATATTCGGGTGCTCTTATGTTGGGTGCATATATGTTTACAATATTTATGTCTTCTTGATAGGTTCTTCCCTTGAGTATAATGAAGTGTCCTTCTGTGTCTCTTTTTATGACCAATGTTTCGAAGTCTATTTTGTCTGATATAAGTATTCTACTCCAGCTTTTTTTCCTGTCCATTTGTTTGGAATAATTTTTTCCAACCCTTCGATTTCAGTGTGTAGGTGTTTTGTTCTGAGGTTGGTCTCTTATAGGCAGCATATGTGTGGGTCATATTTTCTTATGCATTCAGCCACCCTGAGCCTTTTGATTGTATCATTTAATCTATTTACATTTAAGGTTATTATTGATAGGTACTTATTCATTTTTCCCCCTTTGTACCAGTGTTCTTCTCCCTCTCACTCTTTTTCTTCATCTTCTATACAAGTCCCTTTAGCATATCTTGCAATGCTTGTTTAGTGGAGTTGTATTCTTTTAGCCTTCTTTTGTCTGAGAAACTCCTTATTTCGCCTGCCATTTTAATTGAAAGCCTTGATGAGTAGAGTAGTCTTGGTTACCGCCTTTGCTTTTCTAGTCATTCCCTTCTGGCTTGCAGTGTTTCCATTGAGAAGTCAGGTGCTAGCCTTATTGGAGCTCCCTTTTATGTTACTTCCTGTTTTTGCCTTGCTGCCTTTAAGATTCTCTCTCTGTCTTTGAACTTTGCCATTTTAATTGTGATGTTTCTTAGAGTGGGCTTCTTTGGGTTCATCTTGATTGGGACCCTCTGTGCTTCCTCGATTTGTGTTACTTTTCCTCTCATCAAATTAGGGAAGTTTTCCATAATTACTTTTTCAAACAGGTTTCCTATCCCTTATTCCTCTTCCTCTGCTTCTGGTATCCCTATTATATGGATATTATTATGTTTCCTCTTTTTCTACAGCTCTTGTAATCCCTCTTCATTCTTTTTGAGTCTTTTTTCCTTTTCTTATTGTTTCTGGGAATTTTTTTCTACTTTGTCCTCCAGCTTGCTGATTCAATCCTCTCCTTCATCTAGTCTGCTTTCGGTTCCTTCTGCTGTGTTCTTCAATTCAGAAATTTTATTTTTTTATTTCCTCTTGGCTTTTGTTGATAGTTTTCATGTCCTTTTCATGCTGATGTAGTTTGCAGTAAGTTCCTTGTAGCTTCCCCATAGTGTTTTGTAATTCTCACTGAGCTTATTGAGCTTCCTTATAACCATTGATTTGATCTCAATATCTGATAGTTTACTTGCCTCTATTTCACTTAACATTCTTTCTGGGGATTCCTCCTTTCCTTTTGATTGGAGGTTGTTTCTTTGTCTTCTCATTTTGAGGATACTGTTCTTGTTTATTTCTTTTTCTTTAATTGATCTGTTTTGACTCTCTGTATTTGTGTTGTGAACTTATATGGTAGGACACCTGTGTGATTCAGTGGTACAGTCTCCTTGATCTCCTGAACTTGATATTTTTGGGATGTCCTTTATGCTGTTTATGTTGGATCTCTGGAGGTAATTGGTTTTAATAGCTGCTGGGTCTTTCTTTGGTGGGTCCTTCCCTCCAGCTGGTTGACTGAGGGTCACTTCACCCACCATGTCTTGTATGCTGTAATGCAGGTGCCGCCAGGACAAAACCACAAAGCCCAGGAGACAAACCTACATTCGCAAAAATAACTCCCACCCACAATGCCACTATCAACAGCAAATGAACCAGTATTAATAAAGGTGTTATTAATAAGGGTGTAAATGAACCAATAGTAATAAGGGTGTAAATTTAGAGTATTATATCAAAGGGAGTGAATATGAGATGACCTTTGGAAATAAAAATGATCTGTTTTTAATTAAACCATTCTGGTCACACAGGTCAGGGTGTGTGTGTGTGTGTGTGTGTGTGTGCTGCCTTGAGGGTTTTTTTGTTTGTTTTGATTTTAAAAAAACATTGGTACCCATACAAGTAAGAGATTTGATTAACTCTCTAGTTGAAAACCAATTGTTTCAGTTTCATTAAGGCATGGCCTATTGTATAAGAAATAGGTAATATATTACATGCTCTAAACCAAATCATTTTTATATAAAAGCCCTTTCTCATGCACATACTCTTCTGTGTTCTGTAGAACATAACATAACAGTAATGTGTAATCAATTGATGGACTTTCAGGCTCTGAAGATACAAAGCTGTGTAAAACAGATTCCACTGCCCTCACAGATCCCAGAGGTCACTGGAGGAGACCAAGATACTCTGGTCTCAATTAATCATACCCAATTGTTTTAACAGATACTCAAACAATTTAGGAATACAGTGATCAGGACAGTTAAGTGTTGATTACACACTGCTACTTTAAGAATTATACCAGTTATGTAGGTGTTTGTACATGCAGACTAAGGGAAGAGCCCCAAGATTAGAAATCTAGCTCCATAAGCAGAGAGCAGTTAGAGATGGAAGAAAGAGGCTGCCACTCCAGCCTGGCAACTAACAGAGTTTATTAAGGGAAATTTACATATAAGGTCCATCTTGGGTGGCTGCAAGATGAAGTGGATACACTCCAGGCTACTTGACAGGTACCAAAGAATTACATAGGGAAATGGCAGGAATAGTCATGGGTACTAGTTCATGAAAGCTACCAGACAATTACTTTACTTGTTTGACGAGGTCAGGAATATAGCCTGTTCCAGGACCCAGCATGTAGCAGGAGGCAGAAGAGGGATGCTGATGTATGTTAGAAGAAAGCATTGATTACTATCAGACAGCCTCTAGGAGGGCTGGCTCCCCATTCTGACTCAGTCTGGCTCACTGTCCTACAGTGGTCACCTTATGGAACAGTACCTCCTCCATCTCAGGCAAAGTAGAATCTCTTGGTTTAAGGAAAGTAGCTTCCTTCATCCTATTCCATTTCTGATTCCTCCGGGAAGATGTTTCAGATAGACTTGGTAGCAATTTTGCTCAGAGAGTATTTCATAGTTAGAGTGTATAAGTCTTGTTGCTTTTCCTGTTTTAAAGATATCAAGCCCATTCCCATTTTCTGAAGCTGCAGAGCCTGCCAGCAGGACACATCTGTGCTTTTTCTTCTTGGCTCTGATAGGTCCTAAGTAACCCATCTGGGTCTTATAGTGGCACAATGTTCAGAGCATGATGCTGTCTACATGCCAGAGGAGGTCCCATACAGGAGACATGGGCAATACCAGGTTCAGTTTCTTTTTCAGAGTGCTTTTGATTCTAGACCACAAGTCTGGGACTGGCAGTGTCTGGGCTGCCCACAGAAAGATTTCTCCACACATTATTTTTCATTTAAAATAAGTTATCAATATTTTAATATTATGATATTTTATATTAAAATCTGCATTCCAGCCTCTCTATAAAAATCAGAACTTCTAGTGACATAAGGTTTCCATTACTACCTGACATCAACCAATCTGTTTATGTGAGACCTATGCTTTTTATTTTGTGCCACATTTCTCACCATACTATAACTTAGTATCATTTTCTAGTAATTGTGCTTGCACTGTTGTGCTCTATTTCTCATACGTAGCCTGCCTTTGCCCATTATGTTCACCGCTTGCATCTATAGGCATTTAAATTTGTAACTCCTATTTTAGTGTATTTTATTTAAAAACCCTGATTTAGCTTTAATTGGCTTGCTTGAAGCTAAGAAGAACTAAGTTCCTGTCCTATAGATTTTACATTCAAGCTGGAAAAAAGTCAAGCCTATTCGTTTATTCAGGCAACATTTCTTGAGTACTTGCTGTATTCAAGGCATTGTACTGGATGCTGGGATACGATTCAAAACAATCCCGGTGCCTCAACTTACACCATACACAAAAATAAATTCAAGGTGGGTAAAAGACTTAAATATAAGTCATAACACCATAAAAGTCTTAAAGGAAAACATTGGCAGGAAGATCTCAGACATTCCATGTAGCAACATCCTCACAGACACGTCCCCTAAAGCAAGGGACATAAAGGAAAGAATAAACAAATGGGACCTCATCAAAACAAAAAGCTTCTGCATGGCTAAAGAAAACAGCACCAAATTACAAAGAGAACCAACAATATGGGAAAACATATTTGCCAATGATACCTCAGACAAGGGCCTGATCTCCAAAATATATAAAGAACTCACACGACTCCACTCCAGGAAGACAAACAACCCAATTAAAAAATGGGCAAAGGACTTGAACAGACACTTCTCCAAGGAAGACATACAGAAGGCCCAGAGACATATGAAAAGATGCTCAGCATCACTAGCCATCAGAGAGATGCAAATTAAAACCACAATGAGGTATCATCTCACACCAGTCAGAATGGCCAACATAAATAAATCCACAAACAAATGTTGGAGAGGATGTGGAGAAAAGGGAACGCTTGTGCACTGTTGGTGGGAATGCAGACTGGTGAGGCCATTGTGGAAAACAATATGGAATTTCCTCAGAAAACTAAAAATGGAACTGACCTTTGACCCAGTAATTCCGCTACTGGGATTATACCCTAAGAACACTGAAACACCAATCCAAAAGAATCTGTGCATCCCAATGTTCATAGCAGCACAATTTACAATAGCCAAGTACTGGAAGCAACCGACGTGCCCATCAGCAAACAAGTGGATCCAAAAACTATGGTATATTTACACAATGGAATTCTACGCAGCAGAGAGAAAGAAGGAGGTTATACCCTTTGCAACAGCGTGGATGAAACTGGAGAGCATTATGCTAAGTGAAATAAGCCAGGAAGTGAGGGACAAATACCATATGATCTCACCTTTAACTGGAACATAAGAAATAGAAGGAAAAAGCAAACAAAATATAATCAGAGACATTGAAGTTAAGAACAATCTAACAATAGCCAGGGCGGGGGTGGGGGGTGGGGGCGGGGACAGTGGGTAGAGGGGATTACAGGAACTACTATAAAGGACACATGGACATAACCAAGGGGGAGGGTGGAGAGGGGGGAGGGAGGTGGGTTCACCTGGGGTGGGGTGGAGGGATGGGGAGAAAAGGCATACAACTGTAATTGAATAACAATACAAAAAAAAAAAAAAGAAAAAAAAAAGAAAAAGTAATGCTGGAAAATTTCCATAATCTGAGGAGAGAAAAAGTCACACAAATCCAGGAATCACAGAGAGTCCCAAGCAAGAGGAACCCAAAGAGGCCCACTGCAAGACACATCATCATTAAAATGGCAAAATATCAAGACAAAGAGAGGATCTTAAAGGCAGCAAGGGAGGAAAAGAAAGTAACATACAAAGGAGCCCCAATAAGGTAAGCAACTGACTTCTCAATGGAAACGCTCCAAGTCAGAAGAGAAAGGCAAAAAATATTCCAAGTAATGAGAACCAGAAGCCTGCAACCAAGACTACTTTACCTACCAAGGCTCTCAATCAAGATAGAAGGCCAAATAAAGAGTTTCCCAGACAAAAGAAGTCTAAAAGAATACACTTCCACCAAACCAGCTCTGCAAGAGATGCTAAAGGGACTGCTTTAAGGAAAGGAAGTAAAAGAGAAAGAGAGGGGAACACAGGTAGGGAAAATCTGCTACGAATAACTACCTATCGATAATAACCTTAAACCTAAATGGATTAAATGCTCCAATCAAAAGCCATAGAGTAGCTGAATGAATAAGAAAGCATGACCCACACATATGCTGCCTACAAGATACCCATCTCAGGACAAAAGACCTACGCAGACTCAAAGTGAAAGGCTCAAAACAAATTTTCCAAGCAAACAGACAGGAAAAAAAAACAGGGGTAGCAATACTCATATCAGACAAAATAGACTTCCAAAGAAGGGCCATAAAGAGAGACCCAGAAGGTCACTTCATAATACTCAAAGGAAGAATCCACCAAGAAGACATAAACATTGTAAATATAAATACACCCAAGATAGGAGCACCCAAATACATAAAGAAAAATTTGGAGGACTTCAAGAAAGATATTGACAGCAACACAATTATAGTAGGGGACTTTAACACCCCACTATCAAAAATGGACAGGTCTTCCAAACAAAATGTCAACAAGTATATTGTGTCACTTAGCAATACGCTAGAGGAAATGGACTTAACTGATATATAGAGAGCTTTTCATCCTAAAGAAGCAAAATACACATTCTTTTCAAGGGTACATGGAACTCTTTCAAAGATAGACCACATGTTAGGACACAAAGCAAGCCTCAACAAATTCAACAAACTGAAATCATACCAAGCATTTTCTCTGACCACAAGGGTCTGAAACTAGAAACCAACCACAAAGGAAAAAACCCCAAGGACTCAAAATCATGGAGACTGAATAGCATGCTATTAAACAATGAATGGGTCAAGAACGAGATTAGAGAAGAAGTCAAAAACTTTCTGGAAACAAAGGAAAATGAACTCACAACAATCCAAAACCTATGGGACACAGCAAAGGCAGGCCTGAGAGGGAAGTTCATAGCAATACAGGCAAACCTTAAAAAGATAGAAACATTTCAAACAAACAACGTAGCCCTACACCTACAAGAACTTGAGGAACAACAACCAAGACAGCCCAGAACAAGCAGAAGGAAGGAAATAACCAAGATCAGAGCAGAGTTAAATGACATAGAGACTAAAAGCACAATTCAAAGTATCAATGAATCCAGGAGCTGGTTCTTTGAAAAGATAAACAAAATTGACAAGCCTTTAAGTGGGTTCATCAAGAAAAAAAGAGAGAGGATTCAAATAAACACAATTAGAAATGAAAGAGGAGAGATTACAACTGATATGACAGAAATACAAAGGATTGTTAGAAATAACTACGAAGAACTGTATGCCAAGAAATTTGAAAACCTAGGTGAAATGGACACATTTCTAGAAAAATATAATCTTCCAAAACTCAATGAAGAAGAAGCAGAAAACATGAGCAGACCAATAACAGCAGACAAAATTGAAGCAATCATCAAAAAACTCCCAGAACACAAAAGCCTTGGACCAGATGGTTTCACAGGTTAATTCTACAAAGCATTTAAGGAAGAGCTAACCCGTATCCTTCACAGACTATTCAAAAAAATCCAAACTGATGGAAGATTCCCAAACTCTTTTTATGAAGCCAGCATCATATTAATACCAAAACCAGATAAAGACACAACGAAGAAAGAAAACTTCAGGCCAATATCGCTGATGAACATAGACGCTAAAATTCTCAACAAAATATTAGCAAACCGCATCCAGCATACATTAAAAAGATCATCCACCATGACCAAGTGGGATTCATCCCAGGGATGCAAGGATGGTACAATATTCGCAAATCAATAAACATAATACATCACATCAACAACAGCAAAGACAAAAATCACATGATCATATCAATAGATGCGGAAAAAGCGTTCGATAAGATACAGCACCCATTTCTGATAAAAACACTCAGCAAAGTGGGAATAAAGGGAGCAGTCCTCAACATACTAAAGGCCATATATGAGAGACCTACAGCCAACATCACACTCAATGGACAAAAACTTAGAGCTTTCCCACTAAGATCAGGAACAAGACAAGGATGCCCTCTCTCACCACTCCTATTCAACATAGTATTGGAAATCCTAGCCACAGCAATCAGACAAGAAAAAGCAATAAAAGGCATCCAAATTGGAAAGGAGGAAATGAAACTGTCACTGTTTGCAGACGACATGATAGTGTACATGCAAAACCCTATAGACTCCACCAGAAAACTACTCTACCTAGTAAATGAATTTGGCAAAACAGCTGGATACAAAGTCAACACTCAGAAATCAAAGGCATTCCTGTACACCAACAACAAAACTGCAGAAACAGAAATAAGGGAAAAAATCCCATTTGATATAGCAACAAGAAAAATAAAGTGCCTAGGAATAAACCTAACCAAGAGGTAAATGACCTGTACTCAGAAAACTACACAACACTGAAGAAAGAAATTAAGGAAGACACAAACAAATGGAAGCATGTACCATGTTCATGGATTGGAAGAATTAACATCATCAAAATGGCCATACTACCCAAAGCAATTTATAGATTCAATGCAATCCCTATTACACTACCCATGACATATTTCACAGATATACAACAAACATTTCAGAAATTCATATGGAACCATAAACAACCCCGAATAGCTGCAGCAATTTTGAGAAAGAAGAACAAAGCAGGAAGGATCACAATACTTGATATCAAACTGTATTACAAGGCCACGGTAATCAAAACAGCCTGTTACTTGCATAAAAACAGGCACATAGACCATTGGAACAGAATAGAGAGCCCAGAAATAAACTCAAGTCTATACGGTCAATTAATATTTGACAAAGGAGGCATGAGCATAAAATGGAGCAAAAACAGCTTCTTCAACAGATGGTGTTGGGAGATTTGGACAGCTATGTGCACAAAAATGAAACTCGATCACCAACTTACGCCATACATGAATATAAACTCGAGATGGATAAAAGTCTTAAATATAAGTCGTAACACCATAAAAGTCCTTGAGGAAAACATTGGCAGGAAAATCTCAGACATTCCACGCAGCAACATCCTCACAGACACATACCCTAAAGCAAGGGACATAAAGGAAAGAATAAACAAATGGGACCTCATCAAAACAAAAAGCTTCTGCATGGCTAAAGAAAACAGCGCCAAATTACAAAGAGAACCAACAGTATGGGAAAACATATTTTCTAATGATACCTCAGACAAGGGCCTGATCTCCAAAATATATAAAGAACTCACACGACTCCAGTCCAGGAAGACAAACAACCCAATTAAAAAATGGGCAAAGGACTTAAACAGACACTTCTCCAAGGAAGACATACAGAGGGCCCAGAGACATATGAAAAGATGCTCAGCATCACTAGCTATCAAAGAGATGCACATTAATACCACAATGAGGTACCATCTCACACCAGTCAGAGTGGCCAACATAAATAAATCCACAAACAAATGTTGGAGAGGATGCAGAGAAAAGGGAACCCTAGTGCACTGTTGGTGGGAATGCAGACTGGTGTGGCCACTGTGGAAAACAATATGGAATTTCCTCAGAAAACTAAAAAGAGAACTGCCTTTTGACTTGGCAATTGCACTTCTGGGATTATACCCTAAGAACCCTTAAACACCAATCCAAAAGAACCTGTGCACCCCAATGTTCATAGAAGCACAATTTACAATAGCCAAGTACTGGAAGCAACCTAAGTGCCCATCAGCAAACGAGTGGATCCAAAAACTATGGTATATTTACACAATGGAATTCTACACATCAGAGGGAAAGAAGGAGCTTATACCCTTTGCAACAGCATGGATGGAACTGGAGAGCATTATGGTAAGTGAAATAAGCCAGGCAGTCAGGGGCAAATACCATATGATCTCACCTTTAACTGGGACATAAACAATAGAAGAAAAAAGCAAACAATATATAACCAGAGACATTAAAGTTAAGAACAATCTAACAATAGCCAAGGGCGAGTGGGGTGGGGACAGTGGGACGAGTGGATTACAGGAACTACTATAAAGGACACATGGACAAAATCAAGGGGGAGGGTGGAGGTGGGGTAGGGAGGTGAGTTCAGCTGGGGTGGGGTGGAGGGATGGGGAGAAAAGGCATACAACTGTAACTGAATGACAATAAAAATTAAAAAAAAAAGAAAATAAATAAATAATTATATATATTCTGGAAAAAAAATTGTCTTATTTCTCCCTCCTTTTATAAACAGTGGCTAGTTGGGTGAAATATCATGGTTATTGATGTACTTCTCCAAAGGAACTCCTATTTGTTCACTATTTCTTTGTACTTTAAATCTCATAGAATACTCTCTTGCTGTCTTACTCCATTTCACCTTCCCCTTGCCCCTGATCAGTTGAGTAAGGGATTTTATTTCCTTGTTTTCTCTATCCCTTTTTTTCCCTCCCCTCTCTCCACCTGGGCTTTACTCCTTACTCTTATTAGTTTGTTACCCCAATCCTCGCAAAATCACTTTTCTTTACAGTAGACATCTCATATTTACTTTTTGCTTTTCTACCGTATTTTATTTCCATCCCACCTTTATTAGACCTCATTCAGCTATTGTTGCTATCAACCCTGCTGTGGTTTTTCTGCAATTCTGTCCCCATTGGTCCAGTATCTTTTCAATTTTACTTCAAACCTCATGGTATACTCTTTCCTATTCTCACCCCATTGTTCCCATCACTCGTTCATGTTTTGTTTATGTTTTAAATTTTGTTCTCTCTCTTTTTTCACCAAGGTTCTATCCCAACTCATCAATACTACTCCCTCTTACCAATCAGTAACATTTTCCCCTCTTTTAGTCATCTCATACTCCCTTTGTCATGCCTTGTAATATCCTCAGTCTCTTTCCACCTTTATTAATCTTAGTTCAATTGTGATAGAAATTGCTGGTGTGGTAGAGGGGTTCTTTTTGCTGGTGTAGGATTGGTTGTCTGGTAATATTACTTTGTTAACCAACACCTGTACAACAGCATACAAGACAAGGTGGGAGTTACAACTACCAGTAAACCTGCTGGAGGAGAGAACACACCAACAAAGAAGCTACCAACAGGTAAACCTCAAGTACAGAAGGAGAGCACACACCAATGGAAGAAAGGGAAACTGTAGAGCACACAGGCAAGGATATCAAAGAGACCACACCACTGAGTCCCACAGAATCCCTATCACAGAAGGCCACTCCATGAAGACAGTTGGTAAGGCAGAACATATGGAATTGCAGAAACAAACAAAAAGAGCCGCCTATAATGGGGAGACAAAGAAAAAACCCACAATCTAAAGGAATAGAAGATTCTCCGGTAAAAAAAAAACTAAGTGAAATGGAGGCCAGCAAACCATCAGATATAGAATTCAAAAGAATGGTTATAAGGATGCTCAAGGAACTCAGCTGACAACTGAAAGAAACTGAGCAGGAACTACAAGAGCATGAAAAAGGAAATAGAAACTATAAACAAGAACCAGGAAGAAATGAATAATACAACATCTAAAATAAATACATTAGAAGGAATTATAAGCAGGCTGGATGAAGCAGAGGACTAAATTAGTGAGCTGGAGGACAAACCAGAAAGAAATACCCAGTCAGAGAAGCTGCATGAAAAAAGATTTTAAAAATATGAATATAGTTTAAGGGGACTGCAGAACAACATGAAATACAACAACATACGAATCATAGAAATACCAGATGGAGAAGAAAAAAAGAAAGGGATAAAAGACCTGTTCGAAAAAATAATGACAGAAAACTTCCTGAACCTGGAGAGGGGAAAAGCCAACCAAGTTAAGGAAGCACAGAGGGTCCTAATCAAGATGAACCCAAAGAAGCTTACTGCAAAACACACCAAATAAAAATGCCACATTTTAAACACAAAGAAAGAACTCTAAGGAAAGCAAGGGAGAAGCAAGAAATACAAGGGAGCTCCAATAAGGCTAGCAGTTGATTTCTCAACAGAAACAGTACAGCTAGAAGGGAATGGCAAGAAATATTCTAAATAGAAAGGCAAAGGCCTGCAACCAAGACTACTCTACCTAGCAAGGCTCTTAATTAAAATGGAAGGCAAAATAAGGAGTTTCTAGACAAAAGAAGGCTAAAAGAATACACCTCCACCAAACCAGCATTACAAGATATGCACTAAAGGGACTGCTTTAAGAAGATGAAGAAAAACATTGAGAGAGGAACACTGGTACAAAGGGGGAAAAGTGAATAAGTACCTATTAATGATAACTTTAAATGTAAATGGATTAAGTGCATCAAAAGACATACAGTAGCTGAATGGATAAATAAACAGGACCCACATTCTTGCTGTCTACAAGAGACCCACCTCAGAGCCAAAGACCTACCCACTGATAGTGAAGGGTTAGAAAAATGTTCCAAGCAAATGTACAGGGAGAAAAAGCTGGGGTAGCAATACTTATATCAGACAAAATAGACTTCAAAACAAAGGCCAGAAAAAGAGACATAGGGAGACATTTCATATTACTCAAGGGAAAAATCCATCAAGAAGACATAAATATTGTAAACGTATATGCACCCAACATAGGAGCACCCAAATACATCAGGAAAATCTTGGAGGACTTCAAGAAAGATATAGGCAGCAAAACACTTATAGTAGGGGATTTTAACACCCCACTGTCAACAATGGATAGATCTTCCCAACAAAATAACAATGATATTCTGGCACTGAACAATGTCCTAGATCAAGTGGACTTAACAATATACATATAGAACCTTTCATCCCAAAGAAGCAAAATACACATTCTTTACAAATGCACATGGAACATTTTCAAAGATAGAGCACATGACAGGACAGAAAACAAGCCTCAACAAATTCAGGAAAACTGAAATTATATCAAGCATTTTTCTCAGTCCACAAAGTCCAGAAACTAGAAACCAACCTCAAGGAAAAAACTCAAAAACATTCAAATTCATGGAAATTGAATAGCATGCTATTAAACAATGAATTGGTTAATAATGAGATCAATGAAGAAATCAACAGTTTCTGGAAACAAATGAACACACAACAGTCCAAAACCTATGGGACACATCAAAGACACCCCTGAGAGGGAAGTTCATAGCAATATAGGCCTACCTAAAAAAGATAGAAACATGAAGATAGAGGCATAGGTAGACACACTGCGCCTCCTCACACAACCAAAAGAAGGACAACAACAATTTAAAAACAAAAAACAACCATAACTGACAGAAAATGGAACTGCACAGAAGTCCAACAACCAAAGAGATAAAGAAGAAACGTTCATCCAGACCAGTAGGAGGGGCAGAGACCGGCAGCCAGGGCAGATAGGATTGCGGCAATGCAGCCAGACCCAGAGACGTGGAGGATTGTGAGACTAACAGGGCAGGCAGTGTGACCACTAGCAGACCCCACGGCCCCACGTTCGTGAATAGATAATCCTGGACAAAGGGCAGGCAAGCGAAGCAGACCATGCAACCCGGGGCTCCAGCGCAGGGAAATGAAGCCTCAAACCTCTGATTGAAAACACCTGTGGGAGTTGAGGCAGCAGCAGG
This sequence comes from Desmodus rotundus, assembly GCF_022682495.2. Lineage (NCBI taxonomy): Eukaryota > Metazoa > Chordata > Mammalia > Chiroptera > Phyllostomidae > Desmodus > Desmodus rotundus. The sequence goes on along the minus strand of NC_071389.1, from coordinate 104,816,760 downwards.
AGAAGCTCCCAGCCTCACAGGAGAGTTTGTTCGAGAGACCCACAGGGGCCTAGAGCGTGCACAAGACCACCCACTCAGGAATCAGCACCAGAGTGGCCCAATTTGATTATGGGTAGCAAAGGGAGTGACTGAAATCTGTCAGAGAGTGGAGCAGGCACAGTTGCTCCATCTCGGCCTCTCCCCCATGTATAGTGTCACAGCACAACAACCAGCGTTACCTTGCCCTGGTGAACACCTAAGGCTCCGCCCCTTTATATAACAGGGGTGCTAAGACAAAAAACAAAATGGCCCAAATGAAAGAACAGATCACATCTCCAGAAATAATACAACTAAGCAGCGAACAGATAGCCAAACTATCAGATGCACAATTCACAACACTGGTAATCAGGATGTTCACAGAATTGATTGAATTTGGTCAAAAACTAGATGAAAAAATGAAGGCTATGCTAAGAGAAACAAAGGAAAATGTACAGGGAACCAATAGTGATGGGAAGGAAACTGGGACTCAAATCAATGGTGTGGACCAGAAGGAAGAAAGAAACATCCAACCAGAAAAGAAGGAAGAAACAAGAATTCGGAAAAATGAGGAGAGGCTTAGGAACCTCCAGGACACCTTTAAACATTCCAACGTCCGAATTATAGGGGTACCAGAAGGAGAAGAGAACGAACAAAAAATTGAAAACTTATGTGAACAAATAATGAAGGAGAACTCCCCCAATCTGGCAAAAGAAATAGACTTCCAGGAAGTCCAGGAAACTCAGAGAGTCCCAAAGAAGCTGGACCCAAGGGGGAACACACCAAGGCACATCATAATTACGTTACCTAAGATTAAGCAGAAGGAGAGAATCTTAGAAGCAGCAAGAGAAAAGGACACAGTTACCTACAAAGGAGTTCCCATAAGACTGTCAGCTGATTTTTCAAAAGAAACTTTACAGGCAAGAAGGGGCTGGCAAGAAGTATTCAAAGTCATGAAAGGCAAGGGCCTACATCCAAGATTACTATATCCAGCAAAGCTATCATTTAGAATGGAAGGGAAGATAAAGTGCTTCTCAGATAAGGTCAAGTTAAAGGAGTTCATCATCACCAAGCCCTTATTATATGAAATGTTGAAGGGATTTATCTAAAAAAAGGAAGATAAAAAATATGAACAGTAAAAATTACAGCAAACTCACAGTTATTAACAACCACACCCAAAACAAAAACAAAAGCAAACTAAGCAAACAACTAGAACAGGAACAGAACCACAGAAATGGAGATCACAAGGAGGGTTATCAATAGGGGATTGGGAGGGGGAGAGAGGGGGGAAAGGTACAGAGAATAAGTAGCATAAATGATAGGTGGAAAATAGACAGGGGGAGGGTAAGAGTAGTGTAGGAAATGTAGAAGCCAAAGAACTTATAGGTATGACCCATGGACATGAACTGTAGGGGGGAATGTGGGAGGGAGGGGGTGGGCAGGATGGAGTAGAGTGAAGAGGGGGAAATGGGACAACTGTAATAGCATAATAAATATATTTTAAAAAAGAAATTAAAAAAATAAAGATAGAAACATTTCAAATAAACAACCTAGCCTTATGCCTACAAGAACTGGAGGAACAACATCAAAGACAGCCCAGAGTGAGTCAAAGGAAGGAAATGACTAAGATCAGAGCAGAATTAAATGACATGTAGACTAAAAGAACAATTAAAAGGATCAATAAATCCATGAGCTGTTTCTTTGAAAAGATAAACAAAATTGGCAATCCTTTATCCAGACACATCAACAAAAAAAGAGAGAGGACCCAAATAAATCAGAAATGAGAAGGAGAGATTACAACCGATACCCCAGAACTAAAAAGGATTGTCAGAAATTACTATGAACAACTATTTGCCAAGAAATTTGAAAACGTGGGTGAAATGGACAAATTTCTAAAAAAAAAAAAAGTCTTTCAAAGTTGAATCTAGAAGATGCAGAAACCCTGAACAGACCAATAGCAGCTAGTGAGATTGAAGCAGTAATCAAAAAACTCCCAACACACAAAAGCCCTGGACAGGACAGTTTCACAAGATAATTTTACAAAACATTTACGGAAGAGTTAACCTCTACACTTCTCAGATGGTTTCAAAAATTCAAGAAGAAGGAGGACTCCCAAACTCTTTTTATGAGGCCAGTAACATCCTAATTCCAAAACTAGATAAAAGACACAGTAAAGAAAGAAAACTACAGGCCAATATTTCTGATGAACATAGAAAAAAAAGTCCTCAACAAAATATTGGCAAATCGCATCCAGCAGTACATTAAAAAGATCATACAACATAATCAAGTGGGATTCATCCCAGGGTTGCAAGGATGGTATAATATTTGCAAATCAATAAATGTAAGACATCACATAAATAAGAGGAAAGATAAAAATCACATGATCATATCAACAGATGAGGAAAAAGCTTTTGATAAGGTACAGCACCCATTTATGGTAAAAATGCTCAACAAAGTGGGAGAGAGTATACCTCAATATAAAAAAAAGCCATATATAAGAAACCTACAGCCAACATTATACTAAATGGGCAAAAACCAAAACTTTCCCACTAAGATCAGGAACAAGACAAGGGTGTCCACTTTCATCACTTTTATTCACATAGTTTGGGAAGTTCACAGTGATCAGACAAGAAAAAGAAATAAAAGGCATCCAAGTTAGAATGGAGGAAGTAAAACTGTCATTGTTTGCAGATGACATGATATTGTACATAGAAAATGCCATAGGTTCCACCAAGAACTACTGACCTAATAAATGAATTTAGCAAAACAACGGGATACAAAATCAATATTCAGAAATCAAAGGCATTTTTGTACACCCACAGTGAAATATCAGAAACAGAAACTAGGGGAAAAAATCCCATTTACTATGGCAAAAAGAAAAATTAAGTGCATAGGAATAAACTTAACCAGAGATAAAAGACGTGTACTCAGAAAACTACACAACAATGAAGAGAGAAATTAAGTGAGACACAAATAAATGGAAGCATATACCATGTTCAAGGATTGGAAGAACTAACATCATTAAAATGTCCATTCTACCCAAAGCAATTTATAGATTCAACCCAATCCCTATTAAAATACAAATAACATATTTCACAGATATAGAACAAATATTTCAAAAATTCATATGGAACCATAAATGACCCCAAATAGCCTCAGCAATTCTGAAGTAGAAGAACAAAGTAGGAGGGATCACAATACCTGATATTAAAGTATATTACTAGTCCACTGAAATCAAAACAGTCTGGTACTGGCATAAGAACAGACAGAGAGACCAATGGAACAGAACAGAGAGCCCAGAAATAAACATATGTCTCTACGGTCAATTAATATTTGACAAAGGAGGCAGAAGCGTAAAATGAAGTAAAAATAGCCTCTTCAACAAGTGGTGTTGGGAGAACTGGAATGGTACATGCAACATAATGAAGCTAGACCACCAACTTACACAATACACAAAAATAAACTCAAGATGAATAAAAGATTTAAATATAAGTTATGTCACCATAAAAGTCCTAGCAGATAACAGGCAGGAGAATCTGATATCCCATGCAACAATATTATCACCGATATGTCCCCTTGAGTAAGGGACATAAAGAAAAGAATACACCAATGGGACTACAACAAATTAAAAAGCTTTTGTATAACTAAGTAAAACATCAGAAAAATGAGAACAAACCAACCATATGGGAAAATATATTTGCAAATGATACCTTGGAAAATGGTTTGATATCAAATTATATAAAGAGCACACACAACTTCACACTAGAAAGACAAACAATCCAATTAAAAATTGGGCAAAGGACCTGAACAGACACTTCTCCAAGGAGGACAATACAGAGGGCCTGGAGACATATGAAAGGATGCTCAGCATCACTAGGCATCAGAGAGATGCAAATTAAAACCACAATGAGATACCACTTCACACCAGTCAGTATGGTTATCATAAAAATTCAAAAACCAACAAGTGCTGGTGGGGTTGTGAAGTAAACGGTACCCTAGTAAAGTGTTGGTGGGAATTCAGACTGGTACAGCCTCTGTGGAAAGCAGTATGGAATTTCTTCAAAAAACTAAAAATGGAACTGCCTTTTTTTTATTGTTGTTCAAGTACAGTTTTCTGCTTCCCCCCCAGCCCTCCCCACCACCCCATCCACACCCCTCTTGTTATTGTCCATGTGTCCTTTATAATTGTTCCTGCAAACCTTTCACCCTTTTCCCCCATGATGCCCTCCCCTCTCCCCTCTGGTCACTGTCAGCATGTTCTCAATTCCAATGTCTTTGTTTATGTTTTGCTTGCTTGTTTGTATTGTTGATTAGGTTCCTATTAAAGGTGAGATCATATGGTATCTGTCCCTCACCACCTAGCTTATTTCACTTAGCATGATGCTCTCCGGTTCCATCCATTCTGTTGCGAAGTGTAGGAACTCCTTCTTTCTTCCCGCTGTGTAGTATTCCACTGTGTAAATGTACCATAGTTTTTTAATTCATTCATTTACTGATGGGCACTTAGGGTACTTCCAGCACTTGGTTATGTAAATTGTGCTGCTATGAACGTTGGGGTGCACAGGTTCTTTTAGATTGGTGTTTCAGGGTTCTTAGGATATAATCCTAGCAGTAGAACTGCCGGGTGGAACTGCCTTTTGACCTGGCAATTCTACTGCTGGGATTATATCCTAAAAACCCTGAAACACCAATTCAAATGAACCTATGCACCCCAATGGTCATAGCAGCACAATTTACAATAGCCAAGTGCTGGAAGCACCCTAAGTGCCCATCAGGAAATGAGTAGATGAAAAAACTGTGTTACATTTACACAATGGAATGCTACTTAGCCATAAGAAGAAGGAAATCTTACCTTTGGAGAAGCATTGCTGGACATGGAGAGTATTATGCTAAAAGAAATGTCAGTCAGAGAAAGGCAGATATCATTTGATTTCACTTATATGTAGAATCTAATGAACAAAATAAACTAACTAAAAAATTACTTATAAACACAGAGAACAGACTGATAGCTGTCAGAAGGGAGGGAGGTTGGGGGACTGATGGTATTAAGCAAAAAAGACCAAAAAACCCCCCACAAACCTGTATAGACAGACAGCAAAATGGTGATTGTCAGAGGGAAAAGGGAGTGAGGGGAGGTAGTAGAGTGCAAAGTGGAGATAAGTGGTGATGGAAGAAGACCTGTCTATGGATGGTCAGCACACAATACAATAATATACTGATGACATATTACATAATTGTACACTTGAAACATATATAATTTTATTAACCAATGTCACCCCAGTAAGTTCAATAATTTTTTTACATTGTGCATCAAAAGATACTAGCAAAAGAGTAAAAAGGCCACCCACAGAATAAAAAAAATACATTCAGTAAATAAGGGTTCCCTTTTCTTCACAACCTCTCCAACACTTGTTACACCTGTCTTGTTGATAAATAGCCATTCTAACACGTGTGAAGTGGTATTTCATTGTAATTTTGATTTGCATTTCCCTAACAGCTAATGAAGTTGAACATTGTTTCATATAACTGTCCATTGTTGCTGGTGGAAATGTAGACTCTATGGCCTTATGGAAAAGAGTATATTAGTTTCTCAAAAAATTAAAAATAGAATTACCATGTTATTCAGCATTTCCACATCTGGGTACACACCCCCAAAATTGAAAGGAGGGCACAAAGATATATTTGCACACCAATATTCATAGCAGAATTATTCACAGTAGCCAAAACCTGGAAGCAACCCAAATGTTCATCAATGGATAAATGCATAAGCAAACTGTGGTACATACATTGAATGAAATATTATTCAGCCATAAAAAGGAAGGAAATTCTGCTATCTGCTACAACATGGATAAACCCTGAGGACACTATGCTACATAAAATAAACCAGTCACAAAAAGACGAAGACTGTAAGATTCCACTTCTGTGAGGCAACCTGGGAAGTCAGATTTTCAGACACAGAAAGTAGAAGAGTGGTTGCCAGTAGCTTGGGGAGATAGGAATGAGGAGTTCTCATTTAACAGGGATGGTTTCAGTTTTGTAAGCTGGAAAGCATTATGAAATGGATGGTGGTAATGATTGCTGAACATTATGAATATATTTAATACCACTGAACTGTACACTTAAAAATGGTTAAGATGGTAATTTTTATGTTGTGTGTATTTTACCACAATAAAATATTTTTAAAAGTGCTGCTTAAAGCTACTAAGTTTGCAACAATGTTTATGCAGAAATAAAAAAAGCATACAATTACTAACTTTATTTTTCTTAAATGAATACAATACTGCTTAAAAACTTTAAATAACTCGCTGGAATTTCTATGGCTGTGAGTGACAAAGATGGAGTTAGAGCCAGGCAGTCAGAGGAAGAGTCCATGCCAGACTGCATTGTAAGTGGAGTAAAGAGTTTAGTTAATTTTCAAAGAATTTAAAAGGTTAGTACTTTTCTGATAACACAACACCTTTAAAACATGATATTGAACACATTTTGTACTGCTTTGAATGCTTTGTACCTACGTAACCATGAAAATGAGCCTTTATAATTTTTTAGTTTTTATTTTATTTCCATTGGACAACATTCATAATAGGAACCAACAAGACTAAAATGCTGCATTTAATTTAAACAATACTTACAGGGTAATAAAATGGAAGCTGGTCTCAAATATAAGTGCCAGATGTCACAGAATGAAGTGCCTCTGGTTACAGAAGGAAGAGGTTCCCTGTAGTGTTTACCCATTGGAAAGGAACATATCAAAAGCCTACTATGGACCCCTACTGCACACAGAATAAGGTAAGACTCCCCAGTCAGCTGCAGCATGCGTTTGCAGCTCCATTTTCAACTACTAGACTTCATGAGCCCTCTTCCTGACTGCTAATGGTTTCAAAGTGCCTGATGATTTTCTGTGTCTGTACCTCCATTCCAATTACATCTTGATGAAACCATCTTTCTCTTCATCTTTGCCTCTATAACATTAACTCATTTGTTAAAGTAGAGCTCAAATTCCATCTTGCTAGTAAAACATTTCACCATAAAACCCCCTACTCGTTATGGTAGCTTTTGCCTTCACCTCTCTTGATGTTTATTGTCTACATGCATTCATCATTTACTTTGTAGAATTGTTAGTATTCAATTCAATTCCTTAAATATTTATGAAATTTCAATATACTCTACCAGACTCTAGATGGAAAACAGTGCATAAGACACAGCCCCTGCCTTCAAAGAGTTATTTCTCAGTTGATAAAAGGCTGCTTGAATGGCAGATAACAAAGATTCTAAAGTAAATTTAAAAAACCTAAGTTAGGCTTTCAAGTAGGAAAAACTTGCAAGTTTAATGGGAAGAAAAAAAACATCTATGTTAAAAATAAACTTTGAATTTTAAACAAAAACAGACTCACTTCTTTTAGAACAAAGAAATAGGTTCCAGGCTCTAAAGCTATGCTTGTAAGGTCAATTTCTCTTCAGAGTGGACAAAAATAGAAAAGCAAAATATTTAGTGCAAACATACAAAATTTGAATTGATTATGGTTGAGGCAGAAAATGTCAGTTGAGGAAATAAATTATGTTAAGAAAACATATTTCTGTATTAAACGTGATAAAAGAGAAAGGAGGAAAATTCATCATTGAAATACCTCATCTTTCTAAATTATGCAACAGGTGTTTTTAATAAGACTGGCTCTTTATTCTACAGTTAGTGAGGTTGAGTGTAAGATTCATGTAAAACATAAAGAGGCTGTCTCTATCAGATAAAATGTATTATAAGTACTACCATACTCAGTATTTAAAAGAGTAAGGACACAAGTACATAAATAGACAACCCAATGAAAACAAATAGAAAGCCCAGACATCTGTGAAAATATAGGAATTGTTAAGAGTTTAAAAGTATTATCTTGAATTAATTTGGAAAATAAAGGCTTCTTAAAAGTGGATCCTATGTAACTAGGTGAATTTCTGGAAAAACTAAGGTTGAATCCGCATTGTCTTCTTACAAAGATAAGCTCTGAAATGTTAGTAAAAATGAGATTACACTTCTGCTTTGGGAACATGGAACAGATGGGAAGGGTGTGTTATTGCGCTTAACAGATATTCCTCCTGTTAAGTGCAATAACACACCCTCGACATTGTGTATACAACCACACACAGGGGGACTGAGCTGCAGAGGCTGACCACCAGAGACTTTGGGGCCAAATCAATGAAAACAGGCAAGTTACATGGATTTCTATTTGTCTCTTATAATTCAGACTTGGAGCTAACAAAGTTGGCAACCCAGAAACACCAGTGAGTACAGACAAGAAAAGCCCCCCAAAAGCCTGCTCTCTAGCTAAAAGACTGAAAGGGGCAGGGTTGCAAGACCAAAAACTCTTAGAGAACAACTCCTCTACTCTAGCTAAACCCACAGAAAATTCTGTGGTCCTACTCCCAGCTTTGCCTGCAAAGGCAGAATGAGGGATCTTGACTTCCATCCTTGCCAGGCTGTAATTTGGTGTCCCAAACGCTTTCTGTGTCAGTGGGGTCACGCTGGGGAGACTGGAATTCCACCCCCCACCCACAGGTAATGAAGCTCTTCTCCCTCACAGGGAGGGCAGTGTTAGAGGATACCTGGTAGAGAGTGAGTGTGTTTACTGATGCCATTCCCAGGATGTAAGTGGAGGTCATGTGGGGGCAGGAGTGAGGAGGCACTTCTAACCTCAGCCAGGGTGTGGAGTGGGAACTCCCCACTCTCCTGCCAGCAGTAATAAGACGACCCACCCCTTTGTGCAGCAGTAATGAAGCAGAACCACCTTTCCTCTCTTCTCTTGACAGGCTCATGTCAGAGAAAGCCAGCTAAGACACAGGCTTGAAAATCCCAAATCTCATAACATAATACTCAGACTGTCCAGATTTCAACTGAAACATCACTAGTATGTCATACAAAAAAAAAAGAACCCTCAAAAAAAAAATCCAGGGAATCTAAACATGAATTTAAAAAAACAACAATCAATACATGCAAACAATATGACAAGAATGGAAATTCTTTAGGAAAAATGAAAGGGGCTAGATAGTAACTTGAAGCCTCACAAAGATAGATACAAAGAACTTCAGTAAGATAACTACATAGTTCAACACAACATTTTATAGTTCAATACAAAATCTGTAAAAATCTGGTGTTCTTGTATTTGTGTTTTGTAACTCCTTTTTTATTTCTTATATGAATTTTAAAATAAATGTAAAACTAATCATTGAAAAACAGGGCCTGAGCATCTGCATTTCTGTCAACTCTGGGGGTTGTGGGGCTGGTGTGGGGACCACACTGAGAACAGCTGCTCTCTCAGTAGGACGCATCCTTGGCGGAGTGGGAGTGAGCAGCTCAGATCAGTGTTTTGCCCTTCAACGCATACACCAGTATCTGTGTGACCATAATCATCCTGGGCACCACCTGGATGCAAATTTGGCAAAAACACACACTTTAACTTACGATTGATTAGCCACCACACAGCTCTTCTCAAACATTCATCATTAGTAGTTAATGATGATTTGTTAGTACTCCCTATCAGCAGATGGCAGTGCAGGGATCCTTGTTTTCACCTCAAACAGTCCTCTTGCCCCCTTTTAAGTTCTTACAACTCTAGTCCCACCTATTCTCATGGCCAAGGCACCCCTCAATTATGAGCACACAGTGGCTACCTGGTACAAGGGGGATGGTGTTCTTGCTTTTCCACTGTCCCCTTCTCATGGAGCCAGCTGCTTCTCTTCTTCCTCTGTGGCACTGAGACCTCACAAATAATCTCACTGTGTTACTCATGTCATAATTTATATCAGACGGGTCAGCAAAAGTTTTTCTGGTCACCACAACTTTGCAAACTCCACCACTTACTTTGACACCTCTCCACCCACTCTTCTTAGTTTTCCTGTCTTTCCTGAGAAATAGATAAATAAAATAAAAAAGATTTATTGTTCAAAGCTCTGAATGTTGCAACCCTTGCCTGGAAATTTCAGAGCTGCTTTTCTCTAAATGCACCTTAAAGGAGACACCTCCTTTTGTTTACTGAACCCATTGCCTGTATTATGAACACATTGGCCACAAAGTGACCTCAGGGCTATGCACTCACAGGTATGCATTCACAATTTCTGCTTTGAGACTAATTGTATCTGCTATGTACTGCATGATCTAGCAAACAGGTACTACCTACTGAGTATGTGCTGGGTGCCAGCACCTGCACCGGCTGCTTTACACAGTTTACACATTTAATTCTCATAATTACCCTCCCAAGTAGGTACTGGTATTGTGTCTATTGGTAGATGAAGAAACCAAAACTTAGAAAGATTGAATAACTAACGTTACACAGCTAAACACTAGAGCAAGGTTTAAAACCCAAAGAAGACCTAAATATGTTTTACTCCAGAACACTCAACTGCTTCCCATTTATTTGTTGGCCCAGTTATCAGCAAATTCACACAATTACTCACTACTCAGTGACTCCAAATCCCAGAGTACCTTAAAACTGCCTTCTCTTTCCATTTCCATTCCCACTTTTAGGAAAAGGACTTTCATTTCTGCAGGCAAAGATGTGGATGAGGAATATTACTTAATGTATTACGACTCTCTCCTAGAACCAATTAAAATTCTAGCCCCTCCTTTTTCCTGACAGTTTGAAGGATTCACTTAGCCATAGCAATAGAATTCAATTTCCTGTCTTCAAAATTTCCTCTAGTCCCATTAGCCAGAGCTTTTGATTTCTGCTCTCAGAGGTTTCTAGCTGACAAGCCTGTTTGCTGGTGCACCTTTGTACAGAGAAGGGAGGGAATCCAGCCTGACTTTCCAGAAGGGACATTAATTAGTTTTGAATCCAAGTTTTCCCTTAACAAAATTATAAATTACTGGGAGATAAGTACAAGAGGAAGCAGTCTGGGACTCTCATTTTGTTGTTTGTTCTGTTTTATAGAGATCCAGTTTCATGTTTTGAAAACTTTAACACTAAAATCAAACTTACCGGGAGATACAACACCCAGAAAAGAAAAGAGCCAGAGAAAAGCAGATACTTCTTTGTGTTGGGAGTTTACCAAGTTTTTATGATTATATTTTCTTTCAACTCTTAAAAGCCACCATAGATTGCTGTGTTTATTTTCTGAGTTTCCATTTCTAACATATGACCCTAATTTGGGTGAGAAAATAAGATCCATTTCTTGCTGCTTGGAGTAAACCCCTTTCTGCTACTACCAAAGAGAAGTGAGGAAAAATGGGCTACCTTCATGATCAAAACTGTGAACATACATAAAATAATACTATTTTTGTACCAGCTTGTATTTTCCAATTTTTAAACCCTTGATTGAAGTATAATACACACAGGAAAATGCACAAAATGTAAAATTCATCTAAATAAATTACACATAAGAAGCACCCATGTACTCACCAAGAAATGTCCCTCTCACCCAGGTCTCCCCTAAGGTCATCACTATCCTACTATCCCGACTCTGTTGATGTAATTCAGCTTTGCTTATTTTTAAACTTTGTATATATTGAAACTTACAACATCTGATCTTTCACTCAATAGCACGTTTGTTCGCTACCCCCATGTTGTTATGTGTTGCCATAATTCATTTATTTTCAGAACTGTATTTTATTGATGATTTTGCATACTTTATTTATCCAATCTAATATTGAATGATATTGTGGTTGTTTCCTGTTTACGTCTCACACTAGCAATATTGCTATGAACATTCTTGTACATGTTCTTGATGCACATAAGTGCACATTACTGTAAGATATATACCAGGAGTAGAATTGGTGGGTTATAGAGATTCTGTGTCTACAACTTTACTAAATAACATCACATTATTTTCCAAAATGACCAGACCAATTTATGTCCCCACCAGTAGGGTCTGAAGGTTCCTGTTACTCCATGTCTTTGCCATCATTTAGTGCTGTTCCCAGATGCTTAATGGCACTCTTCCTGTTAATGCCAAACCAACATTTGTTGAGCCTCCTTTCTGCACAACTACAGGAAGACCAACCAGCCTTCTTATGGGTTCTTCCCAATAATGTTAGAGGTTCTCCAGAGAATGCTGACGTGTCCTATAGATTTTTCGTGGTTGTCAATACGGCCTGCATCTTCTTCAAGACCATTCCTTCACTCCAGCAGGTCACCTCTTGCCATTGTGTTTCTCAATGTTCTCCTGAGAAAATACAGTGAAAGGCATTCTTTCAAAGGTGAGAGCCTTGCAAGAAAGAGAGGTTTGGGGGATAAAGAATTAGTGATGAATTCTCAAAGCTGTGCTACTTATGATCCTGACTAAAAAAGTAACTGGAGTATAGATGAGAGTAACCAATTCAAAGTAAACATGTGAGGTGTCATCCTTGGGTTATATATCTTCCAGGGGATTTCACCTGGACCTCTGCTTTGTGCAATACCTTGAGGCACAGTTCCTTTGACTCAACTAGGCTTTCCTAGTTTTCCTGACTGGTAGGCAGGCATTCCTCTTGTCAAAACTGCCATTAAATTTTGGCAAGAGGGGTCTCAGTCCTAGGCCTAGTACTCTTGTTTTGGACTTCACATTCCATAAGGAAGGTGGGCTCTGAGTCTAGGAAATACAACCCCCTTTTACCCCACACTCCCATACATAGTACCTCAGAATCCCCTGTCAAACAGCCCAAGCCCACTTCCAAAGATCTGCGCACTTCACCATTCAGCCTATCTTCCTGAAGTAGGTATTACCTGTGACAGACCTGTAAGTCCAGACAGCTGAGAGGTGGCCAGTTGCAAGGGGTATGGATGATTTTTAGATATGAGAGCTGAGTTAATCCCAGGCATGTGTGAAAGTCTCTTCAACCTTCTGAACTGATATGAGATGAGGAAAGAGAGGCAGCACTGGGGAACTCTCTGTTCTGTTGTGTAGTAAGGAGAGGACTGAGGAGTTTGAGAATTTTCAATTCAAATCTGGCCTTCCAAGATGTCAGGAAGGTGTATTTGTTAAGGTAGGAGGATAAAATGTATTTCATTTAATACTTTGTTATCTTAATTTATTACAGCTTTCAAGTATGTAGACATATGAGAAGGGCCTACATTCATACCCTAGTTCTGCAAGTGTTAGCACCTCATTCACTACCCTGCTTCTTCTTTCATCCTCCACTCCTCAGGTGTCTGTTCCAGCTTGATTCTGCCCTCCCCCCACTCTGGAATCTTCCACTTAATACCTGGCTGGTATGAATTCCTGACAGTTTTCCCAAGCCCTTCTACTATCTGATTCTGCTTCCAACTCTGCTTAAGAGTAAACAGTGACTGAGATGGTCACCCTGTACTGAAAGTTTCAAAGGGTTCTACCACGCCTCTTGATTAATACTGAAGAATAGCTTTTCCTTCCTTTTCCTCCACCTAACTACCAAGGAGATCTACAGGCTTTCTAATTAGTCAAGAAAACATATTAGACTGTAGGATGAACAATGATCCACCTCTTAAATGACTGATGGATCAAGAGGAAACAAACTACATTATCAAAAACCTTTCCCCTAAAATACCTCACAATAAATATTTTAAAGTTAAGTTTTGCATTTGGAAGTTGGAGAAAATCCCTGTGTTAATTTGCAGGAAGATGCAAGCTTAAGTGAAAATATCAAACATTTATATGAATGAAATTTTGGTTGGACAACCTAACTCTGTAAATAAGTAATTGCCCACTAGCTGCAGGTACCTAAAATAGTTAAAAAACACAGAGAAAAGAATCAGCAAAATAACATAACATATATAGTAATTTCCCCTTTAAAAATATAAAAGGTTGTTGCATTACTTCTGTATTAGGATAAAACAATATTTTCATGTTGATGGAAGAATTCATCCTGTGGAGAGTGGGGTTAAACACCATTATGACTTTCCCCACTGTGCCACAGGAATGTGGTCAGGGTAGTTTAGGAAAAAAGTGAGGGTAAGGGTGTGGGATTTCAGGGTTTCAGGAGCAGTCTGTGAAGGAGGAGACATGAAGAGAGAAAAAGGGACAACAAGCTAGTGAAAGACAGAGGAATGAGGATGAAGTCACCAGCAAAACTTTCCAGAGGTGCAAATGGTGAGAATGGTGGGAATGACTTAGAGCCCTCAAAGACTGAGATTCAGTTTCAAATGATTTCCTGTGCTTTGCATTGTTATTTTCTTGTCTTCCTCTAGAGAAAAACAAAAACAAAAACAAAAAGCTCTTTTTGTGTAAGTAGTAAGTAATGTTTGTAGGAATCAAGGAAGGGAAACTATGCTCATTTATACTAGTATAAAATGAAAAGCAAGTATTAACTGTAAGAGGAGAAACACGAATGAAATAGAAAATTCTGCAGAGGGAAGAAATGAGAATAGGGTATGACTTAGAGAAACATAATCTCCTTTAGAACCCTTGTAAACATTGGTGGCAATGCTCTGTTTTCCATCATTTGTGGGACAGGTGCCAGACTATTTTAATATAGATGTCGAAGGGGAGGTATTTCTGTAAAGCTTGAGGGTTTGGGGACATACATGATGGTACCTAGGCCATCCTTACAAATTCAAGCTGTCTTCATTTTGCAGAAAAGGCTTTATAGAATACAGCACAGATAGAATTGATCAGAAATTATTTAATTCTTATAGACATGAAGTTTCAAAACTAACAGGCTTACTGACTAAAGGATATGTTGTATTAGAACTGGGCATCAGTCAACAGGTACTTTGTATTTCCTCTGTTCTCAGCTTCATATTTGTGCAGTGAGAGGCACAAAGGATATGAGAAGAACAGTTACTGCTTCACGGGATATAACAAATAACTAAGTCACATTAAGCCACCAGAGGATTGGGTGTTAGGTTTGGGCTGTAAAGGTAAGGGATGTTCAGAGAAAGGCAAGGTCAACTGAGATGCAAAAGTCTGGAGAAGGTGAGCTGTGCCCTGAGGGAGAGCGAGGCCTGGATGCAGTCTGGAGAAAAATGTGGTCCTCTGGGATGAGGAAGCAGCAATACACCAGCATAGGTGCAGGAAGCTGGTATGGCAAGGAGGACCAGGCTGGTACACCACAAAAGGAACCAGTTGACTTGGATGGATGGTTCTTCCCCAACAACAGTGTCCTGAGATGCTTTTGCTTGTGGAGCAGGGAAGATAATGGAGAACTTTGAAAGAGTAGGGTGAGGACACTGTACATTATTGAACCACCTGAAGAACATTTAATAAATGGTGTTTTAGGAGTATTTGCCTGACAGCAAGCTGTGGGATGGCCATGTAAATGAGAAACTGCAAGCAGGAGGAAACCACGACCCAAATCAGACCTAAGCAGTGGTGATCAGATCAGGACTGTGGGATCACAGAACAGCTGAGGGACTGTCCATGTTTTCAGCCATCTCTATTTAACGTTATACCTTCAAAAGCCTTCCCCCAGATTAAAATACATCATTTCATAGAGATCTGGCTGTCACTATCATTCTACATTCAAAACATATTTTAAACTTTCTTCAGTTTGAGACAAGTAGTCATTCAACTTCATAATAGAAACCTCTTTAAAGAAATTTATTTCCCTTTTTTTGTGTCTTTCAGGTTCATACATTCTCTTGAGCTTGAGATAGCCAACCTATTTCCTACAGGATGCGTGCATTATACAACTTCTACAGGAAAGTGAAGATTGAAGTTCATTATTACTTTATCTGTGTGGTTCCTACAGTCACAGAGCTTATGAGATGAGGACAGTATATGATGCCGGTGCCCTGATGCACACTGGTTCTCAGGTGGCAGGGCTGGTGACAACCTTTGTGGACTTGCAGTGACATTTGAAGTTTGTGACTAAATACAAAACAATAACTGGCACTGTCTAAGTGATGGCGACATAATTTATACACCAGCTGTAAAACTCCAACAAGCCAATAAATCCAGGCCAATGGCAAGGAAGTCCCATATGTTAGGCCATTCAGCAAACTAAGTACACAGGCCTCAGTGAATTGATGATGGCTCTGTTTTTGACTCCTTTTTCTCATTTTGGAGATTAGTGTCTTTCTTTAATTCTATCCTGCAAAATGTACAAGGTAAAACTGCCTCACAAACCTGCTTTATCATTAATCCTCAGATTAATTTCAGCACTTGAAAATGCTAAGATGCCAGAACTTCAAAAAAATACAACTTTGCTTTCTGTTTTATTAATTGTTAGTATCAATGTCTCCAGAGATATGTGCAACATTAGTTAGAAATTCAGGGAAGCATTTTCCATGTTGATGTAAGTAGGTTTCTGGGGTCACTTACAAAAAGTGTAAAATGTTCACTTAGTCTGCATACGCTAGGTTGCTAAAAGGTTATTTCTAGATTTATGATTTCTCATTTTTTGATCTTATAATTCAAGCTATAGTTTTAGTCATTGGTCAAAAGGTATGAGGAAACACAGCAGCTTCTCACATGTAGGAAAAATAGGCTTTATTTATATGTATATAAAATTGTTTATAAGTGTAAATAGTACTAAGGCAAAGGGAAATTTGAAAATATATCCAGTGCACCAAAGTCTCATAGAACAAATATTTAACAAATAAAGGAATGGGAAAAAACCCTCATGGAGATACAAGCTACATAGATATATGTTTTTAAGTTTAGCAAAGCTAAACCTTCAGGATGCCAGTTTTTTTTTTCTCTTCAGCTATTAAACTTGTAACTTGGGTATTATTGTCTGATGAATTACCTAAAGTAGCAGAGTATCTAATAGGTGTAGTTGTTGGAGTAAACATAATTTAGAATACACTAAAATAGTTAAGTACAAGTCATCACTAATTCCTGGTAGAGGTTCTATTTCATTCCTGATGAAGAGTACAGAGGGAGGATAATTTACCTCTAGGCATCAAGTTAATTAAAGGTTAATGCAAATAGTCTTAGGTTCTGCCTAAAAGAAACGTGATGAGTTTTCATTTTACCTAAGCTCATTTCCAGCACCATCCTTCTCACAAGCCTTACTGAGCCCTTCCTCAGGAGTGTGTTCTGTCCTGTCTTACTGTCCAGGCAGCTCAGAGAGGTGCCATGTGTCAGTGAGAAGTGATTCACCATGTGGGTACAAGACAGAGACACTCTGCTTCTGCAGACTCTGGAACATTGCTTCCAATCAACCAGGATTCCAGAGCATCGCTGATTGGAACGTTTCCTGCCCATTTGTGTTCCTGGAAACACCTAAGAGGTGCCCTCAGTGCTAAGTGTTCATGAGGTATGGGGGTTCGTGCAGGTTTTATGTCTATCTGGTTATTGGTCTCTGTTTCTTCACTTGCTTTTTTTCTCTACAATGGGAGGAAGGGACTCAATATGTGATTACAATAATCTGATACCTTAAAAAACCCGATGGTTTAAACAATGACATATAAATGACTCCTGTAGGTCTATTGTCTAAACCTGCACCATCAAAGCCATCTCTGATCACAGTCTTAATCTCTGACAAAAGCCTACATGTTCATAATTAGATTATTTATCTGTCTGTATAATTTTAATCTTAACTGATTTGTTTACCTGTGGAGAAAAGAACAGCAAGTTGTGTTATAGTTTGTTCACAAGCTAGGAAGACTAATACCCATTCGTTCTATCTTTATTATTGAAGTTATTCTGCATCTTGTGCTTTGAAAAGGTTTCAAGAAAGACACAAAATATGAAGCAGAAGAAGCAGAGTAATACAGCAGATAAGAGCCAGAAAACTTGGACTCAAATATGGCTCTGCTATGTGACCTTGGGTAAGCTACTGAACTTCATTGTGGACCAAGATTTCTGTTTGAAAACTGGGAAACTTAACTCATAGGATATTGTGAATATTGAATGAGTGTAGATATAAAGTGTCTAGACTCTGCCTGGTACATAAATTGTATGTAAGTATCAGCCGTGTTGGTATTGAGTCTTACAGTGAGTGTGGAGGCTGGGGAGAATAATTCACTTACCAAAAACTGTGACAACTTCATGAATATGAGCATATTGTATACAGAAAAGCATATAGGAGAGCTACATTTCCAATAACACATGTAAAACCATTTTAAAAATCTATAATTGCTGAATTTTACTATTTTAAAATCAGAGATATTGGTGGCATACTAAATGGGACAAAAAAAAAATTCTCAGGGAGCATTCCAAAAACAATGACTTAGAACAGTGATTGTCTACCTTAGTTCATGTTACAATCTCTTGGGAGAGTCTGTTAGAATCATACTGGAGCCCAGGCCTCTGTATTTTTGAGAAAATTTCTAGGCAATTCTGATGTAAAATAAAGATATAAAGTAGACAGAGAAGGAAGGGTGCAAAGTCTGGGTTCTAGGTGGGAAGGGGATTTGAATCAGCTACTTGGGCATCTGGAACCATAGTGAATTTACTCAGCATTCCTACACTGCAAACTAAAATAACCCACTCCAGTCAGTCAGATCAAGCCATTAACATGTTACTGAGTATTTCTGCTTTTGGTTCACATTTAAAGATGTTTATTTTCAAATACGATCCTTTCCTCTGACAGGGTGAAAGGACTGGTTTCCATCAAGGAAGTTAAAGCTCTAGGCAGTAACTCATCACAGCAAGGCTTATTTTCAAGAGTGTAATGTGTCCCATTGCCTTGTTGTTAGACAATCTTTATACATATACACACATTCTGAGTCTTTTGGCTGTAGATATTTCAAAATATTGAAAAAAAGCCCCAATCAAAACAAGCCTGACATTTAGTACCTCTCCAATTCCCACTGTTCACTCTTGTGAACCACTTGGGTGGGATAAGCTAGAGACCAAACAAGGAAAAGTTTTAATTTGGTGAGTAAACAATTTCAAATTCTGTGAAAGTTTGAAAAGGCTGATCTAGATAGATTTCTGAATCTTTACAAGTAATATTTTTGAGGTTAAAATAACTTGTCTCATTTTCTGGGATCAGGTCCCATCCAAAAGGGAAGAGGGTTTTCCTGAGAACCTGGTTACTATTAAAGTTACCTTATAAGAAAAAGTTTGGAAACAGTGGAGAAAACTTCACATCAGGCACATTCACTTTCCACTTATTTGAATGAATGGGTAAGAATGTGGGAAAAATTGAAAGTGGGGATGTTGTATCTTTTGAAATTTGGTCTTGTCAAACTCCCACAATGGAGATATTTCATTCCCAGGACTGTGTCCCCTATTTTTCAGCACTGTTTTTTCAACTCTCTAACCAATTAACACAGATTATTTTTAGCAAGCTTTAATCCCCTCTCCAATTTGTGATGTTATTTTGAATTTTTATGTATATTAAACTGCTATTCCTGGGCTATTAATTTTGTCACATTGATTTATCTCATTACTTTTGCATCAGTATCAGCTTGCTAATTGTGCTTCTAAGATGTGTGTTAGTGTCTGGCACTACGCCTTCTCTAGCCTTCCTCTTCCTGTTCTCACGCTCTCAGTGAAGTGCAGTTTCCTTATTGTTTAGGTTTCCAGATGCTTGGTAATTTTTGGTGCTATGGTGAAAGGCATTTTCTAACTGGTTATTGTTGGCATAACTAAGTTTTCAATTTATACAACCATATGGTTTGCAAATACTTAAACATTTTCTCTTTCAATAAATTTACCTATTATTTCTAAAACTTCTAGGGCATGCTGAATAATAAGACTATAGCAGATATCTTGGTTTTATTCTGAGTTTTATTGGAACTTCCTCAAGTATTTCCATTTTAACTTTGAAGTTGCCTATGGCTTAAAAAAACATTATTTATATTATCTTATGAGACACTATCTGGGGTAGCAGGCCTCCAAAGTGCCCCCAGGGGTGCTTGCCTCCGGTAGTTAGAACTTTGTGTAGTATCTTCTCATTTTGAAAAGGCTGACCTATGTAACCAATAGGAATATTAGGGAAATGATGTTTTGTGACTTCTGGGCTAGCTCATAAAAGGTATAGAAGTTTCTGTGTGGGAGTTTCTTTCTGATCGCTCACGCAGAGGGAAGCCAGCTGCAATGCTGTGAGGACACTTCAAGCAGCCCTTGAGTGGTGAGGACCTGAGGCCTCCTATGGACAGCCAGCATTAACCTGCTGGGCAGGTGAACAGCCTCTTTGGAAGCAGATACTTTGGCCCCAATCTAGCTTTCAGATGGCTGCAGCCCTGGCCAATACGTAGAATTTATTTAAATCAGCTATGTTAACAATTATATTGAGTGTTTTTTCAATATCTATTGAGATGATTCAGCTTTTTCCTTCTTAGTTGGTTTATCAAAGTGATGTTTCATTTCATTAGCTTGCTAATATTAATTCATTCTTTCCTTCCTTAGTAAAATCTTCTTGATTATGGCAGGTTATTAATTTAATATGCTTGCTAATTTTATTTTCTAGTCATTTATTTAGAATTTTGTTTATGCATTTTATAAATGAGATTGGCCTGTACCTTTTTTTTATTACAATAAAGATTACTCTAATAAGATGACCTATTTTTTCTACTCTAACTTACATTTGAAGGAAATCATCTGTCCTTTGAAAGCTTAAAAGACCTAGACTATGAAAATCCCTGAGTCCAGGGCCCTTGATTATTATTTCTTCAGTAACTTTCTCAAATCTTTTCATAGTTATTAATCTATCCAACTTTTCAACTTGAATCAATTTTTAGGGTTTATGTGTTACATAAAATGCTAACTAAACCACTCAGATTATTTACCTATATATTTGCTTTTAGTATTATACTTCTTACATTTTTTAAAAATCTGCCTGCAATAAGAAATGAATGTGAGGAAACTAAATCATTAGCAGAATTAACCATCTAGTGAGGGGATGTATCCTCTCCAGTAAAAACTAGCACGGGAGAAGATGGAGACATTTTACCCACGTGGAAATTATCCAACATGCAGTTCAGGAGGACCTGGATTGGTGGAATCTAGGAAAGCCAGAAAGCTAAATCAGGAAGGAAGCATGCTTGCCGCTCCTCAAGAGAAACCAGGCTTTGTTATGCAGTTGAAGTAACTTACATGGACACATTGGCTGCTGCGAACCTAACTGCATGGAAGCTAGCACACCGACGAAATGGGAAGTATCTGGGGTGCACCCCTTATGTAACATGAATGTGATGTTTGCCCTCACTCCCGTCCTGTTCTCATTTGGCTCACTTCTGGTCTTGGTTACAGCTTCCATCACATTCTCTATTCTCATAGAGTCCTCAGTTGACATGTAATAAAGGTTTCTTGTTGGCCCGTGAAATGTAGAGCTATTACTTTCTGAATGGCTTGAATCCACAGAACTCTGCTGCTTGTTTAGCACTTAGAGTTTATTGAGAACGATTTTTGACAAGTCAGTACATTTTTCTCTTTTATAACAACCTGAAAATTCCAGCAAAGGAAATCCTCAGTTCAACCTAAGCCCCCCCACCACACACAAATGCACCATTGTAACTAATAGACATTTGGCAAATCCTCTTGCTTCTTTGTTTTGGATTCATGGTGTTATGTTGAATGAATTTACATGTGGGACTTACCAAAATGCTTCTATTCCTGGAGTACCCTCTAAGTCATTTTCTGCAACAACTCCTTTCCCCACCAAAAATAAAAAAGTGTCTCCTTTCCCTTTGGCTTCAAAGGATGGGCTGGGGGTGGAAGACTGATGATTGATTCTTCTCTAGTCCCTAGCTCTGCCAGCATTTTCAAACTTGGGCTTTTTTTTTTTTTTTTTTTTTTTGTCTTTGAAGGCTCTGTTATCTCACTAAACTTGTCAGTGATAGATTCTCTTATATTTTGCTCACAGCTGCAGTGCAAATGTGACTTGATTCTTCCCCTGGGCTGAGAGTTTTCCTCAGACCTCTGTGATAAGTCTCTCCTTTGCTCATGAGGCCCGAATGCCATCAAAATACTGTAGTTTTACCATTCAAGACCAATGAAGAGTAAAAAAGTCAGCAATCTAGGAGTCACCACAATAGGTGCTAACTGGTTTCTTAAGCCCTCTACCTTCTCAATGAGAATTTTAACTGCTGACACTCAATGCCAAATATTTGCCACAGCGCTTTAAGGATTTCCTTAAGAATTCTGGGCCTGGCTGTTTTCTCACTGCCCCTTATCTATCTGCTTGATTAGTGCTTTGTGGAGGGACTACCCACCTGAAAGAACCCACTGGTGCAAAATATGTTTTTCCCTGGAAATAAATGGTCTCTCCCTCCCAGTTCAAATAATCTACCTAACTTATCAACCATTAATATTCTTTTTTTGGTCTTTATTTAGAAGATTGGTGGTGTTTTTGTGACCAGAAATATGCTGTAGGAACTTAACTCTTGTTTAAATTAATTAGCCTAGGGTAAAACTGATTTCATCATTTCTCTTAAAGTCACAGCTTCCAAGAACCGATGAGGTCAAGTGAAGACTTGGTGTGAACCTGCAAGAAGAGAGGGCATGGACTCTGATTCGAGTCCTGCCTCCACCATTTGCCAGGCAGGTGTCCTTGGGTGTCCTATGTTCTCACTGTGATCCTGAGTTCCCATAACTGTAAAATAGGATAGGGCTAAAAATACCTACCTCCCAGTTGTTGTTTTTTTTTTAATTAAAAAATGACATAATCAAAAGTGCTTCAATAACTGTAAAATACACAGGACATTGATAACTGTCCTGCAACTTCTGTTTTTGCAGAGGAGCCTAAGGTACCTCTGTTTATTTGCCATATCCTGAGATTGTGCTCCTTGGAGAGACTTCTACACACACCTCCCACTGGGCTGCCAGCACCAGCAGTGTGACAGACAGATCAGCCTGAGTGTTCACTCTCTGTCTTTCACATGGGGTTTGGTAACTTAGCCACAGAATGGCCAGCTGTTAGTTCTTTGTCACGTCTTGGTCAGTTAAGGTCCTTTCTTGTCTCTAATTTTTTTGGTGTTTATGTTTTCTTATTTTTTTAAACTTAGTTTTGTTAGAAATTTTATTTTAGTAAGATTGAAACATAATCAGCTTTGGGCTCTATGTATTTTACTATTTTCAGGTTTCCAATGTTGTTAATTTTAAAATTTTTATTTTCTTTTCTCTGTTTTTATTTTCCTTGAATTGAATATTTAATTATTTTCCCTGAAAAGGTGTATGATCTTTCTTATGCTAACTAAAAAATAAACTTAAAATCACAACTATACATAGGACACTTACATTTGCTAATAATGACTCTTTCCTGATAGACACATAAGACATTAGACGTATAACCTCGCTGTCATCTTAGGGGAAATTTATAGGATTTTCAAAAGTGAGTTCCATAATGACCTCTAACAAGATGGTTGCTTAAATTTGTTTCCAGCTGGAGTGCTTTAAGCTTATTTTGGAGGGGGCAGATAAAGGAATATTTGACAAACCCTTTTCCTGTGTCTAGTTCAGTCTTTGTTGTTGAGTTTGCATCTAGAACATACATGCACTTAGGATGCAAATATAGTTTATAATGCCATGAAAAAAGCAAAAATGAGCTAATTCTCATTTATTCGTAGGAAAATATGATGGCAGCCTGTTTTTGTTAGGAATTTGGGTTAACTTACCTTGACTTTGTTACTGCAAACGACTGAAATGTTAATTCATTTGAAAGAATTTGTGTTGATTCCCACTTAGTTCAAAGTACTGAGAGGTGCCTCCTTGCATCGTCAGCATCAATGCTCCTCAAGGGCAGAAGGTCTAACTCTGTGTGTGTAGCTCCCCCTCAGTATCTAGTCCATTGACATCACCACCACATGCCTTTCAGTTGCAGCACACACAGAACTTACCATGTGTCTTACACTCCTGACTCCTTTTGCTGAGACAGCTTCTGAATGATTAGCTACACACACACACACACAAGAAACGGAATAGCATTCTGCCCTAGTTACCCAACACCCCACCCCATTACACACACTAGAATCGTTTTGTGTCTACTGTATTTTGTAAGATAGTTCCTGAATCAATGAATTGCCTCCCTCTCTCCACTGCTCTAGATACACGAGGCATTACGATGCAGAGGTAAAAGATGTCTATCTCGGAAAGAAGAGAAGCTGCAAAACAGTGAGCCTCCCTAGTGAGTCCCTTCTACCCTGTGGAAATACCAAGACAGCCTGGACGTTCCAACTACTGTAAACATTTTTCCCCTGTGGGTAGCGTTTTGCATTTGCATCTAGAGTAGTAGGTGTCTCGGAGTCCTCTCTGCCAGGAGAACTTGCTGCTGCTGTTATTTCTGGGAGCACTGCTATAGGGTAAGTGGAGACAGTCTGGCTTCCTCACCCATGTATCTGGGTAACTTAGGGAAGCAGTGCCCCCATAGCCTTGGAGGGGTGTGATAAGTAGTGTTCTCATATCCTCGATACTGGGTCCAATAAACTGTTCCCATAACATGAAGTGGGCTCGCATGTGCAGAATTATGTTATGTTATGTTCTGGCATTTTTCCAGCTTTGTTCACCTCTAGTATTTAAGCAAGTAGGGACTCCCTGCTGGGTGCCATAATGGGTGCCACTCTGGGGAGCAAGGGCCACAATGTATGACATACAGGGAGACATGCAGCTTGCAGCATGCGTGGCTTACCCACCCATGAATAAAGGCATTCCAGATATCCCAACGGCTCTGTGAATATTATTCCATCTGTGCAAATACTATGCACCTGCCTGGCCTTGAACAGTCACAACACAACTACCTCCAAGTGTCTTTTCAGGGGCATAAACAGGCCATCCTTATCCAAAATGTGCCTGTAGGTTTGAACTGAATTTAGACAATATGATATCTGAAAAGAGTAGCAAATTAGCTAGCTTGAATGTTATTAGGAACTAATTGATCACTTTTGCTCCTAGGGGGAGGAAATGAGACACAGAATAGAAATGTTTCCAGGAAAGAAATATTTCTGTTCCAGACCAGTTCTCTGTTGAGTGGTCTGGAGCTCAAAGCCCCTTGAGATCAGACCTGGAAGTTGTTTAATCATTCAGTTACTAATCATGTGTTTTCTGTCTATTGCGTGCCAGTCACTGCAGCAGCTGATGAGATTACAATGTAAAGTAGCATCGGGGACTACCACTATAGCTTTGGGTGATGGAGGGAGAGGACATTGTTGGCCAAACACTCTGAAGCGTGTGTGGGTTGAGGGCACCCTACATCTGTGTCTGTGGGTACGTGACCAGGCCAAGGCAAGGCAGGCCCAAAGCAATCACCTCCTCCCACCAGCATATGGATTTTTGCTGTTGAACCCCCAGTACTATTCCCCAGCCATGCTTTTCTTCACTTTGTTCACTCTCTTAGCTGTAACCAGAAGCGCTTAACCTGCCATATCAGAAGTGCAACTTTCTTCCTAGCTTGGGGTTATTCTCAAGACTGTCAGATGGAAACAAATCTATTAGAAACACTTTCTAGCTAGCTCACCAGAGAATGGTGCCAATTCTTTCCTAACCTTCAGAAAGCAAAAGCACTTTAATTCCACCTGAATTAAAAATAAATTCTAATGAAATACCTGATGCATATGCAAAAATACCTATTGGCAAAATTCACTCCACACTTTGAAATTAATTCCAATGCACATTGGAATTTATGTTTGATTTTGAAAGGGGAAAATAGCTTTATGTTGTTGTTATTCTTTAAAATGTGTGTAACTATTACAGGGGAAAGTAGAGGATGTGAAGTATAGAAATTGTATGTCAGTCCAGGGCAGCACATTCCCTTTCCCAGAAAGTCAAACATCATTTGCCTCCATTGAGATCCTTATAAAGACTTTTTTCCTTTTTTTTCTCGTATTCTTCAAACTAAATTTCATCATTTAAAAACTGAAGTTGTTTTACTTTTATATAGGCTGTGCTATAAAAGAAATCAGGTTTTCTGAGAAATATGTAAGTACATGAAAGTATTTCAAAATAGGATTTAGTACTCAAAGAATTGCATGGAAATTATTTAAGAAAAAAATTCAGGCACTTGAGGATGGTGGTGAGAACTTGATATTTAAGTGGAACATGCGTCACTCGGTTAAGAAATTAGGAAGCCATTGGTGACTTCACTAAGTGTAAGGGAAGATTTTCCTTATAGGAACTTCTGAGCTTTAGTACACTTTACATCAATTTTTATTTTTTCTGATTACAGTTGGGATTGATACAGAACCCAGGTTTGGCTGCCGGTTGTTTGAAAGCCAATACTCAAGAGACAGGGGCTGGTGGAAGGAAAAAATGGTTTATTTAAAAGCTGGCAGCCTGACACAATAGAGGACTCTCATCACAAAGACCATCTTAACATCTGAGAGAGGCAGGGGTTTTTTGAGTGGGGAAGGGAGAAGCAGAACAAAGGATACTGGAAGGGGCTGTGAACTCTTATGGAGGGTGCCATGTCCAAGTCTGCTCCCATAACCATCTTGAAGCTGGTCAAGTGATGGTCTTTTTTTGTCCATGGAAGGTGAACAAATCTCCTTGAGCCAAAACGACTAAAGGCTGGAGTTTGCTTCCATTGAGGTTAGCTCCTAGAATCCTTTAAGCAAACAGGCTTTTTATCTATAGCTACATGTGAATTTACAAGTCATCATTTACAGGAAAAAATGTGAAAAAATGGTAGGATGTTATAGTATTTTAAAACTTGTATACAGAAGGGGCTTGGGCTGTGAGAGATGGGACTCAGTGAAGTTCAATTTCTGTCATCACACTGTTTGAAGTTCACTTTCTAGCCTGGTTTATAATACCAGGTAACAGATAACATATGTCTAAGAGATTTTTTTTTCATTTACTATTGGCTAAGGTGTGCCAAAGAGAGACAGCTGGATGCTAGTTAAAGGTGGTGCTATTGGAAAGGGGACCTGTCCCTTAGAGGGTCTGCCTAGGGCCAGCCTGGAGTGTGTTGGTTTTTGACTTCGTGCAGGAAGGATTTTACAATATGGGTCCAGGTGATTTTGGGAGTATGCTTATTAAGGCTGGGGTCAGAGAAACAGGAAGGGCTTAGCATAGAGGAAGCAACAGGAGAGCCTATGCTAGGCTGCTTTGGTTCTCTAGAAATGTTATAGGAAAAAAAAGAGCCAAGGTGGGGCTGCTTGTTCACTGGAAAGTCAGAGAAAAGGGGACCTAGGAGACACATTCAGGGGGTTACCCTGGGATGAGCTGCAGCTACTCATTGCTCCCCTGATGGCAAGTCTAGTGGGGACCCTTAGAGTTTAGGAGATGCATGCCTGTGGGGGAACAATGGGGTAGGGAAAGGCATGGGTACACTCCCGGGAGGGAGAGTGTGCTCTGGGACCTTTGTTTTGAGGATTTTTAGGGGATGTCTCAGGGGAGAATCTCAATAAAATATGTATTAGTTTTATGCTGATGTGCTAAAATGAGATTTATTCCCTTAACTTCATCTGTCCTTGGATGTGGTTGGCACAAATTGCACTAACTGGATTTTTGCTATCCATCTCCCTTAGTAGGGTGATTTAAGCTATTAGCCCTCTGGCTGGGAAAGAGAAGTGTAAACCATTTACTTCTAAGTGTCCTTGGTTTTAGAAGATAGCATTTTGTGATTCATTAGACAGCTGTAAACTGCTTGGCCCTTTAACTATCTGTCTCAGTTTCCCTATTCCACTTGTCCTAGCTAAGCTGTCTCTATGGTGAAGACAGATGTTATTCAGAACTATTGGAATAGGGGAGAGAGGCTTCAATCAAACTGAGTTCAACTCCTAACACAGCGAAACAGCTGGGATTTATAGCCAATGAGCAGAATGAGAAGGCAGTGGGTAGAAAATTACTAAGAGGAGACAGCAGGAGTACAGAGGGATGTAATCAGATCACTGGGGAGAAGTAGGGAGGAGATTGATCAAGGCAATGGTAAACAGTCAGGGACAGGATTGGCTGAGAAGCTGAATGCCTGCAGAGTGCATGGAATTATGGACAAGAAGACTTGAAATAAAAGAAGCACAGGCAGGTGCTGGCTCTCTCTGACTCTCTGGCTCTTCCTCCTCAAGGATGCCTGGATGATCATGCTGCAGCTGCCTGCACTTCCCAGTGGATAATATTTTGGATGGGAAGGCATTCCGGGCACAGCCCAGGATCAGGCTGGCCTGCAGAGGATGGAAGGGTTATTCTTTGGGTGTTCCAGAGGGGACGACCTCTGAGACAGAAGCCTGCCATTCTTCTAAAATTGTGTAGCTTTTGCATCTTATGTTGTTCTAGTTTGTAAACTAACCCTATAGAAATAACATAATTAAAAACTAACAAGGGCAATGATTGGAGAACTCAGGTGTTAAAAAGTTTAGCCTTAATTAATAGGCATAAGTGATTGGTGCATGTGGAAAGCTGTTATTCCAGACTTCTAAAGCTTTGAATAAATACTCCTTCTCTTTATCACCAAACATTTGCCTCTGGAATTTTGCCTAGAGCAGGTGTATCAAACTCATTTTCACCAGGGGACATATCAGCCTAATGGTTGCCTTCAAAGGGCTAACTGTAATTTTAGGACTCTATAATGTAACTACTCCTTAACTAAGGGCAAGGAGCTCAGTGCTGCCGCCAGATAGAATCAAGGTGCTGGGCCAGATAAAACAAGGTGGAGGGCAGGATTTGGCCTGCGGGCCTTGTGTTTGCCATCTGTGGCCTAGAGGATGCTGGTGGGCAGCAGGATGCCAATTGCTGTTTGGTAAGAAGAGGATTCCTACAAAACTGGTCTAACAGAATTCTTCCTAAAGGCAGACAAAAGGCTTAGACATCAAGGTGGGGGATGAGGAATTTTACCAGATATTAAAGATGGGGACTCTCCCTAAACCAGTTTAGCAGAATTCTTGTTAAAACTGGGCTTGGCAGGCCAATGACAGAACCTAAGGACAAGGCCTAGTCAAAAAGTTTGCTGGAGGAGAGTCTTGTTAGGTGGCAAGTAAGCAACATCATACTGGCCCACTCTGATCAATCAGTCATGCTTGCCCGGGCCCTCTTTAGAAGAATGTTGGCTTTGGGGTCAGTCAGAGGTACCCAGCCCTGGTGCAGCAGGGAGGGCACAGCTCATACATCTCATGTGTGCTGACCTGGGTGAGAAGGTAGACTTTTGCCTTAAAAGAACATGAGATCCCTTAATTCTGAAAGTAGCCATTGCTCAAAGATTTGTTCTTCTAGTCCAGTCTTTTACAAATTTGAGTGAGTTTCAGAATCACTAGAGGCCTGTTACAGTGCAGATGGCTGGGCCTGCCCTCAGACCTTCTGGTTCAGGAGATCTGGGGTGGAGCCTGAGGCTTTGCATTTCTAATAAATTCCAGGTGATTATGATGTTGCTGCCCACAAGAACAAGAGGCTCTTGAAAACTACTGTGCTAAGTATCTTCCTCACCTCATCATCTCTTTTTGAAGAGGCTGCCTGAGACTACCCATATCTACCCAAATATAACAACCCAACCCAATAACAACAGATGAGAGAGAGCAGGTGTGTGTACAGGCACAGGTGTTGGGGTTGGTAGTGATTGGCAAGAGCATATCTTTGCCAAAAATCACCCGCCCTCTTTACTGGACATGAATCATTGGGTGAAGCACAATGAATAGAAATCTCTAGAGTTGAGAGTGTGGGGCATGCACCAATTCCTATTTAAGTATTTTTCAGCAATGAGGTAGATATTTAAAATTGAAAAATAAATTAAATATGTGCCAGACTGAAATAAACATTTTTGTCACATGTTCCTCATGTAGAGTAGTCTGCTTACAGGACTGAAGTGATTTCCTCCAGAATGTTAATTAGTTCTTTTGAAAAAGGATAAGTGTGAAGTTTGAGTCTGTGACTTCTTAAACATAACTTTCCTGATTTTTCCCTCACATGTGCCCCATGGGTCTTTTATATGTGACTGGTCAGTTAATAGTCTGAAACAACAGTGGGATAAGGTCAAGCTGTCTCAAGCAATGTCTCTGCCATATTTGTGGATATTTTAAACTCATTTTCTTAAAACTTGCTGCCTTTTTTATCTTAGGATAGAAATTGAACTTAATAGTCTTAGGTAAAAATGTTCATATTGTCCCCATTATATTTGATTATTAAATATTAAAATTCTTGTCCTAGAACAATTTCTACCATGTTTATTTAGTAACAAAATTTGAATACTGGATTTTACTTCCTAACTTAAAAGGTCATTGATTCATCCAACAAATCTTTATTATGAGCCCCTGTGTTCCAAGAACAGAAGTTTGGTGCTAGGGGATAAAAAGAGTCCCCTGTGCTCACAGAGAAAAGAATGACAGGGTGTGTTACAAGTTGTAAAGAAAGAAGTGGGAGAAGGAGTGAAGGTCAGAGGAGGTGACATTTGAACAGACACCTGACTTGGGCCTCTGGGAGTCTTACAAAGAGAGGTGCTCATTGCATCCTCTTCCACCATTCTCTCTCCCTTCTTTGCCCTACTCTCTGGTCTCCTGATGAGATTGTCTTCCACAAGGTTATGAATCAGCCTCTATGTTGATAATCAAACTGAACTGCCTCTGCAATCTTGGTGCGGTTGAGGCAGCAGAGGTGGCCCCTCAGATCATGCTGATGAAGGTGACAGTTCCAAGCTGGTCCCAAGGCCCATCATTCTTCTGTTCCCTTAGCCCTTGCCTAGCTATTTCCAGCAAATCACCTCAGTGCTTGCACTTCTGGCAATGTGTAGAGTCTAATTCTTAGCGAACAACTTCTCTGAACTAGATAGACCCCACAGGGTGCAATGCCTCCCTTGTCAGTGCAGAAGGCTCTCAGCTAAAATCTTTGCACTAATTGGTGGCATAAAACCACAGTTGAGCGACCAGTGGCCAGTTAACAAGACCACAGGCCACATGGGTGAGCACCCAGGGCCTCTCCTCTGCCACTCTTTCCCGTCCCCCTGCCTGCCTTTGGGGGATAAGCCCACAGGTGGATGAGAAATCCTGGATCTTCTTCAAGGCAGCTGGGGTAGCCAGCCCAGCCTCAGCTTATGGGTCTTCATTTCACAGTCAAATGTTAAATTTTGTTGTGGGTTAAAATGGGTTTATTGTCTGATAACTTTTGGTTTCTTTAAGTAAAAATAAAAGAAACTCAAAATGCAAATTGTTTGACACTACTTTGTTCCCTTTTACTCACATCACTTAGACACAGTAAACTTGATGGACTGTGAGATCATCATATATAACTACATCAGGTTATGGGTATTTATACCAGGTATTTATCAGGTATTCAATCCAAGTCCCTCTCTTTAAATTGCTGGAGAAACTACATCAAGATTAGCTAAAACAAAATCTTATTCTGACCCAGAATTTTGGTTCAGACTATTCTGCTTCTTGGTTTTCCAGGTCTTGCTGACATTCCTCATATGACCCACTCTTCCTGTTCCATGGTGGTCAAGGCTGATACTTGAGTCCCATGATGTTTTTATACACTTAAAGTTCAGTTAAAGCACTCAGTCTTTTTGAAAATATATGTGTGCAGTTTACTATCAATATTTGAATGAAATAGACCATCAATGACATTATACTCTCATATAAAAAGCCAATTTCTGGTCTCTAAGAAAAAGTGATTAACTGGTCATCAGAACACTGATGCACCGAGAGAATAAGGCTGGTTCCACACCCATTCTCTCTGCAGGTCCTCCTTTAGAGAGGCAGCCACCACAGGGAATCTGGTGCACAGCCTTTCTCTCTCTTCCCTCTCTGTCTCTCTGTTGCTCTCTCTCTCTCTCTCTCTTTCTCTCTCTGCTATTCTTTTGTGTCCTTTTAAAATGTGCATCAATATTATCAGACTACCTGAGGGTCTGCAACTTCCTTTTTTTGTTTGCCATTTTAAGTGTTTTCAAGGTTTGTCTGTATTGACTAATACATTG
This sequence comes from Desmodus rotundus, assembly GCF_022682495.2. NCBI lineage: Eukaryota > Metazoa > Chordata > Mammalia > Chiroptera > Phyllostomidae > Desmodus > Desmodus rotundus. The sequence goes on along the minus strand of NC_071389.1, from coordinate 104,785,142 downwards.
GTCAAGGACCACACTGTTATATTGTTAGATTATTTGCTTCTTTAAATAACTTTTACTTCATTAGATTTTCAAAAATTCTATTTATTTAAACTAAAAAAAAAACAAAAAACTCAGCTCATCCATTTCTTCCACCTCACATCCCCTACCTCTGGCAACTCTCACTTCTTAAAGGATGATCTATATTTTTTCTATGTTGTAGCATTGACAATTTTGTCTTTGTCTTTCATGTTTTGTAGTCTCACACCTAAGTTTTAATTTTACTTATCCTTATCCATGTGTGTTTTAAAGGTCCCTACCTTTTTTTCCAATTCAGGACAAATTTTATCCATTGTATTTTCAAATACAGGTTTCACCCATCTTCTGCATTGTGTCTTTTCAAACTTCTTCAAAGACATATAGCAGAGCTTTTGGATTTTGTTGTCATATGTCTAAGCTTCAGTTTCTTTTTAGCCTCTGGGTGATGTTTTGGTTGATATTCTTATTTTTTTAAGTTGTACATATTTACTACTTTCACTTTTTGTAAATTTTTTTCTATACTCTGAGTGTTGAGTTTCCAAGACATATATTTAATTTCAAGACTATATTGTTAGTTCTGTAAAAGGTTTGCTCTTTTTTATTCTTATATATATATTTTATTTCTTTAAATGGTTTAGATAGACTTTTTAAAATTCTCTTTGATGTGATTCTATTATCTTCAGTTCTTGAGAGGGTATATCTTCCTGCAATGTCTATTCTCCTGATTCTCTCTTTTTTTCAAGTCACTTTACAAATTTTATTAATATTTTTGTGTGTGTATGTGAGATTCTCTTCATTGGGTTGTTTTCTGTGGGAATACCATGTGCTGGTTGCAACTTGGTCCTTATGCAGTGTTTTTCTGTGTTTCCATGCTGGGATCACTTTTTTGTTAACTTGGTATCCCTCAACCATGCAAGTATCCTAAATTTAGACTTCACACTTATGCACATTGCAGAAGTAGAGTTCAGATTTCTCATGAGTGGTTCTTTTTCTCCTATACTCCTTTAAGGAAGGCAAACTTCCTTTGACTTTCCCAGTGGGGTTGCCCATTTTGACCTGTCTTTGGCGTGCATGCTGGGATGAGAATGCACTCCCCACTTGTTCTCTGGTCTCTACATGTTGGTTCCACATATGGATCTAGTTTGTGGTAGTTCATTGGCTTCAGCTTGCACTCATCATTCTGACCTATAGTTGCCTGGTTATTTCTTGGGTTTGAGCTAAGTTCTGTATTAAAACTTTTGTTGTTATATCCAGCATTTCTATGTTCTAGGAGGTTAAAGAGATTTTTCCTTTGTTACATCAGCTTAGTCAACTCTACTGACCTCAAAGAACTGAAGTATAAGATTATTATCAATGTCATCCCTCATGAGGTTTTTGTCATTTACTGTAAAGTGCAAAGGTGCTGTAATACATGACTGTTCCTTCTATTTGATTGTTTCTACCACTTTCTCTCCTGCATTCTGTCCACATCAATCCAATTTGAGGGCCTTTCCTTGAATATTTCTTCTGAAGGTAGGGAATGATTTTCATTTTCAATCTATGCTAAAAAGGATTCCCCACTGGGCCAAATGTGTTATCTTCCCTATTTATATGCACAACTTTCCTGGTGGCAGAATATCAGACTTGTTAAAAATTTTATTAAATATATTGGGGTGGTATTGATTAACAAAATTATACAGGTTTCAATTGTACAGTTCTGTAATACATCATCTGTATATTGTCCTGTGTGTTCACCATCCCAAGGCAAGTCTCCTTCAATCACCATTTAACCCCTCTTTACCTTCTCCTACTTCCTCCACACCCTCTCCCTCTAGTAATCACCATACTATTACCTGTGTCTTTGAGTTCTTCATTTTTTTACTTTTTGTCTTAATCCCTTCAATTTTTTTCACCCAGCCCTGCAACTTCTGTCTCCTCTGACAGATATCAGTCTGTTCTCTGTATCTGTGAGTCTATTTTTTTAATCCTTTCCAGAGCATATGTTCACTGATTCTAGAGAGAGAGAAAGAGGGAGAGACAGAGAGAGAAAAACATTGATCAGTTGCCTCTGGTACATGCCTCAACCTGGGATTGAACCCAAAATGTAGATATATGTCCTCACTGGGAATCAAACCTGCAACCTTTGGTGTATGGGGCAATGCTCCAACCAACTCAGCCACAAGGCCAGGGCTATTTGTATTTTGTTTCTTAGCTCATTTTCTTCATTAGATTCCATATATACTGGTTGGAGCATATGTAGATGTATAGTCATGAGTACGCAAAACACATAGTTTGTTCTTGTATTATTATTGATTAATTATTGTATTATTTTTCATACAAACAACTGTAAATCTATTTTTGCCCCACCTTGTAAGCGAAATCATATGGCATTTGTCTTTCTCTGACTGGCTTATTTCAATTAACATAATACTCTTTGGGTCCATCCATTCTGTTTCAAAATATTTCCTTTTTCACAGCCATGCAGTATTTATTGTGTAAATGTACCACTGCTTTTTTTATTGTATTTTTTCCATTGTAATTTATCCTCCTTATACTCTCACCCACCTCCACTCCAACCCCCTGCAATCACTACATTGTTGTCCATGTCCATGTGTCCTTTTTCATTTTTGCTCAATTCCTTCACCCCCTACCCACCTCCAGAGCTGTCAGCCTGCTCTCTATGAGTCTGTTTCTATTTCCCCTGTTAGTTCAGTTTGTTCATTAGATTCCACAAATGAGTGAAATCACATGGTATTTGTCTTTCTCTGACTGGCTTATTTCATTTTTTATAATGTTTTCCAGGTCCATCCATGCTGTCACAAAGGGTAAAATTTTCTTCTTTTTTAAAATTTTCGTCTGAGTAGTGTTGCATTGTGTATATGTACCATAATTGTTTCATCCACTCATCTACTGATGGATACTTGGGCTGCTTCCAAATCTTGACTATTGTAAATAATGCTGCAGTGAATGTAAAGGTGGTTATATTCTTTCAAATTAGTATTTGGGGGTTCTTCATATAAATTCCCAGAAGCAGAATCACTGGATCATAAAGCAATTCCATTTAATTTTTTTAAAATTTTTATTGTTATTCAATTACAGTTGTATGCCTTTTCTCCCCATCCCTCCACCCCACCCTAACCAAACCCACGTCCCTCCTCTGCCTCCAACCTACCCCTTGATTTTGTCCATGTGTCCTTTGTAGAAGTTCCTGAAAACCCCTCTCACCACCATCCCCTCCCCACTCCCCTTTGGCTACTGTTTGGTTCTTAACTTCAATGTCTCTGGTTATATTTTGTTTGCTTTTTTCTTTTGTTGATTATGTTCCAGTTAAAGGTGAGATCATATGGTATTTGTCCCTCACCGCCTGACTTAGTTCACTTAGCATAATGCTCTCCAGTTCCATCCATGCTGTTGCAAAGGGTATAAGCTCCTTTCTCTCTGCTGCATAGAATTCCATTGTGTAAATGTACCATAGTTTTTGGATCCACTCATTTGCTGATGGGCACTTAGGTTGCTTCCAGTACTTGGCTATTGTAAATTGTGCTGCTATGAACATGTTTTTAAGTTACCTCCATACTGCTTTCCACAGTGGCTGCACCAATTTGCATTCCCACTGACAGTGCAAAAGGGTTCCCCTTTCTCCACCAGCACTTGTTTGTTGGTTTATTGATCATAGGCATTCTGACATAGGCATTCTCACATAGGTGTGAGGTGATAAATCATTGTGGTTTTAATTTGCATTTCTTTAATGATTAGTGACACTGAGCATCTTTTCATATGTCTATTGGCCATCTGTATGTCCTTTTTGGAGAAGTATCTTAGCAAAGTACTTTCAGGTACTTTGCTAATTTTTAATTAGGTTGTTGATGTTTTGTTTTTGGTATTGAGTTTTATAAGTTCTTTATAAATTTTGGATATTAACCCCTTATCAGATGTATTGATAAATATGTTCTCCCACTCTTCGGGTTTTTTTTTTTAATTCAGTTGATAATTTCCTTTGCTGTGCAAAAACTTTTTATCTTGATGTAGTCCCATTTGTTTATTTTTTCTTTTGTTTTCATTGCCTGAGAATATATAGGAGAAAAAACATCGCTATGAGCAATGTCCAAGATTTTATTGCCTTTGTTTTCTTCTAGGATTTTTATGGTTTCAGATCTAACATTTAAGTCTTTACTCCATTTTGACTTTATTCTTGTGTGTGACATAAGAAGATAGTGTAGTTTCTTTTTTTTTTTCATGAATCTGTCCAATTTTCCCAACACCATTTATTGAATAGACTCTCTTTACTCCATTGCATGTTCTTGCCTTCTTTGTCAAATATTAATTGACCATAAAGGCAAGGGTTTATTTCTGGGCTGTCTATTCTGTTTCATTAATCTCTGTGTTTGTTTTTATTCCAACACCATGCTGTTTTGATTCCTATGTCCTTGCAGTGTAGTCTGATATCAGGTAGTGTGATTCCTCCAACTTTGTTATTCTTCCTCAAGACTGGTGTGGTTCTTTGGGATTTTTGGTGGTTTCATATAAAATTTTGGAATATTTTTTCTACTTCTGTGAAATACACCATTGGTGTCTCAATAGGAATTGCATTGAATCTAAGGATTGCTTTGGGTAGTACGATCATTAATAATGTTAATCTTCCTTGCTATGAACACAAATATACTTCCAATTCTTTGTGTCTTCTTCAATTTCTTCAGTGTCTTATAATTTTTTAAATATATTTTATTGATTATGCTATTACAGTTGTCCCATTTTGCCTCCTTTATTCCTCTCTGTCCTGTATCCCTTCACACCTGCATTCCCTCCCCTCCTTAGTTCATGTCCACGGGTCATACATATAAGTTCTTTGGCTTCTACATTTCCTATACTAAAAAATAATAATAATAATTTTTCATATCTATTGTTTTACATCCTCACTTCAATTTATTCTTAGGCATTTTTTGATGCAATTACAAATGGGATAGTTTTCTTAGTTTCCTTTCTGATAGTTCATTATTGGTGTGTAAAATGTAGCTACTTTCTGGATATTTATTTTGCATCCTCCAACTTTACTGAATTCATTTATCAATTCTAGTAGATTTGGTGGAATTTTTAGGGTTCTTTATGCACAATACAATATCATCTGCAAATAATAACAGTTTGTTCCTGTCTAATTAGATGTCTTTTATTTCTTCTTGTTGTTTTATTTCTTCTCTGATTGCTGTGGCTAGAACTTCCAATAGTATGTCAAATAAGAGTGGTGAAAGACATGTCTGTTTTATTCCTGATGTTGAGAGAAATACTTTTATTTTTCCACATTGAATATGATTTTGGCTGTGGGTTTGTCATATATGGCCTTTATTATGTTGAGATATGTTCCCACTTTGCTGAGAGTTTTTATTATAAATAGGTGCTGGATTTTATCAAATGCTTTTTCTGCATCAACGAATATGATCATGTGATTTTTATCCTACATTTTGTTTGTATGATGAATCATGTTTATTGATTTGCAAATATTGTACCAACCTTGCATTCCTGGAATAAACCCCAATTGGTCATGGTGTATCATTTTGTTAATATATTACTAGATCTGGTTTGCTAATATTTTGTTGATAATTTTAACATCTATTTTCATCAGCAATATTGGCCTATAATTTTCTTTATTTGTAGACTCTTTATCCAGTTTTGGAATTAGAATAATGAAGGCCTTGTGAAAAAAAAGAAAGAAAGAAAGAAAGAAAGAAAGAAAGAAAGAAAGAAAGAAAGAAAGAAAGAAAGAAAGAAAAGCTCAGAAGTCTTTTCTCCTTTGAATTTTTTGAAATAGTTTGAGAAGGACCAATGTTAGTTATTCTTTGAATGTCTGATTAAATTAACCTGTGAAGCCAGATTATACAAAAAAGTTTAAATTACTGCTTCAATTTCACTAGTTATAATCTGTCTATTCAGATTTTCTGATTCTTTCCAATTCAGCTTTGTAAGATTTTATGTTTTAGCAATTTATCCATTTCTTGCATATTGTTCAAGTTGTTGGCATAGAGTTAGTTCATAATATTTTCTTACAATACTTTCTATTTCTGTGTATCTCTTGTTATTTTTTCCTTTCATCATTTTTTATTTTGGTCCTCTTTTTTTTTCTTGAGTGGTCATGTTAAAGTTTTGTTTATATTTTCAAAGAATCATCTCTTTGTTTTATTGATATTTTATGTTTTTAAGACTCTATTTCATTTGTTTCTGCTCTGATGTTTATTATTTCCTTATTCCTACTCACTAGGGCATTGTTTCTTGTTCTTTTTCAACAGTTTTTAAGTGTAAAGTTAGATTGTTTATTTGAATTTTTTTTTTGTTGTTTCTTGAAGTAGACTTACAATGCTATGGATTTTCCTCTTAGGACTGCTTTTGCAGCACCCCATAGATTTTGGGTTGTTTTCTTATTTTCTTTTGTTTCAAGATATTATTTAAATTAATCTATTTTTTTTAGAGAGAGGAAGCAGGACACAAAAAGAGAAGGAATGAAACATCAATTTGAGAGAGAAATATTGACCACTTCTCTCTCACATGTGTGCTTATTGGGGACTGAACCCACATCCTAGGCATGTGATCTAACCAGGAATTGAATGTATGACCTTTCACTTTGTGGAACAATGCCCAACCAACAAAGTCACATCAGTCAGGGCTGTTTCAAGGTATTTTTTTCATTTCTTCCTTGATTTTATTGCTAACTCATTCATTGTTTAGTAACATGTTATGTAGACTCTATGTCTTTGTGTGTTTCTCAGTTTCTTTTTCCTTGTGGTAGATTTCTAGTTTCATGTCATTATGGTCAGAGAAGATGATTGGTGCGACTTCAATCCCCTTAAATTTATTAAGACTTGTTTTGTGTTGTAACAAGGGGTATGCCCTAGAAAATGTACCATGTGCACTTGAAAAGAATGTATACTCTGCTGCGTTAGAATGAAATACTCTCAAGGTATCAGTTAAATCCATCTGATCTAGTTTGTCACTTAAGGTTGCTGTTTCCTTGTTGATTTTCTCTCTGAAAGATTTATCCATCAATGTTAATGGAGTGTTAAAATCTCCTACTACAATGGTATTACTCTCAATCTCTCCCTTAATGTCCATCAAGATACACTTTACATGTTTAGGTGCTCCTATGTTGGGTGCATAAATATTTATAAGAGTTTTCTCCTTTTGTTGGATTGCTCTGTTTATCATTATGTGGGGTCCTTCTTTGTCTGTTACTATAACCTTTGTTTTAAAGTCTGTTTTATCAGATATATGTACTGCTATCCCAGCTATTTTTTTATTTGCATTTGCATGAAATAATTTTTCCATTTCTTTACTTGTAGTTGTATGCATCTTTCATTCTGATGTGGGTCTTTTTTACACAGCATATATACAGGTCTTGTTTTCTAATCCAATCAGCTCCCTATGTGTTTAGATTGGAGACTTAAGCCATTTACATTTAAACTGACTATCGATAGGTATGTATTCATTACCATTTTATTCTTTTTTAATATATTTAATTTATTTATTTTTAGAGGGAGAGAAAGGGAGAGAAATATTGATGTGTGAGAGATCCATTGATAGGCTGCCTCTCACACGTCCCCAGTTGGGGACCTAGCCTGCAACCCAGGCATATGCCTTAACATGGAATTGAACCAGTAGCCTTTCAGTTCACAGGCTGGCACTCAATCCACTGAGCCACAACAGCCAGTGTGCCATTTTATTCTTTATAATTATGTTTCTCTGTTTGTTTCTTCTTCTTCTTTTTAAAGAAGAACCTTTGAGATTTCTTGTAATACTGGTTTACTGATAATGAACTCCTTTAGGTTTGTTTTGTTTTGTTTTGTTTTATTTGGTCTAAGAAGCTCTTTATTTGTCCTTCAATTTTAAATTATAGCCTTGTACAGACTTCCAGTCAAAATGGCAATGTAGGTAAACATGGTTAGCCTCCTCACACAACCACATCAAAATTACAACTAAACTATAAACAACCATCATTCAGAACTGTCAAAAATTGAGCTGAATGGGAGTCCTACAACTATGAAATTAAAGAGGAAGCCACATTGGTAGGAGGAGTAGAGACACAGAATGCACTGGTCTCATATGCACATATGGTAGATAAAAATTGGGAGGGATATATCAGGGGCAAAGAGTCCCAGCCCCACTGCAAACTTCCCAGCCCAGGGTTCCAGTGCCAGAAAGATAAGTCTCCTTAACTTTTGAAAGTAAAAACGAACAGGTATCCAAGCTGTGGAAGACAAAAATCTGAAGTCCCAGGCAGTTCCTCTGAGGTCCATGCAAGATTTACTCAGACTTACTCCCTCTGAGCTCCAGCACAGGGGCAGCAGTTTGAAAGATATCAGAAATATATAGGAAAGAAAAGAATTATCTGCCTTCAGGGTGAGAAATTGGGGGCAGCTTCTCCCAAACAGAAGCACTAGCAGAGGCCATTGTCCCTTTTCTGAGTCCTCCCCCGAAAGAGCCACTGAACCAGCAGGTGGACACCCTATTGGAAACTCCATCTACCTGGCTCACATTGTTTGCCCCATACTAGTAATTACCTGAGGCCCTGTCCCACACAAGTTTTGGGTCCACCCAAGCTGTTTCCAGTGTCTTTTCCATACACCTGGCTTATATTGCTCCATGCTTCAGATTTTCCTAAATTCTCTCAAACAAGCAGGATATGACTTCAGCAAGCTGCACACTTCTTGCTTAGTTGTCCCAGGCATGGCACTAGCAGCCACTGGCGTTAGTTCACAACATGCCTTTTCCTGGGTACCTCCAAGCCCAGCACAAGTAGCAGCCATCTGCAGATTGCTTTATAGCTTATGCTGTGTGCCCCTGGTGAGAACATTGCTGGTGGCTGACCATAGACATGCCAACAGCAATCAAGGTTCAACTACAACAGGAGGGTGTATACAGCCCCCATGGGGGTGTACTTTGAGTACCCAGCTTGGGTAATAGAGGAGGTTGTGCCAGTGGACCCTACAGGATACCTACCACATTAGGTCACTCTACCAAACCTGATACACATCAGCTCTACTTAATACCTAAATACAGACATAGAGATATGCCAAAATGAAGAGACAAAGAAACATGGCCTAAATATAAGAACAGAACAAAACTCCAGAAAAAGAACTAAACAAAATGGAGACAAGCAATCTACTAGATGCATTCAAATCATTGGTTCTAATGATGCTCATGAACTTAGTGAGGGCCTCAACAGCATCAAAAAGATTCAGTCAGAAATTAAGGATACACTAATTGAAATAAAGAACAATTTACAGGGGAGGAAGATGGCAGGGAGATAGGTGGGAGCAGAATCAACTTCCCTCTGCATCTGGGTGAAACACCTACCCAATCTACTGAGGAACAAAGAGAACAGCCAAGAGTATCCCAGCACTTATGAAGATAGGAGACCAAAAAGTATACAGGACACTGAAAAAAGAGAAGGTAAGGGGATTGCTTCAGGACAAAAAAGGTCCCTGGGACAAACACAGGGACCAGGGCAGCTGCAACCCCAGACCCAACAAGGCTTGAGCAACACCATGAGAGACCTCGTTGCTTGAAGTCCCAGGGAGGGGAATAAGGATGAAGTGGTAAACCCACGGATACTGTGGGTGCTGGCTGGGGAGAGTTGAGAGTTGGGCCATGAGGGACCCTGACCCACTCAGTCCCCGGTCTAGCTGGAGAGGTGGGCTGTGTGAGAGGACAGGCCCTTCCTTGTATGGAGGGAGCCGCAGGATTGAGCAGGAGGATTTTCCCAAAAAGAAAAATACCCTCGGGGGTATGTTGAGGAATTCCCCTGCAGCAACAGCTCCAGTCTCCTCTCCACCTGGCCACCTGCCCATCCAGGGAGTGTGCCCATCTACTGGGGAGTGTACACACCCACCACAGAACGTGTGTACACACCAGGAAGCGTCCGCATCTCATCTTGGAGGGAACTGAGACCACAGGCACCAGGGAGAGCGCGAATCAAGAAATGCTCTGTGCACACATCATTAACCCGGAGGAGGACTACCATAAAAAAAGAGTGGGTAGAAGCCAGGAACACCAAGATACCTCCTGGAAGAGGAAACCCACCAACAAAGGAAACATCAACAGATAAGAACAGAAGAGGGTGAGGAGGGAGTGGAAGTCACACTAACTCAACACAGGACCTATCTGAAAATACAAATAAATAATGGAGAAATTACTAAGGAAAAACAACTGAACAAGAGCAAGAGAAAAGCCTCAAAACCTTGTACATATGGAAGAACCAGCTCCAACACAACCTGCACACACCTGCACAGAAAACAAGAGGTGGGGACAGACTGGCTCTCAGATAACCAGCTGGTGGGAAAGACCCACCTAAGAAAGACTCCACAACAACCAAAAACCAAAGACATACACAGAGCTAACATAAACCATAGCCCAAGATCAGAAAGATTGGGAGATCAAGGAGACTGTACCACTGAATCTCACAGGTATTCTATCACAGAAGTTTACACAAAAAACCCAGGTAGTCAAAACAGAGAAACCAAAGAAGCAAAGGCTAACAGGAAGAGTCTCACAAACAATGGGAAGACAAAGAAACAATCCTCAAATGAAAGGAAAGGGGGAAGTCTCAGAAACAATGCTAAATGAAAAAAAGGCAAGTCAACTATGAGATAATGAGTTCGAAAAATTGGTTATAAGGAAGCTTCATGAGCTCACACAGAATTACCAAAAACTACAGGGAAACTACAATGAACTCACTGCAAACTATATCAATATGAAAAGGAAATAGAGACTATCAACAAGGGCCAAGAGGAAATGAATACAATTTCTGAACTGAAGAACACAGTAGAAGGAATCAAAAGCAGGCTCGATGAAGCAGAGGATCGGATCAGCAAACTGGAGGACAAGGTAGGAAAAAACACCCAGAATGAGCAAGAAGAGGAAAAGAGGCTCAGAAAGAAGAAAGAGGGGTTAAGGGAAATGCAGGACAACATGAAATGAAATAATATCCGTATAATAGGGATACCAGAAGGAGAAGAGGAAGAGCAAGGGATACAAAACCTGTCTGAAAAAGTAATGATGGAAAACTACCCTAATTTGATGAGAGAAAAAGACACACAAATCCAAGAATCACAGAGAGTCCCAATCAAGAGGAACTCAAAGAGGCCCATTGCAAGACATATCATAACTAAAATGGCAAAATTCCAAGACAAAGAAAGAATCTTAAAGGCAGTAAGAGAGAAACAGGAAGTAACATACAAGGGAGCCCCAATAAGGTTAGCAACTGACTTCTCAATGGAAACGCTCCAAGCCAGAAGAGAAAGGCAAGAAATATTCCAAGTAATGAGAACCAGAGGCCTGCAACCAAGACGACTTTACCAGCAAGGCTCTCAATCAAGGTAGAAGGCCAAATAAGAAGTTTCCCAGACAAAAGAAATCTAAAAGAATACAGCTCCACCAAAGCAGCTCTGCAAGAGATGCTAAAGGGGCTGCTGTAAGGAAAGGAAGGAAAAGAGAGAGAGAAAGAGAGAGAGAGAGAGAGAGAGAGAGAGAGAGAGAGAGAGAGAGAGAGAAGAACACAGGTACAAAAAATCAGCAATGAATAAGGACCTATCAATAATAACATTAAACGTAAATGGATTAAATGCTCCAATCAAAAGGCATAGAATAGCTCAATGGATAAGAACGCAAGCCACACATTTGCTGCCTACAAAAAACCCACCTCAGGCCAGAAGACCTACACAGACTAAAAGTGAAGGGCTGGAAACAAATTTTCCAAGCAAATGGACAGGAAAAAAAAACAAAAAAACAAAACAGGGGTACAAATACTCATATCAGACAAAATAGACTTCCAAAGAAGGGCCATAAACAGAGACCCAGAAGGTCACTTCATAATACTCAAAGGAAGAATCCACCAAGAACACATAAACATTGTAAATATATGTGCTCCCAACATAGGAGCACCCAAATACATAAAGAAAATCTTGGAAGACTTTAAGAAAGATATTGACAGCAACACAATTATAGCAGGAGATTTTAATAATCTGTCAAAGATGGAGAGATCTTCCAAACAAAATATCAACAAAGATATTGTGGCACTGAACAACACCCTAGATGAAATAAACTTAACTGATATATATAGAGCCTTTCATCCCAAAGAAGCAAAATACACATTCTTTTCAAATGCACATGGAACATTTTCAAAGATAGACCACATGATAGGACAGAAAACAAGCCTCCATAAGTTCAAGAAACTTGAAATCATATCAAGCATTTTCTCTGACCACAAGGGACTAAAACTGGCAACCAACCCCAAAGAAAAAACACCAAATACTCAAAATCATGGAGATTGAATAGCATGCTATTAAAAAATGAATGGGTCAAGAACGAGATTAGGGAAGAAATCAAAAATTTTCTGGAAACAAATGAAAATGAACTAACAACCACCCAAAACTTATTGGACACAGTAAAGGCAGTCCTGAGAGGAAAGTCAATAGCAATACAGGTCTACCTTAAAAAGATAGAAACATTTCAAACAAACACGCTAACCCTATGCCTACAAGAACTTGGGGAACAACAACAAAGACAACCCAGAGCAAGTAGAAGTAAGGAAATAACCAATATCAGAGCAGAGTTAAATGACAGGGTTATCAAGGAAAAAAAGAGAGAGGATTCAAATAAACACAATCAGGAATGAAAGACTACAACTGATACCACAGAAATACAAAGGATTGTAAGACATTACTACGAAGAACTGTATGCCAAGAAATGTGAAAACCTAGATGAAATGGACACATTCCTAGAAAAATATAACCTTCCAAAACTCAATGAAGAAGAAGCAGAAAGCCTGAACAGACCAATAACACATGATGAAATTGAAACAGTCATCAAAAAGCTTCCGACACAAAAAAGCCCTGGACCAGATGGTTACACAGGAGAATTCTACAGAGCATTTAAGGGAGAGCTAACCCCCATCGTCCACAGATTATTTCAAAATATTCAAGAAGATGGAAGACTCCCAAACACTTTTTATGAAGCCAACATCATCCTAATCCCAAAACCAGATAAAGACACAATGAAGAAAGAAAACTTCAGGACAATATTGCTGATGAACATAGATGCTAAAATCCTCAATAAAATATTGGCAAACCACATCCAGCGATACATTAAAAAGATCATACACCATGATCAAGTGGGATTCATCCCAGGGATGCAAGGATGGTACAATATTCACAAATCAATAAACATAACACACCACATAAACAAAAGCAAAGACAAAAACCACATGATCATATCAATAGATGTGGAAAAGGCATTTGATAAGGTACAGTACCCATTTATGATAAAAACACTCAGCAAAGTGGGAATAAAGGGAGCAGTCCTCAACATAATAAAGGCCATATATGAGAGACATACAGCCAACATCATACTTAATGAACAAAAACTTACAGCTTTCCCACTAAGATCAGGAACAAGACAAGGATGCTCTCTCTCACCACTCCAATTCAACATAGTATTGGAAGTCCTAGCCACAGCAATCAGACAAGAAAAAGCAATAAAAGGCATCCAAATTGGAAAGGAGGAAATGAAACTGTCACTGTTTGCAGATGACATGATAGTGTACATGGAAAATCCTATAGACTCCACCAAAAAACTACTTGACCTAATAAATGAATTTGGCAAAACAGCTGGATACAAAGTCAATACCCAGAAATCAAAGGCATTCCTGTACACCAGCAATGAAACTGCAGAAACAGAAATCAGGCAAAAAATCCCATTTGATATAGCAGCAAGAAAAATCAAGTACCTAGGAATAAACCTAACCAAGGAGGTAAAAGACCTGTACTCAGAAAACTACACAACACTGAAGAAAGAAATTAAGGAAGACACAAATAAATGGAAGCATGTCCCATGCTCATGGATTGGAAGAATTAACATCATCTAAATGGCCATACTACCGGAAGAAATTTATAGATTCAATGCAATTTCTGTTAAAGTACCCATGACATATTTCACAGATATACAACAAACATTTCAGAAATTCATATAGAACCATAAACAACCCCAAATAGCTGCAGCAATTTTGAGAAAGAAGAACAAAGCATGAGGGATCACAATACCTGATTTCAAACTGTATTACAAGGCCACTGTAATCAAAACAGCCTGGTACTGGCATAAAAACAGGCACATAGACCAATGGAACAGAACAGAGAGCCCAGAAATAAACCCAAGACTTTACTGTCAATTAATATTTGACAAAGGAGGCAGGAGCATAAAATGGAGCAAAAATAGCCTCTTCAACAAATGGTGTTGGGAGATCTGCACAGCTACTTGCACAAAAATGAAACTAGATCACCAACTTACACCATACACAAAAATAAATTCAAGGTGGGTAAAAGACTTGAATATAAGTCGTCACACCTTAAAAGTCCTAGAGGAAAACATTGGCAGGAAAATCTCAGACATTCCATGTAGCAACATCCTCACAGACACATCCCCTAAAGCAAGGGACATAAAGGAAAGAATAAACAAATGGGACCTCATCAAAATAGAAAGCTTCTGCATGGCTAAAGTAAACAGCATTAAAATAAAGAGAACCACCAACCATATGGGAAAACATATTTGCCAATGATACCTCAGACAAGGGCTTGATCTCCAAAATATATAAAGAACTCACACAACTCCACTCCAGAAAGACAAACAACCCAATTAAAAAATGGGCAAAGGACTTGAACAGACACTTTTCCAAGGAAGACATACAGAGGGCCCAGAGACATATGAAAAGATGCTCAGCATCACTAGCCATCAGAGAGATGCAAATTAAAACCACAATGAGGTACCATCTCACATTGGTTAGAGTGGTCAACATAAACAAATCCACAAACAAATGTTGAAGAGTATGTGGAGAAAAGGGAACCCCAGTACATTGTTGGTGGAAATGTGACTGGTGAGGCCACTGTGGAAAACAGTATGGAATTTCCTCAGAAAACTAAAAATGGAACTGCCCTTTGACCCAGCAATTCTGCTGCTGGGATTATACCCTAAGAACCCTGAATACCAATCCAAAAGAACCTATGCACCCCAATGCTCATAGCAGCACAATTTACAATAGCCAAATACTGGAAGCAACCTAAGTGCCCATCAGCAAATGAGTGGATCCAAAAACTATGGTACATTTACACAATGGAATTCTACTCAGCAGAGAGAAAGAATGAGCTTATACCCTTTGCAACAGCATGGATGGAACTGGAGAGCATTGTGCTAAGTGAAGTAAGCCAGATGGTGAGGGACAAATATCGTATGATCTCACCTTTAACTGGAACATAATCAACAAAAGAAAAAAGCAAACAACATATAACCAGAGACATTTAAGTTAAGAACAATGTAACAATAGACAGAGAGGAGTGGGGAGGGGACAGTGGGAAGAGGGGATTACAGGAACTACTATAAAGGACACATGGACAAAATCAATGAGGAGGGTAGGGGTGGGGGAGGGAGATGGGTTTGGCTGGGGTGAGGTGGAGGGATGGGGAGAAAATGCAGACAATTGTAATTGAATAACAATAAATTTTTTTTTAAAAAGGAACAATTTACAGGGTATCAATACTTAAGTGGGTGAAGCAAAAAATTGGAAACCTATTTGAAGAAATAATGATGGAAACTTCTCTAATCTGGTGAAGGAAATAGATATACAAGTCCAGGAAGCATTGAGACTCACAAACAAGACAGGTCCAAAGAGGCCCACACTGAGACATATCGTAATTAAAATGCCAAGGTTTAAATACAAATAGTTAATCAAAAGAGCAGGAAGAGAAAAGCAGTTAGTTACCTACAAATGATCTCCCATAAGACTGTGACCTGATTTCTGAAAAGAAACTTTGCAGGCTAGGAGGGATTGGCAAGCAATATTCAGAGTGATAAAAAGCAGAGACCTACAACCAAGATTACTCTACCCAGCAAAGCCATCATTTAGAATCAAAGGACAGATAGCTTCCCTGACAAGAAAAAGATAAAGCTATTCATCACTACCAAACAAGTATTATATGAAATGTTAAGGTCTTCTTAAGAGGCAGAAAAACATCAAAAATATGTACAATAAAATGGCAATAAATATATATCTATCAACAACCGAATCTAAAGTACAAAATAAACTAGTAGAACAGAAACAACATCATAGATATAGAGAACATTTTGATATTTGCCAGGTGGGAGGTGAGTTGGGACAATGAGCAAAAAGGGTGAAGGGATTAAGAAGTACAGAGCAGTCATGAGGATATCAGGTACAGCATAGGGAATAGAGTAGTCAAAGAACATATATACATGACCCATGGATGTGGACAATGATGTGAAGTTTGCCTGAGGGAGTGGGTTGGGGCTGGGTGTAGGACAAAGGGGAAAAATTGGAACTGTAGTGGCATAAAACCAAAATATAATCTTTAAAAATAAATAAATTGTACCTTGCTGGGTATAGTAGTCTTGGTTGTAGGTGCTTGCTTTTCATCACTTTGAATATTTCATGCCTCTCCCTTCTGGCCTGAAATGTTTCTGTTGAGAAATCAGATGACAGTTTTATGGGATCTTCCTTATAGGTAACTGTCTTTTTCTTGCTGCGCTTAAGATTCTTTTTTTGTCTTTAACTTTGCCACTTTAATTAAGATATGTCTTGGTGTAAGCCTCTTGGGTTCATCTTGTTTGGGACTCCCTGTGTTTCCAGGTCTTGTGTGTCTTTTTCTTTTACCAGGTTAGGGAAGTTTTTAGTCATTTTTCTTCAAATAGATTCTTGATCCCTTGTCCTCTCTTCTTTTTCTGGTGCCCCTTTGATGTGTATGTTGTTTCACTTTGTGTTTCCCAAAGGTCCTCTAAACTATCCTCATTTTTTTATTTTTCTTCTTCTGCTCTGATTGTGTTTTCTACTACCTTGTCTTCCAAATTGCTAATTCAATCTTCTGCTTCATCTAACCTACTGTTTTTTCCTTCAGTGTATTCTTCTGTTCAGTTTTGTTTTCTTCATTTCTGACTTGTTCTTCTTCATGTTTCCATGTTTTTTTTTCATGCTGTTGAAGTTGTCACTAAATTCTTTGACATTTTGAGTTCCTTGAGCATCCTCATAATAATTATTTTGAACTGTGTATCTGATAAATTGCTTGCCTCCATTTTATTTATCTTTTTTTTTCTTGGGATTTCTCCTGTTCTTTCATTAAGGACATATTTTTCTCTCCTCTGTGGCTGCCCCTCTGTATTTTTTTCTATTTATTAGGTAGATCTGCTATGTCTCTCAGTTTTGGTAGGGTGGCCTTATGTGGTAGGTGTCCTGTTGGACCCAGTGGCACAGGTTCCTTGATCATTTCAGCTGCGTGGTGCAGGTCCTTTGAGTCAATTATGTGATAACACTTGTTGTAATTGTTGTCTTGATTGCTATTGGCCCCTTTGTGCATGGGATCAATCCTCATGCTGACTGTGAAGAATGACCCTGACCAGTATACGAGCTGCTGTCCAAGTGCTGACCACATAAAGTGAAATTCATCTCAGCAGGGTCTGGTGCCTGCTGAGATCCCCCTTTGAATATGGTGCTCATGAGTCTAATTGAATCTTGTTCTGATGTTGTCTGAAACTGTCTACTGTGTGTGTCTGTTGTGGGGCCATTTGGGAGGGACTGTGGTGTAAGCCAATGTCAGACTCTGCCTGTGACTGGCCCTGGACAACCTCTTTGCAGTTACAAAGCCATCCACAGTTTGGGCTTTGGTGTATGTGGGAAGGACCAAAACCAGCTACCACCAGCATTGATCCCAAGGGCAGGTTAGCAAAAGACCAAAGCACCCCAAGATCCACCTCCACCTGCCTCCACCTGCCTGCTGCCTGTTAGGGTCAGTCACTAAAAGAGTCTTTGGTGGTACTTGATTTGCATGAAGTAAGTTCTCAGTGAGTCACCAGGAAAAGGTGTGTGCTGTTCACCAGATGGATACAGGTTCAAACTCAGTGTCACTGCTGGGTCTGAGGCCACTGCAAAAGTCCCAGTGTATACCATGTCTTGCTGCCCCCTACCCACTGGGTTCCTACACATCTTTGTATCATCATGGTCAGGACATCAGAGTTTGTCAGGATGAAATAGACCTCAATTTGGCTATGTGAAGAGAAGGCTCTGCATCAGTTTTGTGTTCAAGGTGAAAATGGCCCCTGTCTGAAAGCCCCACAACTCAGTCTATGGCAGATTTTGCCAGAAGCCTGTGCTCAGCAGAGTGGGGCTGCCAGGAGTCAGGATGGTGGGGTTAATTGATCTCTTGTGAGGGGGAGGCACTTTTCTGGCTCGGGAAATAATGGGGGGGGACACAGCCCCAGAGCCACACAGCTCAGTGTATCTGGGATTCTACCTAGACGTCCTTGGCTGGGTGGAACCTCCAGGAGTCAGGACAGTGGAGCTAGTGGACTTTTGGTGAAGGGGAGGTACGGGTCAGTTTCATGGGAAGGTGGGGTTAATTGTCCCCACCCAAAGCCACATAACTCAGTCCCTATACCCTATGAGTCTGTGCTGACATCTACACCCCACCTCAGGCAGATGTGAGCTCCACAGGGATCCTGGCAGCTGTCCCTTAAGCTTCTCCTCAGAGCCACAAAACCCAGTTTCTCCTCACATGACTCTGTCCATCCATGGAGCCCAGGGTGAGCAGCTGCAAAGAAGATTTTGTGTAATGATTTTTTAAGAAGGCTCCTGTGTCTCTAGCAGACTCTTGTCTCTCTCCTTGGCTGACCAAGTCCCCTCTAATTTTCACAGCCAGATGTTACGTGAGTTCCTCATCCCAGCTCTGGTAGTCCAGGCTCAAGAGCCTGGTGTGGGGCTGAGACCCCCACACTCCTCCGGGGACCCTTTGCAACTGAGATATCCCTTCAAATTCTCAGGCACCATCTGTGGGAGTGGGGCCAGCCTCTTGTTTCTGTGCTTCCTACCTACCAATCTTGATATGGCTTATTCTGTAAACCCTTGTTTATAAGACTTTTGTTCAGGTAGTCTTCAGTTGATTATCCAGATGGATTGTTCCATATTTCAGTTGATCCTGGGAGAGGGTGAGCATAACATCCACTTACTCCACCACCATCTTGAATCCTCTAGACTTTTTTTTTTGTTATAGCACAACTTATATTTCAAATGGACAAAATTAGTATTTACAGTATCTTAAGATAGATTGCCTTTGAATAGGCGCTTCCTTTCCAGTACTTTGTGGTCTACAAAATGTATCTAGAAAATTTACTGCTGTAGAAAATGAAGGCTGTTTAAATCGAATGAGGAAAAGTGTAGGCCTCTGATTTTCTTTTGATTAATTGCTATAACACTGTCCTTCACGTGGCTTAGGTAGTTTCATATTTTCTTTAGACATTATTAGGCACTGAAGCTCCTGTAGGACAACTTTGATCCTATGAATTCTGCCATTTTGCTGGCACTCATAAGGCACTTGGGTCTACCACTCCATTGGGACTATTAATTCCATTTATATTAATTTTTGTTACAAATCTTACAAAGGGGTGTGCTTCTGGGTGTTTAGGTCCACATTCTATTTTAAGGCCGTGTATTAGGTTTTCATAAACCGTCTGAGCCCATGGTGGATGCCATCTCGCATCTCTCTCGCTCCTACATCCTCCAGACCTTTTGGCCCCCAGCGCTTTCACATCTATTACTGGGTAGACAACACTTTCACCTATATTATCTTATTGGCCTCTTTAAAAATACAGCATAGCTATTATTATTTTCATTTTATACCTTGGAAAACTGGGCTTCAGGGGATAATTAACTTATCCAAATTTAGTTTCTAACAAAACTCCCCTTCCTCTATTGATTTGGAATCCTTCCAAGAAACATGGCCCACATGGAGCTTAATGGGCCTTTTGCTTTCCTGTTATGGTAGTTAATGGAATCTACAGGGCTCCTCTCATCCTGAGAATTTATATTATAAATCCACTCAGGGAATCCTCTGCATGTTCTTGCCCTTTGTTTTGCAAATCTAAAACAACAGCAGAATTCCTTCGAGACAATTAAGATAATAAATTTAAAAATGATTCTGAGAAATACATTCATTTTCTCTCTGAAAGAGGTGTGCTGCAGTTTTAAACATCTTGGATTTATTATGTGAAATTTCTAGGGTATATCTTTTGGCACTGACTGATAAAAATTAGAGAAAATGGGTTTCTAGACTAAATGTTTGTATGAAGATGTATTTATTTGATAATTGTACATCATGGAACATTACATATTTTAATCCCTAGAAATTCAATTGGCATATTGATGTAAAATTTATAAAATTCAGAAGATTGCTTTGGCTCTGATCTCTGTAATGGAGGTTCTATAACGTTCTTTAAAAGGTGACATTAATGTTCTGCCTTAAGGCACTGTTTTCCTTGTCATCTTTGTCCCTCCTATCTGTGTAATACGTGATCCACAGAAATCAGCCAGTGTCATGTGCTTTCTCTTTAGCTTGTTTACCTTGTGGAGTTAATAAGAAAGGAATTATCAGCAGCTTTTGGGGACTACTCCCCATTTCTTTTTGGCATACTCAAAGTGCCTATTGAGACCATCCCTCTGTCTTTTTCTTCTTTACCTTCTACACAGAAAATAGATTCAAGAGTATTTCACCCTCCTTGCATTTGTCTTATGGTTTCAACAGTACGAATACTGAATTGAAATCACAGCTTTTCATATAGCAGCAGTGGTCTTTTAGGAGATTAAAGGAAGTGGAATAGAAACATAAAATTGACAGTTAAACCCACAGGGTCCAGAAGCCTTCCAAGTTTTATTGCTAGGGTCTTTTAAAAAGAGAATGGCCTATTCTATGAAGGTTTTCACCTCTGGGTTTTAATGTACAAAGATGCTTTGGAAATTTCACAAGGATTTGATATTTCACATTTAAGGGCAGATTTCCTCGAATTGCATTTTGCCCAGTACAATGTCAATACCATCCCTCACCTTAGCAATTTTACCTGAAACTATAGTTGAACATTTCTCAGATCTGGAAAGTACTCACTGCTATGAAATAAATATTGTGTCCCTCTAAACTGGTATGTTGAAACCCAATCTCCAATG